>NC_089233.1:33020135-33658573 GCF_963924675.1 Phocoena phocoena | reverse complement strand
AGGCTCTTGGGTTAGGTGCATGTTGAGGTTGGAATGTATGGAGTGGAGGCACAGTTCCACCCTATACTCCATAACTACCTGCGCAGGCCCGTTCGGGGATGAGCACCTGGGAGTCGGCCCAAGATACTCATGTTTTCCGGGACTCAGCTGACTTTGAAGCAGGTAGGGCTGGGCGACCTGAGACTGGCAATGTTGCTGATAGTCTGTATTTTCCTCCAACAATTGGGGAGATAAAACCTGATGCATCCTACAGTCTATTTCTGATGATTCACTGAAATCACATACATGAAAAGCCCCATGTATGGCTGAATAATATTCTGTTGTTTGTTTATGCCATCTTTTGATTATCTGTTCATCAGTTGATGGACATTTGGGTTGTTTCTACCTTTTGACTATTGTGAATAGTGCTGCTGTGAACAAGTTTTTGTTTGAATCCTTGTTTTCAACTGTTTTGGGTGTATACCTGGGAAGCCTGAGGTACCAATACATGTCATAACGTGAATGAACCTTGGACAAGTGACACTCAGTGAAAGAGCCCAGACACAGAAGGCCGCATAGTGTATGATTCCATTTCTATGAAACGTCCAGAATAGGCAAATCCATAGAGACAGAAGGTAAATTAGTGGTTTCCAGGCACTGGGCAGTTGGAGCTGTGGGGAGTGAGTGCTTAATGGGTTCAGGATAGTGACTGTTTTGGAATTAGAGGTAATGTTTGCATAACACTGATTGTACTAAATTCCACTGAACTGTGCACTTTAAAATGGTTAATTTTATGTGTAGGTAGATTTTTATGTTGTGTGATTTTTGTCTCATTTTTTAAGAAAAGCCCCATGTAAATTGGAACAGGCTGTACAAGTTGGCCTGTTTGTGTATTGTGAGCTTCCCTGGGACGGAAGCCATGTTTGCTTTATTTTGAAATCCTGGTTTCCAGCAATGTTTGGCAACTCATAGGCTCTTGGTGAATGATACCAACTACTGCAATAGTTACCTTGCATTAAGAACATGTGACATGCTGAATACTGGACCAGGCCCTTTAGAAGAGTGAGGAGATGAAGTTTGTTCTCCTAGTTTCTGGAGGTTTTGTTCAGGAAGAGAGGAACGTGCAGAGGGGGGCCTGCTCTGCTGGTAGGTGGCATGGCATGGGGGAGGGGAGGGGCATGCCAGGGGCCTGGGCGGACAGGGGGAGTCCAGGGTGACAGCAGAAAGACAGCATGGAGAAAGAGAGGGCAATTGTGAGGGGCTGTTGTAGAGGCTGCGAGGGAGGATACAGATGCAGATGTTATTCTGATGTGATACACTGTATAACTGTGCTCCCCTTCTGAGAATCCCTCCATTGTTCTTAAATGCTTATGTTGCCAAAAGTGGGGTCTGGCTGCACCCGCTCTAAAGCCAATACTAGAGAGGCAAGGTTGGTGAAAAGGAAAGTTTGCTTTATTTTGGAGGCCGGCAATGGGGGGTGGGGTGGAGGTGGAGGAAGGCGGACTCGTGTCCAAAGGCCACCCCCATACCGACAGTCAGTGGGCAAGAGCTTTTATAGGTGGAGGGAGGGGGCTATAGGCAGAAACAGCACAGTCAGCTCTGACCGTCGTCTTGGAATTGGTCATCAGTGGTCTGACCAGCGTCACCTTGATTGTTTTAAGTACAGTTAGTCTTCGTTTCCAAGGTTGGTTTGTTTCCATTTCTTTGAGACCAGTTCTCGGAATTGTGGCAGCTTAGGTCATGGCTGCAGTCTTGTCATCATGCAGTTAACGTCTTCCACCTGGTGGGGGTTTCAGTGTCTACAAAACAGCTCAAAGGACACGGCTCACAATATTATATACAGCCCTTGAGGAGGAACTAAATGTTTTTGACTTTGCTTAATGACTAATCTATTATTATTTTGTCCTGTTTGACTGCTTTCCTTTGCTTATGCATTTTCTTACTTCTCTGATTAAATTTATTCTTTGGCTAAAGTTTTCCACAGACAAAAGGCAGTCGGAGGACATGGTGGGGGAGGACCATAGAGTCCTGCTCCGTTTCACTTATGGGGTTTGTGTGTGTGTGTGTGTGTGTTTAATGCATCAGTGGACAGAATCGGACCTCAAGGCAGTCCAGTTATATTTGGGTTATATATATACCGTTTCATTGACTATGATCCTCTCTGGGTTTATAGATATAAAGGGTGGGGCATAGGGAGGTGAGCTCATTCACCCAGGTTCACGCAGCTTGTAAATGGCACAGCTGGGATTTAATCATATTATACTGCCTCAGAGGAAACTGGATTTTAGAAATACCAGAAGGCCCCTTTTACTTTTCAATGTGCCTGCTGTTGCCACAACTAAATATGATTTTTTGGTTTTCGCTGTTTCTTCGGAATGTGAAACATGAATACTATTGTCTAGTTTGCAGGACTATTATGTCGTTAATAGAGATAGATTATTGAAAGCTCAGGGCAAACAGTAGGTGCTCAGCAAGTGTTAGTACCTTTCCCCAAACACCCCTCTCTCCTCTCTTCCCCACCTCCACTTCTCCTGTATTGGGGGGAGGAGGAAAGAAGAGTGAAAGTTAGTAAGAGTTGATTCTCTGATTGTTAGGGTAGGAAAGATGACACTTGGCTTAGCATCAAGAACCTGAAGGCCCAGGTTCAAGACCACATCCTGCCCCTACTCAGCTACAGGGCCTGGCACAAGTTGTTGGCTTCTCTGAGCCTCAGTTTCCACATCTAGGCAATGGGATAATAACCCCACCTCCTTGAGTGATGCAACTCAAAACCAACCTAAGAAAATGAATGCAGATATCCTCAGAAAACACTAAAGTATATGTGTGTGTGGCACACTGTACCAGAAGAGTGAAATAGAGAGTTTCATTTAGCCAGTTCTCCGTTTTCATCTGAGAGTGATTTCACTCCAAGAGGACATTTGTCAATGTCTGGAGACATTTTGGTCATCACAGCTGGGGGTGATCTGCTACTGATGTCTAGCAGGCAGAGGCCAGGGATGCTGCTAAACAAACATCTCACAGTGCATAGGACAGCCCGCCTCCCCCCGCCACCCAGTAAAGAATTATCCTGCCCAAAATGTCAGCAGTGCCAAGAAACTGATCTAGAAGGAAGAAGGCAACACATGGAGATTTGGACAGGAAACCATTGAGGGTATAGAGATAGTTTTTCTTCTGTCCATGCTCTGTTTTTGCATATTAAAAAAATTAGATGTAGTTTAAAGGTACATAAAGGTACAGATAATGTTATAAAATGGAAAATAAATAAACCATGTTCTCACCACTCAAAATTGGCTCTTATATGTCTCTTCAAATATTTTTAATAAAATTTTAAAAAATCACAGGTAAGCTACTCCTTTCTCATTTCCCTTTCCTCCTCCAAAGATACAGCCTCTATCATGAATTTATCTTTATCTTTTCCATCCATTTTTTTTTTGTATTTTACAAATATCAATAGCCATGAACAAAGTATTGTGTGCATTTACATTTTTTTTTCAATGGACACAGATGGAAAGGTATCACCTGCAACTTGCTTTTTTTTACTCAACAGTGACTCATGTTGACGTGTGGCTGGCTTGGATTTGTTCTGGGTCCCTACAGTGTAGTTGATTGCCTTTGAGCGGAGCTTGTTAGCCCTTGATAATGTAGAGCAAAGTGAACTGTTTCATCAGAGTGGGGTGGCACTCATGTTCCCGAGAATCCTCTTGGTTTGGTACCTCCCATGGTGGGAGATGAGCCCATGAGATTAGATGAGAGTAGGTGCCATGCACTTACCATGTCTCTCTGCGTCCACTTTCGGCCAGTGGGCTGTGTAAGCAAACACAGGCTTTGAAGGCAAACTGGGGTCCTTGTGAATGAGCTGCCACATTATTTTTGCTCTCAACAACCCCTGTGGTTTGGGCAGGAACTCCACAGCCTCCAGCCCTGTACTCCTGGTGAAATGGCCTCAAGACGAGACTCTTGATCTTACCTGTACAAACAGACTGATGCTTGTGCTGGAGAGGTTGACGCTGATGGCATCACAAGATGTGAAGTGCCCCTCCTGGGCTTTCTGGCCACTCTTATTACGCTCTTCAGAGGCAGCTGTGGCCACAGTGATTTAGGGGAGAGTCAGGCTGCCCTGCTGAGGGGCCCCTTCATCATCCTGGCATCCTGCTCTCAGCGGGGGAGAGGCGAGGTGAATGCCCAGTCTGCATTTTTAGAGACAGAGATGGAAAATAAAGCAGTGGCTTCCTGCTATTAAATGGGAGTGATTAGTTATAGGAAAATCAATTCATTCTTTGGTTTTGGGGAAGGCTTTTAAGTGTGAAAGGGGATGCTAATCCCCTGGGAAATGTTTTATAAGCAAAACTGCCTTTCTGCCAGCCACTTAGATAAACACCAGAGGGAAGGGGACAGCTTGGCTTTTCTCCCCAGATAACAGGGGTTCCAGAGGAGCCTACCTTCCTCCTTCTCTCTACTTCTTTCTTTCCTCCCTCCCTCCTTCCTTCCATCGCTCCCTACCTCAAACATTTATCGAGTGCTCATTATGTGCCTTGAACACAGATAGGAACTGTCTTTGCTCTCATGGAGGCTGGGGCAGCAGGCAGCGGAGACAGAAACCTAGCGAATCCATGGTGTAATAGAGAACGCCTCAGGGCAGTGTTGACTGCCATCACTCCCCTCACCCCCACCTTCTTCTTTCTTATCTTTCACTCCTTCCTTTCCCTCTAGCTCATTCCTCTCCCCTTCTTTTCCCCAACTGACCTCCTTTGCTGTCACTTCTCCCTTTCTCTTCACTCCCTTTCTGCCTCTGTTCCCTGGGGGAATCCTAGTGTCTTCACAACCATCTCTGAAGCAATCTGCAGAGTGTTCGTTGGAGGACATAGTGAGGGCCTCTGCAGATCACCCCAGGCAGAGATGCACAAAATCCCGCCCCTGGCCACTCCCAGAACTTCAGGACCCTTTGGGATCTGTATCGGTTTCTGCCCTCCCGGGGCTGTCAGGAGCCAACATTCCTTTGGGGAAGGAGCACCCTTTGTTCTGTTCTGTGCGTGGCCTTGTTCACCACTACTCAGCTGTGGTCCTCCATCTACTGCACGGTGCTCCTGGTGTCCCCCTGTGAACCATTTCATCCTGTTTGTGTCTACCCTGGCTCCCATCCCTTCCTCCATCTTTTGTGCTTTCCTCTCTGGATATACATGGGGAGTGCTGGTTACATAATATCTTCTAATCAGTCTTGCACAAACATTAGCTTCATTTGCTAATGTTTCATTTTCATATCAGTGAAAGTGTATAATGATAACAAAATATTTTTAATAATAATGATGATGATATTTACAGAGCTAACATAGCCTGAGAGGTTACTAGTCATCAGACACTATGTAGCACTTCATATATTCAATCTCATTTAAGTTTTACAACAGCCTCATAAGGTGGCTGCTATTATCCACCTTTATTTTTCAAATGGGAAAACTGAGGCTCAGTGAGATTAACTAACTCACCCAGAGGACCAGATCTGGGAGGTGAATGCAGAGTTGACTGACCCCAGAGCCTGTGCTTATAATCACTGGCTTTCCTACCTCTGTGGCATGGTAGGCACAAGGGGAGGAGCCACATGTTGTAGGAGGCTAAGAATAAGTTATTATTTTTTAGCAGAGTCCTCCCTCAGCAGGAGTGGTGACAAGGCCATATTTGTGTAACCTTTTCATTCTTTGCCAAGACCCTACGAGCTTGACCTCCATTCCACAGGTCTCTGCACACCCTGCTCCAGGCCCTGGCCAGCCACCCAGCACTCAGAAACTTAGCCAGGACCAGTGGGTGTGGAAGGTGTCCTGTGTCCCTTTCATGGAGGTACAGAGGCAAGAAGATAGGATTTAGAATCAGACAGACTGGAACCCAAATCCCTGTCTTGCCACTTCCTAGCTGCAGGACCTTGGATAGATTACAGATCTCCTTTTCCAGGCTCAGCTATTACATCTGCAAAAGATTTCTGAGTCACAGGTTAATTGCAAGGACGGGTGGGTCACTGCGTGTAATGTACCCAGCACGCGGGTGGTTGGCATCACCCCTATCTTTTCTCAAGTCAGGGTAGGAGGGAACCCTCCTTCCCAGGCCTCTCTCTGCTCCATCCTGCACATGGACATGAGCTTGCCTGTGTGGCAATGTTGGGGTGCTGAGTTCTGTGACAGGCTTGGGGTGACTGCCTCTTGCCTATGTCCTTAGTGAATCCCTCCCCTAACAGGATAGTTTTTGTGCCTCATAAATAGCTGCCCTACTCTCTTTGGAATGCTTGACTTCAGGGACAGGTGTCGACTATGGGAGGAATTATTCATTTTCCAAAAGTGCTTGGAATTGCTCATTTCCACAGGCTAGGGCTGGGGTGGCTCAAGCCCAGATGGTTTACCTGCAGCCACTGAGTCCAGGCCATATGTGCCCTCTCAGAAAGGATGCTGAGTTCAGGGGGCTGTGCAGAGTCCAGCCAAAGCTGGTAGGCAGGGGGGCTTCTCTCAGCTCCTGAAGGGTGAGGGGATAAATCCGGTGTCTGCTCATCTGTCTTGCTTCTCACTTTGTGGATGTTCTGGGATCCCAACTGGTCAGTCACTCACCCAGCAGGGTGGGCAGGTGGGGGCCCAGCTGGTGTGAGCTTTTGGTTGATGAGTTTGATGTTAAGAGTTTGATGCCTGCGGTGGAAAGTGCATAGACTTTGCAGTGGGATAAGTTTAGGTCAAATCCTACCTCTACCATTCTCTTGCTGTGTCGCTCTAAACAAGTCAATTTATTCTCTGAGCCTCGGTCCTCTCATCTGTAAAATGGATTCACAATTATAACTCCCTAGCATTGTGACTGTTCATTGAGATAAAGCATGTAAAGTGCTTCAAGCCATTCTTTGTCCCATAATCAGTGATCCTGCCCAGATTAGCTTCTAAGAGCCAATTATTAAATTTTTAGGAATCTTGCAAGCCAGTGGTTAAGCTGCTGTAGCTTGAAACTGGCCATGCCATAGTGGGAGTATTTACACCATGGGAATCAGCAAAAACTACAAATCAAGCCTCCCCTGCCCTCCCTGGAGTTCACAGGACTGTGCATGGAGGTTACTAAAGGACTGTTTGTTCCCTTCCTTTTCCCCCCTAGCTATGGTCTCTTCTCCAATCAGAACCATCCCCCAAGACTCCAAGTACAGATATTTCTGGGCCAGCCTGGCCTGTACTGGACGTGAAAACACACTACTGCTTTCCTGCCCAGCCCCTCTGAGCCTCTCAAAGCCTGAGGTTCTCTCACATCTCCCTCACAGGCATGGGGGGAGGTACAGTCTAGGCCCCCAAGGATCCTACTGCCTGGAATGTGCCCCTCCTTCCTGCAGCTCCTGTAGTTTTCCTTCTCTTCCTCCTTCCCTCTCTTTCATCACTCTCTGGCTTCTACTGTGTTCTGCCTTTATTTATAGGCTCCCGGAGTGTAGAGTCTCTTCCACATCTTGGCACCTCTTTCCAGTCAGCTGAGGCTCTCTTGCTGTGGGTTATATTTTACACTGTATTGCATCACACTCTGTCCAGCCTGTACCTCCTACCCCAGACCAACCTTTTAAGATCCAAGTGAGGATGCACTCACTGGGCCTTATCTTAATGCCAGATCCAGCACATTGCCTAGGACATTGGCTAGAACAATGGTTAGTTCTCATAAATATTTGAATTAATGAATCATCTGCAACTCCTTTGTCTTCTTTTAATAAACATTTAGGAATAAAGCAAGAATCAGATTAGTATCTCTTGATTTGATTTTGTTGGAGTGGAGAAGTGCAGTTGTATGGCTGGAACATTCAGTAGATCATAGCATTTTCCTTTCTATTATGTGAGCATCATGCTCTTCCACAAAGAACTAGAGACCCAGGGACTTCGCTGGTGATCCAGTGGTAAAGAATCCACCTTCCACTTCAGGGGAAGCGGCTTCGATCCCTGGTGGGGGAACTAAGATCCCACATGCTGCAGGATAACTAAGGCCACGTGCCACAACTGCTGAGCCCATGCTCCTCAACGAGAGAGCCTACATGCTGCAAACTACAGAGCCACAACTAGAGAGAGAAAAATCTGCACGCCACAACTGGAGAAAAGCCTGCGCACCGCAACTAGAGAGAAGCCCACACGCCCAATGAAAGATCCTGCATGCCTCAATGAAGATCCTGCATGCTGCAATTAAGACCCGACGCAGCACCCCCCCAAAAAAGAAAATAAATAAATAAAAATTAAAAAAAAAAAGAACTAGAGACCCAGACTTTGATAGAAGTTTTCAGGAAAAATTAAAAGATCCTAATAATTCCTTTCTCAGGAGCTGAGATCTTCCTACCACCACCCTAAACGGTAGTCTCTACTCTATCCCAAACTTCGGGCTAAAAAAATAGGAAGAAAAAACCAAATGCCAGTTACTTTGAGTCATTTACTACCAAACCCTATTCATTTTGGAACCATCCTGATAACTAATGTATGGCTAATAGGGCTAAATTTTCATTGAGTGATTGTTTTGTGCCAGGCTCAGTGTTCTACGTGAATAATTTTTACATCACTGTGTAGTGAACATGATTATTCCCTCCTTACACAGTGGGATGCTGAGGTCCAGAGAAGTGAACTAGCCAAGGTCATTTGGTTGAGGAGAAGCACAGCCTTTGTCTGTGCACACATAATCTTATGCCAGAGCCTGGCTGTTTAACTGTTATGCTAACTTGCCTTTTTATTATTTTTCTTCTGACATCTGACATTTTTTCCTGACATCTAGAAGATATTATTAATCAACCATAGACAGTCTGGTTAACCAGCATTTGGGACCTATAGGTTCTTGGTCCAGTCCAAATGACTTGCTCCTGTATCTCATGTTAGGGAGAAGTACATTCATTGGGTACCCACCATTTGCCAGGCACAAACTTGGACATTTGGGTACTCTGTTGCCTCATTTAATGATCCCTACAATATTAAATATTAAAGACTACTTAACTCTGTCCATTGTCCAGGTGGGAAAATTGAAGCGCCTGGTGTTTAAGTAACTTGTCCAAGGTTGTACAGTTATGTCCAAAAGTCTGAGCCAGGGTATTTATCCATGTGTTGATTGACTCTCCATATTTTTTGTGCCTTGTTTTGTAATCTAAGAATATTCTTAAACTGCCTGCTCTCAGGAAGGGAGAAAATGTGTGATAGGTATAAAAGAAACAGCAATATGGTAAATAATGTGTGAAATGGGTATTAAATCAATTGAACCAGGTATAGTAGATTGAATATGTATTTAATTACTGCCATGTGCTAGGCATTAAAGTGGGTTAATAAACACTACTGTGGGGAGAAGAAGGGCAGAGAATTTAAATGAACTTCAGAAAATGAACTCTGGGCTCCTGTTTCTCAAAGGACTGTGAGGTTGGAAAGGATTTCAGAATTTCAACCCTCGGCCTCATGCAGAATGCCCACTACAATGTCCAAAGACTCCAAATGAATACCTCATGTATTCCAAACTCACTGTGTTCCATTCCTTTCCCAGATAGCTTTAATTATTAGAAAGGTCACCCACACAATGCATTTCAGGGGTCCCTTGTGACTCCATCCATTGCTTCCCAGAGTTTGAGTTCCATGATAGCCCACACCATGTGTGTCTTGATCTCTACTGTTCCGCCAGCACCTGACACAGGCCTGGCTCATATTAGGTGCTCAACAAATATTTGTTGAGCAAATGAGTAGAGGGATGATGAATGATCCTAGTTCTGCCCTGAAAACCCAGAATAAATTTGATCTCTCTGCCTATGCCATTTCTTTCAGTATTTTTGAGTTAGAAATCATATCTTCAATGGGAGACTCTTCTATTATCTGTTATTTTATGTATGGAGGGGTATGGGGAAAAGATATAGATGAAGTACTTTCTTTGTGCCAGATGTGTTAACTACTTTTCACACATTATTTTATTCCATCCTCTCGACATCTCAGTGAGGTTGGTAGTGGGACAATTTCTACTTTATAGGTGAAAAAGCTGGTGCATTGATAATTTGTGTGGGTTACCCAAGACTGCACAATGGCTGAATCTTCTGATAAACTCATGTATCTCATGAACCCTTTTAATGCTCCTCGAGTAATAGTGCTTGAGTTCACTTGAAACTTGGGGTTTTCCCAACATTTGATAACAGTGAGGAGAAATTCAGGCCTTGAATTTTCCACCCTCAGAATCAGAAAAGAAATCATGAATAACAGGAGATCTGCATTTCCTGTAATGACATGGCTTCTGTAATTATGAAAAGTACTGTTTGTGATAAAATTGTGGTGTCAAGGACTATTGATGGGAAAACGTGTTCCATGAATCTTTTCAATATAGACTTCATGATAGCATTTTTTACTCATGGGGTGAGATCGGTGTGGAAAAGATGGTCAAGAGTCTTGCTGTCTGAGAGCAGAAAGACCTCGAAAGTTGTAAACGTTGTCCTGCTGGTTGGGATTGGAGGTTGATTGAGTCTTTTTATGAACACATCTGGCAGGAAGTGACATCTGTAGCAACAGCTGGCTGCAAAAAGACTGAAGATGGGGTGGGTCCAGGTTGAGTGATGAATAGTGCTTTAAATTCCTTCCCAGAATTTCCCAAAGCAAGTCCTGTTACAGCTATAGAGGGAATAATTGGGTGAGGAGCTGTCACAATTGTCTTCTGCACAGCAAAGTGTCTTCTATGTCCTTGTTTAAGCTTTTCAGGCAAATGAAATGAGTGTGCATTTTGTGCTTTATCCACATCTCACAGGCACAACACAATCCTTGAGGGGGTTGGGGGTTGGGAGTGGGATTCAACAGCTTCTAGGGACTTGAGAATACACCTAAGCCTTAGCTTCTTAGCAGTATAAATTAGTAGGAGATGCCATCGAAGCTCTCATATTATTTTGATTTCTCCTTGGAGTTACATTTTACACTGAAAACTATTTTAAAAGTATGTGTAATTATTGACTAGTTATTGCTGTAATCTAGTATCTCCAGATTTTGAGCTCCAGGACAGGGGAGGGATGGTGTCCATGCTGTCTGTCTTGTCCATCACTCTGCCATCAGCCATTTTCAGTGTTCAGCTTGTGGTAGGTGCTCCATAAATGCTTACTGAGTGATTAACTGGGAATCACTGTTCTAGAGTAAAGAACAGTAATATCAATTATTATCAATAATAGCAAAAATATTAATAACGTAAATGATTTGGGACTCAGGAAAAACTGGATTCAAATCTTTGCTTCACTATTTGTGAAGTAGGTGTGCTCAGGCAAATCATTTTGACTCTGAAATCTTGAGTATCTTAGTTATTTTATAAATTGTGAACAATAATACCTGCCTTAAAGGGTTGTTGTGAAAGCTGAAAGAAATTATGCATCTCAAGCCCTTGGTAGAATGGCTAACGTACAGCTAAAATTGTTCTTTGTTGTTAATATAATTTCATTATTTGTGTGTCTTGCAACTCTCTCACATTCATTTAAAAGTGCTGGTTGGGAGAAGATTGCATTCTTATTTTTAAATTAATTTATTTTAATTTTATTTATTTTATTTTTGGCTACGTTGGGTCTTCGTTGCTGCGTGCAGGCTTTTCTCTGCTTGCAGCGAGCGGGGGCTACTCTTCGTTGTGGTGCATGGGCTTCTCATTGCGGTGGCTTCTCTTGTGGAGCACAGGCTCTAGACGTGCGGGCTTCAGTAGTTGTGGCACACAGGCTCAGTAGTTGTGGCTCACGGGCTTAGCTGCTCCACGTCATGTGGGATCTTCCCAGACCAGGGCTCGAACCCGTGTCCCCTGCACTGGCAGGCAGATTCTTAACCACTGCACCACCAGGGAAGCCTGCATTATTATTTTTTAAACCACTTTATTGATGTATGCTTGACATAAAAAAAGCTATATGTATTAAATGTGTATAATTTGATGAGTTTGGAGATAAGTACATACCCCAGAAACCATCACTGCAATCTGTATCAAAAATCTATCCATCACCTCCAAAAGTTTCCCTCTGTGCTCTTATTAATGATGATGATGATAAGGACACTTAACATAAGATCTACATCTCCTATAGCCACCACCCGGTATGTGTGGTTTATATCCCTAATTGAGGACGTATTTACTAATTTTTCTTTGGGAATGGCCTGTTTGAGTTATAAACCTCTGGTTTCACCAACTTAAGAGCAAGCTCTAATGGTCTTAAGAACCATAATTTTGTAACAGCAACAACACTAATATAACAGCTAACATAAAAACACTGTATGACAAATGCTTTGCAGTCTTTTTCATACTTAATCCATTAACAAGACCATGTGGTGGATCCTTCTATCTCCATTTGACAGAGGAGGAAATTGAAGCTGGAGTGAATAAAATACCCACAATCATGGGGCCAGTCAGTGGTGGTGGGATAAGAATGTGAACCCAGACAGTCTGACTCCAGAGTCTGAAATATTGACCAGTGCTGTACAGTTCATCTCTCACATAGAGATACTCTCAGCATTCATTTGTTGAATAAAGGAGGAGATAGATTGAGACTTGCAGATTCTTGATCCTGTTTCACTATCTGGACTGTAGGACAGAGCTGGAGAGGAAACCTGCTCTGGGCTACAAGTCGGTTATGCACAGAAGCAATGCCAGGATTAACCCAACAAGTTGGGTGGAGAGAGGGGATGAAGAAATGCCAGCAGACCTGGGGTGTTTTAGTCTCTTTAACTGTTTGAGAACTTAGGCAAACAACCTGCTAGGAAGCTTAGACCCCAAGACTAAGACATCATTTAGGGTTGGAAAGGTATCCTGATACAGCAGAGGAAAATTCTCATTGCAATCCAAGTTCGGGGCTGAAACGAGCCAACAGTAACCAGGCTGTACTCCTGAACATGAACCTTAAATGACTTTCTTATAGGGTCAACATCTAATTATGATCATCACATCAGGACACTTGATTTACTTGATGAAACTTGGGCTGGTGCTTCTTGATTCTGGACAAATTGCAGTGAGTTTCCAGTTCAATCACTCTGTTGATGGGTCATCCATTCTCTGCTGTTCCTTCACTAGGACAGAGTTTGACCATGGGTATTACATGGAGGGGAATTCTGGGCCTCAGTATCAGACTGGAAAAGCCAACTGGACATTTTTGCAGAGGGGGTAAAAGTACACCTGCAATCGTGAATATCAAAAAATATAAAGATTACTATGCCCATCCATCCACCCATACACCCATCCATCCATTCATCCATCCACCCACCCACCCACCCACCCATCCATCCATTCACCCACCCACACACATACTTATAATTCCAGACAAATTTCCATCCATCCAACAAATATTTATTGAGTGTTTCTGTATATTGAGCACTGGGAGTATGGAATGAACATCAAAGACATGGTGCCCTGACTTCAGAAAGTTTACAGTCTTAGGGAATGAGGATCTGTAGCCTCTAGTGGTTGGGAACTGTGTCTTTTATCTTTGTTTATTTCAGGCTTGAAACCCTCCCTGTTACCCAAGAAATATATGTTGGATGAATGAATGAACAAACCACATAGACAGTGTTAAAAGATTGAAAGGTCAGGGAAAGAGGAAGCCCAGCCCAGTTAGGGAGACAGGGCATGAGGCTAGGAAAGAAGGGAAGCATCAGTTTGGAGCCATAGGATGGTAGGGCTAGAAAGGCAGAGACAATTTCGGTGGGTGAGCCCTGGGTCCAGAAATAAATCTTCCTCCAACTGACTATGGTTTGCAGTAACCACGGCCTAGATTCCTGAAGGTTCTGGAGCAGACATTTTAAACCTGGGATCTGTGGATAGAATTCAAGGAGTCTGTGAACTTGGATGTAAAAAAAAAATGACATCTTTATTTACATTCACTCTAATTGCAAAGCTAGCATTTCCTTCAATTATGAATGTAGACAGCAAACTACAGTGGTTTTTAGCAGAATCTGTGAGTGTCATCAATCGAATCATGGATCTTTTCGTATCACGTTACAGCTGGTGCTGATATCCCCAAATATTATTTATGCACATCATTCACTACTTGGAAATTATGGTAGTTATTAGGTCTACTGCTAGATCTTGTTATTTTTTTTAACATCTTTATTGGAGTATAATTACTTTACAATGGTGTGTTAGTTTCTGCTTTATAACAAAGTGAATCAGCTATACATATACATATATCCCCATATCTCCTCCCTCTTTCATCTCCCTCCCACCCTCCCTATCCCAACCCTCTAGGGGGCCACAAAGCACTGAGCTGATCTCCCTGTGCTATGTGGCTGCTTCCCACTGGCTATCTGTTTTACATTTGGTAGTGTATATTTGTCCATGCCACTCTCTTACTTCGTCCCAACTTTCCCTTACCCCTCCCCATGTCCTCAAGTCCATTCTCTACGTCTGCGTCTTTATTCCTGTCCTGCCCCTAGGTTCTTCAGAACGTTTTTTTTTAGATTCCATATATATGTGTTAGCGTACAGTATTTGTTTTTCTCTTTTTCACTTACTTTACTCTGTAAGACAGACTCTAGGTCCATCCACCTCACTACAAATAACTCAATTTCATTTCTTTTTATGGCTGAGTAATATTCCATTGTATATATGTGCCACATCTTCTTTATCCATTCATCTGTCGATGGACATTTAGGTTGGTTCCATGTCCTGGCTATTGTAAACAGTGCTGCAATGAACATTTTGGTACATGACTCTTTTTAAACTATGGTTTTCTCAGGGTATATGCCCAGTAGTGAGATTGCTGGGTCGTGTGGTAGTTCTATTTTTAGTTTTTTAAGAAACCTTCATACTGTTCTCCATAGTGGCTGTATCAATTTATATTCCCACCAACAGTGCAAGAGTGTTCCCTTTTCTCCACACCCTCTGCAGCATTTATTGTTTGTAGATATTTTGATGATGGCCATTCTGACTGGTGTGAGATGATACCTCATTGTAGTTTTGATTTTCATTTCTCTAATGATTAGTGATGTTGAGCATCCTTTCATGTGTTTGTTGGCAATCTGTATATCTTCTCTGGAGAAATGTCTATTTAGGTCTTCTGCCCATTTTTGGATTGGGTTGTTTGTTTTTTTGATATTGAGCTGCATGAACGAACTGCTTGTAATTATTGGAGGTTAATCCTTTGCCATTTGCTTCGTCAGCAAATATTTTCTCCCATTCTGAGGGTTGTCTTTTCATCTTGTTTATAGTTTCCTTTGCTGTGCAAAAGCTTTGAAGTTTCATTAGGTCCCATTTGTTTCTTTTTGTTTTTATTTCCATTGCTCTGGATCAAAAAGGATCTTGCTGTGATTTATGTCATAGAGTGTCCTGCCTATGTTTTCCTCTAAGAGTTTTATAGTGTCTGGCCTGACATTTAGGTCTTTAATCCATTTGGAGTTTATTTTTGTGTGTGGTGTTAAGGAGTGTTCTAATTTCATTCTTTTACATGTAGTTGTCCAGTTTTCCCAGCACCACTTATTAAAGAGGCTGTCTTTTCTCCATTATATATTCTTGACTCCTTTACCAAAGATAAGGTGACCATAGATGCCTGGGTTTATTTCTGGGCTTTCTATCCTGTTCCATTGATCTATATTTCTGTTTTTGTTCCAGTACCATACTGTCTTGATTACTGTAGCTTTGTAGTATAGTCTGAAGTCCGGGAGCCTGATTCCTCCAGCTCTGTTGTTCTCTCTCAAGATTGCTTTGGCTATTCGGGGTCTTTTGTGTTTCCATACAAATTGTGAAATTTTTTGTTCTAGTTCTGTGAAAAATGCCATCGGTAGTTTGATAGGGAATGCACTGAATCTGTAGATTGCTTTGTATAGTATAGTCATTTTCACAATGTTGATTCTTCCTGTACAAGAACATGGTATATCTCTCCATCTGTTTGTATCATGTTTAATTTCTTTCATCAGTGTCTTATAGTTTTCTGCATACAGGTTTTTGTCTCCGTAGGTAGGTTTATTCTTAGTTATTTTATTCTTTTTCTTGCATTGGTAAATGAGAGGGTTTCCTTAATATCTCTTTCAGATATTTTTTCTTTAGTGTATAGGAATGCAAGAGATTTCTGTGCATTACTTTTGTATCCTGCTACTTTACCAAATTCATTGATTAGCTTTGGTAGTTTTCTGGTGGCATCTCTAGGATTCTCTATGTATAGTATCATGTCATCTGCAAGCAGTGACAACTTTATTTCTTCTTTTCTGATTTGGATTCCTTTTATTTCTTTTTCATCTTTGATTGCTGTGGCTAAAACTTCCAAAACTATGTTGAATAATAGTGGTGAGAGTGGACAACTTTGTGTTGTTCCTGATCTTAGAGGAAATGGTTTCAGTTTTCACCATGGAGAACGATGTTGGCTGGGAGTTTGTAATATATGGCCTTTATTATGTTGAGGTAAGTTCCCTCTATGCCTACTTTCTGGAGGCGTTTTATCACAAATTGGTGTTGAATTTTGTCAAAAGCTTTTTCTGCATCTATTGAGATGATCATATGGTTTTTCTCTTTCAATTTGTTAATATGGTGTATCACATTGATTGATTTGCATATATTGAAGAATCCTTGCATTCCTGGGATAACCCCACTTGATCATGATGTGTGATCCTTTTAATGTGCTGTTGGATTCTGTTTGCTAGTATTTTGTTGAGGATTTTTGCATCTATGTTCATCAGTGATATTGGCCTGTAGTTTTCTTTCTTTGTGACACCTTTGTCTGGTTTTGGTATCAGGGTGATGGTGGCCTCGTGGAATGAGTTGGGGAGTGTTCCTCCCTCTGCTATATTTTGGAAGAGTTTGAGAAGGATGGGTGTTAGCTCTTCTCTAAAGGTTTGAAAGGATTTTTCTGGGAAGCCATCTGGTCCTGGGCTTTTGTTTGTTGGAAGATTTTTAATCAGAGTTTCAATTTCAGTGCTTGTGATTGGTCTGTTTAAATTTTCTATTTCTTCCTGGTTCGGTCTCAGAGGCTGTGCTTTTCTAAGTATTTGTCCATTTCTTCCAAGTTGTCCATTTTATTGGCATATAGTTGCTTGTAGTAATCTCTCATGGTCCTTTGTATTTTTGCAGTGTCAGTTGTTACTACTCCTTTTTCATTTCTAATTCTGATGATTTGAGTGTTCTCCCTTTTTTTCTTGATGAGTGTGGCTAATGGATTATCAATTTTGTTTATCTTCTCAAATAAGCAGCTTTTAGTTTTATTGATCTTTGCTATTGTTTCCTTCATTTCTTTTTCATTTATTTCTGATCTGATCTTTATGATTTCTTTCCTTCTAACTATGTTTTTTTTTTTTTATTCTTCTTTCTCTAATTGCCTTAGGTGTAAGGTTAGGTTGTTTATTTGAGATGTTTCTTGTTTCCTGAGGTAGGATTGTATTGCTATAAACTTCTGTCTTTGGACTGCTTTTGCTGCATCCCATAGGTTCTGGGTTGTTGTGTTTTCATTGTCATTTGTTTCTAGGCATTTTTTGATTTCTTCAGTGATCCCTTGGTTATTTAGTAGTGTATTGTTTAGCCTCCATGTGTTTGTATTTTTTACAGATTTTTTTTCCTGTAAATGATATCTAGTCTCATAGCATTGTGGTCGGAAAAGATACTTGATATGATTTCAATTTTCTTAAATTTACCAAGGCTTGATTTGTGACCCAAGCTATGATCTATCTTGGAGAATGTTCCATGAGCACTTGAGAAGAAAGTGTATTCTGTTGTTTTTGGTTGAAATATCCTATAAATATCAATTAAGTGCATCTTGTTTAATGTATCATTTAGAGCTGTGTTTCCATATTTATTTGCATTTTGGATGATCTATCGATTGGTGAAAGTGGGGTGTTAAAGTCCCCTACTATGGATATGTTACTGTCGATTTCTCCTTTTATGGCTGTTAGCATGTGCCCTATGTGTTGAGGTGCTCCTATCTTGGGTGCATAAATATTTACAATTGTTATATCTTCTTCTTGGATTGATCCCTTGATCATTATATAGTGTCCTTCTTTGTCTCTTGTAATAGTCTTTATTTTAAAGTCTACTTTGTCTGATATGAAAATTGCTACTCCAGCTTTCTTTTGATTTCCATTCGCATGGAATACTTTTTCCATCCCCTTACTTTCAGTCTGTATGTGTCCCTAGGTCTGAAGTGGATCTCTTGTAGACAGCATATATACAGATCTTGTTTTTATATCCATTCAGCCAGTCTGTGTCTTTTGTTTGGAGCATTTAATCCATTTACATTTAAGGTAGTTATGAATATGTATGTTCCTATTACCATTTTCGTAATTGTTTGGGGTTTGTTATTGTAGGTGTTTTCCTTCTCTTGTGTTACCTGCCTAGAGAAGTTCCTTTACATTTGTTGTAAGGCTGGTTTGGTGGTGCTGAATTCTCTTAGCCTTTGCTTGTCTGTAAAGGTTTTAATTTCTCTGTCGAATCTGAATGCGATCCTTGCTGGGTAGAGTAATCTTGGTTGTAGGTTTTTCCCTTTCATCCCTTTAACTATGTCCTGCCACTCTCTTCTGGCTTGCAGAGTGTCTGCTGAAAGATCAGCTGTTAACCTTATGGGGATTCCCCTGTATGTTATTTGTTGTTTTTCCCTTGCTGCTTTTAGTATTTTTTCTTTGTATTTAATTTTTGATAGTTTGATTAGTGTGTGTCTTGGTGTGTTTCTCCTTGGATTTATCCTGTATGGGACTCTCTGTGCTTCCTTGACTTGATTGTCTCTTTCCTTTCCCTTATTAGGGAAGTTTTCAACTATAATCTCTACAAATATTTTCTCAGTCTCTTTCTTTTTCTCTTCTTCTTCTGGGAGCCCTATAATTCGAATGTTGGTGCATTTAATGTTGTCCCAGAGGTCTCTGAGACTGTCCTGAATTCTTTTCATTCTTTTTTCCTTATTCTGCTCTGTGGTAGTTATTTCCACTATTTTATCTTCCAGGTCACTTATCCGTTCTTCTACCTCAGTTTTTCTGCTATTGATTCCTTCTAGAGAAATTTTAACTTCATTTATTGTGTTGTTCATCATTGTTTGTCTGCTCATTTGTTCTAGGTCCTTGTTAAACGTTTCTTTTATTTTCTCCATTCTATTTCCAAGACTTTGGATCATCTTTACTATCATTACTCTGAATTCTTTTTCAAGTAGACTACCTATTTCCTCTTCATTTGTTTCATCTGGTGCGTTTTTACCTTGCTCCTTCATCTGCTATGTGTTTCTCTGTCTTCTTATTTTGCTTAACTTACTGTGTTTGGGGTCTCCTTTTCACAGGCTGCAGGTTTGTAGCTCCCGTTTTTTTGGTGTCTGCCCCCAGTGGCTAAGGTTGGTTCAGTGGGTTGTGTAGACTTCCTGGTGGAGGGGACTGGTACCTGTGTTCTGGTGGATGAGGCTGGATCTTGTCTTTCTGGTGGACAGAACCACGTCCAGTGATGTTTTTTGGGGTGTCTTTGTCCTTATTTTGATTTTAGGCAGCCTCTCTGCCTAAAATGTGTGGTTGTGTTCCTGTCTTGCTAGTTGTTTTGCATAGGGTGTCCAGCAGTGTAGCTTGCTGGTTGTTGAGTGGAGCTGGGTCTTAGAGTGAGATGGAGATCTCTGGGAGAGCTTTTGCCATTTGATATTATGTGGAGCTGAGAGGTGTCAAGTTTAGGACCACTGTCCTAAACTTGGCTCTCCTACCTCAGAGGCTCAGGCTTGACACCCAGCTGGAGTACCAAGACCCTGTCAGCCACACGGCTCAGAAGAAAAGGGAGGAAAAAAAGAAAGAAAGAGGGCTTCCCTGGTGGCGCAGTGGTTGAGAGTCCCCCTGCTGATGCAGGGGACGTGGGTTTGTGTCCCGGTCCGGGAGGATCCCACGTGCTGTGGAGCTGCTGGGCCCGTAAGCCATGGACGCTGAGCCTGTGCATCTGGAGCCTGTGCTCCGCAACGGGAGAGGCCACAACAGTGAGAGGCCCACGTACAGCAAAAAAAAAAAGTAAAATTAAATAAAGAAAAGAAGAGAGCAACCAAAACAAATCCACCAATGATAACAAGCACTAAAAACTGTACTAAAAAATCCCCCCAAAACGGACAGACAGAACCCTCGGGCAAATGGTAAAAGCAAAGCTATACAGAGAAAATCACACAAAGAAGCATACACATACATGCTCACAAAAGGAGAAAAAGAAAAAATAATATATATCTATATATAAACAAAAAAAGGAAGAGAGCTACCAAATCAATAAGCAAATCTACTAATGATAATAAACTCTAAATACTAAACTAAGATAAACATAAAACCAGAAACAAATTAGATGAAGAAAGCAAACTCCAAGTCTGCAGTTGCTCCCGAAGTCCACCACCTCAATTTTGGGATGATTTGTTGTCTATTCAGGTATTCCACAGATGCAGAGTATATCAAGTTGACTGTGGAGATTTAATCCACTGCTCATGAGGCTGCTGGGAGAGATTTCCTTTTCTCTTCTTTGTTCTCACAACTCCTGGGGTTCAGCTTTGGATTTGGCCCCGCCACTGCATGTAAGTCACCTGAGGGCATCTGTTCTTCCCTCAGGATGGGGTTAAAGTAGCAGCTGGTTAGGGGGCTCTGGCTCACTCAGGCCGGGGGGAGGGAGGGGTATTGTATGCGGGGCGAGCCTGCTGAGGCAGAGGCCGGCGTGACGTTGCAACAGCCTGAGGTGTGCTGTGTGTTCTCCGCGGTAAGTTGTCCCTGGATCACGGGACCCTGGCAGTGGCGGGCTGCACAGACTCCCAGGAGGTGAGGCGTGGATAGTGACCTGCGCTTCTTGGTGGCTGCATTAGCCTTAGCGTTTCATGCCTGTCTCTGGTGTCTGTGCTGATATCCTCGGCTAGCGCCCATCTCTGGAGCTTGTTTAGGCGGTGTTCTGAATCCCCTCTCCATGTGCATCCCAAAACAATGGTCTCTTGCCTCTTAGGCAGGTCCAAACTCTTTCCCGGACTCCCTCCTGGCTAGCTGTAGTGCACTACCCTCCTCAGGCTGTGTTCATGCCACCAACCCCAGTCCTCTCCCTGGGATCTGACCTCCGAAGCCCGAGCCTCAGCTCCCAGCCCCGCCTGCCCCGGCGGGTGAGCAGACAAGCCTCTCAGGCTGGTGAGTGCCGGTCAGCACTGATCCTCTGTGCGGGAATCTCTCTGCTTTGCCCTCTGCACCCCTGTTGCTGCGCTCTCCTCTGTGGCTCCGAAGCTTCCCCCCAACACCCCCTGTCTCCGCAAGTGAAGGGGCTTCCTAGTGTGTGGAAACTTCTCCTCCTTCACAGCTCCCTCCCAGAGGTGCAGGTCCTGTCCCTATTCTTTTGTCTCTGTTTTTTCCTTTGCCTTTTGTCCTACCCAGGTACGTGGGGAGTTTCTTGCCTTTTGGGAACTCTGAGGTCTTCTGCCAGTGTCCAGTAGGTGTTCTGTAGGAGTTGTTC
Organism: Phocoena phocoena; assembly: GCF_963924675.1. Taxonomy (NCBI): domain Eukaryota; kingdom Metazoa; phylum Chordata; class Mammalia; order Artiodactyla; family Phocoenidae; genus Phocoena; species Phocoena phocoena. The sequence goes on along the minus strand of NC_089233.1, from coordinate 33,637,274 downwards.
CACATGTAGATGTATTTCTGATGTATTTGTGGGGAGGAGGATGATCTCCACATCTTACTCCTCTGCCATCTTGAAGGTCTCCCTAGATCTTGTTATTTAATGCATTAAAAAAGAAACTGATCTCTTGCCAAATTACAAGTTTGTTTAAAAAATACTTTGATAACTCTATTGCAGTAGTATTGCAAAACATTCTGAGAAGAGATTCATGGTCTTCATTAGACCAAAAGCACTGAAGGCACACACACAAAGTAAGAACATCTGGTTTAAGATACAAATGCCTTTTTCTGCATTTGGGGAGCATGAGACTCAGGCTGATTGGGGGTGTGGGAGGATTGAGGTCAGGGAAATGATGTTTACAGCCAAGGTCTTTTGGTTGACTGGCTGGTATTAAATGATATTCCCGAGTGCCCCATTGAGAGAGGGTAATCTCATGCAAACTCTTGACTCACTACTGAGTTTTTATGACCAGATTTCCTCAGGACCAGGAAAACCTCACAGAGCTTCCTTCACTGCCCCCTAGTGGGCCTCCGTGGCAAAGCCCATTGACTAGAAAGAAAACCTCAGCCAAACACGTTACACCTAGAACCCAGAGGGAGGCAGGCACTACCCTCCAGATGCTTGTACCAGACTTTCGAATCTGTTTTCATTTCAGTGTGAGTAATGTATGCCATGTGTTGTGCAATGTGTTCCTGTAGGTTTATTAAACCACCCGGGTGCCATTCCAATTGGGTGTTTTCATCATCTCTCGAAAAGATATGCAATTTACGGTTGCGGTTTGCTCTGTTTAGATAATTTTGACATTTTTTTCCTTCTGCACAGTTCTTTATTTTTTGGTATTTGCCATAGAAGTAAAGTACTTAAAGTAACTAGTTTAGAGCTAAGCTGATAAAGCTAACAGATCCATAAATGGGGCCATGAATGATCCTTCAAGATGCCTGCTGTGCCTGAGAGGTGAGCCTAAATGGGCTTGTAGTGGATGAGCCAGTGTGTCCCAAGACAGAGCAGTAGATGGGGATGAGAGTCTAATGTAGAGCAGCGAGGGCTGTGAGCTGGTTTCAGTCGCTGCCGCAGCTGCTGTATATGCAGATTGAAACTGAATTGTCAGGGCTTCCAGGAGGGAGTCCTGTCCCTCCAGGAATGGCTTGAATTAGGCTTGAGGAGGTGAGCACCATGTTGAATTAGCCCCAAGTTTTGTCCTGATGTGCCCAAGAGCCATGGCTCGATGGTGTGTCCATCCAGTCATGAGCTCACTTTACCCCTGCCATTTTCCTTGTGAGATTTAGTTTTGAGAAATGGAAAGGCCTCCTGTCTTTCTTCACCATACTTCTTCATGACTCAAGGTTGAGTCCGTTTTTCCAACTTATTTATTATTAAACACACATAGAATTTAAGAGAATAATATAATGAATGAACCATATAATGTAGGCTCCTACCCACCACCCAGATCCAATGAACATTTGCAACTTTTGCTATGCATGTATGTGTATTAAACGGTGTGTGTGTGCATGTGTGTGTGTGTGCACACTACTCACTGTGCGCTGCAGGTGTCAGCCTTAAAACCCTCAGCCTGCACCTCCTAAGAATAAGAACACACTCCTCCATAACAACGATTTTCACACACCCAAGGAAAATGAACAATAATTCCCTCGTGATATATAAAATACCATTAATATTCAGATTTTCCCAGTTGCTCCCCTAAATATTCATTTAAGTCCTCTTTTAAAAACCCAGGATCCCATCAAGGTTTACACATTCCATATACCTTTGAGTTTCTTTAAATCTAGAGCAGAGGTTCCCAATCTTTTTGGTTTCAAAGGTCCCTTGACACTCTTAAAAATATTGAAGAGATTTTTGTTTAGGTGGGTGCTATCTGTTGATACTTACCGTGTCAGAATTTGAAGCTGAGAGCTCTTAAAACACAGGAATACATGACCACAAATTCCATTATCTGTTACAGCAGTGATATCATCACATACTCTGTGATATCTGGGAAACTCCACTGTGCGTTCATGAGAGCGGACAGCGAGGGAGGCAGATAACATCATAGTCTTACCATGAAACAGTTTTGACCCGGAAGATCCCCTGTAGGAGTCTTGGGGGACTAAGCACCCTTTGAGAACAAATGACCTGGAGTAATCCCCTATAAGTTTTATTTGCTGACAGTTTTTTTTCTTTCTTTAAAAATGTGGTAATGGAAATTTAAACACATAAATAGTAAAGAATTGCATGGAATTCTTTTGCATCTTTGCAATACACTAGTCCCTAGTGACACAGGAAGTGGGTGGAGTGGTGAGAGCTAGTACTGGTTAGAGCTGGACAGTTAGGTTCAATGTCCAGCTCCACCACTTCTGAGCCTCTGTTTTCTCATCTGTAAAATGAGCATAGTTGCAAAGATTAAATAAAAAGTGTATGTCATGTGGCAAAGATAGTGCCTGGCATATAATAACTGCTGGATAAATGTTACTTATTATTATCTATAGCAGTGGTTTTCATTGGGGAGTGATTTTGCACCCCACCCCAACCCTGGGAGGGTATTTAACAATGTCTGGAGATACTTTGCTGGTTGTAAGTGGAGGGAGGGGATGTGTTATTGGAATGCGGTGAGTAGAGGCCAGATGTCCTAGTCTGTTCAGGCTGCTGTGACAGAACCTCATATTTCTCACAGTTCTGGAGGCTGGGAAGTTCAGGATCAAAGTACTGACGGATTCGTTGTCCGATGAGGGCCTGCTTCCTGGTTCATAGACGGCCGTCTTCTAACTGTGTCCTCATGGCAGAAGGGGTGAGGAAGCTCTCTGGGGTCTCTTTTATAAGGACACTGATCTCACTCACATGGGCTCCACCCTCATGACTTAATCCTCTCCCCAAAGCCCCACTTCCTAATACTATCACATTGGGGGTTTGGTTTCAACCTGTGAATTTTGGGGGGATGCAAACATTCCATAACACCAAGGACACTGCTAAACATTTGACAGTACACAGGACAGCCCCCCAACAACAGAGAAGTATGCAGCCCCAAAATACTAGTAGTGCTGAGGTTGAGAAATCCCTGTCTATAGCCAACTAAAATGGGTTTATTCACGTTGATCTCAGTTGAGAGCTTAGGAGATATAATCTGATTTTTGATGCTAGCCTCTTCCAAAGCCAGTTATGTATTGATTGTAGTCAGTAATTACAAAGCCCCTACTCAGTGCAAGGCCCTATGCTTGGTGCTATAGGGGATGCAGCCGTGTAGAATGCTGTGTGGCCAGCCAGCGTGAAAGCAGCTGGAAAGCTGGAGGAACTACACCATATTCTGGGTCACCATTTGCCTGCACTTATCCTAGCCGTTTGTGCTTTCCACGTCACAGACGATCAAGAGGCAGCTGTGGGTCTTAAATCTCCAAGTTGGTAGCTGAAACTTGTGGAGGAGCCTGCCTTGGATTCTTCTATTTTTCTGCTCCAAGTGAAGCAGGTGTTCATCAATGGGGCGGTGGTAGCCTTCCCTTTAGGGACCAGCCAGCACTCAAGATGTTCCAGAGGCTGTGAAATTCCTCGGCATGTGGGCATCATAGATGCTCCCTGAGACCCCTTACATTGAGGAGACAGGTGTTTCTGGCATGCCGTTTTCTCCCACGGATCCCACCCTTCTTGCGTTCACCTTTTCGCCCTGTCTGCCTGCTTTGTGCTTCGTTTCTTTCAGTGGCTGACTTTTCAGTCGTAACACCTTGAAGGAACTGCATCTTTGCTCAGGGCTTCTCAAGACAAGCTGTCCACAAGAATCAGTCATTATCTAGTTAAAAACACAGATTCTGGTGCCTCCTCCCAGACAGTCTGTGACAGGACTCAGTAATCTTGATGTTAAGAAGTTCCTCTAAGGGTTCTTGTAGTCGAGGTGGAGAATATATGATTTTCTCCCAGAAAATGTGCTTTACATGTCAGAAAATGAGAATTCCGCTCCTGGGAAATGCTGCTACTGGGTGCTTGTGGTCCAAGTTCCTTTCCCTTTTTTTCCTAATTCCTGGGACCCATAGAAGGATAATGCTGCTCTTAGTTTGAAACCCTCCTTTGGCATCTCAGTGTCTTCAGAGTAAAATACCCCCAGTCCCTTCCTGATGTACAAGCCCTGCACATGCTCCTTGTCCACCCCTCCCATCATCCCGGGCTGCTCTCTCCCTGTTCACTCTGCTCCAGCTGCAGGAACCTTCTTTCAGTTTCCTGGACAAGCTATTTCCTATCTCAGAACCTGTGCACCTGTGAGCCATCCCCTCTGCCTTAACTACCCTGACTCTTGCTTTCCAGGCAGCTGACTGCTTCTCCTTCAGGCTCAACTTTAAGGCCATCCCATCAGGCAGGTTGTTTCTGAGCACTTCACTGCTAAAAAAGCATACTTTCTTATCTCGTATACCATTCTCTTCCTTCCATTTCTAGCAATAGTACCAGTGACATAATATATGGGATTGTGTGTTTGCTGTCTCCCCAACCAGTGAGGGCCACAGCAGGAGGGAGCTTTGGATCAACATTGTAGGCCCAGCGTTTTGTTCAGTGTTTAGCATATAGTTGGCACTTAGTCAATATTTAGCAGATGAATGCATGAATGAATGGGTGGATGGCTAGACTTTCTTTAGCTGTTTTCCTGTGTTTGCCAGGTGCCACTAATCTTAGAGCAGATCCCAGAAAACTCAGGCTGGGTAGAAGGAGAGGTTCTGCTCTAGCCCCTCGGGCCTTCACGTGGGGTCCTGGACCTGCGTTCAGAGACCTCCCGTCCACATGCCTGCAGAGGCCAGACAGGGCCACACCATGCCCCCAGAGCCCACAAAAGTGGGGGCTGGTGTCAGCAGGCCCCCACCTCTCAGAGGCGTCTGCTGAAAGCAGTTGTTGGTGTGAGTGTCGAGAGAGAAGCAGAGCCGAGGAAATGTCAGAGGGTGAATGGGATAATCAGGCCCCAGCCGTCAAAACTGCCACCCACTCAAGCCTGTCAGACTCTACAAGAGAAATCTTCCAGACGTGTCAGCTTCTTCCTGTGTCTAATGGCTGAGAAAAGGGTGCACCCAAGCAAGGCTCACGGGGCCAGTGCCGATTGACTGCAGCCTTCTCAAGTCCCGGCTGGGCAAATCCAACGTGGGTATGAAGGCCATTCAGAGGGGGCAGCAGCTGGAGAGGAAGGGAATGGGGGTTCTATCTGGAGTGGGGTGTCTGATTAAGTTCCCAATGTGTGAAATAAATGCTTCAATGAGCCTCATTATCTCATTTCCATTTCAATTCTCATATCTTCCATGTGGGTGCCCACGAAACAGAACAAAGGCCCAGCAGTCCCTTGGCACAAAAAACAGAGCTAAGGGGAGTCTTCAGTAATATTGCATATTATTCCCATGACTCCATTTAATTAATTATCATTTAATTAATAATTAATTAAATGCATTACTCCATTTAATTATTATTTCATGGCTCTCTCAGGTATTATAGAGAGTCTGGGGGAGAGAGCAGCAAACAAGACAGACCAGATCCATCCCCTTAGAGCCTGAATTCCAGGAGGGACAGACACAAGCAATTAAGATACTTATAGACTGTGATAAATTTCACAAAAGGAGGAAGTGGGTGATGTGACAGGGAGTGGCCTGGGGGGTGGGGTGGAGGTGTCTACTTTAGATGGATGAAGAAGCTGGAAACCTGAAGAATGAGATATAAACCCATGTTTTCCCACTTTAAATTTTTTTCTGATATAGATCTCTATTTCTCCTGTTTAAAGAATCAAAGAGAAATCGTGATTTGAAAACGTCAGGCTGACAGAGATGTTATGTTTGTGAGCTATGCCAGGATTTTTCACTGAGCTCCGGGAGGACCAGTCTTGATTTCACCATGGCTCACTTTGTGTGAATTAAACATCTCTCAGCTTGTGGGCATAAGTGTTTCATTCTACCTCCTAATAAAACATATGGATGAAATGGGGAAATGTTTACAGATGTGTGGCTCTGGGGGTTTGGCTTGTTCTTCTAAGGGCTGTTCAGGGTCCACCCCACAGTTAAGTTGGGGTCAATAAAGATGCCTGTGCCTCCACCTACGTTCAGGAAAAATTGTTACCTATTCTGCTGATACTTACAAAGTAAAAACATTTGGCTTTATTGATATACCCCAGTGTTTTTATGGTGGTTGTTGCTTGTTTTGTTTTCTAGTTACATTATCAGTTGCTTTTAACTTTAGTAATTATTTACTTATATTTTCTTTGGGTTTATTTCATCCCCTCCCCACCCCTTTCTATTTTTTTGAGTTGAAAGCCTGGTTTAGTTAATTACTTTCTTGTTTTCTAACACATACATTTAAGGCTATACATTTTCCTCTGAGAACTACTTTGGCTGTATCCTGTCATTTTTGCTTTGCAAAATGTTGTCATTCAGTTCTACATAGTTTGTAATTTCCATTTTGATTTTCTCTTTAAAAGTATTATTTTAAATTACCAAGTGTATACATACATATAGATAGATAGTTGGGGGGCCAATTTTGGGTTATTTATTTCTAATTTTATAGAATTGATGGAGTGAATTGCTTCATTAACTGTCAACTTAAACGAAATCTTGAGATTTTTTTCTGCAGTTTGGTTCATAGTCAATTATAAAAATATGTACTTGAAGATCATAAGTATCCAGTTTGTATTATTTGGGTTGATAAAATATTCTGTAGCTTTTCTTATTTTCCTGCTAGATCTTTTAATTTATCCTTTTTAGTTGGCATTTCTGTGAGGAAGCTCTTGTAGGATTAGTTTTTCTTCTTGCCTAGCTCTAACACAAAGGCAGAAATTACAAAGTAACAATAATTGAAAGAAATAACCTCTTCATCACCTCTCCAGATTGGTCAAGGAAATGGGTCTGACAATGAGACTTTATAATGAACTTATTGATGCAATAAAATTGTCCATGGCAAGGATATTTCTGCAGAGACAGAGGGATCTGCCTCTGGACTACTTTCAGGGGGTGGCAGTGGTTGTGTTGGTTGGCTTCTTAATGAAGCATTTCTAGAAATGCAGCACTTTGTCCACCGGGAGGGAAAAACATTCTAGCAACCACATCATCAACCAGCACACATTTTAAAAAGGACTTTTGAAAAGGACTGGAAAAAGTATAAAATTAAGGTCATCTCTGAGGTCTTTGGCTGAGCTGAATAAACCTTGAAGCAAAAATCGTATCTTTTTCTGAAGCTTAACACAGAGCTTTAGAGATCTGTGAGAAAGAAGAGCACTTTGAACATAAGGCTTGATTGGTAGCATAAAGCACTAGAGATGGCTCTAATAATTGCAGGGGCTGCTGGAAAGTACTTCTAGAGTGATCAGTGACACAGTTGTACATTCCCAGGCGTCTCCACAATCCCTTATCTGGGAGCATAAACAGACTGGATCTAGGCTGGATCGTTATTTCCTCTTCAGATTAAACTGTAGCCTGTGAAGGCTTTGGGGAAATGACAGGTAGGTGGGTGTGCATAACTCTTCATTTAACCAAACCAGCAGCCTCTCCCTCCCCTTTCCACTGTTAAAAGATGTCACTGTTCTTCCTTTGTGTGTGGCAAAGCTTTTGACAGCAGGCTCCACCTCTCCTCCCTCACACTTCTGTTTTATATGCCTCTTTTAACACATGAGGTCATTCACCATTGTCTTGGAAATGTGTCTATCTGGTCTGAAGACACTGGACTGGTAGCAGATGGAGCACGCTTTTGATTCTTCTGATGTGTTAGCTACTCCCTGGCTTACTTATCTCATTCAGTTGCTCTGGGGCTGGTTGTCCCTGTTTTGAGTAGGGGAAGCATTACTGCAACAGTTAGTCAGGGTTCTCCAGAGGAACAGAACCAAATGGATAGATTATATAGGTATGTAGATCCACACACACACACATACAGTTATTATAATGTGTTGGCTTATGCAATTATGGAGGCTGAGAAGTCCCATGATCTGCACTGGACAAGCTGGAGACCCAGCAGGGTCAATGTCAGAGTTCTAGTCCAAATCTAAATGCCTGAGAACCAGGAGAACTGATGGTTTAAGTTCAGTCTGAGTCTGTGTCTGAAGCAGAAGAAGACCACTGTCCCAATTTGAAGACAGCCAGGCAGAGAGACAACAAATTCTCCCTCACTCAGCCTTTTTGTTCTATTAGGTCTTCAAAGAATTGTGTGGGGTTCACCCACTTTGTGAATTGTGTGGGGCCCACCCACTTTTGGGCAGTCTGCTTTACTCAGTCCGCTGATTCAAATATTAATCTCATCTAGAAATACTCACATAGACACACCCAGAATAGTGTTTAATCAGATATCAGGGCACACTCTCGCCCAGTCATGTTGACGCATAAAATTAACCTTCACAGCTGCATAGGTAGTATTCGTGGTATGTTACAAAATTTAAGTTCAAACAATCCTTGCCCACTCGATTCATCAGTATTGTCTGAGCACCCATATAAACAGTTGGACGACAACACCAAAAATTCTCAACTCAAAACTAAGTTCTACAAAACAAAATGTTACGTTACAAAACTGAACATTCTAGAGGGTAGGGTTTTCCTGTTGCCCTGATGGAATCTGGGTTCTCTAATGATGCCTTGAGGGATCCGTCTCATTCCACCCCTATCCTCTGTTTTGGCTTCTTCTCAGACAGGCTCTCTCTTCTTAGTGGGTTGATGGCCACTAGCAGCTCCAGACTTGAGTTTTACCACCTTCGCCCACCCAGCCCCAAGTGAAAGCTGAGTTTCTGCAAAAACCCCAGGGTTTTTGTTCCTTGGGTTATCCCGGGTCACTTATCCATCCCTAAACCAGTCCTGTCAAAGAGGATGAGAGTAAGCCAACTGCCTGAGGTCAAACCACAGGGAAGAATCATGAGGAAAGGGTGATTCTTGCATAGAAATGTAGGGTATCAAAACTAGAAGTTAAACTACCATATGACCCAGCAGTTCCATTCCTAAGTTCATAGACCCACACAAAGACTGTACTCAAATGCTCATAGCAGCACTACTCACAATAGCCAAAAGGTGGAAATTATGTCCATCCGTGGATGAATGGATAAATAAATGTGGTATATCCATACAATGGAATATTATTCAGCCATATAAAGGAATGAAGTACTGATACGTGCTACAAGGTAGATGAACCTTGAAAGCGTTCTACTTGGATGAAAGAAGCCATACACAAAAGATCAAATACTGTATAAGTCTACGTCTATTAAATATCTACAGTAAGCAAGTTCACAAAGCAGATATATGGTTGCTAGCGGCTGGAGGAAGGGAGATTGGGGAGTGACTGCTTAATGGGTGTGGGGTTTCATTTTGGAGTGATGAATACATTCTGGAACTAGATAGTGGTGATGGTTGCACAAAATTGTGAATGTACTAAATGTTACTAATGGTAAATTTTATGCATATTTTGCCACAATAAGAAAATAAATATTAATCCATCTTGAATTAGAAAAACTAGAGGATGCAAAATAGAAATGCTGAGTGGGTGAAACCATTCTACAGCCCATGTCCATAGGAGACTCATCAAGAGCAAAACCAATGCCAATAAAACTAGTGATTATGGGGTGAGATGTGGAAACATCTATGTATACACCTCTAAAGCCGCAATGTCTAATTTTCATTTGCAAGTTTCTGCTTTTTGATACTGTCTGAAGTCCTGACCATCTGCAGAAGAGGCAGCTGTCACTCCTTACAATGTGAGCCCTAGACTCACACATGCTCCTTTCTTTTTTATTTAAATACAATTTAAAGTCCTGGGCACCTCACAGAGATGTCTTTCTTATTGGTTCAACCATATGAGTTTACTGAGTTCTTGTTAGGTGCCTGGTACTTTTCTTAGACATATCAACCACACTTGGATGTATGTTAATGGAAAATCTAATAACTAAGTTTAATTAGTACTATGTGTCAGAGTCTCTGCTAAAGATATTATTTACTTTCTCATCGGATTCTCAGAACAGCTCTCTGAGATAGGTACTGTCATAATCTGCACTTTACAGATAAGAAAATTGAGGTTCAGAGAACTTAAGGAAATGGCGCAGCTGCTAGATGGCAGAGGCAGGATTCAAAACACGGAGCCTCCTAATGCCGAAATCCCAGCTCTAAACCATCCCACATAGTAAATGTGTACATCAGCAAATGCTGAGTGCTCTTAGCCCCACACAAACCAGAAAAAGATCCATTAGAAAGCACAAATTAGACCATCTTGCTCTCTTCTCTGGATTCCCTATTTATAGAGTGCCCAGTGGATGCTATTTCTAACTTAAGCTAGAAGGTTTTCTTTGAAAGTTTCAATCTGCAACTTAAAAGCAAAGCAAGAGAAGAAAAGAGCTGGGAGTGCACTTCTCCAAAAGCTGTTCTGAAATCTAAGAGCAAGGACACAGGAGGAGAAAGATTACCATCTTATTAGCGTAGGAGGATAAAGATGATCAGGCAGGGATGCTCCATTATTTATAGGAATCCAGCTCTTTTCTATACACTTCACTGAGGCATTTGATATATTTGTGCTGGAGATTAACACTGATGTTATTTTCTTTAATGTCTGTTTTTAGTGTATGCGATGCATGTTGGCATTCAGGAAATTCAGCCAGAGGAGAAAAACAATAGTATTAATTAGGAATGTCAGTCATGGGTGTTATGAAATTCAAAACTGCCAAGTTTCTGGAGTATTTAGTGGTAATTATAATAGACTGTGGAGACAAGCTGTTCTTCGTTTCCTATACAGAAATGCACAGTTTGATGGGCAAGTGATCAAAGTGCTAATGCAAACCTTTGTGAAAGGGTGCCTCTTTCACCCTGTTATTTTTAGGACTCAATGCTTTTGCTAATTCAGAGCTGCCCAGAGAGAGGAGACCATCTAGTGAATATAAGACTCCTTGTCTTTTTATAATTTAAAATTACTACTTAATTTTTTCCAATATCTCCACACAGGTTGGAGTGTGTATGTGTGGGGGGGGGGGGTATAAATGATACCACCCACCAACCTGGCAGAATATTCAAATTTAAATCACAGCCATAGCATTTTTCCAGGTAAAGTCACACATATAATCAGTTTTCTCTCAAAGTGATGAATAATAATAACCCATGCTGTGTTCTTTGGATAACCCAGTTAAATAGGTAGAGAGATTTGCATTTTTGAGAACTGAAATAAAAGAGGTGCTACTTCTCTGGGTTTTCTCAGGTTTCTAGTTAAAAGCTTATGGTTTCTTATTTGTTTTGGAGTATTCGCATCAACCTAAGGGCAGGGAATGGACGAGGTGGAACCATGGGGATGTAAGGATTCCACTGTCGGTACCCTAATTCCTTGTATGAGCCGGACAGTGGCCCTTTGAGGCTATCTGGGCAGACCCCACCCCATCTGATGAGGAAGCTCCGTTTCAGAGATCAAGAAACTTGCCCAAGGTTATTTGGATGCAAAGTGTCAGGAGGGCTCCTGACTCCATGCCTGGTGCTGTCTGCACTTCATTCTACTACTTCCTGCCATTTCTGGACATGCCACAGGGCCTTTGCACATGCTGTTAGCTATAACTGTTATGCTGAACCTCTTGAGCCTGGCTTTGGGCACATTTCTTTCTTAAAGAACATGTACTGCTCTCTAGACTCTAGAAAGGACCCCACTTATAGGAAAGGGTACGTGTGCTATGTTACCTATAAGATGGATATTTTACCTGATTAAAAGAAAACAGTCAAACAGGGCTCAAGGAGTAAGTCATATTGTCCTAGGAAATAGCACAGCAGTGGAAGAACCAGAAACATCCATCTCTGAATTCTTTTTTTCCTAATCACTAACTCCATTAGCTGGAGATAATGATGTCAAGAGGAGAAAACTCTGGCTGTTGTTAGTTTGCCTGTAATTTGTGTGAATTACAAGAAGCCTGGCTAAATTCAGTGGTATCTGATGGTCCTGGCCAGATGTTTAAAATAAAGGAGGTATGTTAAGAGGTCTTTTGCCATATGTGTATGTCTCTGGGATTTTGTTTTTAATAATTAATGGTAGGTCCTTCTCCATCCTGAACTTTTTCAGAAATAATTGGGGAAGTTGGGGTTGGGCCAGTAATTGCAGGGCGATGTGCTGGCCGTGGACAAGCCTCCACTCTAGGGCTGGTACTTTAGTGGGAAGGCCCCTGCCCCCTCCCAGCAGTTTGGAAGAATGTCTAGCAGCATCTCTGCATCCCTTGGAAAAGCAGGGCACGTTTTCCTGCTGACACACACAAGCCTTATAATTTAGCATTAGAAAAGAAAAATGGTTTAGAACAAGAAAATATATTTAGAGCTCATTATTCAAGTAGGAGTCACAGAGAAGGGGCAAGGACGGAGCCAGTCAACGAGAAACAGCTCACATTACAGGGTCAGAAGGAAGCATGTGCCTGGTACTCAGAAGCCAGGCAGCAAGGGTGACAGGGTCACTATCAAGGTCGAGAATCAGTAAGGGAAGGTGCATGAGGTTGCCATCTCCCTAAGTAAATCCATCCTGAAGACTCAATCCAGAACTGCTCCCTTGCATGTCCCTTCCTCTCCCTGGCTTCCAGAAAAGGTCAGTTCACAGTGAATTTCCATGTTCCAGCCCCAGGGAGGCCTCTGCTTGGCATCCAAATATTGGCATCACCGTTACCAAGGCCAGAACTAGTTGTTCCATCAAACGGAAGGGGTCTGTGACTCAGCTGTTCTGACTCGGTGAAGTCACACCTACCTTTGGGTGGGAGACCATAGCTGCAATTTCCCCCTACCTTTGACTTGCATTTCTTCGCTCCCCCTCTCGCTACCTGCTGTGCCAGCCTGCCAACCCTCTGTCTCTACCCACTCTTCTACCTTATATATAAGGGTAGGGTGATAAGTCTCAATACAACCAGAGGAAGAGGAAAAAGAACTCATGCTTTTTGAAGACCTACTGTGTGCCAGGGACTGTGCTGGTTGCTTATAAACATCCATTGTAATACCGTAATTATTTCTTGCTTATTCATTTTATGTTTAGTACTGTTCGAAGAGGTGGTTATACAGAGGAAGACAGAGCAGTTTTATATCCCATTATCAAGGCTCTTAGAGTCTAGGATGGGGGACATGTAGTTAAGAAGGAATTATAAGCATAATAAGTGTTACATGAGTAGAAGCACAGGGTATTGTGAAAATCTTTCAAAGCAACCGGATTTAACTTGATTTAGGGGCCAGAAAAGGTGTTTCTGAGTACCTGATACTTACGCTAAGACTTGGACAATGAATATGATTTTTTTTCTCTCATGTAATCTCCACTTTCCTCTAAAGTGGACATAATACTCATATCTATTTTTTCAAGTGGGGGAACAGAAGTTTAGTGAGGTGTGGTGCCATAGCCAGGTACAAGTCAACAGAGATGGGTCAGGGTTTGATTGACTCTAGAATCCACCTCTCTTCTGCCAGATTCTGGTTCTTCCTGGGGCTTTTCCATCACATGTGGTAAAGTCTTGACAAAGGGATTTAGAAAGCAAAGGTAGAAGGAGGCTTTCTGGCAGTGCTCAGGTTCTGTTCTGCTTAGAACTAGAAGCACCTTATAGTATGCACGGAGCATGATATAGTGGCAAAACATCACCTTTGGAGAAATGTTTGGATGCAGCTCCTGTTTGGAGACGTGTATAAATCTAATTTTGGGTCTGCCACATCTCCATCCCTACGGTGGAAACTGGTTATACAGATTCAAAGACAGATGGGCCGGGCCGTGGCTCATGGTAGGTATTTGAAGACAGTGCGTCTTTGGGTCCTAAGGAAGGAGGAGAGGGATGAACAGCCCAGGAGAGTCTCCTGTTTGTAAGAGGTCTTTTACTACAGAATCATTTCTGGGCTTTGGACTAAATATGTTTGTGCTGGAAAAGAGGCAAGCATCTCTTTGGGTTTTCAGCCAGGCGGCCACAGATGTGGACAATAGAGAACTCAGCTCACGTGCCCAATGGGAAGAAGACAATCGCTCCCCCAAACACAGCTGCCTCCTTCTCAATTGGACCCAACTTTGCCAGATAATGGAAACACAGAAAACAAGGCACGGGAAAAGCAAGCTGTTTATGTTTAAACATAGCAATCGAACCTCAACACTGAGCCTTCTTGGATGGCATCCGGGTGTCATCTCACAGCCCGTGTGACTGCTGGGCCCAGCCTATGGATTTCCAAGACTGTGCTGTGGCCCATCTGTCAGGGAGAGATGGGTGATTAATAGCATCTGTTCCCTCATCCTCTCTTGTTGGGGATGGTGTGTGTGGGAACACTCTGCTCCCCTCATCTCCTCTAGCAGCCCCTGAAAGTTATAGACATTGCTTGGAAGTAAGCAAGTGAGTACAGAGCTCCTGTTGGATGCAGTTTTAGGAGACTAACTCCTGTTTCTGGGATCATCATCATCTGTGCATGAAGCCTCCATGGGCTAGTCCTTATCTACAAAACAGGCCATGATAGGGATCATTTAAAGGATAAAGATGTCACAGCTTTCTGCCCACCTGCCCATCTTTCCACTCATCCACACGCCCATCTGTTCATCCATCTGTCCATCCATCTCTTATTTATTAAAATTACATTTATTAAACAATTATTGTGTACCTGTTGCCATACATTACATAGATTGCACATAAAATTTAGGGAGATGTTAAGAGTTAAGGGGACTCTGGGACTAGGCAGCCTGCTTTGAATCCCAAATCTCCCTGTTACTAGTTGTTTGACCTTGAGCAAGCCTCTCAACCTCTCTGAGATTTAGTTTCCTAATGTTTAAAATGCAGATAACAGTAATACCAACCCACTGGGTGGTTGTGATGTTAGAATGAGATTGTGCATGAAAGTGCCTAGAAGAGTGCTGATTACACATTAATATTCAATGCATGACTGTTTTTATTCCTAAAAATTGAAAGTTGAGGTATAATTGACATATAGCATGATATTAATTTCAGGTATACAACATAATGATTTGATAGTTGTATATATTGCAAAATCACCACAATAAGTCTAAAGTGTATCCATTGATGGATAAATGGATAAAACACACACACACAGAGGAATATTATTCAGCCATAAAAAGAATGAAATCTTGCCATTTGTGACAACGTGGTTGGACCTTGAGTGCACTATGCTATGTGAAATAAATCAGACAGAGGAAGACAAATAACTTGTATGAGTTCCCTTATATGTAGAATATATTATTTTAAAACTTATACATTGATAAGTAGCACTGAGGTAGCAGGATTGGATCTCAGTCCACAAACAGGTATAAAAGAAATATCTCAACTTTTTCTTTCAAAAAATTGTCTTAACCCTAACTCCAGTTCCCCATCCTGCCAGCTTGGTGGGAAATATTAGCTCCGTCATTACTGAGAGCAAGGTCAAATGGCTAATAGGGGAAGAGTCAGAAGTTGAACCCAGGTCTCTCATTTTGCTCACTACAGTGGCTTCTCTTGGATAAATAACAGCCAGCTATTTGGTGCCTCCCTGTCCTTCTGAAAGGACAGTGGTGCTAACTCTTTCTGGGCATCACCGGAGAGAAGGTAGTTGCATACAGAATATTCTCACTGAGATAGCAGAGGTTCCAGTGTGAAATTCACCTGCACACTCATGTATTTGTAAAACTGTTTCATTTTTTGAGCAGTAAGGGCTAGTAAGAGGCAGCCAGAGAAATACTGGAGAAAACTGACTTCCCAAAGGTCCATGTTTACAGTGCACACTGCAGCCCACTGAATCCAGGGAAAAGATGCCATAAATAGGCCAAATAGATAAATGAGCAAAGGGATGAAGCACAGACTTTACCTACTCTTCCTCTGCTTCCTGCAGGTTATTTTTATTTGATGTCAGGGTTGAGAGAAATTCATCAAACACATACATATTGAGCATTGACTAGGAGTCAGAAACTCTATTAGCCGTTTGGATACAGCAGAGAACCATGAAGACATATTTCTGTGTTCATGGAATGAACACATAGTGCAAAGAGAACTTGTAAGAGGGGCTCTCAGTGGAGCCTGGAGCAGGTTTCTCTGAGTTCAGAGGTTGAGTAGCACGTATCCAGGGGAAGAATGTTCTCGGCAGAGGAAACCATGTGTGCAAAGGCCTCGTGATGAAGAAAGCACTGTGTTCTGGAGGAATGCGTAAAGGACTTGTGAAGATGCATTATAGATGCGAGGGGGATGAAGTGAGAGGCACAGCAAGGGAGATAGGAGGTCTTTAAGACCAAGGTCTTCAAGGAGCTTTGTCTTTATCCTAAGAACCATTTGCTGAAATGAGCAATAGGACGGTCATGCGTGGTGGAGGTGTATATGTGTATACATTTTATCTGCTCAGCATCTGAACTCCTTTCCTGTGCTTAGGGAATCATTGTTGTGTGGGTGTAATGGGAGTCAGGAAGCTAAAAACACCAGATACTCACTCTTCCCTTCTCCTGGCAGCTTGGTGTGGGCATACGAGTGTGGGCCAATCCAATACTTTCTCTTGGCTCTGGAGGGAGGGCTTAGAGCCTGTTCTTGTGACAGTACCAGCTAGTCAGCAACCTCTGAATAGGGCAGTGTGGTCCGAACCTGACTCTTCTGTGGTCATCCTGGTTATGGTGGCTGGTTTTTTTTTTTTTTTTTTTTTTTTTTTTTTTTTTTTTTTTTTTATGCGTTACGCGGGCCTCTCACTGTTGTGGCCTCTCCCGTTGCGGAGGACAGGCTCCGGACGCGCAGGCCCAGCGGCCATGGCTCACGGGCCCAGCCGCTCCGCGGCACATGGGATCCTCCCAGACCGGGGCACGAACCCGCGTCCCCTGCATCGGCAGGCGGACTCTCAACCACTGCGCCACCAGGGAAGCCCTGGTGGCTGGTTTTATTCTTCAGCCTCCATGGCAAGTTGGTGAGCAATCCAGTATCCTTCCAAAGAACTCCTTTTCTGATTAAACACATCCCTGCCAGTTTCTTTTATTTGTAACCAAGAACCCCGATCAATACAGGAAGTGAACAGGCCTAAGTGTGTGCTGGGGGTGGGTGGGTGGGGATGGGGATGAGGGAGTCACGATTATCTTTATGACATTTGAAGTCAGACAGTGCTCAGGGGCTTCCCTGGTGGCTCAGTGGTTAAGAATCCTCCTGCCAATGCAGGGGACACGGGTTCGATCCCTGGTCTGGGAAGATCCCACATGCTGCAGAGCAACTAAGCCCGTGCACCACAACTACTGAGCCTGGGCTGTAGAGCTCGCGAGCCACTACTGAGCCCACACATCACAACTACTGAAGACTGCGTGCCTAGAGCCCGTGCTCTGCAACAAGAGAAGCCATGACAGTGAGAAGCCCGCACACTGCAATGAAGAGTAGCTCCCACTTGCCCAACGCAGGAAAAACAAACAAACAAACAAACAAACCCACCAGCGCTCAGCAGTCAAATAAGCACAAAGAGGGAGTCCTGTCCATGGTACTGAATGGTTGTTAATCAGTGCTTTCTTCTGGGTGTTTGAATCCCTCCCCAGGAACCTATTAGCCACCAAAGGCAGGTGTAAACATCAGCTGAGGTCTCTACTCTTCCTCTGGTACTTCCTACTGCCCATTTTCTTTGGACATATACAGCATGGAGTTTGTCTACATTTGTGTTCTCAGAGGAAGGTGGTGACAATACGTGCAGGATGGTGGTCATTAAAATCTATTTTGGGTCAGCCCCCTGTTCCAGTACAATTATATATGCTTCTCAAACCTCTCTCTTCCCTTCCTTATTTGCTAACCCTGCTCACGAATAAGGGTGGACAGATTCTTGGGAAAGAGCGATGGCTTAATTAATGGTAATGTGAAGGATGTAGGTGCCTCAGTGATTGGGGCTCCGTGAATGCAGAATTGGATGGAAGGCTGAGGTGCAAAATGGGATAATTGAACTGTTAGCTGAACTGGAATTTAGCAGTTAATCACTTTTATGAAACCTGCATCTCAATTCATTACTCCGTTTATGCCTTGTTGCAATACAGAGCTGTTCAGCTAATTGGTAAACAGGAGCCAGGCAGTGTACCCCGGAAAGGGCAAGGCTATCAAATGTAGTATGATATTTTATATGAGTGCACATCTCCATTCCATCCAGCCAGGAGTTACCTATCAGCTTGGGCTCCATGCTGTTTCTCAGGTAGGCACTAAACATCGTAGTGAAGTTGTACTCTTACGTCCCGAACAGAACTGCTGACAGTCAATTCTGTTTCATGAAGTCCCCTACCCAATTAATACCTGGTAATGAACTTTCTAGTATGATGATTAAAGTAATGGGTTTTGGCAGCAGAGCTTTCCAAATTGGAGGTGGGAGTCTACATAGATTCCTGTGTGACACTGGACAAGCAAATCCCCCTTCTGAACCTCTGTTTCAGTTGCGCCTACCTCAAGAGTGTTGTAGTGAGGATTATATGGGGCACATTTCATAATGAAAGCAAAGTGTCTACTACAGTGCCTGATATATGATGTGCATGTTCAATCAGTGCTAGGTCTTACTATTATCTTTCACCTAGAAATTCTTTTTCTATTGTTTATTTGTTTTAAGAATAGGAGGAGGGCTTCCCTGGTGGCGCAGTGGTTGGGAGTTCTCCTGCCAATGCAGGGGACACGGGTTCGACCCCTGGTCTGGGGAGACCCCACATGCCACGGCGCAACTAAGCCCATGCGCCAAAACTACTGAGCCTGCTCTCTAGAGCCCGTGATCGATAACTACTGAAACCCGTGTGCCTAGAGACTGTGCTCTGCAACAAGAGAAGCCACCGCAATTTGGTGCCCACACACCACAAGGAAGACCCAATGCAGCCAAAAATAAATAAATAAAATAAATAAATTTATTAAAAACAACAACAAAGAAAAGGAGGAGTAAGAAAATAATCTTTTCCATTTGTTTATTAAATCAGAGACAGAAACTGAAGGGGGAAATTAGAGTAAGTAGCTGATTGATTTAACAGAGGGAAGTTTATCAACAAAGACTTCAAAAAAAGGGGGACTTTTATGAGACTGACTAGGAACAAAGGAAAGTGTAAGGGGCATAAAATTTGGATTGGAGGTATGGATATAGGACATCATCAATAAACCTTTCATTATTTTTGGAGGGGGTCTTAATGAAAACAGGGCCTTAGTCTCCTGATGATCTACTTGTTTTGTTTGATGGAGGAATAAAGAGGCCCCATCTGAAAAAAAAATCTTCATTTTGAAGCCAAGACTGTTATACCCCAATATTCTAGTGAACCTTCCTTTCCTATTTAATTTCAGAGCTCTCTCTCTCTTTCCTAGAATGCAGACATGAAACCATGGTGGCGGGGCCGGGGGCTAAGTTAGGCACAAATCTAAGTGAAGGACTCCACTGTATACTTGGAATTGCCTTTAATGACTAAAACTTTCGTACTGAGTCAAGCTGTAGGTTTTGGATTGCCTTGTAAATACATTTCTATTCCATCCCAGCAGACAGGCCTGCTGGAGGCATGGAATTGGCAATCATGAGTGTAGGTGGTAGGAGTCACAACAGTGAATGAGAGAGAAAGTGTTGAGAAGGAAGAAAAAAACCTGAGGATACAACCTTGAAGAATGCCAAACTTTAAGGACCATCAAAAGCATTGGTTCTTGTGAAACATTTTTGGACTTTGAGAGAAGATGCTTATGTGAAGATGGTTCACCATTTATTCTCACATTCAACAAGTATTTATTGAGAACCTTCTGTGTTCCAGGCATAGTTCTAAATGCTAGAGATAGACTAATAAACAAAATCTACATAGTCCCTTCTCTGTAGGGCTTGCATTTGTGGGGGTAATCGGACTATAAAATTAACAACTGTAAACAAGATAAACTTGAAGTGTCATAGGTGCCATGAAGGAAAGAAATAAAGTGACTTCTGATGGTTTCTAGGGAGGACCTCTTAGGTAAGGTGGTCAGGAAAGAAAGACCATTCTGAAAAAATAAGATTTGATCTGAGACCTGTAGGGTTAAAAATATCCAGTCATGCAAAGAGCAGTGAGGAGGGGGGATGTTTCAGGCAGTGCTATCGGTGTGTGCAAAGGCCCTGAGGTGGAAATAAACCTAAAATGTGTGAGGAATATATAGCAGGACTAATCCAGCTGAAGAGGAGTGAGTCTGAGTGTTCTGAGATGAGTCTGGAAGAGACAGAACTTTGAAGGTCACGGTAAGGAGTTTGACTATTTTCCTGTGTGCATTGGGATGCATTAACACATCTTCCCCTTGTTGAAATGCCTGAGTACTGGGTCTAGAGGCCTGTGATACATTAACTCCTGTAGGACACAGTCATAGTTTGGTTTCAGATTACTGTTTCATGTCAGGCACTGGAGTATACGACACTGAAAGCTATTAATGTAAATTAATGATTGCTCCTGCTGGCTTTGTTACAGTTTACTCCAATGAGGGATTAATAAATGTGTCATGCCTTGCAAATTTGCATCCATTAAAAACTTACCGTCATGGGGGCACCACTCATCCCCTTTGGGGGGGTCTAAGAATAAAAAAGGAACACCACGCAGCTGCTGCACCTAGTATTCAATATAAACTGGTTAAAATAATATCATCGATGGGAAGGTACTTTGAAAAGAGAAACTCTATAATTATCAGGTGGTGCTAGAGATAAGAATGAAAGTCACAGTCTAGGTACCTCTGATACATACTTGCAGTGGAAGAGATTACCATGTGTTAATCCCTGACTCATGCTAGGAGCTTTCATAAATGTAATTACTTTTCATCCTGATAACCCTGGGAGGTAAGTATTATCCCCATTTTACAGATAATGCAACTGAGTTTCATAATAGATAAATAATTGGCCCCAAATCTCACAGCTGGGAACAGGAAGAGCTCAAGTTTTTATCCAAGATTATCTGACTTGAATAACACTGCATTGAAAGAGAGGTGTCTAAATCCTCGGCAGCCACACACTGAGTTGATGGAAGAGTTTGAGAGGTCCTTGAATTTTTCTCACCAGAATTGACAACCAGATATGTGAACTATATTACTGCTCTTTCTTTAAAAGTGAGAACTTCACATTTCAAAGACTGGCTGCAGTAAAATGTCGGGTGAAACAAGGAGCTTCGTAACTCCTGGAGGTAGGTATGAGTCCTGGCTCTGCTTCTTGCTTAAATTGTGTCTGTGGACAAATTATTTAACCTCTTTGGGACTCTGCTCATTCATTATAAAATGGGAATAATAACAGTGCCTACCTCTTAGGGATGTTGTAAGGATGTACAGAGATAAGGCATGGAAATTGCTTAGTACCATGCATGGTGTATAATAAGCTCTTACTAAAAGCTACCTATTATTTTTCTCATCCCAGAGAGATTTGAACAATATAATATAGAGAAAGTAAAATTTATAGTTGCAACTGCCATATTAACAGCCACCATTTTGTTGGAAAAGCAGACAAGGCAATGGTTGTTTTGATTTTGCTGAAGTCTAGAAAATATTACTGACGTCTCAGATTCTTTGAACTTGAGTTCCTCAACCTTGGATGCAAAATTGAATCACTTGGGGAAATTTTGATAAATACTAGGGGTCCTTCCCCAGGATGCTGACTTAGTTGCTCTGGAGTGGAGCCTGGGTGTTGACATCTTTTAAAGCATCCTGGGTTGAGAACCACTGCTTTCTATTGGCTGTGGAGTTCAGAGGTCATGGGGTGCATTCCCTATGCTTCACCAGACTTGACCTGGTTGGGATAGATGGATGACACCATAATAATGTATATCTCCTTCATGGCAACAGTTCTCCTCTCTTTTATAGCCACTGACGTGTGTGTGTGTGTGTGTGTGTGTGTGTGTGTGTGTATGTGTGCGTGCACGTGCCCGCCTGTCTGTCTTCCAGGACTAGCCTCATGCAAACGTCAGTTTCTCTTGGTTCTCTCAAGCCTTTCAAGGAAGGACACCTGTTTATAAAAATGACCCCACTACTTAGTGACTTCTGGATGTGTTTTTAATGGGACACAAAGTAGGGAGTGAGTCAGCCTTTTCAATCAGCTTCTTCCTCAGCAGGGAGCCATCGAAGCTATCAAATTATATTTCAGATATATCACCTCACACTATAATGAAGTGTATCAGAATGAATGCTTGGCTGGTGTATCTGGGTCCTGTCCTGGGTTGTTTATTTATGTTTTAAGCTTGCTCAGGAGTATTTGGTTCCCTGGGTTGTGATTCAAATGAGTCTTTAAAATATTTTTATGTGATGCTGCATTTGAGTTCCAGGCATCAGGGAGCCCCAGAGCACGGGGCAGTGACAATTTATGTGGTTTAGATATGGATAGACCAAGTCATTAAAGAATGGGGGTGGGCAGCCAGCCTGTGCCTGGTTTTATTAGGATCCAGTATAAAGTGCATGTGATAGTGATTCTCCTCTTAGCTGAGATGAATTGGTCTCATAAGCAGACACGGAGAGAGGAGGAAAGAAGTATGTGTGGGCGTGGTGTGCTTTCAGCAAGAGCAGCAGCAGTTGGAACCATGTAAGTTGGACAACTACACGTTGCAGCTCCAAGAGGAAGGTGTCACCAACCTATTAAAGACATCACTGGCTTTTTGATTGGACATCCAGAAATTGATGCACTGCCTTTGGTTCTATTACGTTTTCAAAGTTTAATTAAGTTTATACCTCTCCCACCTGGACCTCATAAATAGCCTTCAAGTAAGTCATTTGTCATGGAAGGGCTTTTATGAGTAGCTTCATCTTACAGACAACATTATTATTGCCTAAAGTCTTGCCTTAAATCCATCAATTCAATACAGGCTTCAGTGCCTTACTCAATTTTGACATATTATCCCAAGGGGTTATTTTCTGATTGGCAAGTGGCTAATTCATTAACGTATCACAAGGGGGGAGAATGAGGATACATTATTAGCTTTTTAAATGACGCAACTGATGATTAAAGAGAATTAAATTGAACTTTAGGGGGTCTTTTTTTCCATGTAAGTCAATCCATTCTCTTTTGTGAAAGATCAAGCTCTTGGTCCAAGTTGAGGTCATCTCAGCCTATATCTAAAGATATCCCTGTTTGCGGTTGGGGGAGATGCTATGTTCCTTAAGGGCTCATGGGACTGTATACTGGCATGGCCTCTTTGAGAAACAAATTGACAGAATCTACAAGTTTGCAAATGCATATTCCTAGGACATAGAAATTCCACCTTTAAGCTTGTGCCTTGGACAACCTTTTACATGTGTGCAAAGAGATGTGTACAAGAATGTTCACTGCAGCCGTGTTTGTAATGGCAGACATTAGGAAATAACATAAATGCCCATCAATGGAGGCATGGATAAGGAGCATGTGTGTATTTATGTGATAAGCTACATTGCATCAGTTAGGAGTACAGGTAGTTCTTCTTTTAATGTAGTGCTGCACCTTGATTCCTTGCATCAATACGGACAGGCTCAAACACAACATACAGAGCAACACTGGGTAGGGAAACACATCAACAGAAGGACACACACTGAGCTTTTGTCAGTGGCTATCTGGGAGGGGGCGTTGGGTGGGGGGAATGGGGCTGAGCACCATGGTGTCAGCATTATCTGTAATGCTCTGTCTGTTTTAAAGAATGGAAATAATTATGACAAAATATAATATTTATATCTTAAGGTAGTAGGAATATGAGTGTTTTCTCCATGATTTTTGTTCCTCTTATCACTTTTTAAAGTTCTCAAAGGATGTTGAGCGGAAGCAGGAAGGGGGATTTCCGTCAGAGGCAAACCTGAGGTCTGCCATGGCAAGCTGTCTTCCGTACCTCCAGGGAAGGATTCCAGCTTAACCTATTCAGGAGGCTATTGAGGGATTTCTACTCAACAATTGGGTCTCCTTTCTTGACTTCTGATTATTCACTGAGGAATTTGGTCTTAGTATTTGACCTACTGCTTCCCCTAGGGGGCATATCTGTATTTGGGTTTGCCAAAACACTCCATTCCAACTACTTGACACTTATGTTGCTACATAAGAAGATTCATTGCTTTTAATGAAAATAATATCTGTGACGATAGGGGGAAAATTATGTCTCAATTGAAGCTAAGATCCCAGTTGCTCTTTGATAAACTCCCTGGACTTCTCTGCCTGCTTCTTCTCCTGCCACTGGTTCACAGTCATCCTGGGATGGACATCAGATTCCCAAAATTTGGCCAAGAAAGGGAAAGAAGAGGCTTGTTCCTTCTGAGATGACATAAAGATTTTAGTCCCTAGTGTTAGAAATTCCAACCAGTATTTTTTTTGGCACCTGGACACTTACTCAGCATTCAGTTTAGGCATGGTGTGACTGTGACTTCAATGACAAGCATGAAAATGAGGGGGTAGTGAAGCCGGTATTGGGCTTCAGACTGCAGGGCAGGGTGGGGCTGGCTACTGCCTTTGCAGTTTTCACTGGTGTCATGAGTGGGATGGGAACCAGGGAGGTAGACTGACTGAGAATGCATGAGGCTTCCAAGAGAACAATCCAACCTCCCAATGCTCTTCGGTTTTGTCTTTGCCTTGGAACCCGTGTATCGATACCTTATTTGACACTTGGAGCGGTATTTTGAAGTTATTTTCTAGAATGTCATCTAAATTTGGAGTTAGATATTCATAATGTATTAATTCAACTGATACTTATTGACCCATTAACCATTTGGTAGACCTTGGACTTGTTACTTAGGAAAAAAAATGGTGCAAAGAAAAACTTGTACCCTCAAGATGCTCCCAATATAGTAGGACAAAGAGACAATTAAGGTTGAGTGTAATGTACGTTTAATAGGCATTGAACATGTGCGAAAGTCCAAGACTGGAGACTGTGGTGCCTTTGTGAAACTCAAGGCACTTCAGTATTGTGGAGTGTGGACTGAGAGGGAGAGGGATGTAAAATAGACTGCCTGTAACTCCCTCCTCACTAATTACTGGCTGTATAACTTTGGGCCAGTCATTTAACTTCTTAGCTCTCTCATCTGTAAAATGTGATACTGATAATAACCTCTTAAGGCTAGTATGAATATTAAATGAGGCAGCAAAGATAAAGAGCCATTTTGAAAGCTATGCTCAGATGCTTTGGTACTATTACACAGATTAGGTAAATGGAACCAACATAAAAGTTATCCTAAAGTTTATGTCTAGGACATTGGCTTCCCTGAAAGACATGTTAGAGAAAGTCATTGTAATGTCACTCTCAAATCAGCATCCCCCTAGGGTGACCAACTACCCCAGTTTGTCTGGTTCTGTTTCAGTTTTAGCACTGAGAATTACATATCTGGTAACCTCCCCCACTGCCCCCACCCCCAGTCCCAGGCAAACTGGGACAGTTGATCACCCTAATCTCCACTCTTGGCTCCACTGTGAGAGTCTAAAGTATCTGGTACCTAGGGTCTCAATGTTGAGTACACATTTCACATTTTAAAAAATTACTTCATATTGTGGTTGCCATCTCCATCCACCAGCTTCAGAGAGAAAGCTCTCTCTACTCTGTACAGTTAAGGAAATAGAGGATGTATTGGTTTTGGTTTTTTAACCTAAACTCATAGTTGAAGCATTTATTCTCTTTCTCTGCAAGAGTCCAAGTTTTAGTGAAAAATGTACTTTGAGAAATCAATACAAGATTTGATCCAACCAGGTCAAGGTCTCCAGCTGACCTAATCTTAATTCATTGTGAAAGTATTTCTATTTATTAAACTCTTTTAAGTCTACGCAAAAACTGCAAGAAATGGTGTTTAGGTATGAAAGAGAGGGAGCTCAGAAGGCTAAATTTAGATAACACCTGAGTCACTTTGCTGCTAAGTAGAATTTAATAGAGGTGCATCTCTGCAATCTTTATATGTGTTTGGCATGACAATTTATTTTGTTTGCCAGGAATGAATACTTAAAGGAAAAAAACGCTTTTTGAATTGCAACATGAATTTCATATCAACAAGGGCCATTTTGATTTAAAGGCCCATTTTCCATAGCAAGGGATAATTTATGTTTGGTGCAAAGCTGCTGCCCTTCTTTTGCTGGGCAGAATTCTTGAATACATTTTAGCCTCTTAAAACATGTATTTCCTGTTTGTGAGAATAGAGAGAAGTGGTTTCTTCATATCCAAAGTGCCCTAGGATACCCTTTTCTCTCCAGCTCTGAGATATTGTGATTGGACTGGTCCAAACTTGAACTGGGTTGTTAGTGGCCTGAACTGGTCTCCATGGGTTATATTAGAGAGAAGTTCATTACCTACCCAGTGCCTCACATGCAATTAGTGAGACAGGTTGGGCTATAAAATGGCAAAGATTAAAGATCACTCAGGCAAAATGGAGAATTTATTGCAGATATATTAGTACGTCCCAGGTAATCTGAGGACGTGGCATGGAACATCTGGGCCTCAAAAAGACTGGAACTAGAGACTCAGAAGTTGCCAGGATCCTCTTTTTCTGTCTCTCATCACTGCTTATATGAGTTTCAACATCTCTTTCCAGAGACCAGCTATGAGAATGTGAGTGGCAACTCTAGAGGCTCAAACCTTATGATTCCACCTACCAAAGAGGGACCCCATTCCTTCCTTTGATAACTACTCAAAAAACTCAAAGGCAAGATTTTATTTGGACCATCCTGGGTCAAGTACCCAACTTCGAATCAATAATCTCAGGTCTGCAAGCCTTGGTTATTTAACACAAACATGGCACCTGGGAGTCCCACTCTGGGTATCAGGGTCATGTCCAGAGACCTGGAATTGTGGGGGTGGGGGAGGACAGCCATTCCAGGTAATGTTAACTATGGTGCCCACTAGTGGTGTTTCTCTCAGCTCCATCACTTACAGTTGTAAGGCTCAGAGCAAATCATTTACCAGTTACCTGGTAATGTGGTTATCACCATATCTACCTTATAGTGTTGTTAGAAATAGTTAAATCACATATATTCAGGACATAGTATGGTGCCTGGTATATAGGAGGCAGGTGATAAATGGTAATAGTGATTATAATAGTGTGAATTTGGTGATGGTGATAAGGAAAGGGGAAGATAGTATTAGTTGCCTGCTCAAACTTCTGTGGAATCTTAAAGATTATTCATCATATAGGAAAATGTTGCACTAAGCTGAATAGGAGGTCTTATTTTGCATATCAGCAGAGTCTTCTTTGGGTCTTAGAACATTTCTCTTTGTCCTCTGCAAATACCAGAGACTTATCAAGACAAAGATTGCTTTTTTTTTTCTTAATTTATTTTTTATTGAAGTATGGTTGAATCACAGTGTTGTGTTAATTACTGCTATACAGCAAAGTGACTCAGTTATACATATATATACATTCTTTTTCATATTCTTTTCCACTATGGTTTCTCACAGGATATTGAATATAGTTCCCTGTACTATACAGTAGGACCTTGTGGTTTATCCACTCTATATATACCAGTTTGCATCTGCTAATCCCAAACTCCTAATCCAACCCTCTCCCACTCCCTCCCCCTTGGCAACCACCAGTCTATTCTCTATGTCCTTGATTCTGTTTCTGTTTCATAGGTAGGTTCATTTGTGTCATATTTTAGATTCCACATATAAGTGATATCATATGGTATTTAAGACAAAGATTTCTTATAGAATTTCTGTGTTACGGTCACATTCATTCATTTAATTCTTACATCAAATATATATTTGAACTATTATGTCCCAGGAACTTTTCAGAACAGGTTTTACAGTAGAGAGCAACACAGATAAGGTTTGTTTCATCTTGCAGCAATCACTTTAGTTGGGATGGGGGGTGGACACAGACGAACAAAAACTGGAGGAACAAATCAATCAATAAGTTAATTGTATACTGTGGTAACCATGAGGAAGGAAATAAGCTGGGTGGTGTGGGAACAATGGAATGGGATGGTCAAGAGAGGTCTTCCTGAAGAAGTGATACTGCCACTTAGAACATGAGAAGCAGCAGTCCTGCAGAGGGCCAGCGGGAGATTGTTCCTAGCTGAGGCCACAGCAGTAGCAAAAGCTTTGAAAAGGAAAAGATCTTGGTGTGCTTGGTGAAGCTAAAAGAGAGCTGGACAGTAGTAGTAAATGGGGAGGAGCATGGCCTGAAAGGTCAGTGAGGTCAGCCCAGTTAAGAAACCCTGATTGGATTGTTTTTCCCGGAAAAGGAGTCTTAGTTTTCACTTAATGGTCTCAACTCTTTAACCAATTTTAAGGCATATGTTGAGGACAGTCATTCATTAACTCCACCCAAATGCATTTTTTTGTTATCACAGCATCATCAGTGCAAGTGAAATCCTTCTACTGTATTACAGAGGGAATCCTCTCCCCAAAGGAGCACTCCACCAGCCGGTGATGTCCTTAAGAAGGGCTTGGGGTCCTGTCTGCCTATCTATTGGGGTTCAGGCAAATCTGTGTACAGATAAACACTATAAACACTATTGTCAGTAGGTAATTACCTACCACAAAATGTTGTGAGAATTGGATAATATAATGGATAATATAATAACTGTAGCCCCCTTGGCACAGTGCCTGACATGAGGAAGGCACTTAGTAAATAACAACTATCATCACTACCATTACTAATTTGCTTTTGTTTAACCTCTCCCATTAGACTCTGAAGGAGTTGAGGGCAGTTTCTTGAATTTACTTCCGTCTTCATCTCAGAAGCTTAGCAGAAGGTCTAGTACATAATTAGCATTAAATAATTGTATTTTGAATGAGTAGATGGATAAAGAAAACTGATTTTTTAGGAAGTCACCTCTTTCTCTGAGAAGTCGTGTTCTCTTGAATTGACAGCAGACCCTGACTGACAATGTACACTTCTGATTTTGCGTGCCTAGGATTCATTTACCTTTATTGCAACGGCACCTGGATTTTGCTTTGGGGAACTGCTTGTTCCCAGTAGGTAGCAGTTTTACCGGAGACTGTAAAGGAGCCCCATACTTCCAAAGAAGGGAGGCAAGTGACTCAACACAAGTCAATCTTACTCTTTCTCCCAGAATCAAATCTTGAGTGGGGTGACACAAAGATGGAAAATAGTATGGGCTTACTCACCCTGACTGTAACTCTCAGAGGAGGCTAGCCCATAGTCTACTGCCTGGATTCCCAGAGGTGGCTTTTAAGCTTTCCTTCATTTCTCTGAGCTTCCCAATATCCCTATAATAAAATATCTGTTTTGTATGCTCTCCATAGTTAGTTTCTGTTGCCTGCAACCAAAGAACCCTGAGTGATAAAAGAAGATTGGGATGTAGGTGATGAAGCAGAAACTGCACCTGCAACACATAGGCTCTGGGAGGCCAGTGGTCCCTTCATGGTCTTTGTTGGTGGGAGATGCATCAGGGGTACTGGGCTGGTCCGGGCAGTTTGGTAGATCAGTTCTCTCCTATGGGACATGCACAGTTGGAATGGTTCTGCCGAAGTCAGAGACCAGCCAAGTAGACTGTGATCGTAGGAACATTAATTTGTCTCTACAAAGAAGAAAACACGCTTTAGTAAATTTGAAAGGTAAACAGTAGATGGAAGAATGTTATATAATACTCTCCAATGGCTGTGTTAGGTCAGGTTCTTTGTAACCGGTGAAATGTAATAACAATTGCATCATCAGAAATTTTCTTCAAGAGTGCTACATGTTTGTGTGTGTGTTAAAACACACTGGCCTCACAGGCTTATATGTGGCAGGGTTCACTTGGGAATGCACTTAGAGTAGGTGCTCTGACCTGCTTGGGTCTCCTGGGACTGAAGTTTCTAGGCTGGGATTGGGGTATTCCTTATTAGATACACATTGGACAGAATTCTGTATCAGTTCAGCCACCATTTATGGTGTGCTCTCCATGCTAGGCACTGTGCAGACGTGGAAAGACTTTGGGTGATTAGGAGGTGTGATGGAAAAATTGTAACCTAACCTCAGTAATTCATACCTCTGTATAATCCCCTCTCTTGAGTTTGGGTAGACCCGTGACTTAATTCTAACTGATAGATTAAACAAAGGTAATGCAGTGAGATGTCACTCCCTTGGTTACATTTATATATATACACACTATATGTGTGTGTGTGTGTACATATGTATAAATATATATGTACACACACATTTAATATATATATATATACTCCTTCCGCTATTATTGTATATATCTATTATATATACATACATACTTATAAGTATATATACTTATAATACAGTTATTATATAATAGTTATATCTAATATATTTGTATATAACACATAATATATATGTGTGCATATATGTGTATGCATATACATTTGATTGTCATTAGTTACAGTAGTTACATTCTATAAAGTTGCCATACTTTGTCGATATATATGTACATACATACATATATACACATACATGCATAATATATACATATACATATATATGTATATATACATATTTCCCCTAGGAGTAATGGAACAGTGGTTTGGGATTTACTACTTCACTGTTCCCAGTGAATGTATGTATATTATGTATTTGTCTCACATAAATTATAATCTTAAATCCTGAAAACAATTTATCTTGGTAGATTCTGTTTTTTCTATTTTTCAAAAGAGAAAATGGGGTTTAGAAGTGTTAAGGGACTTGCCTGAGGCCACCCCAACCAGGGGCCAAAGTTGGTATTTAAACCCCATCTACCTGGCCTCAAAGCCAGAACTTTTTGCACTGCTCTTAACTGCCTTCTCATATCTCCATCCTCCTGTCATCCCTGTAGGAGGGCTGAAACAAGAAGTCAGAGCATTACCTTGTTCTGCCTCAGCTGGGAATGTGTATTGGGCAACTCAGATTTTTCCTACTATGTGCATTCTTGCACAAATGTCACCAAAAGCATTTCAAGTATTGATTTTGAGGTTACAAATAAATTTTAGCAAGTAGACTAATTCACAAATACAGAACCTGCAAAGAGTGAGGATTGACTCTGTGTGTGTGTGTGTGCGTGCACATGTGTGTGTATTAACACTCATAGATACATAGAGAAACTCCCCTTGCTGGCTTTGAATAAGGAAGCTGCCATATTGTGAGAGGGGCCTTTGGAAATGGCCATGGCAAGAAACTGCATGCAGCTTCTAGGAGCTGAAAGCAGCTCCGACCAGCAACCACCAAGAAAAAGGGACCCCAGTCCTATAGCTGCAAGGAGATGAATTCTATTGATAGTAATGACCTGAAGGAGCCTGGAGTGGATCTTTCTTCAGTTGAGCCTCTGATGAGACACAGCCCCAACCAGCACCTGGATTTCCATCTGGTGAAGACCCTGATCATAGGACCCCACTAAGCTTTGCCTGCACTCCTCATCCAGAGGTACGATACGATAATAAATGGGTTTGTTTTATGGTTCTGAGCTTGTGATGGGTTGTTATTGCAGCGATAGAAAAGCCATGCAGGGAGTGAGTGCTCACACATTTCTACATGGGGACCAGAATCCCTGGTGGAGGAGCTCGTCTTCTTCCTGTTATCCTAGTGTGATACCTGGTTGTTGAGGATCCAAGCCATCAGGTATGGTGGGGTCATCAGGACATGGCCCACCAAATGCAATAGGGTCCTGAGGCCAGGCCAGAGGGAAGTGGCCATCTGGCAGCTGAGAAATAAAGAAGTGAGGCCACACCTGGAAGACAAGGTAAACAATGGAGATGCCAAGGCTAAAGCTATGGCACAAGCAATCTGTCAGCCAAGAGGACAGAGTAGGTAGGTTCTGAGATTAAAGCATTTATGCAGCTTGGCAAATGTCTGGACTCACTACGTAATTCACTGTTTTCCCAGCCACCCCTGACCTTGGGATGTCACGTTAGGGTGTTTTAAGTGTCAGGAAGTTTTCAGATCTCTGCGAAGGCAGTATTCTGGTTGCCATGGAAGAGAGCTTAGTGGACAGATGTGGGTGTAATGCATCCTTGTGTGAATTGTTAAGCACATCAACCTTTCTGTTGCCAGCAGTCCCCTTAGATGATAAATCTCCTCCCTTCTGCCAATGGGTACTTTAACCCTTTCCTGACACTAATTTCATAAGTAGGAGATGACAGCTGTGGGTAATGAGACTTGGAAACCATCCAAACTGTAGACTTCTGTATTAAGAGAAAATGATTTTCAGTTTACAATTAGTGCATTTCTAATTTCCTTAAAAATATGCATAAATACTCACACATGTACATACACACACAGAACCAAAAAAAAAAAAAAAAATCTGAAACTGCATCAAAACATTACAATGGATGTGCCAATGTGGAGGATATGGGGATGAATTTTATTTACTTTTTTCTTTTTCACTTATTCCTTTTTGTTCTACACACTTCCTGTGGTACAACAAAAGGTTAAAAAACTCGTTATGTATTGGGGAAAAGGGAAAATTCTTTCTTAGAGGTCAGGCCCTTCTTTCAATCATGCTGCCATGGACAGTAGGTGGTGATGGTTTTAAGTGTGGGTGTTTGTGAAGGATGCAGCAAGCATTCTGGTTTCAGAACTTTTGGTGCCAGTGAAATTAAATAATCTTAAATGTCACCTTCAGGGACTCCCTCTTTCCCGCTCTATCCAAGCTGAAACTTGTAGCTTTGATTCCCTTTGCCTAGAATGCCCCTCTCTCCCTTCTTATAAACAGTAACTTCTTGCTCCTCAAAGCTGGCTCAAGTGTTTCCTCTTTGGGGAAGCTCCGCTCACTCAGAGGAGGTTGGGGGTTCATTAGAGGACCCTTGTCTTTGCTGCCTCAGTCCCCCACCCATCACATGTTGTAATGGCCCCGGCAATGCCTGGTTTCCCTAGTTCAGGTAGATGTCTTTTGTATCTATTGCCAGTGTCTGTCATAGAGCTTGGGGGCACAGAGTAAAGTGCTCCATAAGTGAGAGAAATTTGAGCTTAGCTCTCGTTTTGCCTCAAAGTTGAAAATGGATCCCAGCTGTGCTTGGCTCAGAAGTAACCCTGATAGGGTGAGAGCGAACATTGTGCGAAACCAAGATGGTTAGCCAGGGATTTTGCATTCTGCATTTTTCATGCCCTAACTGGGGTGTGCATGCAAGCATGAGGGGTAATGATTTACCAACCTCATTTTCCAAGACTGTTATCCTTCATCTTGACACACTATTAAAATCATTTAATTATCACTATTTTGCCTTGTCATTACGGAGCCACTGTGATCCATTATTTAGGGTTTTCAGTTTTTCTGCCTTCTACCTACTCAGTGGGGGCAGAAGTTGAGATTTCCTGTGTGATTTGGGTTCTGTAACTTCAGGAACACAGACTTATGAGTGAAATCAGCAGGAATTTGGGTGGTGATTTGGAGGATCAGCTGGTCTTCATTTTTACTAAGAGCTAAATTATGCTCAGCGCACTGTAGTTTTTCCTTTTCCACAAACACTCTAAGATCACCGCTGCCCTGGGATTCAGGTTTTCTCTGCCTGGTGTACTCTTTCCCAAGGGCTTTGCCAAACTAGTTTCTTCAAATGATACCTCTTAGAGATGTTGGACCTGAATCCCGATTTAAATTGGGCACTTACCTCTCCTGCCATTATTATTGTCACTCTATGATTCTGTTTGATTTTCTAATTATAAATGTGATACTATATATTTTTTCTTAATAAATCTGGAAATACAGTATGTATAAAAGTCACGCCAAGTAATCCTACCACCTTGGCATTAATGATGGTAATACATTTGGGGTATTTCCTTTCAGTTTTTTTCCTATGCGTTTAGTTTTTTTACCTTGTTTTTATTTTATTTTTAAAAATGTATTATAGAAAATTTCAAACATGCTGAAAAGTAGAAAGTATAACAAGTTCCCATGTACCCACCACCCAACTCCAGCAATCATTACCTATAAATTGGGGCAAATAGTTAAGAAGGAAAGTTCCTTTATAGAAAAACCACGGAAATAAGAGCAAGCAGGATGGTAAATCACCCAGCAATCCCTAACAATCACTAGAATATCACCATTTTGCAGCTCCTAATGAAATAATAGAGGTAGTCAGTCATGATCAATAACTGCTAAAACCACGAGGTGACATGATGATGGTGAATTTGATGATGGATGGATCAGGATGACACCATCTGAACCCACTGTTCAGTCAAGTGGGAAAATCAGATATTATATATATGCAGTAGGTAATGCCCAGTACCATGCATGATGTGGTCATGCCAAAAAGAAAATAAATTGTATGTGAATCCAATGAAGCTTTTAGACCTAATTGACAGTTATAGGAAATATGAGGTTAGAGGAAAATGTTAAACATAATTTTAAATTTGGATAAAATCAGAGGAATCCAGAAAGTGGGAAATCCTAGAAGAAAATTAGAGAATAATATAATGAACCTCCTGTACCCTGACCTTCTAGCTTTATTACATCTCTATTTTATATCTCATTATTATATATTCGCTTCAGAATTTGTAGAGGTTTTTAAAAAACTGAGTTGTCACCCCAATGACCATTCCCCCTTCCCACTGTCTTCCTTTGATGCCTGAATTATTATTCCCATAGATATTGTCTAAATAGTTATGAATCCACTGGCAAAATATGATAGCTCATGCATCTTTCCTCAACATTTTTTTATCTACGTTTTCACAGGCAACACTAGTCTATTCCATTTATCTTCTGTGTAGTATTTCCCTGCAAGACTCTACTACAATTAGTTATCCTTCTCATACTGATGGACATTCAGGTTATTTTGTACTTTTTCAAACAAGGCTCCAATTAAGTTTTGTCAGTTTACTTCTTTGTGCTGAGGTTGAATGTGTAGAAGTGAAATTGCATAGTTAGAGGGTATGTGCATCCTCAGGTTTACCAGATGTTTCTAAAACTATTTCTAAATGCCACAAAGGCTTCACTGTTTTTAGTCTGTTGCACCTCTATATGAATTTAAAGAACGGTGTGTTAAAGTCTGCTAAAAAATTATTGTAGCTTTTATATGAAGTACACTGATTTTACAGATTTATCTGAGAAGAGTTTATATCCTTATGATATTATTTTCTTATCTATGAATATGGTATATGCCTCACCATTTTTGAGGACTTCCTTCATGTCTATAAATTATATATATATATATATATATATATATATATATATATATATATAAAGCTGTATATTAAAATGATTTAGGTACAAATTCTCTCTATATATGTATATATAATATGTATTTATATTGAATTTAAATAATAAGAAAATCTGTTTCTTGGTATGTTAGAGGTTTTTGTACTATGTGAATGGGATATTTTTTTCTCATGTAAGTTTGAGTTTTTTGCTTTATTCCGGACATAACAATGCTATTGCTTTTTGTGTGTTGATCTTTATCCAGAAATATTGCTAAATTCTTTAGAATGCTAATATCTTGGTTGTGGATATTCTGGTTTTTGAAGATTCTGTTTGTGTTATCCATATCATTTGTCAAGACTGTTTTGGCTCTGCCTTTCCAATCTATAGAAGTTATACATAATATAATATATTAATTATATATTATTTTTCAAATTATTGTATTATATTATTATTTACATTTACTGATACCACATTTATTGTCTTTTCCATTAGCTTGAAGACCAAGAGAGCAATGATGAATAAAAGCAGTGATTGTAGGCATTCTTTTCCTGTCTCTGACAGTAGTAGGAATCCATCTATAGTTTTACCTTCAAGCATGATTGTTGCAGTGGGTTTTGATAAATAACTTTATTGGGCTGAGAAAATTCCCTACTATACTTAGCTTGCTAAGAGTTTTTGTAATGAATGAGTATCAAATTTTATAAAATGCCTGTTCTGCATCAATTGTTATGATTATATGCTTTCTCCTTAATCTTTTAATGTAGTCCATTACCTTAATAGGAGTTCTGATTCTGAACCATTATTGGATTCTTGGGATAAACCCTATTTGATTATGGTGTATTATTATTTTTAGACCTTGATGAATCCAGTTTTAGAGTGCTGTATTTGAGACTTTTACATCTTTGTTGATAAGTGAGAATGGTTTATAATTTTCTCTTCTTATACTGTCCTTGTTTGATTTTGTTACTAAGGTAATACTACCCTCATTAAGTGAGTCGTGGCTTTCTTTTTATATTTTCTGAAAAAAATTATATAAGGCAGAAGATTATATGTTCCTTGAAAATTTTTATAAAATTTTCCTAGTTTCCTTTTTTTTTTTTTTTTGCCTTTAGAATGAGCATATTGAACAGGAAAAGCAACTTTGATCACCAGTTCTGTTTCTTTTCTAGTTATTGGATTATTGTGATTTCTCGATTTTCTCTTGAGTCAATTTTAGTAATTTAGTTTTTTCTAGAAAATTATACATGCAGTGTACTTTTTTTGGTTTTTAGTATGTACCTACTTATAGTTTACTCCTTTGATTTTAAAAATATACCTAACAGAAATACCATATGACCCAGAAATTCCACTCCTGGGTATAAACCCCAGATATCTGAAAATGGGTGTTAAAAATATGCATAAATATTTAAAGAATAGTTCACAATAGTCAAAAGGTGGAAACAACCCAAATATCCATCAGCTGATGGATGGATACACAAAACATGATATATCCATACAATAGAAAATTATTTCTTCACAAAAAGACGCAGCTAAGTGAAAGAAGCCAGACACAAAAGGTCACATAGTGTATGATTCCATTTATATGAAATGTCCTAATTAGGCAAATCCATAGAGACAGAAAGCAAAAAATGTCATTAGGATTTTGATACGGATTGCATTGAATCTGTAGGTCACTTTGGGTGAAATAGTCATTTTAATTACATTAAGTCTTCCAGTCCCTGAACTCAGCACTGTCTTTTAAAAGGTGAATTGATCTATTTATATATATTGTGATACAGAAACATTTAGACTTTTATAAACCATCTCATTTTATTATTTTTATTCACCATATTTTCACTTCACTTCTCTTCTTTTCCTCTCTCATACCTCTTTCTCTTGGATTAATCAAGTTTGTTTTGGAGACAATAGATGGT
This sequence comes from Phocoena phocoena, assembly GCF_963924675.1. Lineage (NCBI taxonomy): Eukaryota > Metazoa > Chordata > Mammalia > Artiodactyla > Phocoenidae > Phocoena > Phocoena phocoena. The sequence goes on along the minus strand of NC_089233.1, from coordinate 33,600,577 downwards.
ATCATTTATTAGCGTAGTGGTCTCAACTAGAGGACAGTTTTGCCCCTTGGAAAACATTTGTCAATGTCTTGAGACATTTTTGGTTGTCAGTTAGGGGCTGGAATGTTCTACTGCCCTCTAGTGAGTAGAGGCCAAGGGTGCTGCCTATCATCTTACAGTGCACAAAGCAGCCCTGCACCACCAGAATTACCCAACCCAAATATCAATAGTGCTGAGGTTGAGAAACCCTTTGTGATTCCATGGCATGGATGTTACCAAGCATTATCTTTCCATTCTGTTTTGTTTTGTTTTTGGCCGCCACGCAGCTTGCGGTATCTTAGTTCCCTGACCAGAGATTGAACCCGGGCCCTCGGCAGTGAAAGCATGGAGTCCTAACCACTGGACCACCAGGGAATTCCCCATCCTGGTTTTTTTTTTTTTTTTTTTATCCAGTACGCGGGCCTCTCACTGTTGTGGTCTCTCCCATTGTGGAGCACAGGCTCTGGACGCACAGGCTCAGCGGCCATGGCTCACGGGCCTAGCCACTCCGCGGCATGTGGGATCTTCCCGGACCTGGGCACGAACCCGTGTCCCCTGCATTGGCAGGCGGACTCTCAACCACTGCGCCACCAGGGAAGCCCCCCATTCTGTTTTTATTAATTGAAATTTTAGCTTAATCTCTTTCAAAATAGTTATTTGTAGTTAACATTTAAAACAGATTGTCAACATATTTTATCAATTTCTGCGTTCAACTTTGTTTCTTACATTCTTCTGTGTTTATTATCTTTATTCTGAAGCCCACTTTGACAGTTCTTTAGACAAGTGTTAGTAGATGGGTAAAATCTCTTAGCCTTGCTATACCTGAAAATATCATTGTGTTGCTTTCATTGCTGAATCATAGTGAGATGGATCCTAATACATTAGATTCATGGTAATTTCTCCTGGTATATCATTAGCTTGTGTTCCTCATGAATGTCTTTTTTTCAATTCTAAGTGTCATTTCTTTGTAGGTTGTAATCTTTTCTCTATGTCAGCTTTTAAGATTTTTCTTTATTCCTTATGTTATGCAGTGTAGGTATGATGTATCTAGACGTATGTTTTATTTATTCTGATTAGGACTTTCAGAAGACCCATGTTGCTTCAACTTTGGAAAATTCTCCACGATGTTTCTTCAACTGCTCGTTCTTTATTATTGTCTTCATTCATTTCTGGGACTCCTATTAGATGCATGTTGGAGCTTTTCAATCATTCTTATCTCTCACTTACCCTCTCCTTTATCTCTCTGTCTCTCTTTAGTGCATTCTGGATGAATTCTTCAGAGTTATCTTTCCTGTGATCCTGATTTGGGTCCCATGCCCAAGTGTGAGCCAGTCATTTGCTGGCCAGTCATAGGTCACATGTCCACTCCAGGAGTTGGGGGTGGGTTTGGTCCAGCCCATAGAGGTTGAGAGTAGGCAAGGGAAGTATGGTTATTCAAAGAAAAATAAAGGAATGCTACTAACTCCAAAAGGGAGAATGACACTGGGCAGGCAGAAATGAGATGTTCACTGCAAATACGCTGTCTCCTTGATCTGGACTTTTCTTCTTTTCACTGTCTCTCATCTCCGTTTCTCCTTGCTCTGACAAGCTTAGCAAACTCTGTTTATTGTTGAAGATCCTAATGAATCAATCTTGGCTCCGTGTGTTCTGTCTCTTGCACTGCATTATTGGCTAATTGTCTGTCTGCCCTGCCAGACCATGTACTGTCAGCATCAGATATGATGTCTTCTCCACACTTAGAGCTGAAATAGGGCATAGGCAGAACTTGGGCTCCAAAGTAATAAAAAAAAAATGCAAAAGGGAATCATGGGAAAGTTTATTGTGTTTGTAAAGTTAAGAGGCTTCACAGGGGAAAACATCGTGATACTTAAGCTTGCTTCAAAAGACTACTCTGTAGCCTGAATTGTAGAGATTACTGAAGTCCTGGCTTCCTAAATGTACAAGTGGGTAGAGAATATTTTGACGACCATCCATCCAGAGCCACATATTATCTGTGACATCCTTGAAAAATAGGTTGTCTGGAGGATTTCCAGGTCATTTCAGCTTTCCTGGAGCTTAGGTTTGAATGCCAATTTTGAGTAGCCTTAACTTCCTTTTTTTTTTTTTTTTGCGGTACGCGGGCCTCTCACTGTTGCGGCCTCTCCCGTTGCGGAGCACAGGCTCTGGACGCGCAGGCTCAGCGGCCATGGTTCACGGGCCTAGCCGCTCCGCGGCACGTGAGATCTTCCCGGACCGGGGCACGAACCCGTGTCTCCTGCATTGGCAGGCGGACTCTCAACCACTGCGCCACCAGGGAAGCCCCATTAACTTCCTAATTTTTATGTACCAGAGAAGTCTGTAAGTCCCTTCAAACAACATAAACTACAGGAGAGTGGAGACCTCTGTCTTGTTTGATGCTGCTCTTTCAGTGTCTAGAACAATGCCTGGCAAAGAGCAGGAGCTCAATAGATACATGTTGACTGAGTGAATAGAAATCTAGGTTGCCATCAAGGTCATGAATAGCTATTGGTAAGAAGGATGTGGAGAATTAGCAGGAAGTCCTCATCACTTACTTGACCAGTGAGGAAACAAAAGGGTAATTGCTGTGCAGGTGTCTGAGCATTCAAACCATTCTGCCCTAATATCCCTGGAGGCGAACAGAGGTCGGGAGAGGGTTCTAAGTTTTCTTGCTTGCTTTTGTCCAATATTTAGATCTATTTTAACAACAAGCTTCTATGAGCTTAGTAAATGTTAACCATGAGGCTATGGGTGAGACTACGGGTGTTAGCCCATCTCTAAAATGGAGGTTGACCTCATAAGGACTTTGAGGGATAGAATGAGGTGATGCACAAACTTGATGCAGGGGGCCTGGCATGCAGTGAACTGTGTACATGTATGGTGCAACTGAGCTTAGTAAATACTCTCATTTTAAAACAACACTCCTAATGCCCAAATCATTGGTCATGGTGGTTGTGAATATGGGGAAAGGGAGGATACTTCCATTTTATTGTGTCTGTCCCAGTTTGGCAAACTTCAGAGTGCTTCAGTATGCCATGATGTACCTTAAAGTTGTTCCTCTATTAGGATATTCAGTAAATAGTTTGTATGTATTTTCTCTGTGCCAGGGCCAGTGTAGGTACTAGGGCGACGATGATGAAAAATATACACCCAGCCCTTGCCCTCATGGCATTTACATTCCAGGGTGTGAGAGAGGCAGGGAACAAATAATCAGACCAATAATTATTTAATTGCAATGGTTCTACATGTTATGAAAATGGAATACATGATATTATGAGGACATAACTTAGCTGAGTATGGGGCAGGGGGACCTTGGGAAAAGGCTTTCTGGAAGATGTGACATTTAAGCCAAGTCTTTTTGAAGGATGTGTAGGAGTTGGCCAAGCAGACAGGTCAGGGAAGGGCTGCCGAGGGAGAGGGTCACAGCCCCTGACCAGGATGGAGTTTGTTTCATTGGAGGGTCAGCAGGAGGACAGGATGGGAAGCCCAGAGAGCAAAGAGGAAAGTGGCAGGAGTGAAGCCAGGGGTGGAATCTCTCAGGCCACTCTCATATGTCCTTGTAAGAATTTTGGTCATTATCTTCTGAGTCATGGAGAGCTATTGGAAAATTTTAAGTGAAGTAACAATATAGACATTTTAATGCAGTCGTTAAGAACATAGACTCTGAAACCAGGATGTTGGGATTTGGAGTCCAGCTTAGCTACTGAGTAAGTTAATTAGTTCTCTGAGCCTCAGTCTTCTCCATGAAGAGGGGCTAATAAAAGTCCTTACAGGGTCATTGTATCAAAGAAGTGTGTATGTGTATAAAATAAGTGCAGGAATGTGTGTGTGTGTGGTTTAGAAAGATGACTGGCATACTTGACATTCTATAGAAATTTAAACTATCTCTATTTGAACTATTACTATTATTATTTTGTCTGGGTTAAACCCTCTTAAATCCTTACACAGAAGTGCAGACCTGTTCTATCTTCAGAGAGTCAAAGGGGCCAAGTTGTGCTCTTGGGTTTGCTGGGACAGACTTTTCAGGAGAGTGGAAGCCAGCCTTGCAGGTTCTTTCTCCTTAAGCAAGTGAGAGGAAGCTAAGAGTGTTTAGTATTCCATCCAGAGGAGGGCACGCACCACAGTTAGCCTCAGAAACTGCTGGATAAAACAGGACTAGTTTGGATCAAACTTGTGCAAAGAGATGCCCAAACCATTCCCGTGCTTCTCTGGAGGAACTCTGGAGGCTAATCCATCACTATAAGGTAGAAACGAAACACCGCTGCTTATCTCCCAGAGAAGAGTCACACGCAGAGAGGCCCCCGGGGTCTGGGGGTTGCTGTGACACACAGGGAGGGGTAGGGTGTGATTTATTAGCATGTGCCCAGCTCTCTCGCCTTTTTGTCCTTTGAGCAGTGCTGGGAGCCAACCAAGCCCAGCTACTTTGCATACTAATAAAGATTGGTGCATGTAATTTTTCAGCAGTCACACCATTATTCCTCGGAGATAAATCATCCCTGGTTTATTTACCCTTCTTCCTTCAAGTTATTTTAAGTTGCCTTTAATGCACCGCATCTCAAGTTGAGTGGAAGTACCAACGCCGGTAGTTTTTCAGACGTTCTTAGGTGGCGAGGTTTCCACTGGCTCCATCTACATTTATGAGGGGCTCTGCCAGCACCAGTACCCTCCCCTTGTTCCTCATCTTTGCTTGATGCTCATGTGTGCCTGTGGAAGCACGTATAATAGCAGGGTGAGTTGGGTCAGGGCCAGGACCCCCTCAGCAACTAAAGGTTGTTGGGAACTTTTGACATCCTGGGGGAATTTGAATCGGGGGTGAGACCTATTTAGATTCCTACTCCTTGAGGGGTATATTGCTCTCCTTCAACCAAAAAGTCACAGGAATGAGTCAGTGGGACCTGCTCCTGTTGCCAAGGGGATGTACATGGACAACCTCTCCCCTCACCCAGGAACCTCTTCCCCCTGGTTCATTGTTTTGGCCCAGTTTTATCTATTTTGCACCCCAAACGAGGAGTAGGTCAAACTTCATTAGCAGAGTTAGAATAGGATGCATCATTTGGCTCCTACAACCATTGACCTGTGTCCTGGAAGGGCATCTTCCATAATGCCTTGTTTCCTTTCTGTATTCACCAAAACCAGTAAATCCATGTTTTCCTTCATATCTTAGCTCTTGAGTACCTCTGTGATGAGCAAACATTTGACATCTGTACATACATTTTTTTTAGACTAGCAACAGAGTAAAAACATTCAAAGACAAATGGAGAGAAGGCAATCAATGTGGGGTCATGAAGCGATGGAGCAAAGAGGAGAGGAGGAGAAGAGGCTTGACTTTATGGTCTCTGGCCATCCCAACAAGGGAATGGAAGAGCTGAAGCATGTGGGGGCTTTTGGGGGTAGACAGAACTGCTTTATCATTCCCCTAGAATATAATGAGTAAGGCCCCTTTGCTTTACTCACCAACAGATTCAAAGTGCTTAGAACAGTTTAGGGGGAACATAGTAGGTATCCAAAAAATGTTTGTTGAATGAAGAACTGATCTTCTTCAATTTTTTTCTTCATGTTCACATCCTACTTGTAAATTTACACAAAAGAAGAAAATGTGAGAAATGTGGTCATTTCTGCATGTGAGAAATGTGGTCAGTTTAAACATGTAGTATGTCTGAGAAGATGGGGGTGGACATACAGCCCAAACCACGGTGCCTGTTCCCCCCAGTCTTTGAGCACCGTCTTGCTTCTCCTTTAACAGAAAGCCTGCCCTCTGATTTCCCTGGTGTTCTCCCTTCATTGGTGCCCAGTGAGTCATGATGGAGAGATGATTTAAAACATAACCTGAGTGGGAGGGAGTCGGTCATTAAAAATGTATTTTCTCTGGGAATTTGTTTTTAAAACTTTGGGACAGAAAATATGTACAGGAATGTTTGGCTTTTAATAATTAAATCTTGCATTGTTTTAATTTTCTCCAGAGTGTCTCTCTGGAGGAAAATAAAGTTGCAAATCCAATATTTATGTCTTTCCTAAAGCATTGGTTGCCAAATGAAATGAGTTTTGCTATTTTTTTTCCACCAATGGTTGATTTGTCTCCAGAGGGCTCCCTTTTGAATTTGCAGGAAGGGCTTAATGTTCCATGAGAGTGGGGAGGAATCATTGGAACAGGGGCAAGCAGGTGTGGGTGTTCTTGGTTTAGGAGGATGTGGGATTTAGAATGCGGTCCTAGGTTGCCGGCATCTTTCCTTCACCTCATCCCACTTCACAGGCCATTTTCAGCAGGGAGCAGAGGCCTAGCATCCTGTGCAAAATCAATTATTTGTCTGAATGCTTTAGGCAGCCTCTCCTTCCTCCCTCCACCAGCCTGCCCATAAGGGGGTGTCCAGACATGTGAAACGTGAAAAACACCCGGCACACTGAATCAGGATTTGCATTTTCTAAGACCCTTCACTTCCCAGGCAACACGAACTGCGTCACTGGGTATTTTCCTTCCAGCGCCCCACAGTGGGACCCACACCTATAACTATCTCAGAATCAACCAAGCCCTGTTTAAGCCAAGAGAGGAAGGTGGGGACCAGGCTGCTCTGCTGTGTACGCTTGGAACTTCTCAGCTCTGCTGCAGCTGTTTCAGGAGATGAATAGCTTCTGTAATTGCTGCTTCTGGTGTATTTGACTCTCCAAGTCACTTGTTCCGTAAAGGCCTTCAGGCGTGGGGCGGGGGGGCGCTTTCTCACAAAGCTGGAGCATCTCATGCCTCAAATGGTGAACATTAGTGCCCTGCTCATAAAGGCAGTTGAACCTGCATGTGATTTAGTAACCACAGAAAGTGCGGGGTCCTACCTGGATGGCTAACACCTCTGTCTGCCATCTGCAAGGACCCTGGATAGTAGCGGAGAAGGGCTGATATCTGCCTTCCCCCAACACGCTAGCTATAATACAGTGTTTAAAAGCATAGTTGTTAAGCACTCCAGGGAAGATACAACTGACATTCAGCACAGCTCTGTGGTTTACTAGCATTGCATCCTTGGGTGGAAACCGTAACTTCTATGAACATCAATAGCTTCTTCCGTTACATAGGAATGATCCTGGTACCTTACTGGGATCCTGTGAGGGTCAAAAAGACCCATGTAAAGGACGCGGCACAATACTTGGTAATAAGAAGACACTCAACAAAAACTTCTTAGAAAGGAAGTGTAGGAGTGTTTATAATTATAGTTCAAAATTATATTTCAAAGAGTATATTCCACGCACATAAAACCAAACCAGAGTCTGCAACAGTGTCTGAAAGCAGGTCTCTTCTGGGTTAAAAAAAAAAAAAACATTGGGACCAAATGGACCTGGGATCAAATTCCAGCTCCATTACCTAATACTATTTGTGATCTTGGGAATGCTTTTTCTTTTTCTTTTTTTTTGCGGTACGCGGACCTCTCCCTGTTGTGGCTTCTCCCGTTGCGGAGCATAGGCTCTGGATGCGCAGGCTCAGCGGCCATAGCTCACGGGCCCAGCTGCTCCGCGGCATGTGGGATCTTCCCGGACCGGGGCACGACCCCGTGTCCCCTGCATCGGCAGGCGGGCTCTCAACCACTGCGCCACCAGGGAAGCCCCAGGAATGCTTTTTCTAAGCCTTCATTTTACAGTCTTTAGGTGAGGGCACTAATACCCACCTCAGAGGAGTTTTTAAGGATTAAATTCATCAGTATATCCCAAGTGCCACCTGGCAAGTCATTGTTCTTTTTGTTGTTGTTGTTGAAAGAGGGAATGGACAAAGGAGGTTGCTGTCCAGGCCGACCAAACCTTAGGCTGCCTGTTCTCTGGGCTCCTCCTGGAATCCTCTTTCCTAAAAACCCAAAGTAGTCAGATTGGAACTGGGTGTATGGAGAGAGAAACATTCTCTCTTGAACTTGAATTTGCCTGACTTCACGCATTCATTCACCTGATTTCATTTGTGTATTCATTATAGCTTCATTCATTCAAAAAATATGTATGGGGGACTTCCCTGGTGGTCCAGTGGGTAAGACTCTGTGATCTTAATGCAGAGGGCCTGGGGTCGATCCCTGGTCAGGGAACTAGATCCCGCATGCATGCCACAACTAAGAGTCTGCATACCACAACTAAGAAGCCCGCATGCTGCAACTAAAGATCCCACATGCCGCGCTAAGACCCAGTGCGGCCAAAATAAATAAATAAATATTTTTTTAAAAAGCAAAAAGTAAAAGTATGTACGAGCAAAAAAATTTGCCATTTGCAGCAACATAAATGGACCTAGAGAATATCATACTAAGTGAAGTAAGTCAGACATAGAAAGACAGATACTATATGATATCAGTTACATGTGGAATCTAAAAAGTAATACAAATGAATCTGTATACAAAACAGAAACAGACTCACCGACATAGAAAACAAACACGGTTAGCAAAGGGGAAAGGGGGAGGAGGGGTAAATTAGGAGCATGGGGTTAACAGATACACACTACCATATATAAAATAAACAACAAGGGTTTACTGTATAATGCAGGGAACTATATTCAACATCTTGTAATAACCTATAATGACGAATAATCTGAAAAAATATATGTATAACTGAATCACTTTGCTGTACACCTAAAACTAACATGATGTTGTTATTGTGTCAACTGTACTTCAATAAAAAATTATGTGTGAGCAGATGGACTGTCACGCACTGTCCTAGATATTGGAAATGAAGGACAGAAAGAGACAATACCTCCTCTCAAGTCCAGAACAATAACTCCTAAACTTCTATATGTAGAAATTCTTTTGAGAGTCTAATAAAAGACACAGCTTTTCTCTTGAACAGTGGTGCAGGAGACAAGAATCTACACAGACATTTAGTTTATAATTTTAAGCCATTAATAGACCCACCTGTGTCCAGCTTGATCTGCACCTCGCATCTAGTTTGATTCCTTTGTATCTGCCATTCTTACCGAAATAGCATCCCAGCGCTTTCAGAAGCTGATGCCCCATCCACTCCAACTATATGTTTTCCAGTTTGCAGGAATTGGCGCATTTCACGGACACCCACCCATCAACACGCACACAGACACATACACATCCATCCACCCCCCCACACACAGAGCACCCACCACTGCTTGGTCCAGCCGTATATATAATGCAGGCTTGGCTGCTAAGAGTCTATTTGGAATATATTCAAACTGGGCCTGAAAGATAATGAGCTCTCTCTGAAAGAAGAATATGTGAAATGAGTGGCTTGAGAGCTTCCAACATTTGGGAGAAACAAGTCTGTCATTATTGAGAATGAACCTAACTTTCAAAGAGAAGCAGATATGAGAGTCAGAGAGAAAGAGAGAGTGTGATTCTGGGGGCACCATGGTAGTCGTTGAGCCCCTTATTTAATTTATTCCTGAGACTCAACTGAATTCTGCTCCTACCCAGAGTTTGGGTCTTCAACCCCATGATGAATTCCATGAGTCAACATTTCTACTTCCATTTAACCTTGTTCAAGTTGAGTTTCTGTCACTTGCAACCCAAACAACTTTGAAGAATAGAGCATCTGTGGATCAGCCTCCAGTGAGAGACAGATTAGAAAATGTGATTTTATGGCTTGGTGGGATCAGGATCGGAACAGAAGAGGGCACAGGGTGCTGTGGCAGCACAGAGCATGGGCACTGACTCAGGAGTTCCGTGTGGAGTGGTTCCGTCGTGTCCTTTCGGGAGGAGGAAGGGCTGGCTCTTCTGCCCTTTGACGAGCGAGAATGTGACCTACTGGAGATGAACCAACTGGGCTTAGTCAACCGGCAGAGTAAGGAGGATTTAAAACAGATTCTCATGGTGGGAGGTTTTATTGTTCACTTCCTTTCACATCCCCAGGTATCCTGGGGTGAGTCTCCAGGAAGATAAATGGAAGCGCCTGGCCTGTGTATGTCAATCACAGCATCAATCCATCTCCTGTCCTCCCAGGCCCCCCTCCTGACACTCCTGTTTAACAGCAGGCCTCATTAGCTGGTCGCATCAGGTAACTTTCCTGCTGCCTTCTCCCGAAGGGAAACATGTCTCCTTCATTCAGGAGGTGAAATCAACCTGACGCCTGCTATCCCACCGTACATATATAATGTGCACATAAGGCGGTCCTCAAACTAATAGCTCCACTTACGAAGCCCCCTACCATGTATCTGTTTCCTTTTATACATCATCTCCTTTATTTTTCATAATGGCCTTGTGAAGTAGGTATTACTGCTCTGGGTTGCTGATGAGCATCTAAGAGGTTGGGGCACTTGTCCCAGAGGCTTTGGGTCTCTGACTTGGGCCTGTTTGAATCCACAGCCCATGTGCTGGAGGGCAGTGATCTTTAGCCAACAATGAATCTTCAGAACCTGGGTCAGCTCCTGGCACATTGTTGGCCTTGGGTAATTTGTGCTGACAGATGGATCATCCATGTGTCTGAAGATACGTATAAGAGATGATAAACTCTCAGGAAATGTCTATTCCGACACTCATGAGTTTAGAGTTAAGGGTTAGGTGATATCCTCCCAATTTACAGATGAGGAACCTGAGCCCTAAACTGTGGATCAGGCAGCCCTGTGTCACACACTGTGTAAGGGTTAGAGCGAGGTTCGGCATCCCTGCTTTTTGCTGTTGTTTCCACTGCCCTCTATGCTGGATGTGGGTATGGCCACCTTCTTCTGCTGCTGCTTTTGATGGATCCCCTTCATCGGTCTGCTTTCCAGCCTTCTGAGGTTGCAGGCCCCAAAGATGGGGAGGAGAGACTTTGCTGGGGCTGCTACTGCTGCCGTGACAACACAGGTTACAATGCCACCCTAATTGCCTGTATTATAAGCATGGCAGGCCTGGCATGTGGGTGCTCGCGAGGCAGTTCCCAATTAATCTTTTCTTCTCTGATTAGGGCTCCCATCCTGCATTTGTTGTGGTTGGGAGGGTTGGGGCACAGGATGTTTTCAAGAGTTCCGTGCGATGGAGTGAGTGGAGGAATTTGGGGTTAACCATGCTCACATTATCTCAGACACGTTCACTTCATGGTCCGGAACATCCGAAAAAATATGGAGCCCATTACCGGCTCTGTGTCCCTGGGGAGCCCCGGCGTTTGTGGGCTTGTTGGCAATGGTGGCATTAGCGCCTCAAGCAGGGCAGGGCTGTTGCTGCCATTTACAAGACCTGGGAAAGTCAGAAGGGGTTGGAGAGGCCTCTCTATCTTGGCAGACGCAAGGAAAATATTGATGTATGGTGTGTGTTGTTTCCCTTTATTAATCAAATACATATTTATCATGAACCCATCCTGCTCCAGGTCTTGTGCCTGGAACTGGGGTACAGTGGGAAGCACAAGGAGACATGCCCCTGGACTCCTGGAGCATTTGCTCTTGAAGGGGAGACAGTGAGTAATCAAATTATCATGGTAATGAGTACATAATTGCAGAGTAAGAGAGATTCTCTGGAGACAAGGGACAGTTTATTAATTTGATTTGGTAAACACTTACATAGCACTTACCATGCCTGACATTATTTTAAGTTCTTTAATAATAGTAACTCATTTAATCTTAATAGTAGCCCTATGGGGTAGGTATCATTATTAATTATTGTTATTATATACATTGTACAGATGAGGCACAGAGAGGTTGAATAAGTTGCCCAAGGTCATGCAGCTGGTAAGTAGTGAAGCTGGGATCTACACCCTTGCAGTCTTGATTCAGAGTTCATGCTCTTACCACTCAGGATACCCTCTCTCTGCTGAGAATATATTCCAAAGGAATCAGTCTCTGGGTTTGGAAAGGCTCCCTTGCAAAGTGACATTTGGGGTTAGATTTGAAGGAGGAGGACCTGTTAACTAACAAATAGAGAAAGACAATTTCAGGTGGAAGGAACAGCATGGGCAAAGGCCCTGCGGCTGGATGGCAAGTTAGAGAGACTGAAAGACAGCCACTGAAGCTTGCTGTGAAATGAGACTGGGGAGGTAAACTGGAACTGAACCTTGCAGGGCGTTGAAGGCCATACTAAGGATTTTTTTGGTCTTTGTATTCAGGAAAATGAGAATACATCAAAAGGTGGTAAGCAATCAGATTTGCTTCTTGCAAAAGGTTGCTGTGAATCTGGGAAGTCCATGTGTATCTACAGAACCTAGTACTCGGCAGGATGGAGACCTTTAGGGGATGACGATGATGACAACAACAATAGTAATATTAACAACTATTACCTACTGAGTGCTGATTCAAGATTGAGCACCTGCTAAATCCTTTATTAGCAGTGTCTCATTCGGTTCTCACAACCACTTTCATGAGATTAGGAACAGTGTTACACCCATCTTACAGATGGGGGCTCTAAAGCATAGAAGATTTTAGCAGTTGTTTGACATTATGTGGCAGGTACCCGGCAGGACCAGTTATTGGACCCAGTCCTGTCTCATTCCAGACGCTGACCTATACCCATGATGATGACTTGTTCTGAGAGAAGAGGAAGAAGGGCATTTGGGAACCTCTCAGCTAATGATCCTTAGTTAGATGCCAGTGCCCAAGGGGTTTTTCATCGAGTATTATCTCATAACAAGTGAGTTAGACATTATTAGCCCCATTTCATAGATTGGGAAATGGAGGCTCAGATAAATGTCCAAAGTCACACAGTTCATAAATAGCAGAGTCTGAATTTTAACCAGGTTATCTGGCTTCAAGAAAGCCAATGGTTAGTTACTTAAAGAAATAGCCCTCACTCCTTCTGGTCTAAATTCCCAGACCTTCATGCTACTTCCTTTAGCAGATGTGCTTGGCTGTCTACATAACTGCTATACCCCCACTTTTCCAGGCTGCAGAATTCCAGTTGTTTTAAAGTAGTAAGCAGTCATGCCCTTCAGGGGAGGCAGGGCGCCCCACCCCAAAGGATGTATCCTGATTAGTCTCTAAGGCCATCCTCGTAATGAATGCTAGTGGTCCATTTAAGAATGGTGGCTGTGACTTTATTCTGGCCAGTGAGAGGTGAGGAAAAGTCTGCTGGGTGGGGGGTTTTAGGAGGAACTCAAAGCTTCTCTGCAGTAGAATTAACCAACCGTGAACCAACTTGCCTCCGGATTTCTTGTTATATGTCATAGTAAGTTTTTTATATGCTGTGATGAGTTAATTGGAGTTAATTTTACTGTTACTGGAGGCAAAAATTATCCTTAAATGATACACTCCCTTTTGGTTAGCCTTTCAGTAACCTTTGAGCGAGCGAGGAGAGCAGAGGAGATGAAGGGGGCTTTCAGAGACCTCCTTACCCTTTAAACTGTAGGGATTGGTGGAACCTACTCTTGTTTCACTCTTGCTGGGTTTTTTTAAATTAATTAATTTTATTTATCTATTTTTGGCTGCATTGGGTCTTCGTTGCGTGCGGACTTTCTCTTTGCAGCGGCTTCTCTTGTTGCGGAGCACAGGCTCTAGGTGCATGGGCTTCAGTAGCTGTGGCACACGGGCTCAGTAGTTGTGGTTCACAGGCTCTAGAGCGCAGGCTCAGTAGTTGTGGCGCACAGGCTTAGTTGCTCCATGACATGTGGGATCTTCCCGGGCCAGGGCTCGAACCAGTGTCCCCTGCATTGGCAGGCAGATTCTTAACCACTGCGCCACCAGGGAAGTCCCAACTCCTGTTATTTTTGAAGTAAAATGGTGCTTCCCCCACCTGAGCTAATGTGGGCTTTGGTTCCCCGAATTCCCCATCTTGCTCCCTCTGTGTTCTCAGGAAGGATGCCTGCCTTTCCAAAGGTTACCTCTTTTAAGGTTCTAAAAGCTGATAGTGGTTGATCTGGAAATTTCTAGATTTTTGATTCTTTTAAAAGGTACATTCTATAAGGAGCTATGAGGAATTTTGTCTGCTTAGCTGTGTAAGAATTTATAGATAAACTCTCGCTTTGTTTCCTCGTGGTCTTGGAGTGCACACAGCATCACAGAGAGACTCATTGGACATCCTGGTCCTGTCACCTGGGAAAATGGCTCCATTTCACCCAAGTCATTAAGGGTTGGAACTCTGAGGGCTCAACCATTGGACAATGAACTAGGATGGTGTATATCAGTTTTAGATGAGGTACTGAAAGCTCCAGATGTGCTGACCTCCTTGTTGGAAGTCGGGGGGAAGCCCAGAGTGTCCACTGTGTGGTGGATTAGCTGTGCCCTTCGGTGACCTCTCTGGAGTGGGTGTGGGAGATGCTCTGACAGAGCTGAGGTCTGCTGTCATATTCAAAGCTTCAGGAAGCTCACTCTGTGAGCTCTTTAACTATTTAGGAGATAAAGAAAGACAACAAAGTACCAGTTAATGGCATCCAGAAATTCACTAGGGTTGCCTGGGGAACTTTTACTCATGGGTACTCTTACCTCTCAGCTGGGAGCCTGCTTGAGCCCTCTCTTGACAGTACCACTAGGGACTGTCTTTTATTTCCACAGCATCTCTGTGTAGACATATGTGGGATAAGTTGCAATGATAGCCCTAGTTAGTCACCCTTCTCTCCATCCATGCCTTTTGCTCTGTGACTCTGCAGTCCCCTTCCACCCTGAATCTGGGCACAGCCACGTGACTTGCTTGCTTTGGCTGGTAACACAGGGCAGAAACGATGGTGTCCTGATTCTGAGACTAGATTTCAAAAGGTTCAACATGTTTTTGTTCAGCTCTCTTTGAACGGCTGCCATTACCATGAGAAGAACATGCCTGGGCCAGTGCTTGGTTACAGGAAGTAGATATGAAAGTTGTGGACACACCCAGCTGAAGACAGCACTGACCAACCAAAAGTTGACCAACCCCAGGCATGTGAGCCAATCTATGTGAGAAGGCAAAGCCCTCTGGGCAGCCCCTAGTGGACCTCAGATGTGTAAAGCAATAAACCCTGACAGTTGAACGTCACTGAGGTTTTGGTGTTTATTGCATAGCATTGCTGTGACAATAAATAACAGATACAAGATATGTCAGCATTTATCACATTGTTTAGTTACAGTCTTGGTTTGCCATCTCCGCAAAACTATAAACTCTTTGCAGGCAAGGAAATAATAACAAAATCCATAACGATGATGATGTTGGTGGTGATGCTGCTGCTGTATTATATATATTACAGTAAGTGATTTATCACAATCATCACAGCAGCTCCACGAGATGGAAACTATTATTGTCTCCACTTTATAGACATGGGAACTGAGGTTTAGCCCAAGGTCACATAACTAGTACTCATCTCAGTGCCTTCAGCACCAAACACAGCAGTAAGCATAGAGTCAATGTTCATATGTCTGTTGGATGAATGAGTAACTATAGCTCAAATTATGTTTAGTTGAATAACCCTGAAGCAGATTAAAGTAAGATAGAACATCTGCCTTAAGTGAACATAAATGAGAAGGATAACTTTTCCTGCTTCTCCAGTCTTTAGCTTATGCAGCCTCTTTGTGCAGTGAACCATAAATACCTTACATTTATCCATTTTGCTTCATCCCTTGGTAACGCATTAACACTAACCATTGGATTATTGTTACAAACAAGAAAACATACCGTTTTCTGTGTTTTTTTAACAGCACTATAAATCAGGTTTGCCTTGTTTCAAAATCTAATTCAATTACAGAGAAACTATACCTTGTGGATTAAACTGTGTATTGTGAGTATCCACTCGGTGATTAGATTACTAAATGTGTTCCCTGTCATAACTTACCTCTGTCCCTGTTATATATTGTCCATGCCTACCCAAGGATGCGAACATTCCAGCCGACATATACCACGTTGAAGAATATTTATGGTGCATCTCACGCTTGGAATGTCTTCTTCAAGGGGATACCAATGCATCATGCAAACTCTTAAGACTTATTATGCTTCTGTAAGTGGAAAAGTCCACTTGACAGATTTCTCTTTTTCTCTTGCCAGTGCTCAGGTATTGGAACACAGAATTATGAATTGTGACCTTTCTTCTTTTCCACGAAAATAATCTCTGAGCTGTCTCTTCTAGGTCAAGGCATGAAGGCTAAAGGCCTTGCCTTCTCTGTGATGAGTTTCTCAGGAGAGCAGGCAACGTGCTGAGGTTGGGAGTCTTTGAGACGTGTGCGTCTGCAGTAGAAGCCCACGGCTGCAAGTAGGAAATGCTGGTTACCAGGACTTCCTTTGTTCCAAGGCAATCAGCAAAGGAAAGGGGTTTGATTTCATTCACTGACTCATTGTTCCTTTAACAACTATTTATTGAGTTCAGAGTGCCAAGGCCACTTAAGTACTGTAACAACATAGAGCTATTTGTCTAGCTCTTCACAGCTTATAAAGCATCTTCCTAATAATTCTCTCATTTGCTCCTCATAAAAACCTCATGACATGGGCAGGGCAGGAATAACCATAGTATTTTTAAATTGCCAGTGATGATGTTTGGCATTAATTTAGCAAATATTATATACCAGGGATTATGTTAAGCACTTCACATGTGTTATCTCATTTAAGTTTCAAATGAGTGCCCTAATGTGGGTACTATTATAGGCCTCCTTTTTTAATGTGAAGAAACTGAGGTTCAGTGAGGCTCAGTGACTTGTCCAAGAGCACACAACTATTAAGTGGCAGATCTTAGACTCAAACTTGGGTCTCTCTGGCTCCCCAAAGTCCATGCCCTTATTCACTGAGTAGCCTGCCTCCCAGCATGGGAGCTTGGATTTGCTCTCTTCTGATATGGCTCTTCCCTTGACACCAGAATGCTCTCAGGGATTCATCTTGGCACAAGAAGCTGTATCAGCAGCAAACTCTTACTCCCTAGGATTTCACTTCTATTTTCTTGTTTGTCCATTAGAAATTAGAAATTCTTGGAGGTACTATTCTCTTTGAGAAGGTCCAGGAGTCCAGTAAAAGAACCCAATCTTCTGGAACTTTCATGAGTCCAACAGAAAAGCAGAAATTCAAAACAATAACAGTAATTTAAAATATCTCAATTTCTTCATGCGTTGTTTTCAAAAGGGATTTCTTGGGTGACAGGGACTTTGGTTATTCTACACATTTATCTACGTGCTTCCATTTCTGCTTGAGAGGCTCCACAAGGTGATCTTTCTAATCTTTGGAGGTCTTTGGTAAATACTAATAACAATATTCTTCATGTTTTCAGAGAAATTCACTACTCAAAGAACCTCTCACAATCAGTATTTTATTTGATCTTCCTAACCATTATGTTAGATATCAATAGACATTTTCAATCATCTGTACAGATGGAAAACTCCAAAAGGTAGAAGATCTTGAGAGTCTTTATTTGAGGCATGTATATCTCTCTCAGTGCTGTAGATGAAATGCTTGATCACAATGCTTTATTCCCCGTCCTGGTATTATGCAGCCATGGACTCATGATGGGCAGAGTAGACTTCCTCACTCTTTGACTTTGGGTTTGGCCATGTGACTTGCTCTGGGTGTTAGAAAATGTGACACAGACATAGGATGGAAATTTCCTTACACAGCAGGTTTTACCCTCATGTACCTCTGTCGTTGTCATGTCCCCCCTGGATAGCTGCTGTGCTTTCAGCCTGGGCCCCACAGACTCCATCTGTCTTGATGGGCAGAGACCAACTCAAGCACTATTATTAAGTACACATGTGGAGCACCTGTGACTCCTCACCTGCAATGAGAAGCCAGGTCCAGCCAGACCTGTGGTTTGAGGTAGAGCATCCTACTTAGTCTAGCCTAGATCAGCCACTGTCCAGCCAAGCCACATATCTGAGAATAATTGAGTGCTGTTTTAAGCCACTGAGTTTTGGGGTGGTTTGTTATGTGTCATTGTGACTATAGCTAACTCTCATTAGATGGGAAGGCTGGACTGTGTATATCCCTCTTTATCTCCAGTGTGAAACACAGGACCTGGCACTGAAACCAAATCAAGAACAATTATTAAGTGCATGGAGCTTTGACTGAGACTTTCCTGGGTTTGATGCTGTGTCAAAACTGTGTTAAACATTCTGGCATTGTGGCCATCACATGTGTAGTGAAGTTAGCATTCCTATCTTCATAAGGTTTTTGTTGGGTTTGAATGAGATCATATACATAAATGACTTGCGTTTGTCAAGCACTCAATAAAAGTTAGCTGTTATGAGCGTGTCCTTAAGTAATATTTGTTGAATACATTTTACCCATTTAAGCGTGCAATTCAATCGTTTTTAGTATATCCACAGAGTTGGACAACCATCAGCATAATTAATTTTAGAGACTTTTTAACACCCCCTAAAGAAACCCCATACCCATTAAGCAGTCACTCCGCATTTTGACTTCCTTCTAACCCTGGGCAATCACTAATCTCCTTTCTGTCTCTATAGAGTAGCCTATTCTGGATATTTCATATAAATGGAATCATATAATATGTGGTCATTTATGACTGGCTTCTTTCACTCAGCATAATGTTTTCAAGATTTCTCCATGTTGTAACATGTATCTTCGTTCCTTTTTATTGCTGAAGAATATTCCATTGTATGGATATACCACACTATCCATTTATGGTTGATATGCATTTAGGTTGTTTCTACTTTTTGGCTCTCATGGATTATGCTGTTATGAGCATTGGTGTGCAAATATTGTATTTGCATGGACAAATGTTTTTATTTCTCTTGGGTATATATTTAGGAGTGAAATTTCTAGGCCATGTGGTAACTCTACTTTTTAAAAAACAATTCGAGGAATTGTCAAACTTTTCCAAAGAGACTGAGTTGTTAAACATTTCCTTTCCCCCCAGCATCAAATGACAGTTCCAAATTTTCTACATCTTTGCCAACACTTGTTATGATTTAAAAAATTCTATCCATTTTAGTCACTGTGAAGTAGTATCCCATTGTGGTTTTGATTTGCATTTTCCAAATGACTAATGATGCCGAACAGCTTTTTATGTTCTTGTGGTAATTTGTATATCTTCTTTGAGAAACGTCTATTCAGATTCTTTTCCCATTTTTAAACTGTGTTGTTTATCTTTTTAATATTGAGTTGTAAGAGGTCTTTGTATGTTCTGGATACCAGTTCTTTATCAGATCATGATTTTCAAATCGTTTTTCCTATTCTGTGTGTTGCCTTTTAACTTTCATGATGATATTTCCAGCACAAAGTTTTAAATTTCTGTGAATTCCAATTTATGTTTCTTTTTTCATCGAAGTATAGTGGATTTATAATATTGTATACCTGATATTTTCTCTTTTGTAGCTTTTGCTTTTATTATTGCCTAACCCAAGGTCATGAAGATTTACTCCTGTGTTTTCTTCTAAGAGTTTTGTAATTTTAGCTATTACATTTAGGTCTATGATCTATTTTGAGTTAATTTTAAAAGTATTTTGAAAGGAGGTCCAACTTCATTCTTTTGTATTTGAATATCCGGTCGTTTCAACATAATTTATTGACAAGGCTGTTCTTTCCCCATTGATTCTTGATACTTTTGTCAAAAATCAATTGATCATAAACATAAGGGTTCATTTATGGATTCTCAATTCTATTCCTTTGATCTCTATATGTTGATCTTCATGCCAGTACCACACTGTCTTAATTACTGTAGCTTTGTAGAAAGGTTTGAAATTGGGGGTGTCAGTCCTCCAACTTTGTTCTTTATTTCCAAGATTGTTTTGGCTATTGTCCCTTGTATTTTTCTGTGAATTTTAAGATCAGCTTGTCAATTTCTTAAAAGAAGAATGCATCTGGAAATTCGATAGGGATTGTGTTGAATCTGTAGATCAATTTGGAGGGTATTTTCATCTTGACAGCACTAAGTGTTCTAATTCATGAAGGCGGACTGTCTTTTCATTTATTTAGATATTTTCAAGTTTCTTTCAAGAATGTTTTACAGTTTTCAATGTAAACATTTTGCACTTAAGTTTATTCCTAAGTATTTCATTCTTTTTGATGCTATTGTAAATGGAAGTTTTCTTAATTTCACTTTCCTGTTGTTCATTGCTAGTGCAAAGAAATACAATTTTTGTTTTGCTTTTTGCTCTTGTATCATGCAACCTTGCTGAACTTGCTTATTCTCATAATGTGTGCGTGTGTGTGTGTGTGTGTGTGTGTGTGTGTGTTCTCTAGGCTTTTCTGTGTACAAGGTCTTATCATTTGCAAATAAAGATAGTTCTACTTCTTCCTTTCCAATACGGATGCACTTTGTTTCTTTTTCTTGCCTAACTGCTCTGTCTAGAGCCTCCAGTATGACGTTGACTTGAAGTCACATGAACAGACACCTTGTCCTGTTCTTGATCTTAGGGAAAATTCATTCAGTCTTTCACCATTAAGTGTGATGTTTAGCTGTGGTTTTTTCATAGATTCCCTTTATCAGTGGGAGGACTTTCCCTTCTTTTATCATGAAAAGTTGTTGAGTTTTGTAAAATGCTTTTTCTACATCTGTTGAGATGATCATGCCATTTTTGTTCTTTATTCTATTATCTGCCCACTTTTAATTGTTATGCCCTTGATTGTCTGACCTGTCCCAACCTTTCTCATGAGACCTTTGCAAAGGGCCTGCAGCTGGAGCATCCCAACACTGAACAAGCCCCCAAAAGAAGTCCAAGTGCAAGATTCCCTCCTTTCAAATCCAGAAAAACAAATACAGATTTGATTTTATGCCCTCTTTGTTGGGAGGGGACATCTAGGTTTTGATAGTGTGTGGTATGTCAACTTTTCCCTGGATGGGTTGGGTTCTAAGCAGAGGCCCAACTTCGTAGAATCACAGATTTGTGGTTTGGGGCTCTGTCAGCCAAGAGCCCTTATAGAACCAGGTTGCTCTACTGACATTCTGCCTTTTCCATAGTTACATTGGATAATATAAGCAAGTCCTATAAAATTAAAATCAAGTTTGAAATAGGGTTTGTTAATTACAGTATTTAGCTGTTGTTGTTATTGTTTCCTTGGAGATTAATGAGGTGAGTTATTGTAACATAATTAGGCTACAGTGTATCTAATCTCTTACAAACCCTTGCGATTCAATGTTGTTCCAGTATGGTCTGAAGGTTAATTTCACTTTGCTGATATAGACTTGGCAATGTGCTTTCTATTGAAATATGTTTTTAATTATATTTGAAAGTCATTAGTCAAAGGCTCTGCTGGGTTGTTCTGCACACGCTTGGCACAGAGAAATCAGATACAATTAGACTCATCGTGGCCATCCATCCCCATGCCCAGGGGTCCCCAGGGCATTGAGGGGGATTCGCCAACAGATGGTATGTGCAACCTGCTCGAGCCTCAGTCTGGTACCTGGCAGGCATCTTTGTTGGTGAAATGTTTGGGAAAAGTCCCCGCCATGGACTTAGGTCTGTGCGTCAGCCTCCAAAGTGGAATCTTAGGTGGCCTCAGAGCTGTAGACTTTCTCACACACATAGCTCTTTCCCACCTTAAGACTTCATGGATACAGTTACTGCTACATGCTTAGAATATTCCTTATTTGTTTTACTTCTGGTCATCCATCAGCTTAAATGTCACTCCTTCCAAGGGGTCTCCCAGGACCTCTCCCTCCCAACCCTCATTAGCTCCTCTGTTGTCAGCTCCCATTTCACCCTGTGTTTTCCTGTGTGGAATTTATCACCGTGTGTAATTGCACCTGTCTTTGATTATCTGTTTACTGTTTCCCTCCTCATAAGGCTGAGGCTCTGTTTGCTCACTGCCCTACCCACAAGTGCATAGAAAACCCTCAGGTGTGGTGGTTGAATGAAAGCATTGAGGACTAGCTTGCTAACCTCCGACAGCCTCACTGGCAGGAGACTCAGCCTCAGTTTCACACCTTTTCCTTGAACCCTAGTTCCATGCATGCTGAATGGCTGGACCAC
The DNA here is from genome assembly GCF_963924675.1 of Phocoena phocoena. Lineage (NCBI taxonomy): Eukaryota > Metazoa > Chordata > Mammalia > Artiodactyla > Phocoenidae > Phocoena > Phocoena phocoena. The sequence continues at coordinate 33,578,874 of NC_089233.1, read as the reverse complement.
TCCTCCCCACTTCATCTTTTTTCCTGTCTCAGTTCACTCATCTGCATCCTGGGGGAAGCACACAGGATCTTCCCCAAGAGGATGTCCCAAGATGGTAGAGTGATCACCCCAAGGCAAACATTCACCAAAGGCCAATTTCTCATTTGACTGAATTGCGAGGGGCTTTGTCTGGACAGTGTTTCAGGTCTGGCTTCTAAGAGCCTCAATCTGAGATTGAACAGATGGCCCACAGGAAGCTTTGGAGGAGATGGTGGGGTTGGCAGCCCTGCCAACAACCTCAAGTCAGAAGTCTGGTGCTAGACTGGGTCTTGCTCCACAGCTTTCTTTACAGCAAAGTAGCTCCTGTATGAGAATCTCTTTAAAGAACTCAAGCCAAGTAAGGTATTTCACAATGGCTTCCAGTTTTAAAAATAGGTGCTCCTTAAAAAGCGTTTTGGACTGGTCAGATTCAGAGGAGAAGAGTTGACTGTTCTGTTGGTTGACTGTTCCCAGTGCTAGCAGAGCCATTTGTGTGTGTGTGTGTGTGCATGCGTGTGTGCTCATGCGCATGGGTGTGTCCGTGTGCATGCATGTAGACTGCTCCATCCTGCTGTGGAAAGACAGAAAATTGTGCTTTTTATTGCGTTCCTAGGCTTATAAAGTCATTTCCTGAAGGGCTTCATATAATTTGAATAGAAGTCATTCTTTGGATCAGTGACCTAAGCAAAGGCTTGGAGACTGGAAAAGTCTCAAAACAAGGCCTATGTCTGGGTGCTTGTCAGAAAGGTTGACTGGGACCCTTGCCCACCCAAAAGGCCTGGTGAAATTATGATCCAGAGCTGGCTGTCACTGCTGTTTGGGGAGGTGACGCTGAGGTGCAGGTGTGAACAGCATTGTGGGGGCAAACTTTGACTCTCCCTGAGCCTCCATGTCTTCATCTTCAGGAAGGAAGAATGGTGTGGTGGTTAAAGTGGAAACTCTGGAGCCAGAGTACAGAGGTTGAAGCTTGGATCCACTGCCTCCTAGCTGTGAGGGCATGGGGAAAGCATTTGACTTCTCTGAGCTTCAGTTCCCTCCAGTGCAATCCTCATGGGGTAGTTGTGAGGATTAGAGAGACTAATGAATGTTTGGAGTAAGTGCCACACCAGTGTGAGTCATTCTTTCTTTGAAAATAGGGATGTGTTGCCCCGCCCCACCGCCACCCCTGCCATCACACAGAGCACTGGGTGGAATGATAAAAAGTGAGAGGAGGGGCTTCCCTGGTGGCACAGTGGTTAAGAATCCATCTGCCAATGCAGGAGGCATGGGTTTGAGCCCTGGTCTGGGAAGATCCCACATGCCACAGAGCAGCTAAGCCCGTGCACCGCAACTACTGAGCCTGTGCTCTAGAGCCCACAAGCCACAACTATTGAGCCTGCACACCACAACTGCTGAAACCTGCGCACCTAGAGCCCGTGCTCTACAACAAGAGAAGCCACTGCAATGAGAAGCCCACGCACCACAACGAAGAGTATCCTCCACTTGCTGCAACTAGAGAAAGACTGCGTGTAGCAGCAAAGACCTAACACAGCCAGAAATTAATTAATTAATTTAAAAAATTTACTTTAAAAAAAAAGTGAGAGGAAAGGATCTGACAAGTTCTGTGCACCTACTAGGTGCATGGCTCCTCTCCATACTGGATACTTTGTGTTTTTTACCTTGTTGAATATTCACACAAACCCACTGAGGTGGCTGAGCTCATACCCCTCCTGGAGGAAATAAAAGTTGTCCAGTCCCTACCTTGCACGTGATTCTCTCTGGGAAAGTCAGCTCTCCCATCAGGTTCCACACGGAGTTTCTATGAACTATGCCATGTATATGGAGTGAAACCAGCATCGTTAACATGGCATAGGAAGCAAAACGCATATAGGCTGGGTATGGGAGAGGCCAACATATGCGGAGGTGTCTTTGCACAAACTGCTCAGTGAGGATGTTCCATATTGAACGGTGAAACCCAATCTGATCAACACTTTCACTTGGGAGGTACCAGTGCCAAGTAAGGGGAGATAGCTCCAACTCTGCCCCTAATACTAATGAGATATTTGGGGCGTCTTCTAGGAAGCCTGATACACACTGCAGAGGGCATAGTGTGTCGGTTAATGAGCGTGCCAGAACAGTCTCTTGTGTTGTTAACTCCCTTGCCTGGATTCTTAAGATAAATCCCTATCACCAAGCACCTATGAGTGTGTGGGTCTCTCCCTCCAGCCCACAAAAATGACAATATGATCCCCATTTTCCACACAAGGAGACTCAGAAATGCAGTTTGGGGTCCACATAGAGCTGGCATGTGGCAGAACCGTTGGAGCACCTTGTGGCTTGCTCACCTGTCAGGACCAGCAATGGGGCCAGCTGCCATCAGCGCCTGGCCTAGAACCTGTGCTTCCCAAGGTGGCACCACCAGCTGCCTTCTCCCCCATCCGGGCTGGTCCAGGCTGCTAGATTGCCAGGTCTCCTTGTTCTCAGCCCCTTGGCTGGCACCTGGCCAGATGAGGCTGCTGGGTTTAGCAGGTTAACTGCAGGTGGGACTTGATTTTCTGCACTGGCTTCACAGCATCTAACCACATACAACATTGCATTCCTGAGGTTGGGTACCAAAGGGGAAAAGTGATAACTTCCTGTTCCATTGTCTTCTGACCGAACCTGAATCCTGATTCTCCCCACATCTTTTTTATTTTTTGCACCTTTTTTTTTCTTTTTTGCGGTACGCGGGCCTCTCACTGTTGTGGCCTCTCCCGTTGTGGAGCACAGGCTCCGGACGCGCAGGCTCAGCGGCCATGGCTCACGGGCCCAGCCGCTCCGCGGCACACGGGATCTTCCCGGACCGGGGCAGGAACCCATGTCCCCTGCATCGGCAGGCGGACTCTCAACCACTGCGCCACCAGGGAAGCCCTGCACCTTATTTTTTAAAAGCCCTTTTCTTCAGGTGGAATAGGTTTCTCTGATTTAAAATCCTTCTGTCCCAGTTTAATTTCCCTTTCCTAACGTGCCATATTGGCCTTTGCGAATCAATCAGTTTTGTCATACTACATCAGATGCCTCCCTGAAATGCAGATAAATTGCCCATTATGGAACCATTGTCTCCCAATTTTGGGATGTATTCAGAGAATTCAAACAGATTTGTCAGGCCTGACCTTCTTTTCAGGAACCATGCTATGACTGGCTCTCTCTAAATTAAATACTGCTGAGCAGCCTCCCTCTGATGGGGCCTTGGATGTCTCCCTGCCCACCCACCGCCTGCCTTAAACAACAGCCCCTCCATTACCAAGAAAGCGGCCAGCATGCCAGGTCCTCGGCTTCTTAGACCCACTCTCCTCCACTCTTCACCGGCCTGCATGCCTTGAGGTCAGCCAAGGGCAAAGCCTCATCCACAGCCTGGAGTCCAGAGAAAAGACGCCCAGAGAAAGGACTCTGCCACTTCCTGCCTCCCTGTCTGCTCTTGCCCTGAGCACCAGCATTATTATATTAGTCTCATAACTAGTGTATATTATTAGCAATATTACTAACTATAGGTATTACGATCAATAATATAATATTATTGCTCATATTGTGACAGAGGATCACTACAAACATTTTAATATTATCAACAGTAGTAACAATAGCATATGCTGTGTGCTACAAAGCCATGCCTTTTATGCATTGAGGCTTTTCCTATCAACTTTGTGACTCAGGTACAATCATAACCACAGTAGCAGCTACAACAAACAATAGCAATGAGGACAAGAGATTTCTGAGCCCCTTATGTGTTCCAGGCGTCTGCCGAGTGTACAGATTTCACTTCTCCCAATAATCCAGGCATTGAGTCACTCACTTCTCCCAATAACCCAGTAAGGTAGATAATTGTACTTTTAGTGTCATTTTATGGTTAAGGAAACTGAGGCTCAGAAAGGTTTTATAACTTTCCCAAGGGCACATGGGGGGAGACTCTTATACCTGGCCTTAAATTCAAACCTAGATGTAAAGACTGAGTTTGCATTTTTATTTATACTGGTTAGGAGCTCTTATGTGAAAAGTTCCTAAGTAGAAACTTCCGTGAGCAAAGAAGTGATCTGATAGGAACTCTATGGGAATATTTGCATATTTCAAGAGGTTCATTGGCACCTTCACCCAAGGGAAGGCATCCATACGGGGTGGGATTTACCCAGAGGAAGGGACACATGGGGGCAAGCACCTGATCACCCACTTAGTAGGCTTCCAGAAGGCAGCAGAGGTCCCTATGGGTCAAGAAGGAGGAGGAAGTGGGAATACCCTTCCCTGCTGCCTCAGCGCCCCTCTGATTGCTGCTCCTGGCCCGTGAGGCAGCATGACCCTGGCTGGCCTGGTGGTTCCTCTGAGAATCTCCATCTCTGAGCTTCTAGCTGCTGTTCCTCTCCCCATGGCCTGGAACCACCTGCAATGAGATTCCTTCCCAGCATGGAGGCAGCTCTATGTGTGGGGTCTGATGAATCCCTGCCACTGTGTGCTGTCAACCTCCATCCCCCCTCCCACCTCTGGTAAATCTCCAAGACCACCTCTAGTCTGTCCATCCTCACCAGCAGTATGTACCTGAAACACCCCTTCCCATGGGCGCCCAGACACAATACCATCTTTCACCTTTAAAGGATGGTGACGCTCACTGGCAGGTTGAACTTCGCCTGCACAGCCCTGGCTCATACCCAGTGTCTCCACTGACAGGTGAGAACCCTGAAATCATCCCAGGACTTTCAGGATCTAGCTGTAGGGCAGAAGGAACAGGGAGGCAATGATGTACACTGAGGACTTGCTGTTGCTGAGGAATGTAACCAGCTAAACAGACTTCGGAAACTGGCCGACCGACCTAAATCTATCTCTTGCAAGCTGTGTGCCCTTGGGTGAGTGACTTAAGCTTTCTGAACTTCAGTTTGTCGGGATACCAGTACCTTCAGTGGAGATACCTGCACGATAGGGAGTAGGAAGTCTTTATTAGTTTTCCGGTGATTTCTAATATGTGTCTTTCCAACTACCACCAGGAAAATAAGGAGGCACCAACACATCTCACACATTAGACTCTCAATCAGTGGCCCATTATCTCGTCTGTTCAGGTGTTTCATGGAAGCTTCTCTCTCCTGCCGACCTGAGAGCTTAATGAATCTAGAATCACCCAGCCTGCACCCGTGAACTAGGTATTCCCTTGCAAGATAGCCTCATTGCAGCCATGAACAGGGTAATATTTCTCCCTTTCTTCATATTCTAATGAATAAATGATATTCCCATTGGTAATTTATCTACTTTTAGAATTTGAAAGGAATTCTGCTGATAATTACGGCGTTTCACCATTTGATAGGAAATTGGCACCTGCTGCATGGAGATAATAGCCCAATTCAGCATCTATGAAATATGGAATTTTCTGCTAATTCCTGCCTTGAAATTTGTAAATCATCAGTGGAGTTGGTTATTAAAATTCAGGAGTTTAAAGACCTGGAGCCAAGGGGGAGCGGCCCTTCTTCATTAAGATTATGGAAACTAACAGTGACTGCCGGGCCGAAGACTCTCAGCCCAGGAAGGCTCAGAGCAACTCAGAAGCAGGAAGCTTCTTGGTAACGTGATTATCCAGGAGTCTCAGCCGCAGAATTGGAGCTAGCTGGCTGTGGGGCGCTTGTCAGAATCTGCAGAAATGAGAGATGGCAGCAAGGCATAGAGCAAAAGGCACAGGATTTGGGGTCAGGCAGATAATGGTTAGAATTCTAGCTGCTTTTCCAAGCCTCCATGTCTGCCCTGGCAAATTGAAAAAAAAAAAAACAATGCCCTTTTCGGAGATGCATAGCTACTTTCTCTTTAAATTGATCTAAGATCAAATCTATACATTTCTCATCCATTTACAACAATTTACTACAGATCACCTAAGTGCCAGATATTCCACGGGGATCTGGGGGGTACACTGGGGAGCAAAATCAGGCTTATTCCCCGACCTTGTGGAGATTATTCATCAAAGATGGGGTTTTAAGTCTTGAACGATGTGGTCATCAATCCTGAATGAATGTAAAGGCCCAGAAAGGAAAAATTTAAAAGGATACCATTCTCCCTGATTGAGGAGAATACCTGCCTTCTGTTAGCACCTAAAAAGTTGACTTGGGGGAACTTTTTGGGGTAATGGAAATATTCAAAACAAATCAAAATGTGTTTTGATTGTGATGGTGATTAATGTGACTGTATATGTTTGTCAAAACTCATTAAACCGAATGTTTAAAAAAGGATACATTTTACTGTATGTAAGTTATAGCTCGATAAACCCGAGTTTCAAAACAAACACAAAAAACACTCTCTTTGGAAATGAAACAGGCAATGTGACACACTGTAGTAGTGGCTAGACCTAAATATTTCACTGACTAGGAATTCAGAATTCCAGAGGACTAGGCACTAACATAGGGTTTCTAACCTAGCACTTGGATGTGTAAGAATATACAGACTCCTCCAACTGCCATTGACTTTCACCAAGAGCTCATGACTCTGGGCTTTGGGTGGGCCCACCCTTGTCCTGGTGGCCACTGGGAAGGCAAATTGTCATAATTACTTAATCTTAAGCTAATTTAAAGATAAACCCCAATGTGCCAGTGGGCTCTCTCATCCCCAGACCTAGAATGTCCTTCCAAGCAGCAATGTTGCCAATGGAAGAATTGCAGCAAGATGGTGGTGGTCATGCCTAGCTGATTTACCTGGCCTTGTCCAGGTCAATGAACTCAGGCTTCAGTGCCCAGAAAACCTTTGAACTCAGCATTGTCACTTGATGCCCAAGGTCATCCCTCATGATGACTACCTGCACAGACTTCTCCCAAATGTTCTCCCTCCCTCTTTCCTTCCTGCTTCTTTCTTCCTCCTCTCCTTCCTCCCCTTCTGTCTCTTCTCTCCTCTCTTACCCTCTTTCCCATTCTCACCCTTCCTTCTCAAATCTACCTGCACTAATCTTTCCCTAGGCACTTCATTGGGGAGGCTGTTTGTAACTAAAAGAAACTCCTGCTTCCTCACCCCCTGCCTGGTTTAATGTACTTCTCCTTGCTTGCTGGGGCACACTGGTAGGTGACTTCTCAAGTCAAAGAGCATATGCTTTAATCCCCACCGAAACCTGATTTCCATGGAGCCCCAGGGAGTCTTGCTGTTGCAAAAGAAACCCTTGGTGAGGAAATGAGGTAGCATCAGCTTTTGATCTCCAGCTAAACTGATAATCTTGCTTGAGTCTGATGAGCTCAGAGCCAGGTTAATGAGACACAGGGTGAACTTGGCTGACATTCTCCTCTTTGGTGCCAAGTGTCCAAACTTGTATGTGGGCAGCCCTGGGATGGCTTTATATCCTAACTTCCACCCTGGACAGTGAGCTCATCCAAGGCAAGGACAATGTACTGTTCTCTGCAACCCCGGGACTTAGTGCAGGATTTGACATGTAGTAAGATGTCCAATTGAACCTGGTTGAACCAAACTGACCATAAAGAATGATGAAAGAGACAAGAAGATGTCTCCAAGGGCTACATCACGAGAGAAGCATGTACAGTCCACAGTGGCAGGAATGGTAGGGGTCTTTCCTCACAAGGATGGAGTTTGTTCAGTTTTCCTTAATTCTTTGGTGTCCACACTGGATGCTCCTCTGGTCACAGAGATATTGGTTTTGCCTAGAAAATATTAGGGGATCATTTTTAATAGCATCTTTATCTCAGTTTAACTAAAGGGAAGTGTCAGGTCCCCTGACACATTTGAAGGAGATGCCTTCAAATCTCTCTGCATTTCATGGTTCCCATAGCTTTATTCAAACCCAGACAACATCAGTCCTGAAACTGTACAGAACAGAGCAGGACTGTCCCGGCTCCATTCTTCTCAGTCACATCTAAACTCCTTCGTAACAGGTAGCAAAGGTGCCCCCATGACCTTGGCATTAGAAATGCATTTCCTTCTCTGTAGGCAGCTTCCCCTCTCCAAGGCCACCTGAGGACATCTCTCCTGCCCTGTCCTTCTACAATTTCCTTCTTGCTTCCCCACCTCAACCCCTTTCCCGTTCTGATTAGTAAGCACGTTAGTGTTTGCTACCCGACTACAGGAGAACTTAGGAACATACCTGAATCTTGTTCAGGGAACTGTGTCCACATTCATGTCATACATGCGCACTAGATGGATGAAGGCATGGGCATGCGTGTGCTCTTTAAAGCTGGGATGTCTCCCCGTTTGCAGAGGGAACCATGACAAAGACTTGTTGCCCACAGAGGGATTCTGGCATCCTTGATCTCATTGCACTTAATTTCCAGCTCTGATGAGGTGTCCTGTGGAGCAGCTCTTCACCCCTTTGCTGCAAGCCTGGACATCTGGCACCTTGCTACCTGTCTTGTGCAGGGAGGAAGTGAACTCAGCATCCTGGAGAGATGCTGGAACCTGTGTTTGGGGAAGTTTGGGGTACAGGGCTTTGAAATCCTGAGCTGCCTCCTTTGTTTCAGAATCAGACGCGTCACCATCTATAGCAACACTCTCTGTGATCCTTTTCACTTTCCCAAAAGTGCACCAGAGTAGCACTGGGGGGAGGTGTGATTCAGCCACCCACGGCCATCTGGGGCCGCTTCTTCCCCAGCATCTGCTCCTGCCTCCCCTCCCCCCTTCCTGCTTCCAGTGAGAGAGGGGCTCTGCCCCCCAGGTGACCTGGAGGGAGCAAAAGGCGTCTGAACCCTCTGTGAAGAGTTCACGATGAAGGCAGTGGAAGTTTAAAATTTTCTTAATTTATTTTTTAAACACACTCACTGTATCTCTCTGCATTTTCCTGGGCCAGTGTCTCTCTGACCGTCTGTCTCTGTCTCTTTCTGCCCCCTCCCCTCTCTCCATCTGCATGTGTCTGTCTCTTTGTATCTATGCCTTTCTCTCCATCTGTTTGTGTCTGTAAATCTGTCTTTCTGTCTCTTTTCAATCTCTCTCTCTCCTTCTTGCTCCCTCCCTCCTCAATTTCTTTCTCCCCCCATCTTTCTCTCTCTGATTCTGTCTTAGTCACCCTCTCTCCGTTTTCCCCAGCACCTCCCTGGTAAAACAGGGCTGACGATAATCGGTATCTTGCATTTCCCATAATTTACTTGGGGTCCAACATGGGCCCCCTTTTCGTTGGATGCCTTACTGCAGCAAGCAGTGTTATCACGCGAATTCTGTATCATTGAAATAAAATGACTCTGGAAAAGTAATTGGGGCTTAATATTGCTCAGTCCCACACATGCCCTATAATTTCCCATGTTATCCTGCCCCTATGTGGCTAACTCTATCCTATTTTTGTAAGTGAGTAAATCTACGTTTTTCTCACTAAGCAAAGGGTACTGAGGGTTTTCCTTCCTACCCCGGTTTTCCCCTATATAGAGCTCAAGCTTGGCTGTAGAGCTGTGTGAATAAACTAAAAACCATTGACTTGTAAACTTTGTGGATAACACGTATGGTATGTGAATTATTTCTCAATAAGGCTGTTTTTTTAAAATAAATCTAAAGGAGGTATAAAGCACATTCCAGTAGTTTTGGTCCAGCTTCAAATTTTCCACTGGGTCATTTAAATTTGGGGGGCCCACAGCATGCAAACCAGAATTTATTTATGACTTAGTATAAATGCATCACAATGAAATACCAGACATTATCTGCTGCTGAAATCAGCTGGCTAATCTAAACCTTGGCTAGAGGGGTCTCTTGAATGTCAGCGTTGGAGCAGAAAACAAGGGAAGATAGATGAACTCATAGTCGGATATGCTCTCCGTGGGTTTTCTTCTTTCTGACGAAGACAAGCCAACTCCTACTTATCCTTAGCACAAAACCCTTCCTCCGGAAGGCCTTGCTTGCCAACCTACGTTTAGAGAAAGCTCCTTTATTGCTATGTTCCCCAAACACCCTGAAACCCTTCTGACAGTTATCATGCCTTTTTAACCTTCTTGGGTTAAGTAGTAGACGTCTTCTCCATTGGACTTTTAAATGCCTTGATGTGGGAATTTTGTCTCTTTTGCACTTAGTAGGTATGAAGTAATTGGGCAAGGACAGATGAAAAAGAAGGAAGGGGGAGATGAGTAAACAAATGAATAAAGAGAACTTGGTGTCTAATATGGACATTATGCTTGTCCCAATCACGTATTCAATGGCCAGCACATACCTGTTGATCACATATACAGACAGACTTTTGTTTTATTGCACTTCACTTTATTGTGCTATGCAGATGTTATGTTTTTTACAAATTGAGAGTTTGTGGCAACCTTACATCAAGCAATTCCATCGGCACCATTTTCCAACTTATTTGCTCACTTCGTGTCTTTCTGTCACATTTGGTAATTCTCATGATATTGCAAATTTTTTCATTATTATTATATTTGTTATGGTGATCTGTGATCAGGGATCTTTGCTGTTGCAAAAAGATCACCACTCACTGAAGGCTCAGATGATGGTTAGCAATTTTTTGTTTTGAATTTTATTTTATTTATTTTTTATACAGCAGGACCTTATTAGTTATCCATTTTATACATAGTGTGTATATGTCAATCCCAATCTCCCAATTCATCACACCACCACCACCACCACCCCTGACACTTTACCCCCTTGGTGTCCATACGTTGGTTCTCTACATCTGTGTCTTTATTTCTGCCCTGCAAACCAGTTCATCTGTACCATTTTTCTAGGTTCCACATATATGCGTTAATATACAATATTTGTTTTTCTCTTTCTGACTTACTTCGCTTTGTATGTCAGTCTCTAGATTCATCCACGTCTCTACAAATGACCCAATATCATTCCTTTTTATGGCTGAGTAATATTCCATTATATATATGTACCACATCTTCTTTATCCATTCGTCTGTTGATGGGCATTTAGGTTGCTTCCATGACCTGGCTATTGTAAATAGTGCTGCAATGAACATTGGGGTGCATGTGCCTTTTGAATTATGGTTTTCTCTGGGGATATGCCCAGTAGTGGGATTGCTGGGTCATATGGCAAATCTATTTTCAGTTTTTTAAGGAACCTCCACACTGTTCTCCATAGTGGCTGTATCAATTTACATTCCCACCAACAGTGCGAGAGGGTTTCCTTTTCTCCACACCCTCTCCAGCATTTGTTGTTTGCTGTTTCTGATGATGCCCATTCTAACTGGTGTGAGGTGATACCTCACTGTAGTTTTGATTTGCATTTCTCTAATAATCAGTGATGTTGAGCAGCTTTTCACATGCTTCTTGGCCATCTATATGTCTTCTTTGGAGAAATGTCTATTTAGGTCTTCTGCCCATTTTTGGATTGGGTTGTGTGTTTTTCTGATATTGAGCTGCATGAGCTGCTTGTATATTTTGGAGATTAATCCTTTGTCAGTTGCTTCGTTTGCAAATATTGTCTCCCATTAGAGGGTTGTCTTTTCATCTTATTTATGGTTTCCTTTGTTGTGCAAAAGCTTTGAAGTTTCATTAGATCCCATTTGTTTATTTTTGTTTTTATTTCCATTACTCTAGGAGGTGGATCAAAAAAGATCTTGCTGTGATTTACATCAAAGAATGTTCTTCCTATGTTTTCCTCTAAGAGTTTTATAGTGTCTGGTCTTACATTTAGGTCTCTAATCCATTTTGAGTTTATTTTTCTGTATGGTGTTAGGGAGTGTTCTAATTTCATTCTTTTACATGTAGCTGTCCAGTTTTCCCAGCACCGCTTATTGAAGAGACTGTCTTTTCTCCATTGTATATCCTTGCCTCCCTTGTCATAGATTAGTTGACCATAGGTGCATGGGTTTACCTCTGGGCTTTCTATCCTGTTCCATTGATCTATATTTCTGTTTTTGTGCCAGTACCATATTGTCTTGATTACTGTAGCTTAGTAGTATAGTCTGAAATCAGGGAGTCTGATTCCTCCAGCTCCGTATTTTTCCCTCAAGACTGCTTTGGCTATTCAGGGTCTTTTGTGTCTCCATACAAATTTTAAGATTTTTTGTTCTAGTTCTGTAAAAAATGCCATTGGTAATTTGATAGGGATTGCAGTGAATCTGTAGACTGCTTTGGGAAGTATAGTCATTTTCACAATATTGATTTTTCCAGTCCGAGAACATGGTATATCTCTCAATCTGTTTGTATCATGTTTAATTTCTTTCATCAGTGTCTTATAGTTTTCTGCATCAGGTCTTTTGTCTCCCTAGGTAGGTTTATTCCTAGGTTTTTTATTCTTTTTGTTGCAATGGTAAATGGGAGTGTTTCCTTGATTTCTCTTTCAGATTTTTCATCATTAGTGTATAGGAATGCAAAAGATTTCCGTGTATTAGTTTTGTATCCTGTAACTTTACCAAATTCATTGATTAGCTCTAGTAGTTTTCTGGTGGCATCTTTAGGATTCTCTATGTATAGCATCGTGTCATCTGCAAACAGTGACAGTTTTACTTCTTCTTTTCCAACTTGTATTCCTTTTATTTCTTTTCCTTCTCTGATTGCTGTAGCTAGGACTTCCAAAACTATGTTGAATAACAGTGGTGAGAGTGGACATCCTTGTCTTGTTCCTGATCTTAGAGGAAATACTTTCACTTTTTCACCATTAAGAATGATGTTTGCTATGGGTTTGTCATATATGGCCTTTATTATGTTGAGGTAGGTTCCTTTTGTGCCCAAATTCTGGAGAGTTTTTATCATAATTGGGTGTTGAATTTTGTCAAAAGCTTTTTCTGCATCTATTGAGATGATCATCTGGTTTTTATTCTTCAGTTTGTTAATATGGTGTATCCCATTGATTGATTTGCGTATATTGAAGAATCTTTGCATCCCTGGGAAAAATCCCACTTGATCATGGTATATGATCCTTTTAATGTGTTGTTGGATTCTATTTGCTAGTGTTTTGTTGAGGATTTTTGCATCTATGTTCATCAGTGATATTGGTCTTTAGTTTTCTTTTTTTGTAGTATCTTTGTCTGGTTTTGGTATCAGGGTGATGGTGGTCTCGTAGAATGAGTTTGGGAGTGTTCCTTCCTCTGCAATTTTTTGGAAGAGTTAGAGAAGGGTGGGTGTTAGCTCTTCTCTAAATGTTTGATAGAATTCACCTGTGAAGCCATCTGGTCCTGGACTTTTGTTTGTTGGAAGATTTTAAATCACAGTTTCAATTTCATTACTTGTGATTGGTCCGTTCATATTTTCTATTTCTTCCTGGTTCAGTCTTGGAAGGTTATGCCTTTCTAAGAATTTGTCCATTTCTTCCAGGTTGTCCATTTTATTGGCGTAGAGTTGCTTGTAGTAGTCTCTTAGGATGCTTTGTATTTCTGCGGTGTCTGTTGTAATGTCTCCTTTTTCATTTCTGATTTTATTGATTTGAGTCCTCTCCCTCTTTTTCTTAATGAATCTGGCTAATGGTTTATCAATTGTGTTTGTCTTCTCAAAGAAGCAGCTTTTAGTTTTATTGATCTCTGCTCTTGTTTTCTTTGTTTCTATTTCATTTATTTCTGCTCTGATCTTTATGATTTCTTTCCTTTTACTAACTTTGGGGTTTTTTTGTTCTTCTTTCTCTAGGTCCTTTAGGTGTAAGTTTCGGTTGTTTATTTGAGATGTTTCTTTTTTCTTGAGGTAGGCTTGTATTGCTATAAGCTTCCCTCATGGAACTGCTTTTGCTGCATCCCATAGGTTTTGGATTGTCGTGTTTTCATTTTCATTTGTCTCTAGGTATTTTTTGATTTCCTCTTTGATTTCTTCAGTGATCTCTTGGTTATTTAGTAACGTAAATAGCCTCCACGTGTTTGTGTTTTTTACGTTTTTTTCCCTGTAATTGATTTCTAATCTCATAGCATTGTGGTCAGAAAAGATGCCTGATATGATTTCAATTTTCTTAAATTTACTGAGGCTTGATTTGTGACCCAAGATGTGACGTATCCTGGAGAATGTTCCATGCGCACTTGAGAAGAAAGTGTAATCTGCTGTTTTTGGATGGAATGTCCTATACATATCAGTTAAATCTATCTGGTCTATTGTGTCATTTAAAGCTTGTGTTTCCTTATTAATTTTCTGTTTGGATGATCTGTCCATTGGTGTAAGTGAAGTGTTAAAAGTCCCCCACTATTATTGTGTTACTGTCGAATTCCTCTTTTATGGCTGTTAGCAGTTGCCTTATGTGTTGAGGTGCTCCTATCTTGGGTGCATGGTTAGCAATTTTTAGCAATAAAGTATTTTAAAATTTAGGTACATACATTATTTTTTAATACATAATGCTATTGCACACTGAATAGATACAGAATAGTGTAAACGTAACCTTTATTTTGCCCTGGGAAACCAAAAGCTTCGTGTGACTCACTTTATTGTGATATTTGTTTTATTGTCATGGAACTGAACCTGCAGTATCTCCGAGGTTTGCCTGTTCTATGTGCCAGATGCTATTCTAGGCACCCGAGAACACAGCAGTGAGCTAAAGAGACCTCTCTCGTGGACCTTGAATTATAGTAGCGGGAAGACACAGACAATAAAAATACATCAGTTAATCATGTGGACTATTAGAAGGTGATATAAGTTGTGGAGATGTGTGGCCATTTGTTAAATATTTTTCCTTGGTCTTTATTCATCTGGCATCTGTATAGGGAAATGAGCCTTAACATAGAAGGAGAGAAAACTGGAGAACTTCCTACAGGACAGAGACAGAGAAAATGGTCATGCTTTGTTTTGTTCCGTGCATGCTAAGACTTGAAGCTGGGATTCTAGGAGCAAAAGAAAAACACGTGGGGCTGGGACAAACAGCCCTCTTGCCGTAGAAAGAGAGAACACAAGGTGGCGGAGTCAGTGAATGAGTTAGAGCCCAGTTTTGCATGCTCCATTCCAGTTTTGTAAGCACAAGCCTTGGCAAGTTAAAAAGCTAAAAATGATACGAGAACTAAATGGGTGCAAACCACAGCTAGAGACAGAGGAAGCAGGGTGAGGCTGAGCTGCTGCCAGGCCCTGGGGGGTAGCGTGTGGCCAGCTGTGGGAGGGGTTGAAGCTATGAGCAGATCTCTTTGAACTTGACATTTTTCCACAGCAAACAGAAGCCCAGACCTTGTTGGCAGTGGAGCCACATCCCGAGGTTAGAGAGAGCAGAGCGGCTGGCTGTGGGGAGCTGGGCTGGGAGGAAGCAAACACGGGGAGGAGCCTGACTTTCAGGGCTTCACAGTCCAGGGTTTCCTGGAGAGCCAGGGCCAGTGTTAATGTTCACCAGGTGCCCCACCAATCTGTCATGGAAAGGGGGAGGAGAGCAGGGCAGCAGGTCGCCAAACGTGGTATGATCCTGGAAGGTTGGAAGGGGGCTCTGCCAAACAAGTGCACAGCACAGTCCCCAAGACACAGTGTTGGCCACAGACAATCGTCATCTCGATGATAACAGCATTTGCTAGCGCTTACTGAGGACTTGCTTGTTGGACTTGATGCACAAAGAACATTATGAGGATTATCTCACTCACCCTCACCATGAATCATTCTATCCATTAGGACTCGTGTGGTTACAAGTGACGGAAAATCAAACCCCAAATGATGAGAAACTGAAAGGGAATTTGTCAACACGTGCAACGGAAAAATCCAGGAGTATTAGGCTTCAGGCCTGGCTGGATCCAGCTTAAACAATGTTCTAGGGTCCAGTCTTTTTCTGATCTCTTGACTCTGCTTTTCATCTCTTGGTACCATGCTCAGACAGGTGGCTGTGATGGCAAAAGGGCTGCAACTGCTCAAGCCCACGTTCTCTCAAGGTGAAGTCCAGCAGAAAAGAAAGTATCTTTCCCATCATCAAAGTTCCAGTAAGTCTCATGACTTTTCATTGGCTCAAATGGGCATCATGTGCCCATTCTTGAAAAGATTACTGTGGCTGCAGGGCCTTCTCTGCTTCCCACGTGCTACCCTTGTGTGAGAGGCGGACGCTCACTCATAATGAGTTGGGATGTGTGCTCAAATGAACATTAGGGACAGTCCTGAAAATGGGTAAATGGAGGCAGGTGGTAAAAATAAAAATGCCCATCTCCTGATGCTAGGATCATTTCTATTTTGTAGGTGGGGAAACTGAGGCTTGGAAAGGTGGAGGCACTTGTCACAGTGGGTCTGTGGTGGAGCTGGGACAGCAGCGCAGCATCATCTGCGGGCACTTTCAGCTCATCTCCTCCCCCAGCCACAGCCTCACCTCCTGCTGCTTGCTTGTCCCTGTCCCCTCCCTCTTCCCTGATCTGTCCTTGGGGCTGCCAAGTCACTCCAAGACACCTGGGTGAGGGTTAGGCTCATCCTGAAGACAGCGGGAGTTGTCACGAGGCCACAGTCCCATTAATCCTGTCAGTTTCAGAGGACCGTTCCCAAGGCAGAGGGTCATCGATAGCATCATCTCCATCTTCTTTAATGCTAATTACTTTTCTTCCCACGTCAACGTAAAAATCATCTTAAATGTCCTCATTAAAGCGAATGTGATTTCTGACCACAGAATCATCAACTCAGCCTGGGAAAGACTTTTCAGGGGAGAAAATGATCTCTGAGCCACAAATGGCAATTCTGAGTGATTTAGAATATCAAGTTTGTATGATTTTTAATCATTAACGGAGATGTAAAAACATATTTTATACACAATCTTTTATCTTACACTTATTTTTATATTTCTCTATAACAATTCATTGCAATGCATATATCACCATTACATCAGACATTTATGGCTCCATTAAAATTCAATGCCATCATAAATTTGGACCGGTTAAAGTGGTGACATTTGTAACAGCTTCCACAAGGACATATTTTATATTTAAAGTGAAACTTTAAGAAGAAACTTTAAAGAAAAAAAAATCCTTGTAGGGAGGGAGAGGGATATAAGATTTTCCTGCTGTCTAAAACACTGTCTACTGCCTACCCTAATACCTGTTGTATTAAGAAGCCAGACTTTTGCTAAATACTAGGGGAGCAATTTCCAGTATATAAGGATTAACAAGAATCATATGATAATGCTATCATTGACTAGAAATGCTCCGCTCTGCCCAGTCCTTTGGCAGACTGAGACCTGGGAGAATTTCGGAAGTAAGGGAAAATATTAAATGAGACTTTTAAACAATGCAGTGTCCATATAATTAGAGCTTTTCTGATTCTGGAGTGTAAGAGTTTTAGGAGAGGGATAGGATGAGGGGCTTATGTTTTTCTATCATTTGGTCCAAGATGGTGAGTGCTTCTACTGGGAAATTTAAAGTCTGTCTCTCTCTCTCTCTTTTTCAATCCATCAGAAGGTATTAGAGCAGTTTTTGTGAGCCCAGTGCTTTTATAGATGATTTGAAAAGTAAAAATGGGGATATATTCCTCATTGTGATGGAACCTACTATACTAGGATGCCCTCAAAGGAAAGGACTTTTGCATCCTCAGGAGCTGTGACAATGTCTGACACATGGTTGATATCCACTAACACCCTTTGTTCAATTCACTGGAGCTATTGGACAAGGCATCCAACAAAAACAACTTTGGACAATAAGCACCCAACTGGGCATGACTGAGGGTCTGGTTGTATGGGACAGAATAGGTATCACATATGACTTCCAGGCAAGAGGAGTGTGTGAGGACTGTGCAAGCCCGAGCTGGGTTCATGGAAGAATGAGGCTTCAGGTGGGTACGATTTGACCCTCCAGAAGCAGCACAAAGGATAGTCTAGGCGGGAAGAACCAGGTGGGCTGAGTAAGAGCAACTTCAAGAAACTCTCTGGAGACAGAGCTGGCTGAGGGGTGGGATCAAGGTGTCCTTGAGCTTAGTCAGCCTCAAGATCTGTGTAATAACCAATAAAATCTCACTGAGCATGTGTTGTCAGGCAGGATGCCTGTGTGCGTAATAAAGATAGCAAAGGTCTGTTTCCACCTGCTGTTCGCCTGGTTCTCTTCTAAGTTCTTTTCTCAGAGGAACCCACTGTAGTTCTCATAACCCTCAAAGGTGGAGCTTCTGCTGTGTTCTGGCTGGAGAGAAGGGAGAAAAGGAATAGACATGCAGATGTTAGATGCATTCTCTGTTTCTCCCCTGTTTCTCCAGGAGAGAGTCCACTCACCTGAAGAAATAGAAGCTGGAACACTCATGTCCCAGGGGTAAATTTACTAGGGACATTTGGTGGGAGACTTTTGTTCTCTGGGTTTTTACTGACTGATGCCACTGGTTGTGGGTTGTAATCAAGTTTGGTCAGAGGCCATGCCATGAGATCGGAGAAATCAGAGTTCTTTTAAACCAAATAATGCCCGTCCAGAGCATGCCCTGGGGAGGGAGGAGGTTTTTATGTTCTCCCAAGGAGATCATAACAACTTAGTGCTGTGCCATCCAACACAGGAGCCATCAGCACATGTCACTTAGCACGTGAAACACGGCCAGTGTCACAAATTAAAATCATCATGTTTTTTATGTATTAGGTTAACTAAAACATTTAAAAATAATTTTACCTATTTTTTCTTGTTTTAGTGTGGCTACTGGAAAGTTTAGAATTCCATGTATGGGTTGCATTGTATTTCTATCGGACAGCGCTTTCTTAGAGTGCATCCTCTCAGTAGAAAGGACATGTCTTATGAAATAGAGAAAGACTTCTGAAGGGCTCCTTCCTCCTGTCACCAGCTTCTGGGCTGGGAGCTGCTTTAGTATAAAACTTTCAACCACATCTGACTGGTTACCATGCCCTGAAAACACTCATACCTCTTTGCCTTTGCTTGTGCCACGCTCTCCCTCTGGAGTTCTTTCCTGTTACCCCTCACCTTGCTCGCCTGGCATGCTCCTTCACATTCCTCAAACCCCATCTCAAAAGCTTCCTCCTTGTAGCTGCTCTTTAATTAACTTCTCTGTCCTCTGGGCTTCCACAGCACCTGGAACCCACTTTCTCCACTATTACTCTAATCAGCTTGTGTTTTAGTTACCTGCTCACAAATCCATCTCCATAGCTGCTCATGGAATCCCTTGAGGCCAGGGGCTCAGTGATTTTGAAGTCACTGGAGGCAGTGTGGACTGCTGGAGCTGGCTCAACCCAGATCAGAAGAAGCACTGTGTGTGTCTCTTCCTAACTCCACATTCAGCAGCTTCCTGCTGATAACTTGAAATTGCCCACAGTGGAGTATTGACACCACAGGAATTGGCAAACAGTGAACATCAGGGCTTTTAATGGAATGAGGGGAGGGGGAGAGACAGTCATTAAACATTTACCTTCTCACACTGATCTCAGTTAAAATGAAGTGAAAGGCTTTTGCCACCTGAATCAGCCTCAGAAAACGGTGGTCATTTTCTTGTGATTAGGTGACCTGTATGTGAAGAAATGTCTCTTTCTCTCCATCCAGGCAGTTTAAGGAGCTCTCTCTGCAGGCTCTAATATTTAGGGTCTGGTAGAGAGATGTTGGATTAGACTGAGTGATTATGAAGTTTCTTCCCAGCTCTAAAATTCACTGATTCTGGGCATTATGCATATCACTTGCAAGTAATTAACATTAATAATGCCCTACATTTGTGCAGCCCTTATCTTTCTTTTTTCCCAAAGAGCTTTCCTATCCATTATGTCATTTGACACCTCTCAGAAGCCACTGAGTAGAGAAGTTAATATATCCGGTGTAGACATCTACTTAAATTCAAATAGATTTGCACATAGTTGACCTTGGTCTCAGAGAGGGGATGGGGGCCACAGGGTGACGGTGGATCATAATGTTCTCAGTTCAGTAGGATGAACTATGAGGGTCAGCGAGGGCAAGATAATTACCCAAAGTCACACAAACACAGAACAGCAAAACTTCATCAGCTCTAGGATTGCACTGAAGGTGAGGAACATTTGGTGTGGGTGGTCACCCAGAAGAACTGAAAAATAGCATATCTATATAATATCAGCTATTTTAATAGAAGGAAAAAAGTGCACTGTCTCAAAACTGAGATAGCTTATCTTTGATTCCAAACAGCTGAACATTCTATCCGTTTGGAGGGCTCCCTTCCATTTTTGCCACTCACCGAGCTGTTTGAGCCTCATAATCATGGTGCTGGGCTTCCCAGGAGGCTGCTTGCTTCATGGGTCACAGAATCCTTCTTTTGCCCTCCAGAGAGAATTCTCCCCACCCAAATCGAAGATGAACAGGCATTTTACAAATGTTTCAGGAAAGGTTGGTAACTCGTCTCTCTGAATTACCTGTGATAAGAGAACCTATTAGGAAGCTAAGGAGGAGAAGCAATTTGGGTTGCATGAAACTACTGAGTAATTTAGACAACGCCTGGACATAGAACTTTGCTCACCCCTCACTTGGGATTCGTACAACTCTGAGACACATATTGTATTTCAAAGTAGACTGAAGGAAATAAATTTAGAGCAAAGGAAAACATGTACAAAACATTATTCAAAAAAGAATGCAAATATTTGTGTGTGCACATGCGTGTACTGAACTTTAATAATGCCCCCCAGTGACAATAATAACTGAATAATAACAATGAGTATAGCTCAGTCCTCATAATGTACTTATTAAAATTCTAGAAATAAAGATTTCAGTGCCATTACATAGAAAATTTAAGAGAAAAAGATCTTGGTATATCTTGTAAGTTGTCTATAAATTCTACACTTTGTATACTAGTTATTACTTTACTGTTTATTCTCAAAAATGTTTAGAATATAATTGTGTAGAATTTCGGCTGCATTTTTCACTTGAGAAAGAGTTAAAACTCTGCTTCTATGTGGCAGACAGAGAGAATCTCTCCAATATGTGCAGTGAAATTGCCTCTCTAAGAGCTGTCTGTAGGGCCTGCCCTCCCTTGGTGTGTTGGAGCCAGCTCATACTGGCTGGGAAGAATGGATTGTCTAATTTCAAGGAAATCTGCCAGTTGGTTGGTGTCATATTGGCACCTTGAAATCGGCCATTGTTGGAATATTTACACCATGGAAACCAGAAAACACTACAAGTCAGTGATTTTCACCTAGAGAGCTGGGTGGTTAAGCATTTATCATGCCACCACTGCTATTCTCCCTATATAGGGTACTACTCCATTTATATCATTCTATCTCATTGAATTTACATATCCATGAACAAGTAGACAACCATGTGGAAGTCATAGAGTTTTAATAGGAAAACCAAAGACCTGAACCCTGCAAAAGCAGAAACAATAAAGGATTCCCTACTCCTTACCCATTAACCTGTAGGTATTTGATAATTATCTAATATAGCCTGTCTTTTTTTTCCTTTTCCTAATGTAGCTTAACAGTCCTCGAGCTTTAGTGCATGAGTTAATGTACAAGTGTTGATAATGCAAAACCACATGTGTGGTACTTTATGGGAGTATTAGGGGGCTTTTGAGGGTAGCTTTGGCCACAAAAGTATTTTATTGGAGTTGGCAAAATATAGTAGTTGAAACCCAGAATACCTGGTTTTGAATCTAGGCTCTGCCACACAAGCTATTTTACCCTCTCTAAGCTTTAATTTCTTCATCAGTAGAATGAGAACAAGAATGATACCTTATCTCTAAAGTTCTTATTAAATGTGTTCATATATGTAACATGCTTAGTATCACTCCTTGGACCTAGTTAGTGCTAGGTGCATTTTAGTTATTATTATTATAGAGGAGTGTTTTAGTTGATGATCTTGGTAGCTGAGTGAGGGTTAGATTGGATGGAACCAAGACTGGGAGAGTCTTGGTTAGAAGCCCATTGCTTTGGTCCAGCCTGACCCTGTTGAATGAATCACTGATGCCATGTGGCTGTTGGGTGTTACATAGACTAAGCCAGTGGCTTCTCCTGAAACTTAGCCTATGACGTAAAGGGCCTTGGTTGACCATTGAAAAAGACCACTTTCCCTAGGAATTTATTTTACCAGCTTCCATCCAATTCATTTGGCACTGGAGGGCATGATGAAGAGGGGAGAATGGTAGCAGATAAACTTCGAGAGCATGCAGGCCCCAGATCTTGGAAGTCCTCAGAGGTCATGGTGAAAGTCTGGATATCCTAGTAAGCATAATGAAAAGCTATGAACAAATTTAGGCACTAGGTAGGCACTAGAAGAGATACAAAGATGTAGTCGGTCACAGGGACTTGCAGACTAGAAAGGTCCACACCCTCCCCTTTGTCAGTTGTAGCTTAATCTCATGAGTCCAGTTCTTACATTTTCCAGATGAGCAGAAAGATCCCTTCTTACCTCCTGCAGTGGACTGACATGCAAAACGCCACGGGATTTTTAGTACATTGTGATAATTATAGGGAAAGGGCATGCAAACTGCGGGATTTCCTTAAGAAAACTGGAAACCCTACAGAGAGGGCAGTGAGAAAAGATTAGCATAGCTTCCCTGGTGCCTCTTCCTCTCTCAGTTGCTCATAAATAGCCTCCATGAGGACCATATTTGCTGTGAATTTCATCACATCTCTCAAATGCCCTTGCTGGTCTTTTACCTCCTTCCACGTCCAGGCCCTGTCTCACGTCCAGGGGCCAATAATAAAGATAAATTTGAAAAGTAATGGATAAAGACCCAATCCTTGTAGAGCAATAAAATTTATCGCGGCTTAACTAATCTGGCACCATTCATGCCTGCTGCCTGCCTTCCCAACCATCGAATGACTAATTGATAACTAATTTCCTCAATTTGTACTTCATTACTTATTGCAGCAGAAAAGCTTACGCCTAACTCTACGAATCAAATAGACTCCACGAAATCAGCAGAGATGGTATTTGCCAGAGTTCTTGGCAAATTGACCTAAAGGTGACCTCTTCTCAATCATACACCTAACAGATACTGCTTTTTCAGTGTGTGTCAGGAACTGGGCTAAGCGTGTTGCATTTGTATAATTAAAGGTTGTGCTAGATGATAAAACTGCAGTAGCTTATCACAACAGAAGTTTATTTCTTTATCAATAACTTCTTAATTCAGGTGTTCCTGGTTGGCAAAGGATGGAGGAGCTTTGGTCCATGCAGTCATTCAAGTTGATTTAGTCCCCAAATTAAGCTCAGATGATCCGCCAATCATTACTGAATAGCTTCCAAGGTTGCCCTTTGTGTTGGCATTCAGCCAGCAGACGAGGGAAAGAGCATGGAGGGGCATAGGTGGGAAGCTTTTAATGCGCTAGCCTAGAAGAATACATCATTTCAACTCATACTGCACTGGTCATAACTCAGGAACAGTAGGACTGGGAAATGTAATACAGATGTGAGCCAAGAGGAAGTGGGTTTTGTTGGATGCGTTGCCACACACTGCGATTTCATTTAATCCTTACAACAATGCTATGAGGTTGGCCATTATCCCCACTTTACAGATGAGGAAACTGAGACTTGGAGAGGTTCAATAACTTGCTTAAGGTCAAAGAGCTAGAAAGTGGAGGAACAGAGTCTTCAACTCAAGTTATCTGTCCATTTCCAAGTCCATGCTTTCAACCACTGTGCTAAACTACTTCTATCAAGTCTTAAGCAATGGGAAGGTCTGACAATGAATCCTTTTCCCTCCCTATGCTCTGGTCAACATGAACGTACTTAACGCCGACCCACCATGAAGTTCTCCACTTCAGAGGTAAGCTGTTACCCCTGCCTACAACACGGACTCTTCTAGTGCAAGCAGACCCAGGACATCTTGTGAACTTCCAGAAACCCAGGTTGGGGTTCCCGATGGTGCCCAGGTTCTGTGACAGTGAATTCTGAGGCTGACCACCCACATGTGCTTCCTCTGTGGGAGGCACAGAGCAAGTGTCACACTGAGCCAGGAAAGACTCCACATAATTAAAGCTTTTCTGAACTCTGCCATCCATTGGCTTTGTGATGCTAACAAGTGATGCTATTAATCCTACATGTTCTCGGTTTTTCATTTGTTTGTGGGGGGAAAATGTTGAAGGCGATATTGTGGTATTTATCCTTGGAATAATGTTGCCATAGTTACCTCTCGACTTTATTATACCAGTGGTGCAACAGTTGAAGCAGGGGGACCTGGAGATGCTCTCGTAACTATGAGCTTGGTCCCCAGGATGGGCGTGAAATGTGCCTCTTAGACTGGGGGGAAAAGAAGGGAGCTTGGCCCCAGCAGTTAACTCTAAAACGCAGCACAGCAGTCCTGTGTATTTGATGAGGGTGTTGCTTGGTGATGTCCAGAGTGAGCCATTTCTATGAAGTTGCTTTGTTTTCACATTGTTTTATAGTGACACTCTTAGAATGCTAGAATGTAGTGTCTCCATGGAAACTGGAAATGTACAAAATTAAGACCCAGAATAGGAGAGCTCCTATGAGCACAGATCTGCTGATCCCTAATAAAGAAATGATGTGTTGCAACTACAAGGTGTTGGATGTTAAAAGAGACAGGGAATGATAAATTTGACATCCTAATCTAACCAAAGACCTTCACTTTTTGGACATGGTGGAGAAAGGTTATGAGTGCACATCCAGGTAATTGTGGTCTGTCAGACAGGAGGAAGGCTCCTTAATACCCCATTGTGGGGAAATAGCTACTGACCCTCCAAGGAAAGTGCACCTTGACTCCACTTCCCTGTTGAGCCCATTCAGAAACAGTTAGTGGGATATGAGAGAGGCAGCGTGATACAATGCAAAGACGGGGCATTTGCAGTCAGAACAGGATTAAGTCTCAGCTCTTCCATTCACCATCTTTTGACTTTAAGCAAATCTGTTCAGCTTGCTGAACCTCTGTTGCCACATCCATAAAATGGGGGTGAATAGTGTATACATTTCTGAAGTGTTGTAGCATTGAAAGCATGCACACACACACACTTTATAAATATGTTTGTTTCCTTTCTTCACTTTTCTTCAGATATTTATTTTTAGCAGTGTTGGAAGGGGTTCTTTAGCCTGACTACTTATATAGAAGGACAAGATTTAGTTTAGAATGTCTGAATTAATAATGGCATAATGGCATGAAATGTTCAGCTTTACAGAATAGTCAACGGAAACATGAGGCCCTCTTCGGGTATACATGCTGTTTGTTCACGGTGGGGATTGGCGAAGTCAGATGAGTGTCTGTTCTGATGCTCCCACTTCTTTTGTGGCTCCTCCTCCGAGTCTCTCACGGTCCTGCCTGTTTGATCCCTGACTTCTCTTTTGCCTCCCTCCACACACAACTCACACATTCGCTGAAATGCCATCCAATTCTATCAGGACATTCAAATACACAGAATTCTCAGGCTCTCTTTTTGCAGTCACTGCAAGTTCAGAGCCTTGTCAACAATTTGTGTAACTATTCCCATCTCTGCTTTAAAAAAAAATTATTAAAAAATTTTAACCCGGGCTTCCCTGGTGGCACAGTGGTTGAGGGTCCGCCTGCCGACGCAGGGGACACAGGTTCGTGCCCCAGTCCGGGAAGATCCCACATGCTGCGGAGCGGCTGGTCTGATGAGCCATGGCCGCTGGGCCTGCGCGTCCTGAGCCTGTGCTCTGCAAAGGGAGAGGACACAACAGTGAGAGGCCCACGTACCGCAAAAAAAAAAAAAAAAATTTTAACCCCCTTTATTGAAGTATGCTGACATACAAAACCTGTGAACATATTTAATGTATAAACTTGATGAGTCTGGAGATAAGTACACACCCATGAAACCATCACCACAATCTATGCCATAAACACAACGTTATCTCCAAAACTTTCCTTCCACCCTCTTTATTATTATTATTATTTTGTGATAAGAGCACTTAACATAAGATCTACTCTCAGCAAATTTTTAAGTATATAACGCAGTATTGTTCACTGTAAGCTCTATGCTGTAAATAAATCTCTAGAACTTGTTCATCCAATATAGCTGGACCCTTTGACCAACATCTCTCTGTTTGTTCCCTCCACATCCAGCCCCTGGCAACCACCCTTCCACTCTCTGCTTCTGAGTTTGACTATTTTAGATTCCTCCTTTAAGTGGTATCTTGCAGTATTTGTCCTTCTGTGTCTGGCTTATTTTGCTTAACATAATGTCCTCAGGTTCATCCATGTTGTCACAAATGTCAGGATTTCCTTCATTTTCTGAGGCTGAATACTATTCCATTGTATGTATAGATCACATTTTCTTTATTCATTAATCCTTTGATGAACATTTAGGTGGATTCCATGTCTTGGCTATTATGAATAATGCTGCAGTGAACATGGGGGTGCAGTATCTCTTTGAGATTCTAATTGCATTTCCTTTGGCTACATACCCAGAAGTGGGATCGCTGGAGCACATGGTAATTCTATTTTTTAATTTTTGAAGGACCTCTCTACTATTTTCCATAGTGGCTACACCAATTTACATTCCCACCAACAGTGCACAAGGGTTCCCTTTTCTCCACATCCTTGTCAACAACTGTTATCTTTCTTTTTGTTTTTAATATAATAACCATTCTAACAGATGTGAGATGCTATCCCATTGCTGTTCTTAATGGCACAGAATGGAAGGAGGTTCCTTTACTTCCCGTGCCAAGCGCCTGCTGGATCTCTACGTGGTTAGAACCAAAGCTCTCATAACTAATCTCAATCCCTGTCTGAATACTCTGTGGTATTTCCCACAGGCCTCTACCTTTCTCTAAAAAGATAGCAGTTGTGACTCTCTGTCATGAGCAGTGTTTTTCTGATCTGCCTGATCTCACTTAGTATAAGGAAAAAATATTCTGCTCTGGTTTCTGGCACATGAAGCTGCTCTTCCTCACCAGCGCAGGGAAGCCTTGATACTACTTGAGTGTCTTTATCAAACAGCCTTAACACTGCAACCACCTACAGTTTCACGATTTAAAACTTCCATGCTCCCTTCTGTGTATGCTTCAACTGCACTGAAAGTGTGGGTTTCTGTGGTCTTATAGATTGCTATTAATACCTCATTGCGTTAAAAAACCTTCCCTTTAAACCTCAGTATGCTGAGACATGTCGAGATTAACTAAATGATGAATAAATGGCAGGAACTTTTAATTTTAAAAATATTTACTGAGTAGCTGTTCCATGTCACATAATGTCCTAGACATTGGTAAAGTGACCAGCTTGTCTAGGTTTGTCTGGGATTTTTTCCCAGTTTTATCACTGAAAGTCCCATGTCCTGGGGAATTCAACAGTCCCAGGCAAACCAGGGCAGTTACCTTAAGCTCTAGGGGTAAATTGGTGAACAAGACCTCCTCCCTCAAGGATCTGACAGTCTAATGAACCAGAAAATAGAAACAAACACCCAGCAGTTCCACTCCTAGTTATAGACCCAAATGATTTGAAAACAGGTCCTCTAACAAATACATGTCAACGTGTCCGTAGCAGCTCTATTCACAGCAACCAAATGGTAGAAACAGCCCAAACGTCCATCATCAGATGAATGGATATTCAAATTCTGGTCTATCCATACAATGGCATATTATTTAGCCATAAAAGGAATGAAATAACTGATACATGCTGTAACATGGGTGAACTTAGAAAACGTCTCGCTAAGTGAAAGGAGACAAAAAAAGCTCACATATTGTGCGATTCCATTTATATGAAATATTCAGAGTAGATAAGGCTACTTCTGAAGCGTATATAAGAATGTGAAATCTGTAATTGCCCTGCTTCTAAAATGGTTCTTTAGCTACTCTGCTGCAGTGAGAAAGATCTGGCCCAGCCATTTGGTAGTTACTCTTTCCAAGTATTTCCTAGGGAACATATTCCTAGAGGCTCTTGGGCTAAAATGATAAAAATAATTTGACATGGCAGGTTCTCTGAAGAAGCCATTCAGCGTCCAGTGACTTGGGTGCTGGGGTCCTTACCCCAGGGTAAGGACCAGAGCATCTTAGTTCTGGCTCTTACACAGTTTCCCTCGACGGAGTGACTCCAGAATCAAAGAAAGTTTAAACACCCCCCAGGAGACAGTGCTGGGCACAAGCTTCCATGGGGGAGTTTGATTTCTGCTTCTGCCCTTGACCCTGCATCCTAGGACAGGTATACCCTCCAAGATGTACATCATCACCTATAAAACGGGGACAAAGATAGATGTGTTGTAAGGATACGTATTTCCCCTCAAAGCCAGGAGTGTATGCTGTCTGGAAAATAACAAGCACTCAATAATTATTAATTTTCTCCATTCTTTCCTCTTCATCCTAAGACTTAATTAAGACATATCGTTAAAGCTATGAATAAGCAGTTCATAGGAAGGGGAATCTAAATGACCAGCACACATGGAGAAATGTTCAGGCTGGCTAGCAACAAAGGATTGAAAAGTGAAACAACAAGACATGATTTGTCTCCTACAAAGTTGGCCAAAGAAAGGAAACAAAAGTCAATGTTGCCAAAGAGTTTGGAAGCCAGGCACTTGCATCCTAGGCTGGTAGCAGTACAACTTGGAACAATGTTTTGGGGGGCGATTTGGCAATAAGATAAATATGCTTGTTTCAGAAGCCTTAAATGCACACTTGTGTTTTGACCTGGCAATTCCAGTTTGAGAAATTTGTCCTCAGGGAATAATTAAGGATGTGCTGGCAAACTTAGCCACAGAAGGCACTCTATAAATAGTTGTTAAATGAAGGAGTGAGCGATGCTCATCACTACATTGTTTATAATAATGAAAATTCCAGTAACAGGAAAAATCAAATAAATTATGGTCTGGCCATAAACTGGAATCCTCTGCACCATTAAATCTGATTTGGTGAACACATTTGGATAACTCTGTCATTTACATGGGCCTGGGAAGATATTTCTGACTCCTTGAGTGAAAAAAATTATGTTAAATGACAGATCGTATGGCTATGGCTTGTTTAAAAATATGTATCCACAAATAAGATGGGAAAGAAAAACTCTCGAAGGGTGTACAGCACAACGTGAAAAGCCGTTATTGCTGAATGGTGTGACACCATGAATGATTTTTATTCCCTTCTTTCGGCTTTTCTGTGTATTCTGAGCATGTACTATTTGCACATATTTTTTAAAAACTTAATGTTAAAATAGAGGGACTTGCTAAGATGGGGGTGGGTGGTTAGAAACCAAGATAAGAAACTAGGACGAAAATGTGCTAGTCAGGAGAACGTAGGGTGTCTGGCTAGGTTAAAAGAGTTGCGCGATTTGGGCAGCCTTCCCTTCCTTTCCTGTGTCATTTTAAGCTCTTTTGACTGCAGATCAACCCTCAGACCTCAGGAGGCTTGATTTGGCTGTACCCTCCTTAGGGTGTGCCATGTCTGGGAAACACACAAATGCTCTCCTTTGTCTTTGCTGCTCGTGGCCCGAATTGGCTGTGCTTGAGGGTGACTCACTCCTGGCTGTGTGCATGGATGAGAGCTGGTTTGTACCTGGAAATCAGAGCGCACACCTGTCCCTTAAGCTCTGAAGACAGCCTGGACCTGCATCCTGGAGAGAGAGAAAGCCAGCTCCCAGCCACGAGGAAAGACCCCAGCTCAGGAGGCCCTTGTGGGGAAGGGGATGTGTTTACCTTTTTTGCTCCCCAGATTTTCGCTGAGTAAATTGCTGCGATGGATCATAATTGCTTTTCATTTTATTTTTAAAAATTGCTGCCAAGGCAGTCTGCCTGTCTCCTGAAGTCAGCACAAATCTGAGAACGCTTTACTCCAAGGGAATATTTTTAAAACTTGGGTTTGAAAAGTGATTTCCACCCGATAATGAGCAGGTCGAGGTCCCACAGACCACGGTGACTCGGCTGCACTTCAGACCCAGAGATTCACAAAGCTCATCAGCTCGTTCCTTTCACTCAGATCTTTGCTGAAATGCCACGTCCAGAAAAAACCCTGCTCCGAGCCTCCTGTCTAAAATAGCACCTTCTTCTGTCGGCTTTCCTGGATCGTTTTTTTTTTCCTCCAAGAATCTATCCCTCCCTGGCATTATATTATTTCTTTATTCTCTCTATCCCCCAAGAAGGATGCATGCACCTCAAGTATTCAAGTGCTGTATCTTTTTCATGGCAGCATCCCTGTGGTTAGAACTGGGGCAGGCACATAGTAGGAGCCCAGCAAGTATTCGACCACATGAATATGTGAGAGGATGTGAAAGTCTTTTACAAGCTGAAAGATGCTGTGGGGCAGAAAAATGCAGGGCAGGGTGGTATGGTTGCATTTGGGCTTCTGAACTCTCCAGCTCACCACCAACGCCATCTGGGCCCCATGTCCCAGGGAGATTGACTGTTATGGCTCCCAGAACACCAGCAGCATCTATGATAGAGTTCAGCCTCCATGCTAGGAGGTTCCATTGGCCTTGAGTTTCCCTTGGTGGGAGGATAGGGCTCCAAGCTGTTGGCTGCTCTGTCTCACACGTACTGCCACGCTGGCTTCCACCATCCAACTGGGCTGAACTCTCTGGTATTGTAGACCACCCTCAGCACCCCAGAAGCAAAGACAGTAACAGCAGTAACCTGCGGGGCTGGGAACACTTACATTCTCCCTTTCTCGTTCTTTCCATTAGTGCTGGCTGGCTCTTACACAGTTTCCCTCGACGGAGTGACTCCAGAATCAAAGAAAGTTTAAACACCCCCCAGGAGACAGTGCTGGGCACAAGCTTCCATGGGGGAGTTTGATTTCTGCTTCTGCCCTTGACCCTGCATCCTAGGACAGGTATACCCCCCAAGATGTACATCATCACCTATAAAACAGGGACAAAGATAGATGTGTTGTAAGGATACGTATTTCCCCTCAAAGCCAGGAGTGTATGCTGTCTGGAAAATAACAAGCACTCAATAATTATTAATTTTCTCCATTCTTTCCTCTTCAACCTAAGACTTAATTAAGACATATCGTTAAAGCTATGAATAAGCAGTTCATAGGAAGGGGAATCTAAATGACCGGCACACATGGAGAAATGTTCAGGCTGGCTAGCAACAAAGGATTGACTGTTATGACTGAATGGTGTGTTATAGTCCCAGGTTATATGACTATAACTCTGGGAATGGGCATTTTTTACTTGCAGAAAAGTGAGAGCTGTATGTGCAGAGGCTGCAGAGTCAAACACCAGTCTGAGTTGCTTCGCTGGCTGATTCTGAAAACACAGGGCATTCCTCCTCCCTCGGGGTTAGTCCAATACCTGCCATTTTGGATTCCATTGAAAAATGCCATGTTTCTCAGCATTTTTACGGAAGATTCACAGCAGCTACCTGCTAGACAGTCATTCCTTTAGTATGCACCTACCGTATGCCAGGCACTGAGTATATAACAATGAACTAGACAAAGACCCTGCCCCCATGGGACCTCTTCATGCCCTTTCATACCACTTCAACCAGTGGTAACTGGTTGAGTTTGGGAGAGAAGAGCCAAAGGTCTATTTGATACCCAATCAATTATCATATTTTGTTACGAGTTTTTAATGGTAGTTTTTTCAAAAAGACATGGGCATTGAAATTTGACTCCCCCCGCCCTGACCCCCTGGGAAAACAACTGGCGGATTGTTAAACCTGGCACTTTATGAAACCACATTCATTTGCTTTGGTTTTGGGGGTACTCTGCTGCCAGGTACCCTTGGCCCTGCCCTAGTTGGGCTGAGCTCCAGTGATCAGAGGTAAGAATGTTCTTGGGGAGTGGGCATATGAATTTTCTCAGCCTATCTACTTCAGTTTGGCTGGAAATAGCCTCTCAGCTCCCACCTAAGGGCTTCCCAATAATTAGAAGCGATGCTTGCAAATCCTTGTGGACACATTGGGAAAGAGACCTGTAACATTTGCTGGTGCTTTGTGATTTGTAAAACACATCAACAAGCACCCTGTGAATCTTGCTCTGACACGTGCAGCGGCGTGGACTTACGCAAGTGTTTATCCTTCTTGGTCTATCAAATGGGCAACGTGATTTCGTTTCCTAAGGCTATTATGGGAACTGAGTGAGATGCTGTATGCAGAGTGCCCACTTCTGTGAGTGGCATATAATAAGTGTTCAATACATTTTAGTGATTAAAAACATGAAAATGGTTCTAATGAAAGGTAGGCAGGGAAGATTGTATTCACCTTACTTGAGGGATAGAGACACTGGAGCTCAGAGAGGTTATTTGGCCCAAGTCCAAGTATTCAGGGGTGAGGATACTAAATCCAGGTCAGAGAGTATAACGTATGCCCTAGGCACCTCCCTTGGGCTTCTGACCAGGTCCCAGACTGTAGGCATCTGCCCACAAAAGATGGGTACTTACCCCCGACCTTTCCATACAACTCCCCTTTCACTTACATCTTGGGGAAATCACAGAAGCTAAGGCAACACCCCCTCTATCCCTTCCCACCAAGTCCCAACTCATTTCCCTTAATCTCTCATTAGGGAGCCACTATCTCCAAACTCATCTAGTCTTTAAATGTCTACTGATGGTTTATGCTATGTCCTCTACATTTAGTGCCCATCATCTTACTGCAGGGTTTTGTTTGTCTGTTAGTTTGCTTCTCGTTCTGGTTTTCAAGTTGCAGAAACTTATGTCTCAGTCACTTGTGCAAGGCAACTCCCACCCTTTGAGACAGAGTCTGTGTCTTTCACACCGTGAGTGTCCCCTCTAGAGCCCCTGGCTTAGAGCTGGGCGTTCAGTACTGACCACAGATTAAAAGGGCAGGGGTGGGTCGATGGAAAGGCTGTAGATGTAATCTGGATGCTCATCTTAAGTTCTTAGGGCCCATGCTCTTTTCCTGACTTCAGGATAAAGTAGGGAGCTGCTTGTAGATGTGGGATTATGGGAAGGAGGGGGATTCTTTACATCCAGTTAGGTCAGTATGGGATGCTGTCCAGAGGTCATCCGTGGAAATCCATAACTGAGATAAACGGAGCCATGAGAGTGAAAGGTAGTGGCCGAACCTCCTAGAGAAATGGAAATAAAAACAAAAATAAACAAATGGGACCTAATGAAACTTAAAATCTTTTGCAAAGCAAAGGAAACCATAAACAAGACAAAAAGACAACCCTCAGAATGGGAGAAAATATTTGCAAATGCAGCAACTGACAAAGGATTAATCTCCAAAATATACAAGCAGCTCAATATCAAACAAACAAACAACCCAATCCAAAAATGGGCAGAAGACATAAACAGACATTTCTCCAAAGAAGATATACAGATTGCCAACAAACACATGAAAGAATGCTCAACATCAATAATCATTAGAGAAATGCAAATCAAAACTACAATGAGATATAATCTCACACCGGTCAGAATGGCCAGCATCAAAAAATCTACAAACAATAAATGCTGCAGAGGGTGTGGAGAAAAGGGAACCTTCTTGCACTGTTCGTGGGAATGTAAATTGATACAGCCACTATAGCCACTATAGAGAACAGCCACTATAGAGAACAGTTTTTTAGTTTAAAAAACTAAAAATTGAACTACCATATGACCCAGCAATCCCACTACTGGGCATATACCCTAAGAAAACCATAATTCAGAAAGAGTCATATACCACAGTGTTCATTGCAGCTCTATTTACAATAGCCAGGACATGGAACCAACCTAAATGTCCATCAACAGATGAATGGATAAAGAAGATGTGGCACATATATACAATGGAATGTAACTCAGCCATAAAAAGAAATGAAATTGAGTTATTTGCAGTGAGGTGGATGGACCTAGAGACTGTCATACAGAGTGAAGTAAGTCAGAAAGAGAAAAACAGATACCGTATGCTAACACATATATATGGAATCTAAAAAAAAAGGTTCTGAAAACCTAGGGACAGAACAGGAATAAAGATGCAGATGTAGAGAATGGACTTGAGGACATGGGGGGGGAAGGGTAAGCTGGGACGAAGTGAGAGAGTGACATGGACATATATACACTACCAAATGTAAAATAGATAGCTAGTGGGAAGCAGCTGCATAGCACAGGGAGATCAGCTCGGTGCTTTGTGGCCCCTAGAGGGGTGGGATAGGGAGGGTGCGAGGGAGATGCAAGAGGGAGGAGAAATGGGAATATACGTATATATATATAGCCGATTCACTTTGTTATACAGCAGAAACTAACACACCATTGTAAAGCAATTATACTCCAATAAAGATATTAAAAAAAAAAAAGGTGGTGGCCGAGTTCCCACATGGCCCACAAGTTGGGGAAGGGTGGGTGTTCAGAAAGGAATGGAGCATGGGGTGCAGGCACTCAGAGACACCTTACAGATGTCACACTCAGATGGACCTGTCCCAGTCTCACCTTGTCTGGGCGTTCAAGCTCACAGACATCTCATTTCCTGCAATTGCCACCAGCCTTTCGAGTACTGTTATCCCTCGGTATCCTCAGGGGATTGGCTCCAGAAGCCCCCACAGATACCAAAATCCATGAATGCTCAAGTCCCTTATATAAAATGGTGCAGTACAATGAATAGAGTCGGCCCTCTTGTATCCACGGGGTTTGCACCTGTGTATACAGAATGCCAACTGTACAACAGGGCTTGCTGGGGTACTCTCAATATCTTCCCCATGGTATTTATAGGGTGGCTTTCCTCTTGACTCCTAAAAAGGCATAAATGAAGCTTTTTGTTTGAAAGGGGAAGACTGTTTACTGTAATTAGATATTTAAAAACGCTTATTAGTCATCTTTGCTGGACCTAATACTCAGCAGTATCAAAATGAGAGGCTTTCAGCTCTGTCGCCTCCGCCTCCTTTCCTACCCCCAATATCATTCTTTGAGGATTCCTGTTTGCATTTCTCCTCAGTCCTTAAGCTTCATGACCATACTCTTGACCTAACGAAATCCCATTAGTTTCTCTCTGCAGATGAAAAAAATATATACATTTTTTTTCCAGTTAGAAAAGGTTAAGAAACAGTCAGGCCACCCAGCAGAGTGAGTGCACAGCTCACCCAGCTATGCAATTATCCAAAAATAAACCATTTCCATTTGCAAGAGTAGACTGCATTTAAATAAGCATTCTCTTCAAATAAACTTTCATTAAGTCAGATTTCTCTATAGTGTGCCTGCTAAATGAATGCGTGTGTGCCCTTGTGCGGTATGTACCATTTACTGCCACGCTTAGTTTTTGGAACATAAGAGAGGCTAAACTGTAATGAGATAAGTGAATGCATTTTGGCAGAGGTACCACTGACTTAACAAAGGAAACACTGAAATGTGCATCAAATGGGGGATAGTAAGATATCCGCGCTTCTGAAGAAATGGCTGTTAAAATTTTGTAGGATACCATGGCTTTTTCCCCCGTCGCATCTTATTAGAAACTCTGAATCCAACATGCCCTCACTGCTTAGACCCCTTTAGAATACCCTTTCCCTCCCTCCTCAGCGGCATCATTGCGAAGTGATGTGTGGCTGACAGGGACCATGGGTACAGGTGCAAAATGCAAAATACTATTTTTCTAATGTTTTCAGCCCAAATGAAATACCGGCATGGATACTGTTCGAAAGTTACCAGGTGGTAACATTTATTTTGGCTGAAACTCTGCATCGTCGCCAAAATCTGCTCTTCTGTGCATTACTGTTGTGTGGATTTGAGCCTGCCTGCTGTGGAGGAAGCAGATGATTCTGGGTTCAGCCCATGTGGGTGCCATTGAAATGGGAGGTCAGGCCAGCCTCCACTGCTTCCCCGGGGAGCTTTACTAGAAAATGAATTTTGTTGTGTCCAAATGGACCCTCTCTCTGTGGCACGTAGGTATGAGATGCCCGGATGAGGAGCTCGGTCACACTGGCCACCTCTGTTGTTGTTGTTTTCAACCTATTGTACTCAAGTGTTTTACATTTCCAAAGGAAAGAAAAAATAGAAAAGTCAGAGAGTGGGATAGAGAGGGGGTAGATTGGGGGGAGTGACTTTGGCCCCATTAAGAAGTTTCAAATAGCTCTGTTAGCAGAATGCCTTGTTGTAGAGCCTATAAACCACCATAAGATGGAAGAAAGATTAGAGTCAATTAAATATTGATGCAACCGGAAGTAGAAGGGAGGTGATGGACTGAGTTCTAAATCTGACCTTTTCTGTCAAAAACACTTCATCAATGTGTTATGGGGTGAAATCTGTCCCCTCAAAATCCATATGTTGAACTCCTGACTCAGAATGTGACCTCATTTGGAGATAGGGTCTTTACAGAAGGAATCAAGTGAAAATGAGGTCCTGTGGGTGGGCTCTATTCCAATATGACTGGTGCCCTTATAAGAGGGGAAATTTGGACACAGATACATATGGTGGGAAGACCAGATGAAGACACAGGAGAAGATGGTCATCTGCAAGCCAAGGAAGGAGTCATGGAACAGATTCTTCCTCACAGCCCTCGGAAGGAAGCAACCTTGCCAACACCTTGATCTTGGAGTTTTAGCCTCCAGAATGGTGGACAATAAATTTAAGTCACCTGGCTTGTGGTTCGTTGTCATGATGGTCCCAGCAAACGAATGCAGAATGTACGCAGCAAGGACCTCTTGGAAGAAAATTAGGTTGTGGGTATGTGTAACTCCTGGATATTTGTTCTCCTCTGGTTAAGGGAGAGATTACAGAGGGTTGAGGTGGAAAGAAGCTGACCTATGAGGGAGGTGTCCTGTGGGAAAGTCCGGGAACTTGGAAGCTCTGAAAATTCCAAAAGGTAAGAACAAATGAGGCTTTAGCCAGAGTTATATTCTAGATGTATTTGTGTGTAAGTGTGTGTTGTGAATGTATTAATGTCTGAGGTGATGTCATACATAAGCATAAGTCAGAAACTCTCATGTTGAACTGATGGTACTGTTTAAACATCAACTATCCAATGAAGTGGCAGGATGAACACAGCCCAGAACAGGGTAGCACGCATCTCATAGAACTCTACCCCATGCCCGTGACAGACATCACTAATTGATCACAGCACTCTTTCCCTCTGAACTGAGTCTTGCCTCCAAATCTTTGTCTACTGGTAAGCCAGGCAGGCACAACCAATCATTCCAATGTGGCATGTGAAGTGAAACCTATATTTTGTCTCTGGTCAAGCCCCTTTCTACTGAAGATGTGGTCTCTGGGCTGGCATCATTGAGCAACTTGGGGGAAATGCAGAATCTGGGGCCCCTCCCACACCTACTGAGTTGAAATCTGCATTTTTTTTTGCCGTACGCGGGCCTCTCACTGTTGTGGCCTCTCCCATTGCGGAGCAACAGGCTCTGGATGTGCAGGCTCAGCGGCCATGGCTCACGGGCCTAGCCTATCCGTGGCATGTGGGATCTTCCCGGACCGGAGCACAAACCCGTGTCCCCTGCATCAGCAAGCAGACTCTCAACCACTGCGCCACCAGGGAAGCCCGAAATCTGCATTTTAAAACAAGATCCCTAGGTGATCATTATGCATGTTAGTTGTGGGAAGCTCTGACCTGGAGGGAGAAGGGAGTCGGGGTGAGTTCTACATATACCTGAGCAGTAAAATCTATTCTGATTAAAGCAATAGCCAGAAACTGTTCTCTCTTAGGAGAAAGCACTTCACTTTGGGATCAGGCAAGTGAAGATGTCCAGAGTGAAATTTGATTCTTGCTCTGTTCTAGCTCTTGTTTTATATGTGTCACAGTGTCAGTTCAATGAGTATGTTGCTTTTTTAAAGTCTAGCATGTGAATAAGAATAGTGAATTCATGGGGCGGAGAATTACCACCAAAAGGACCTCCAGAGTGCCTAGTGGAAAACAGCGGGGCTCACTGGCAGGCTCCCTGAAGTGGACCACCTCTTGTAGAATCTCCCCGTGTGCTTCTCAAGAATCTAGATTCCTGGGCTCCATCCTCAACCCCCTGACTTAGAACTTCAGTGATTTGAGGCCTGAGAATCTTCATGCTGAGCAAGATCCTCAGGTGATGCTTGTGCACCTCCAGTTTCAGGATCACTTGAAGGTTCAACCCAATTATGTGATAGTGAACTTTATGACAGAGTAAATAATGAGTCATTTATACTATAGTATGAAATAGTATATCTGAAAATATTTATTAATAACTTATATGAGCAAGTGAGTAGGAAGGATGCTGGTTGCTGGTCTATTCTGGAAGAGATAGGCAGCTAAGAGGGAGGAAAGGGGACCAAGGACGACTGACCGAAAGGGATAGGCTTGAGGGATAAACCAGTGTTCCTGGGCTCCTGGAGCTTACATTCTGACTCGTGAAGACAGCAACTGATAACATGGTAGTAAGGAATGAGGGATTTGCGAAAAGCAGAGCAAAGGGCTGCCGGTTAGAATTTTACATAAGAGGACAGGAGCAGGTCATGAAGAAGAGGGAGTTTGTTTTGTAGAGAGCTGGAGGAAGGATTTTCCAGGAAGAGGGAGCAGCCTGTGCAAAGGTCCTGAGGCTGGAACATACCTGGTTTGTTCAAGGAAACCCCTTGGATGGAGAGGAGTGGGCAAGCCGAGAAACTGGGGGTACGGTCGGAGAGGGGCGGGGTACACAGCCTTCTGTGGAGATGGCAAGGACTTTGGCTTACAAGTGAGCTGGGGAGCCTTGGGAGGTGTTAAGCAGAGGATGGGTATGATCTGGCTTAGGATTCAGCAGCAGGACTCCATCTTCTCCAGGGGGTAAGAGCAGAAGCAAGGAGATCAGTTAAGAGGTTATGGCAGTAATTAAATGTATAAGTTGATAAAGCATATAAAGAAAGAAGTGATATTCCTTCCTACCCATTGTAGCTCACTCCCCAGAAGTAAGTATTACTAACATTTTCATGAGCAACCTTCCAGATTATGTCTATGGTCATGCATGCACACTTATATACACACACTTCTACATATATGAGACCATGCTATACATATTGCTACACAATTTACTTTTTAAATCCATCATTCATATTTTCTTTATCCTGTCCCATCCTAAGAGCTGCATAGCTTTCCATAACATGGATGGGCCACAGTTGTTGTATTCAATATATTAGTTTCTTATTGATTGACATTTAGGATGTGTTTGGGGTTTTCTTCCTATTGTGAGCAGTGCTATGGTGATCGTTTTTCAATGTCTGTATTTGTGCACCTGAGCATGCATGTGCATGGGATTATTTTCTTAGAAATGGAATCACCGGGTTAAAGGGAATATGCATTTTATATTTTAATACATACTGACAAGTTGCCCTCCAGATGGGTTGTAGTAATTTACAATCTCACCAGGGGGGCGATGTCTGCTTTTTATGTAGTTTTATGTTTTACACAACCCTTTAGCTGCATTATCAGTCAGTCTGATGATGTAAAGGAGGGAGAGTAGTAGGTTTATTCCCATAATGCAGATGAAGAGATCAAGGCACAGCCCAGGACCTTGGGGGAAAGGGAAGAGAAAGGCTATGTCAGCAGGCAGATGGACAGATGCAGACCAACATCGCTTTTCTATTTCTGCATTAATAATACATTGATTTACTTTGACATTTCTTTTCTTTCATTTTTTTTTTTTTGACGTAGACCATTTTTAAAGTCTCTGTTGAATTTGTTACAATATTGCTTCTGTTTTATGTTTTGGTTTTTTGGCCATGAGGCATGTGAGATCTTAGCTCCCCAACCAGGGATTGGACCTGCACCACCTGCACTGGAAGGCAAAGTCTTAACCACTGGGCCACCAGGGAAGTTCCAACTTTGACATTTCTGTGTTAGTGGAAATACTTGATTATATCATTTGTTATGGTATATGAGCTGGTGTTTTAGTTTCATACAGAATTTTGAAAAGACTTTGCTTTTTTAGAGGAGTTTTATGTTTACAGGAAAATTGAGAAGCTGCAGAGATTTCCCATATATCCCCTGCTCCCCCACATGCATGGCCTCCCCACTATCAACAGCTCCCACAGAGCAGTACCTTTGTTATAATTAATGAACCTATATTGACACATCATAATCCCCCAAAGTCTATAGTTTATAGCAAGGTTCACCCTTGGTGTTGTATATTCTACAGGTTTGAACAAATATTTAATGACATGTGTTCATCATTATGGTATCATACAGTGTATTTTCACTGTCTGAAAAATTCTCAGTGCTCCATCTATCCTCCTCCTTCCCTGAAAAACCCCTGGCAACCACTGATCTGTTTACTGTCTCAATAGTTTTGCCTTTTCCAAAATGCCATGTGGTTGGAATCATAAAGTATGTAGCCTTTTCAGATTGGCTTCTTTCACTTAGAAATATGCATTTAAGGTTCCTCCATGTCTTTTCATGGCTTGATAGCTCATTCATTTTTTTAATAGATCTTTATTGGAGTGTAATTGCTTCACAATACTGTGTTTGTTTCTGTTGTACAACAAAGTGAATCAGCCACATGCATACATATGCCCCCATATCCCCTCCCCCTTGAGCCTCCCTCACATCCTCCCTGTCCTACCCCTCTAGGTCATCGCAAAGCACCAAGCTGATTTCCTTGTGCTATGTGGCTGCTTCCCACTAACTATTTTACATTAGGCAGTGTATATATGTCGATGCTACTCTCACTTTGCCCCAGCTTCCCCCTCCCACCCTGTGTCCTCAAGTCCATTCTCTATGTCTACATCTTTATTCCTGCCCTGCAACTAGGTTCATCAGTACCATTTTTTTTTTTTTAGATTCCATATATATGTGTTAGCATACGGTATTTGTTTTTCTCTTTCTGACTTACTTCACTCTGTATGACAGTCTCTAGGTCCATCCACCTCACTACAAATAACTCAATTTCATTTCTTTTTATGGCTGAGTAATATTCCATTGTATATATGTGCCACATCTTCTTAATCCATTATTCTTTTGATGGACACTTAGGTTGGTTCTATGTCCTGGCTATTGTAAACAGAGCTGCAGTGAACATTGTGGTATATGACTCTTTCTGAATTATGGTTTTCTCAGGGTAAATGCCCCGTAGTGGGATTGCTGGGTCATATGGTAGTTGTATCTTTAGCTTTTTTAGGAACCTCCATACTGTTTTCCATAGTGGTTGTATCGATTTACATTCCCACCAACAGTGCAGGAGGGTTCCCTTTTCACCACACCCTTTCCAGCATTTATTGTTTCTAGATTTTTTGATAATGACCATTCTGACCAGAGTGAGGTGATCTCACTGTAGTTTTGATTTACATTTCTCTAATAATTAGTGATGTTGAGCATCTTTTCATGTGCCTCTTTGCCATCTGTATGTCTTTTTTGGTGAAATGTCTATTTAAGTCTTCTGCCCGTTTTTTAACTGGATTATTTGTTTTTTTGATATTGAGCTCCATGAGCTGTTTGTATATTTTGGAGATTAATCCATTGTCTATTGTTTCATTTGCAAATATTTTCTCCCATTCTGAGGGATGTCTTTTTGTCTTGTCTACGGTTTCCTTTGCTTTGCAAAAGCTTATAGGTTTCATCAAGTCCCATTTTTTATTTTTGTTTTTATTTCCGTTACTCTAGGAGGTGGGTCAAAAAAGATCTTGCTATGGTTTATGACAAACAGTGTTCTTCCTATGTTTTCCTCTAAAAGTTTTATAGTGTCTGGTCTTACATTTAAGTCTTTAATCCATTTGGAGTTTGTTTTTGTGTATGGTGTTAGGTAATGTTCTAATTTCATTCTTTTACATGTAGCTGTACAGTTTTCCCAGCACCACTTATTGAAGAGGCTGTCTTTTCTCCATTGTATATTCTTGCCTCCTTTGTCATAAATCAGGTACCCTTACTTGCGTGGGTTTACCTCTGGGCATTCTACCCTGTACCGTTGATCTATATTTCTGTTTTTGTGCCAATACCATACTGTCTTGATTACTGTAGCACTGTAATATAGTTTGAAGCCAGGGAGCCTGATTCCTCCAACTCTGTTTTTCTTTCTCAAGATTGCTTTGGCTATTTGGGGTCTTTTGTGTTTCCATACGAATTGTAATATTTTTTGTTCTAATTGTGTGAAGAGTGCTATTGGTAGTATGATAGGAATTGCATTGAATCTGTAGATTGCTTTGAGTAGTATATTCATTTTCACAATATTGATTCTTCCAATACAAGAACATGGTATATCTCTCCATCTATTTGTATCATCTTTAATTTCTTTCCTCAGTGTCTTATAGTTTTCTGCATACAGGTCTTTGGTCTCCTTAGGTAGGTTTATTCCTAGGTTTTTGTGGGTTTTTTTTGCGGTACGCAGACCTCTCACTGCCGTGGCCTCTCCCGTTGTGGAACACAGGCTCCGAACACGCAGGCTCAGCGGCCATGGCTCACGGGCCCAACCGCTCCACGGCATGTGGGATCCTCCCAGACCGGGGCACAAACCCGTGTCCCCCGCATCAGCAGGCGGACCCCCAACCACTGCGCCACCAGGGAAGCCCTATTCCTAGGTGTTTTATTCTTTTCATTGCAATTGTAAATGGGAGTGTTTCCTTAATTTCACTGTCAGTTTTTCATCATTAGTGTTTAGGAATGCAAGAGATTTCTGTGTATTAGTTTTGTATCCTGCTACTTTACCAAGTTTGTTGATTAGCTCTAGTAGTTTTCTGGTAGCATCATTAGGATTCTCTATGTATAGTATCATGTCATCTGCAAACAGTGACAGCTTTACTTCTTCTTTTCTGATTTGGATTCCTTTTATTTCTTTTTCTTCTCTGATTGCTGTGGCTAAGACTTACAAAACTATGTTGAATAATAGTGGTGAGAGTGGGCAACTTTGTCTTTTTCCTGATCTTAGTGGAAATGGTTTCACTTTTTCACCAATGAGGACAATGTTGGCTGTGGATTTGTCATATATGGCCTTTATTATGTTGAGG
Organism: Phocoena phocoena; assembly: GCF_963924675.1. Classification (NCBI taxonomy): domain Eukaryota; kingdom Metazoa; phylum Chordata; class Mammalia; order Artiodactyla; family Phocoenidae; genus Phocoena; species Phocoena phocoena. The sequence continues at coordinate 33,536,542 of NC_089233.1, read as the reverse complement.
TAGTTCCCTCTATGCCTACTTTCCGGAGGGTTTGTATTACAATGGGTGTTGAATTTTGTCAAAAGATTTTCCTGTATCTATTGAGATGATCATATGGATTTTATTCTTCTATTTGTTAATATGGTGTATCACACTGATTGATTTGCATATATTGAAGAATCCTTGCATTCCTGGGATAAACCGCACTCGGTCATGCTGTATGATTCTTTTAAAGTGCTGTTGGATTCTGTTTTCTAGTATTTTGTTGAGGATTTTTGCACCTATTTTCATCAGTGAGATTGGCCTCTAGTTTTCTTTCTTTGTGACATCTTTGTCTGGTTTTAGTATCAGGATGAGGTGGCCTTGTAGAATGAGTTTGGGAGTGTTCCTCCCCCTGCTATATTTTGGAAGAGTTTGAGAAGGATAGGTGTTAGCTCTTCTCTAAATGTTTCATAGAATTCGCCTGTGAAGCCATCTGGTCCTGGGCTTTTGTTTGTTGGAAGAATTTTAATCACAGTTTCAATTTCAGTGCTTGTGATTGGTCTGTTTATATTTTCTATTTCTTCCTGGTTCAGTCTTTGAGGTTGTGCTTTTCTAAGAATTTGTCCATTTCTTCCAAGTTGTCCATTTTATTGGCATATAGTTGCTTGTAGTAATCTCTCATGATCTTTTGTATTTCTGCAGTGTCAGTTGTTACTTCTCCTTTTTCATTTCTAAATCTATTGATTTGAGTCTTCTCCCTTTTTTTCTTGATGAATCTGGCTAAGTGTTTATTTTTGTTTGTCTTCTCAAAGAACCAGCTTTTAGTTTTATTGATCTTTGCTACTGTTTTCTTTGTTTCTATTTCATTTATTTCTGATCTGAGCTTTATGATTTCTTTCCTTCTACTGACTTTGGGTTTTCTTTGCTTTTCTTTCTCTAGTTGTTTTAAGTGTAGGGTTAGATTGTTTATTTGAGGTTTTTCTTGTTTCTTGAGGTGAGATTGAATTACTATAAATTTCCCTCTTATAATTGCTTTTGCTGCATCCCATAGGTTTTGGGACATTGTGCTTTCATTGTCATTTGTTTCTATGTATTTTTGATTTCTTCTTTGATTTCTTCAGTGATCTCTTGGTTTTTTAGTAGCACACTGTTTATACTCTATGTATTTGTGTTTTTACAGTTCTTTTCCTGTAATTGATTTCCAATCTCATAGTGTTGTAGTCAGAAAAGATGCTTGATATGATTTCAGTTTTCTTCAATTTTCCAAGGCTTGATTTGTGACCCAAGATGTGATCTATCCTGGAGAATATTCTGTGTGCACTTGAGAAGAAAGTGTATTCTGCCACTTTTGGATGGAATGTCCTATACATATCAATTAAATCTATCTGGTCTATTGTGTCATTTAAAGCTTGTGTTTCCTTATTAATTTTCTGTTTGGATGATCTGTCCACTGGTGTAAGTGAAGTGTTAAAAGTCCCCCACTATTATTGTGTTACTGTCGAATTCCTCTTTTATTGTTGTTAGCAGTTGCCTTATGTATTGAGGTGCTCCTATGTTGGGTACATAAACATTTATAATTGTTATATCTTCTTCTTGGATTAATCCTTTGATCATTATGTAGTGTCCTTCTTTGTCTCCTATAATAGTCTTTACTTTAAAGTCAATTTTATCTGATACGAGTATTGCTACCCCAGCTTTCTTTTGATTTCCATTGGCATGGAATATCTTTTTCCATCCCTTCACTTCAGTCTGTATGTGTCCCTAGGTCTGAAATGGGTCTCTTGTAGACAGCATATATATGGGTCTTGTTTTTGTATCCATTCGCCAGTCTCTGTCTTTTGGTTGGGACATTTAATCCAGTTACATTCAAGGTTATTATCGATATGTATGTTCCTATTACCATTTTCTTAATTGTTTTGGGTTTGTTTTTGTGGGTCTTTTTCTTCTCTTGTGTTTCCCGCCTAGAGAAGTTTCTTTAGCATTTGTTGTAAAGCTGGTTTTGTGGTGCTGAATTCTCTTAGCTTTTGCTTGTCTGATAAGCTTTTGATTTCTCTATCGAATCTGAATGAGATCCTTGCTGGGTAGAGTAATCTTGGTTGTATGTTTTTCTCTTTCATCACTTTAAGTATATTCTGCCACTCCCTTCTGGCCTGCAGAGTTTCTGCTGAAAAATCAGCTGATAACCTTATGGAGATTCCTTTGTATGTTATTTTTTGTTTTCCCTTTGCTGCTTTTAATACTTTTTCTTTGTATTTAATTTTTGTTAGTTTGATTAATATGTGTCTTGGTGTGTTTTTCCTAGGATTTATCCTGTATGGGATTCTCTGTGCTTCCTGGACTTGGGTGACTATTTCCTTTCCCATGTTAGGGAAGTTTTGGGCTATAATCTCTTCAAATACTTTCTCAGACCCTTTCTTTTTCTCTTCTTCTTCTGAGGGGGACCCCTATAATTCGAATGTTGGTGCGTTTATGTTGCCCCAGAGGTCTCTGAGATTGTCTTCAATTCTTTTCATTTTTTTTTCTTTATTCTGCTCCTTGGGAGTTATTTCCATCATTTTGTCTTCCAGCTCACTTTTTAATTCTTCTGCCTCAGTTGTTCTGTTATTGAGTCCTTCTAGTGTATTTTTCATTTCAGTTATTGTGTTGTTCATCTCTATTTGTTCTTTAGTTCTTCTAGATTTTTGTTAAACATTTCTTGTATTTTCTCAATCTGTGCCTCCATTCTATTTCTGAGATTCTGGATCATCTTTACTATCATTACTCTGAATTCTTTTTCAGGTAGATTGCCTATTTCTTCTTCATTTATTTGGTCTTGTAGGTTTTTACCTTGCTCCTTCATCTGTGACATATTTTTTTGCTGTCTCTTTTTTTTTTTTTTTTTAATGTTGGGATTGTGTTCCTATCTTACTGCTTGTTTGGCCTGAGGCTTCCAACACTGGAGTTTGTAGGCTGTTGGGTAGATCTGGGTCTTGGTGCTGAGATGAGGATTTCCATGAGATCTCACTCCGATGAATATTCCCTGGGGTCTGAGGTTTTCTGTTAGTCCAGTGGTTCAGAGTCAGAGCTCCCACCACAGGAGCTTTGGCCCGACCCCCGGCTCATGAGTCAAGATCCTGCAAGCTGCGTGGGGTGGCAAAAATAATAAATAAATAAAAGAGAACAATAACAAAATAAAAAATAAAAGTAGACTAAGAAACTAACAGATATGTTAGAAAGAATATAAAAATATAAATATAGATGAATCAACAACTGGAAGGTACATCAGTACCACAATAGTGGAAAAGAAAAAAAAAAGAAAAAAAGAAAAAGAAATGGAGGAAAAGGCCTTGGCTGTGGAGGGTGGGGCCTAAGCAAGGATGAGGTTTGGGTGGTGGGAGGGGCCTGTGCTTAGGACCTACAGGGCTGGAAAAGGCCGTCTCAGAGGATGCAGGATCTTACCTGGGAGCCCAGCAGGCTTCCTGGGCTAGAGTGGGCAGGGCAAACGCCCTCTGCTCCTCTCCCGCTCCTCTCTGGCTCATCCCAGATGGCTCCTCCTGCCTGCCTCTCCTGTTCTCCCCAGCCTCCCTCCTGTGCCCCCAAGGACCCACATGGCCTGGAGGGGTTTTGGAAGACAGGGGATCAGCCTGGGAGCTCAGCAGACTCCCCGGTCTGAGTGGGCTAGGCGATCACCCTCTGCTCCTCTCCTGTTCCTCCTGGAGGGTTCCTACCACCTGCCTCTCCTGATCTCCCCAGCCTCAGGGGCGCCGATCCTGTCTGGCCTCCACTTCTCCTACCCCCTCAGTGCCCACACGTCCTACCGGTTCACTTGGGGGTTCCTCCCGTCTGCTTGGGCATCAGAGTCCCCCACCAGCGGCCGGCTGGCACCCTAGTTTTGGGGAGACGCTAACTCCGGGTCTTCCCACACCATCTTGACTCCACCTCTCTCATTCATTTTTAGTGCTGAGTAATATTCCATTGTTTGGATGTACCACAGTTATATATCCGTTCACTGCCTGAAGAACATTTTGGTTGATTCCGAGTTTTGGCAATTATGAATAAAGCTTCTATAAACAATCTGTGGACATGTTTTTGTATGAAAATAAATTTTCAGCTCATTTGGGTAAATACCAAGGGACATAATTTCTGGACTGTATGGTGAGAATATGCTTAGTTTTGTAAGAAACTGCCAAACTGTCTTCCAAAGCAGCTGTACCGTTTCGCATTCCCACCAGCAATGAATGAGAGTTCCTGTTGCTGCACATCTTCGCCAGCATTTGGGGTTGTCAGCGTTCTGGATTTTGACCATTCTAATAGGTGTGTCATGTAGATGTCTTTAGAAATTATTTTCACAGAGGCAACCTTATAAATATACATACAATATCTACAAAAGTTTAATAACTGTTCAATAATGTTCAACAAATGTCAGTTCCCCTCTAATCTCTTTCTACAGACAGAGGTTACCCAACTTCTCCAACATATCACAGTAGGTGATAAATATCAATAACTAAGCAACTGATTTGTTTAATAATCCATTTAGTATTCATCATTCCATACCATTTACAAGAGTGCCTACTATGTGTCAGGGCTTCAGGATACCAGCAGAGTTTCCTTTCCTGTGTGCTGAACGATTTAAAGTTTATTTTAAAAATAACATCTCACCCTCCCTTGTTATCCCCCAACCAAACTTCATACGAAATTGGAAAGTCTGCAAAGTGCTTATAAAGTTATGGTGCATGCAGCTTAAACCCTGAGTGGTGGGGTGGACAAAAGAACACAGTCCATACCCTCAGATCTACTCAGAGAAACTTGTATCACTTTCTGGGGCTTTCTGAGTACCCCACAAGGGACACCATATCCCAGACTTTATTCTTTTCCCTCACCTGCCATACCTGCACCCCATTCTCTCACCTGCCATAGCTGTTCCTAAGCTTCTCTTCAATAAACCTCCCCCGCCCCCGAGCCCATGAACCTCTTCTTTACTCTCTTTTCTCCCATTTCTCTATGCCCAATGTTAAACCTGGGTCTTTCTTTCTTTTTTTTTTTTTTTTCGGTACGCGGGCCTCTCACTGTTGTGGCCTCTCCCGTTGCGGAGCACAGGCTCCGGACGCACAGGCTCAGTGGCCTAGCCGCTCCACGGCATGTGGGATCTTCCCGGACCGGGACACAAACCCGTGTCCCCTGCATCGGCAGGTGGACTCTCAACCACTGCGCCACTAGGGAAGCCCCCACCTGGGTCTTTCTTGAAGAGGAAAAGCCACATGTAGATGAGAGAGGCATTGCATCCAAAGGTCTGATGTAGGCCAGACCATAATTATTTATAAGGCAGGGGGAATATAAGCCAAAAAAAGCTGGAAACCCACGTTTTTATAATGTTTTGTCCCATGAATTGTACATTATAAACTTATTTGGTCAGAGGTGAAGTTCTGAAACCAGACTCACTGGGCCCACCCAATGCCCACTAGGTCTCTTTGCTATCTGTTCGTCCATCCATGCATCCATCCATCCCCTGGCCTGCCACAGGAGCATGGCCTCAATGTAGCCTTGGGAGCTAGAAAACAAAGGTTTGAAAGCCGGGGTCTGCTATTCTGCATTCTTGGAGCTCGCTGACATACTGGAGCCTCATTGTGTGGCGATATCCAGAATGAGGGTTTTGAAAGAGAGAACAAGTATCTGTCAGTGTCCAGATGAAAGAAAATCACTTCTAATGGTGGCAACACAGGCGTCTGTGGGAGAAAGATTGGGGAGTGAGGACAGATAATTTGTCTTCTGTTTCTTGACCCTGAGGTGCCCCTGTTCTTGTCTGGGTGACTGTTTTTGGCTCCCCAGGATGAGCTCCATCACCTGGCCCAGCCTCAGGGCAAAGAGCTCTTCAAGAGCCCAATGAATCTTAATAAAAGATGGAAATGGCTTTCCCCCTTCATTTTAATTAATATTATGTCTACATTTCTGGGATAATGGATAATTAAGTGAGTTCCCTTGGCATTACAGTGTTCTTGGAAATAATTTATGGTTTCGTTTCACTCTGTGAAGGTTGTTTGGGTTGGTGCTGAAGTTTCATCATAAATATTTCTGAGGAGTATTTGTACGTCAGTGATTTGTATTCACGTGGCTGCATTACCACATTCTGGGGAAGTGTCTTATGTAATATTTTTTCACAGGCAACACTTCCATTCTTTGCTTGCTTTGGGGCACAGAGTCAGTTTCAGAATTTGTACTAATGTGGTAGCATGAGATAGCAGCCATTGTTTTAACCTGTGTTCACCTGTGTGAAACGGTTGGCCTGAGACAGAAACCCAGTGGACCTTCTGAAACTGGGCTGGGCTTTGACCTTCCTGTCTAAAAGGGAAATGCTGATAATGATAAGCGTTCATATGTATTAAATGCCCACTAATCTGTGCCAGGTACTGTGCTCAAACATTTTGCCTTTATTGTCCATATTCACTCTCATAATAAACCAATGGCTTAGGTGCTCCTATTGTCATCCCTAGTTTATGCCAAGCTAGGAAGTGGCTGAATTGGGGTTTGAAGCCAGGCAGTTATCCTCCATCACCCGTGTGCCCAATGAACCCCTTTTGCCATCCTCCAGAAATACTTGCGGGCATGCAGACATGCTGATCTTCTCCCTCTAAGAGACTTTCTGTGAGATGGAAATGGTCCTGTCTGTCCAACACAGTGGCCACTAGCCACGGAGGGCTACCGAGCCTGTGAAACACGACTAGTGTTACTGTGTAACTGAATTTAACAATTACATTTAATTACCTGTTTAAATAGGCATGTGTTACTGCCTGCCATACTGGACAGCACAGGCATAGAGCAAATTGTCTGGTCTTATGCAATGATACTCTGATCTTACCTTTTGCTGCTATAACAAATTACCCAATCCATGGTTGAAAAAAACACAAAGTTATTACCTTACAGTTCTGGAGGTCAGAAGTCCTAAGATCAAGGTGTTAGCAGGGCCATGCTCCTTCTGCAGGCTCTAGGGGAGAATGTATTTCCTTATCTTTTCTAGCTTCTAGAGCCTGCCTGCATTCCTTGGCTTGTGGCCCCTTCCTCTCTTTTCAAAATCAGCAGAAGAACATCTTCAATTCTCTCTCTGATTCTGACCTTCCTGCCTTCTTCATATAAGGACCTTTGTAATTACATTGGTGTATCTGAATAATCCAGGACAATTTTCCCATATCAAGATCCTTATTCACATGTGCAAAGTCTTTTCTTTTTTTTTTTTTTTTTGCTATATATGGTAACACCTTCACAGGTTCTGAGGATTAAGACTAGGTATCTTGGTGGAGGGAAATTATCTAGCCTCTTGCATCACCCAGATATCCTTGTGAGAATATCACTTGGAGGTTAAGGACACGCTCTGAAGTTACCCTGACCTGGATGTGAATCCCTTCTTGATCACTTAATCCCTGTGGAACTTGGCTTTGAGCAGCTTGCTTCATCTTTCTGCGTCTCAGTGAACTTATCTTTGGAAGGGGAATAATGCTAATACCAACCTGATAGCATTGCTATAAAAATCAAGTGAGATGCGGAGGGCAAGTGCTTAGCACAGAGGGGGCCACATTATAAACAATCAAAATTGTTTGATGCTACTTCTTTTACTTACTTTTTATTATTATTTGGTGCAGTGGTATACCCTTACTTTCCTGCTTAGTTTCTTTAAAAAAAAAAATCCCTGGGGTCAGAGCAATCTAGAGATGATGACAACCATGATTGTAAATAGTAACCTCTTTCATTTAAAATGCTTTTTAGAAGACTTTCTTTTATCTCACTTAATCTTTTTAACTGCTATGTGAAGTATGTGGTAGCATCCTCGATTTGCAGAGAAAACAAAAGCACAGAAGTGTAGCGCTCCTGGACAGCAGAGCTGGGACCCAAACTCTTACCTACTGGTTCCAAGACTGATGCTCATTCCACATGTCACACCTGCCTTTCCTTCTATGGTGAAATAAAGAAGGAGGCGGGTCTGTAGGTTTGCACATGGGGTGGAAGGGTAAATCAGGGTAGGTGGGGAGGAATGGTGATCATGTACCAGTTGAAAGTTACTGGCCCAGAGTCATCCATGTGTTGCAAGATTTGAAATTTCATGTGCTTCCTTGAGATCTTTGAGCCATACAGGGCCCCAGAGATCTAACCATGAGTTTTTCTGCTCTTGCCAGATAGGCTCTCCAGCCAGCAGGAAAGGCTCTCTACCTGTCTCCTTCCCTTATGAGCTGGGCCAGCAGCTGCACCCCACCTGGTCCTCCATCTAGTGGGTATCACTTCCCTGCCAGCCTGCAGAATTATTCCAACACACCAATCACATCCTCCTGTGGGAACAAGGGGCCATCTCACCCTCTTGTCACAAAGCCTGGCTCTACAGCCCCTGCTGGTTCACTGTCCGCTGTGTGGCCCTGTGTGTTATGCAGTGTCTTAGCTCTCCTGGGCTGTGTGTATATGTGTGACTAATAAACTATGTTGGTCTCATCTGTCCACTGTGGGGTGTTATATATTAAGCCATCTCATTCTGCTTAGGGTGTGGGGACCCTCCTTCACCAGTGGGGTAAATAGGAGGTGATCAGAACAATCCTCCTGAATTTGAGTCTAACTCTACCCACTCAGATACTATACAATCTCACACCCTCTCAGTGCCTCAGTTTCTTCATCTATTATTGGTATCTACCCCGTATGAGTCATATGAAAGTTAAACAAAATACATGTTTATGTATCTGGCATATAAAACACTCAACAACTCCCTCCCACCCTTCCTTCCTTCCTTCCTTCCACAAATGTATAATAAGCACTCACTGTTTGGTGGGAATGGAACAAACTATTATCAGGAAAATCCAGACTCCCAATTATGAGTTGAGCTGCCAGGCTATCAATGACTGCCTGGACGTGAACTCAAGATATTTTAATGACAAATTCAGGGAGATTTGAAAATAAATCGTATGCTTATTTTTCAAAAAGTGATAGTATTTCCATTTTCCCTACTCCCCCACCCCTTGCAAAAGTCCCTCTGGATCTGGTCCCTTAATGTATCTTGAATTTAAATTGTGAAAAGTTAAGCCACACATAGTTGTTCAACTTCTAAACTTGAGCTTTGCTCATCCCTGCATTTCCAACCCAGTAAAAAAACGCTTTCATTACATGATCCCCCAAGCTGTAGCCGGTGTTCTACAATTCCATTCAGCACATAAAAATGTATTTCTTTCTGATTGCATTATATTACTCTACTTATTGAGCCATTTATCACATAGTGTGATGCCCAAGCTTTGTTTTATTGAAATTACAGAATCCAATATCTGTGTGGCCACATATCCCCACATCTCTGCAAGTCCTTTTTGGAGAGAGTTGTTTCTTATGAATGTTGACAAGCTAAGAAGTCTTCCCTCTCCATTCCCCTGGGTTCAGTGTGCATTCCATTGGAAATATATCCATCCTAGAAAAGGAACACCCCCCTACACACACACTCAAGTGGGATGATGGGATTGCATTGCCCCAGCATTTAGCACTGGATGCAGAATAGTGGAGTGATTATGGGTCCTGATATGGGAGGCTGCCAGACCTGAGTTCAAATCCCAGCTCTTCCACTTTCCCACCCTTGGACCTTGGGACATTTTTTTAAGTTGGCTGATCTTCAGTCTCCTTATTTGTAAAATAAATGGAGATGATAATAGTACCAAAATCAGAGAGTTGTTGAACTGAGCCAAAACACATACATATTTAGAAGAGTGTTGGGTACCTTTTACATATGTTAGCTATCATTCTGTAATTCCTTCTGGGTAGAGGGAAGGATAGAGAGGGTGAGACGACTTTTATTCATTCATTCATGTATTCATCCGACATTTATTATGTGCCTACTATGAATTATGTACTACACCAGGCATTGAGGATGCAAAGAGGTTAAGATGAATAAGACTTGGCCTCAGCCCTCAAAATGCTGAGTTTACTTCAAGACAGACATTTAAGCTTTCACAGGCAAAATAGGCTGAATCCTGCCCTACTTCCCATCCCATTCTGTAGCCTGACATGCTCTCGAAAGGTTGCTCAGCTTCTGGAATTCCACTGTTAAATTGCTTGAGTACAATATTAATAGGGAGCTCCTGAGAAAGGCCTGCTGACTTTGAGATTAAGTTCAGGTTACCCACTTAAACTTGAGCAAATCACTTCTCTGCTTTCTCCTCTTTAAAATCGGGAATTACTCTTTCTGCACAGCCTACCACACAGAGCACAACCTACTGTATCCAGAAAGTACTTTGTCAAACCAAAGTGACAATTCCAATGTGAGGAGCAGAGCACCTTCCCTAGGTCCCGCAGGGAGAGGTGGAGAATGTGTGATAAAACAAGTTCGAACCCCGGCGGGTATTTCTGTCTCCTTCTATTAAACTTGGGTTTGGCAACTTTTAAAACCCTCCTCCTTGATTCTAAAACTAGGGCCTAAGGGAACCTGTGAGACAAGTTGTCAAACAATAACTGAAAAGTTAGATAAAGTTAAGGAAGCTAAGAGGTGGGTGCTTTTTTGATGCTCCTTACCTAAAGATAGAAAAACGGGGAGGGAAGTGCATCTCTCTAAATGGGGGAAACAAAATTGTGCAGAGTTATAATTTGCTTGGAAGCCTAAGTCTTGATGGTGACCACCTCCTCTAGGTTCTGAACCTACTTGGAGAGCGAGTTTCTCAGTGGGGTCCCTGTTCAGGGCTGGGCCGGGTGGTTTTTCACTATGCAGTGTAGTAGCTGTGCCAAATAAATGCCAGTAGCAGCCTCAACTCAGTGTCTGTGGCAACCCCAAACACCCATACATTTTCCCAAATGTTTTCTAGGAAACACTCAGCACGTTTTTTCTGTAAAGATCCAGATAGCAAATATTTGGGGCTTTGCCGAGCGTACAGTCTCCGTCACAACTCAGTGCTGCGTTGCAGAATGAAAGCAACCACAGACATGGGGACAAATGGGCCTGGCTGTGTTCCAATAAAATTTTGGATGGCAGACTGGCACTGGCCTGTGGGTTGTCCTTTGAGGAGCCTTGTTCTAGGGGATTGTGCCACCCTGTTGAAATTCCCTTATCTGTAAGGAGAAGAGTGGGCAGAGAAATGAGCTGGTTGTTCTTGATAGCATTGATCATCTCTATGATGGCTTCCCCTTAGAGAGACAGAAGAAGAAGGAAGTGCTAAAATGAGAGATTTTGTTTTGACTTCCCTCCACCCCGAATTAGGGTTCTTCAGAGAGACAGAACCAATAGATGGATAGATAGATGGATAGGTGGATGGATGGAAGGATGGATGGATATAAAGATAGAGAGATGGGTGGGTGGATGGACGGATGCATAGGTAGGTAGGTTGATAAATAGGTAGGTAAGTAGGTGGATTGATTGATTATGAAGGATTCGCTCACATGATTATGCAGGCTGAGAAGCCCCATGATCTGCCATCAGCAAGCTGGTGACCCAGGAAAGCTGGTGGTATAGTTCAATACAAGTCCAAAGTCCTGAGAACCAAGGAAGCCACTGGTGTAATTCCTAGTCCTAGGGCAGGAGAATATGAGATGAGATGTCCCAGTTCAGGCAGTGACGTAGGAAAGAAGGAGTGAATTCCTCCTTCCTTCGCCTTTTGTTCTATTCAGGCCCCCGACAGATTGGATGATTCCCACCCACATAGGGGAGGGTGATCTGCTTTAGTGGGTGCACCATTCTGAGTGCTAATCTTATCTGAGAACGCCCTCACAGACACACCCAGAAATACTGTGTGACCAAATATCTGCGCTTCAGCTGATCCAGTCAAGCTGACACATAAAATTAACTATCACACTCCCTATACTTATATTTTTTAAATTGAGGCATCATTTACATGCAATACATACATACAATTTACATATAATAAAATATACACATCTCAAAGGTACAGTTCAATGAGTTTTTGACAAAAATATACCCAGGTGACCATCACCTCATTCTATATGTAGGCCATTTCCCTACCTTCAAGAAAGTATCCCAGGGCTTCCCTGGTGGCGCAGTGGTTGAGAGTCCACCTGCCGATGCAGGGGACGTGGGTTTGTGCCCCGGTCCGGGAAGATCCCACATGCCGCGGAGCGGCTGGGCCCGTGAGGCATGGCCGCTGAGCCTGTGCATCCGGAGCTTGTGCTCCGCAACGGGAGAGGCCACAACAGTGAGAGGCCCGCGTACTGCAAAAAAAAAAAAAAAAAAAAAAAAGTATCTCATGTCCCTGGCCAATCCAGGATGCCCCAACCTGAGGCAACAACTGTTCTGATTTCTATCCCTACAGATTAGTTTTGCCTGTTTTTGTACTTCATGTAGTGGGATTATACATTTTATACCTTTTTTTTTTGCATCTTGTTTTGACTTTTTTATTAAATAAAAGGTGGCTATCAACAATAATATGGGGAAATTTTATCATAAAAATCATCCTAATCCCATCACCTGAAGAGCACATCTGTTTTCACCAAGGTAAGTTCTCTTCCAGATCTCACCCATGTGTGCACATACTTTAACGTAATTATTTTCAGACTTTCCACACCATTTCCCCTGATTTTGTATTTAATGATACACCAGATACATTTCCCTTGTTTCCATGGAATTACCTTAATAATTGTTTAGTGGTTGTCTAAAATTCTAGCCTGCTGATGTGCTCAAATGTACCAGACCCTCTCCCTGTCAAGCAGAGAGACTGTATATCTAGCTACAGTTTGAGGAGTTTGACCCCCAGGTCCAAATCCTGGCTGTAAGCCTTGGTTGCTCATCTACAAAGCAGAGGTCATAACGGGACTGACTTTGTAGGGTTGTTGTTAGGATTCAATGAGTTCTTCTGTGTCAAACACTCAGAACAATGCCTGGGATGTAATAATCGCTATCATTATTGGGCATTTAAGCTGTTATCCAGTTTTTTATAGATGATGTTGTCACAGGTATTTAAGGGCATACAACTTTTTACCATTCACAGAATTCTCCCTAAGATAAATTCCTAAGAGGAGAGTTAAAGAGGAGGGATGTCCAATGGCCCTTGCTGTGTGTTGTCCACCCTCCTGGTTCCCTTTTCAGCTAATGGCACCCTCCCCGCAAGACTTTATCTTTGACGATCCTTCTCCCTTACTTCTTATGTCTTATATCCTATCAGGTTCTCTGGAGAGTGTCTCCAATTTCTTGAATAAATCTGCCTTTCTTCATTTCCGCCATCATTACCTTGGCCCTTCTCCACCCATGAGGATAAAAGAGCCCCGTAGATGATCCTGTCATTTCTCCGGGATCTCCCCAACTATTTTGCCCTGAGGATGAAATTCAGCCTCCTCAGCTCGCTCCTTGACTGAGACCCAAAACTGGACTTCATCTTCGATGAAGGATCCTGTTGCCTGGCTGCACCTGCTCATCACATCCTATTTCACGTTTGACTAACTTTATGTCAACTCTTAATGAGATGACAGTGCAAAATTGGAGTTTGGCCATTTTAGGAATGATGGTAGGGAAGGAATAGGAAGGGGTCAGAAAGGTAGGATGAAACAAGATGAGCTAGTGATATTTCCCTTTGTGAAGAAGCCCTTGTCATAACTGTACAGGGCCCTCCATTGGGAGAAAAGGGAGCATGTGAACACCCGCAGGGCACAGTTGTCTGGGATTCTTCTCCTTGGGGACCTGGTTCTAATGAATGTCAGGGGTGTTCTCCAACACACACAGAAGCTTATCACAGTGAATTAGGTGGGAGACCAATGTTATTTCCTGACAATGTTCTGACCAAGGAACTTATACTCCGGGAGGTGCAATGTAATCCTCTCTATAAATCAGTCAGTGGAACAGTAAGGTTATTGGAGTTTGCGGTGGGCTTGCCTTGGGCTTATCCATAAGGGGATGGCAATGTATAAACCTGACTCCTATCCTCAAAGACTTTATGGTTTAGGTGAGAAGACAGGCTATGCAACAGAGGAAAAGATAAAGTTATAGGTAATTATATGTGATCGTTGAAGAAGAGGAAGACATGAGAGAGCTTTGTAGAGGAGATGGCAAAGAGCAGGTGAGGTTCAGCAGATGCAGAGAATGGGGCAGGCAGCTCCAGAGAGGGTTACACCACTAGCAAAGGGACGCAGGTAGAGGAAGCCTGGAACAATCGAGGTTCAATGAAGATAACTTCTTGAGGATATCTGATAGAGGGTGCACATCGGCAAGAGCTGGTAAACCCCATTGGAAGGGAAGTATCTGCTGGGATTGGGCAGTGCTCACACTCAACTAAGGAAGTTCAATTCTCTGTAGTAGGACACTGGGCTTCTTAAAAGGACTGGGCAGAGACTAGAGAGAGGCAGCACAGGACACAACACTAAGCCTTTCAGACTCAGCTTCTGAAGAGGTCATTCCCTCTATCTCTGCCAGGAGGGCAGGAAAAGAAGCCACACTGTCTTGGTCGGTAGCGTGGGGCTAATCTAATAATTGATGTGTAGGGGTGTTGGAAACCCCCCTTCCCAGGTGCTCAAGACATCACACCGGAAGAGTAGCATTTGGGCACCCTGGGGTCACTTCTGGGGCTGCAACCTGTGTCTCCATTGTTTGTCAGTAATTTGCATTTTCCCTGGATGGAGAGGAGAAATGACTGAGTCTGTCAACCCAACTTTTGATTTTATTATCCGCTGTCCTCATTAGAGATACTTAGTGCAACAAAAGCATTTTTAAAAGAGCAATTGTCCCCCTTCACAAGAGCAAACAGAAGCCTTGTTTACCAAGCTGTCAGCTTCATCAGCGAGTGTGAGACACACACAAACCCCACCCATCCTGAGAATGATGTTGTCAATGAGAGTCAAATTTTGTTCCAAAATTATAATAAAAATTATAAATTATAATAGGCCCCAGAAGCAATTCACATCTGTGAAAAAATGCCCACCCCATCCCACCCCCATATGGAGGGCTTTCCTGTGTCCCACGAATGGAGAAGCCCCTTTCGAGACATCCTCCCACTCAATCCAGCACACATGGCAGCGGGCTGTCAGCCAACGTTGCTCCCCTTCCAGCTGATTCTCAGGTGACAGACAAGCAGTCCATGCTAGCCAAAAGTCTGAGAGGAGCCCTTGCGCACAGATCCTTCCCCTCTCTCCCCCTCTCTCACACAACACTAAGTAAGAAGGCCTATCTGTGTAAGGAAGAGTCATCAGAATCTCTAATTAAATACATGGCAGCTGGTGAATTAAAGCGTTTGTCTTAGCTCTGCCATCCTATAATACCTTATAATCCTGAGAGTCCGGAGTATGAATTAATTATAATTTCTAAGAACCCAGGGAGCCAGCAGCATTGAGCAAGGAGTGTAGAGAAGGAGAAGCTATGAATGGTGACAATAAATGCTTGTGAAAAAGGGACAGAGCCATCATTGTTATTATTTAGAAGAAGCCACCTTAGGGCGTGTATAAGCCTGCATATTTTTATGTTTTTTGCACGAGTGAGTGTGTGTGTGTGTGTGTGTGTGTGTGTGCATGCACATGTGGGTATATTCTGGGTCAAGTTTCAAGCTCTTGCTGTTGGGCATTTAACAATATCAGTTTAATCAGTAGTAGTAGTAGCAGCAGTACTTTACCAGCTACTGAGAGATTGTTGCATGCTTTTTATAGGATAAGCGCTTTTCCCGCCATATCTTAAGACCCTTGACTGTATGCTGTCATGACTATATGTTGACAGAGTTATCACTCTTTTACCAGTGAGAAGATGAAGCTCAGGAAGGTTAATTAATCTTCCCCAAGTCTCCCACAGCTCACAAGTGTCAGAGCCAGTGCTCAGATCCAGGCTGACCTGATCCCAGAATCCCTTCCCCTAACCACCAGGGCAGCCTGCCTGAACTTACTATGTGCCAGGCCTCTTGTTGGGTGCCCAGAGTATAGAATTTAGTAAGACATGATTCTTACTCTTAAGGAAAGGAGCCTGCCTTTCAGTGGGATGTGCTGGATAAGACAACGTGTGCTGCTCTAATGGATGAACCTCTGTGTCTCAGGGGCCTAATGCAAGAAAGGTTTATTTCTCCCTTGTGCATTGTGTGATCACGCACACAGAGTGGGCACTCTGCCTTTGCAGTTTACTCAGGATCCAGCTTCCTACCGCTCTGTGGCTCCTCCATCTTCACTTTCTGGCCTCCAGGGGAAAAGAGGGTGAGGGTCTTGTGGAGACTTTGTACCTACCAGACCTGGGAGTAGTGAGCAGTCCTTCCCCTCATTCTCTGCCCACTGCAACTCAGTCACGGGGCTATGTGTAGCTGCAAGGGAGCTGGGAAATGGAGCCTACCCGTGTTCCCAGGAAGGAGGGTATGTGGGAGTACATGGGAAAGGCTTGTAAGCGGGAGAAATCCCTGCCTTTTCCAAACGTACAGAGACCGTACAGAGAAGGATGGGACTATACGAATAGCTTTATTTTTGTCTCTTTCCCCTCCAGAAGGGACAAGGTCAGTCTTTTAAAAAAAGGATGATGAAAAGAAAATGACTCGTAATGCTAAAAAATAAAATACATGCAGTGAAAGGAACATTGCCCTTGGTGTTGTCAGGGGTTTGGGTTCACATCCTGGCCCTACCAGGGGAAAACATTTCCTACCCTCACCATGCCTCATCTCCCTCCATGAGAGAATGAAGACAAAGCACCTAGTGCACGGGGGCTGCCGTGACGATGGAAAGAGGCAGAAAGGGAGCACTGAGTGCCTGGCACGCGATGCATGCCCGAACATCACCGTTTTCCTGTCTGCAGCATCAGGAGGCTGTGTCACAGCCTCTGTAGCTGCTCTCAGACTCCTGTGCTGCTTTGGGGGGAGTAGGTGCTGGGTCTTTCTTTCAACTTCTTACATAGCAAGTCAGCTAAATCATCAAAAAGCTCATGCTTAACAAATGAACATATTTACAAAACAGAAATTGAGTCACAGATGTAGAAAACAAACTTATGGTTACCAAAGGGGACTGGGGGTGGGTGGGGCGGGCAGGGGATAAATTGGGAGATTGGGAATGACATATATACACTACTATATATAAAATAGATAACTAATAAGAACTTATTATATAGTACAGGGGATTCTATTCAATACTCTGTAATGACCTATATGGGAATAGAATCTAAAAAAGAGTGGGAAAAATAAAAGTACATGCGTAAATGCTCACCATACTATAGAAACAACTGTTTTCTTTTCAAATTCCCTATTGCCCTAAAAATTATGTAGCTCTACCCAACTTAAAAAAATGATCAGGAGAATGATAGTCATCATTTATTATTATTATTATTTTGGGTGCTCCATGTGGCTTGCAGGGATCTTAGTTCCCCGACGAGACCAGGGATTGAATGTGTGCCGCCTGCAGTGGAAGCGCAGAGTCCTAACCACTGGACCACCAGGGAATTCCCCATAATTATATTATTTTAACAGACATCATCTGTTGAGTGATGGCTCACCAGGAGGCACTGTTCTGAGACCTTAACGTGCAGTATCTCTAACTGTCACACCAAACCTACAGTCTGGGTCCTCTTATTATCCCCACTCAGATATTAGCCAAGAGCTCTGAATTTTGGTCTGCCTTGTTCATAGCTCTGCTTTCAGCACCTAGGACAGTGCCTGACACGCAGTAGGCACTCAAAAGTTTGTGGGCTGAAGGGATAACTCTCCCATTTTCAGGAACAGTGAGGCTTAGCAAAGTTACTTGACTTGCCCACAGTCACATGGCAGTAGGTATTAGAGCTGATCCAAAGCCAGATCTCTCTGGCCCCAGACTACATGTTGCAGAGTAGAAAAAGTTAGCCAAAGCAGAGGTTGGCCCTCATATATTCAAAAGGAAGTGATCCTACCACCCTATGAAATGTTTGATCCATCTAAATGCTCTTTGCTTGATTTACACTTAAAGGAACTTTGTTTTCTGGAAATAAAGAGGTAGTGAAAATCATGATTGCTGCTATGGCCCAAATGGTTACTTCAAAAATAACCAGCAAGGTGACTGAGGCCACCATCTGGATTTCGTGGGGTTGCCTCTGGGGCTTGGAGGTTCCCAGGATGCCAGGGACTTTCAGGATGACCTTGGCAGGGCTCTGTTCTCATGGAGCCTGTTTCCTCTTCTGTGAAGCCAGCAGTGTAGAAGACATGGTTTCTGAATCCCACACAATTGGTTATCTTAGACAAGGGATTTAGGATCTTGGGACCTCAGTCTCAGGGTCTGTGAAAGAGATTGTGGGGCAAAACCATTTTTGAAGAAATGGTGTTGTGTGTAATCCTGGCACGGAGCGGCTTCTCTGTAAATGGTCAGCACTGTTACTATTAGTGTTCTAACCCTCTGTAATCCTTTCCTAAGTTCTTTTGAATGTACTGGAGAGACAGCACCACAGCTTATATACCTCATGTTTTCTAAACCTTAGGCTATGTCCCCCATGAACCCCTCTCTATGGGGCTGACCTCAGTTTTCTCTAACTTTGTGATTCATCCTTTGAGAAGAGCTCAGAAGGGCCAGGATTCCAGCCCTGGTGTGGCCCTCTGTGCTGAATGTCCCCTCTGGCCACTCCTTGCTGGCCATAGGCAGCCCTCACTGCGCTCACTTCTTGCTGGCTGGGCTCCGAAAGCCAGCTTAACCATGTCTGTTTCTGTCTTTTCTTGTTTTGTCAACATGCCATTGAAAAGGAAATGTAAACCTGAGCCTTGATTAGACGTCTCCCTTGGTGCAGATTTACCCTGATTTTCAATTCAGCACGTTGGCGTAGGTGCTGGGGCACAAGCTTCTTGCCATTGAAAGGTCCTGGAGCTGACATGACCCTGGCCAGAGTCCTGAAAGGGACTTTCTGGGAAAAGGTGGGGTGTTCTCTCCCTCCTCCATCCCTGTCTTTCCTGCCTGTTAGCTATTCAGGAGCAGTGCTCTGGGCTGAAATGCAAGCAGGAACTTAGCAAATTGCCAAGGAAGCTAGGAGGGTCCTAGACCATCTCACTAAGAAGGTGTCCCAGGGGTATTCCAGGTTTGGAGGGAGCCTGAATCTGTGTGTGCACGTACACACACACACACAGACACACACACACACACACACACACACACATATACACACACAATCAAAAACTTCCTGGGAGACTGGAATCTAGGATTCTAGGTCTGATCCTCATACAAAGTGAGTAATTTAATCTCTCTCAGCTTTATTTCCTCATATTATGGTAAGATCATAAAACTGTGGGGTCTTGATCAAACCTCTTGTCTTCTCTGAACTTCACTTTTTCTCATATATATGATCATTTGTAGTTAAGGAATGAGCATTACAAGTCTCAACCTTGACATCCAATCCCATATGTAGTCTTGGGCATATGATTTAATCTCTCTGGGCTTCAATTTCTGTACCTGTAAAACGAGAGCAGTAACAATCTACCTTGTGGCATTGTTGTGAGCACGGCATGAAAATGGACAAACGCTTAAGGATGGTCCCACTTCCCTTTTCTTTTTCTTTCTCTTCCTCCTCCTTCCCTTCCATCTTTGCCTTCACCTCCTGCTTCCCTCTATCCTTTCTCCTCCTCTTCCAACATCATTATCATCATCGGCATCATCTCAGTATGAGGCCAAATTCAATTGCATCCCTGAAAGTGCTTTTTCATCTGTAAAACATTACACATACTGACATAACTATGCTATTATAGGTAGACTCACCTTATGTGAACCTCGACGTCAGCATGTGTGTACGTATTCAGCCTTTTAGGTTTGCTCAGTGGTGGAGTATGGCTGTCGGGCAGGTCAGATGCTGTGTGTCAAGGCATGTGGTGAGTGAAATGAGTTCGCCTGTGGATGGGGGATCCAGCTGGAGGAGTCGGGTGGCCCGGCGAGGGGGAGAACCAACCAGAACACCTCAATGATGGCTTAAGAAACTTACAAATAAGGCTGAGATTCCTAATGTTTAATTTCAAGTGACTGAACATTAACATTTAATTAACTCCTGACTGCTAAACCAATATTAAATCTTGGCAGAGGCTAGTGGCATCTCTTAAATATTAGCAGCCAGGAGGCGGCGGTCCTGTCATGGCTACTTAAGTGAGATGGAAGCTCACCCCATCATGTGGGGTCCCAATCTACACACTCTCTGTGCATTTCTTAGACACATATCCGTTCTCATCTATCTGGTTCTTAGAATGAGAAGGGGAATCCCATGCAAACCAGTATACCTTGCTTCAGACTCCTTGTCCCTCTCCCTACTGAACTGACTACTGGCCAGCCTACTCAAATGATCTGATCTCAGGTTCTCACCTGGAGAATGGGAAAAGCAATCCCTACCTTGTTATGCTGTTTCTACAGATCAGTGGCAATAGATGTGAAACATCTAACCGAAGACCTAACCCACTGTTATGGACGGCATGTTTGTGTAATCTCCCCCAAAGTTGAATGTTGAAACCCTATCCCCCAGTGGGACGGTATTAGGAGGTGTGGCCTTTAGGAGGTAATTAGGTTTAGATGAGATCATGAGAATGGAACCCCCATGATGGAATTAATATCCTTATAAGAAGAAAAAGAGACTAGAGTGCTCCCCCCTCCCCCGCCACCACCATGTGAGGACACAGCAACAAGACGGCCATCTGCAAACCAGGAAGCCTTGAGGCCTTCACCAAACGCTGTGTCTGCCAGCACCTTGATCTTGGATTTCCCAGCTTCCAGCACTGTGAGAAATAAATGTTTGTTCTTTAAGCCACAGTCTATGGTGTTTTTGTCACAGTGGCCCAAGTGGATGGAGACACCCACAAACGTCAAGACATGATTCTGCTTCTGCTTCACTTTCCTCCTCTCTCCTTCTCACTTACTGTGCCCAGCTATGCTGGGCTTCTCAGTTCTTGTTAAGGACCAAGATCTGTTCTACCTTGTGGTCTTCAATGTGTTGTTCCCTTAGCCTGGAATTCTTTTTCCTCCCAATCCCCTGGCCATTTCTCTTGCAAGTCTCAACTTAAATACCACTTCTTCAAGAAGCCTACTCTGGCCCCCTTAGATAGATCAGTTTTCCCCATCATACATGCCCATGTCTCCCTCATTACCTCTGACTTTAAGCCTGGAAGATATATGCTTCCATTCTTCCCTTCTGCTTGTGTCCAAGGGAAAGCATCTGCTTCCTTTCATTGCCTTCCAAAGCCATTAGAGTCTCACAATATCCCTCATTCTCTAATGAGTCAGTTGTCTTGCTTACTCTACTAGTGACAGCTCTGACAATAATCACCACTTACATCAATAATCCCCCTTTTCAGACTTTGGCACTGCACTTGGTTTTTCACATTTGCATAGGGCTTAGCAAAGCATTCTAGATGGTCAAAGGCAGGTACTGCATTTCGGCTCTCAGATTTGGGGGTAAGAGCCATCTCTTTGTGAGGACATGGTTGGGCTTTGGTGAGCTATTATGGATGGTCATCATCTGCTCACAGGCTGGGGTCAGGAACGGTGAACCCCAACATCAAGGGACCCACCAGAATCTGGAGCTGGATCCTGAAATGCAAAGATTTGGATCTGGAGGGAAGTAGATGCAGCCCACATGGGGTAGATTCCAGGGCATGGGAGATGCAAATTTGTCAGGGGAACAAGACCAAGAATAAGGAATTAGGGTTGCGTTAGTCAATCCAGCATGAGAACGAGTGTAGTGTTGCAGTGTTGTAGTGAATGAGTGTAGCGGTGTAGTGTTTCAGGACATCTTTGGGGTGGGCCGTCTCAGAAAGGTGGCTGTGTTGATTGGGTGTCATTTCCTGGTAGGTCCTGGGACAGTGGAAGACTATGAGTGTGATCAGTGGCTACAAAGAGTATCATACGGGGTCAGAGAGGAAGAGGAAGGGTGGTGCTGTCACAGATCAGGTTTCAAGGATGAGCTAGAATAAAGCTAGAGAGGAAGATCCCATCCCAGGGGTGACAGTGACGATGATGGTGGCAGGTGATGGTGATGACAGTAATGATGATGATGACGATGATTGATGATGAGGATGACGATGACGATGGCAGTAGCAGCTAACCTTTCATGAGCGCTAATTACGCTCCAGCTACTGTACTGAGTATTTAACATATCAATACATTTAATACTTTTACTCTACAAGGGAGGCACTGATATTAACTCCGTTTTACAGATGAACAAACTGAGGCACAGAGAGGTTAAATAATCTGTTATGGTCATCCAGCTAGCAAGAGGCAATGCCAAGATTCAAACCCACCTCTGTCTGACTCCAGACCTGGAAGGCTCCATCTCTGTTATCTGTTGCTTCTTGTTTCAGATTAACCTCTGTGTGACCCTCTCATCACTCGTCATCATTCATTCATCAATTATTTACTCATTTGACAAATATATATTGAGCATCAACTATGTGTTAAGTGCTGTGCAAGGTCTCTGCCCTTTTGGAGCTTATATTCTTGCTGCAGGGGTCGGGGAGGAGGGTGCAAAAGACAATTAAACACATACATAAAATTCCTATAAAGGATTGCAGAGTCTCATGAGTGCCATAAAGAAAATTAAACAGGGCTTTGTGATAACCAGTTGAGGGGGATGGTGGGGTCCCCTTTACGAAGGGAGTTTGGAGGGCACCCTGCAGCAGTGACATTTACACTGAGACCTGAAGAGTAAGAGGAACCAGTCTGCACGAACCCTGTGGAAGAGCATTCTCATTTCCCATCTCTCTTGATTTCCTTTTGGGGCTCTGGGGGTAAAGGCCATATGTTGGGTTCTCATCAGCGGTGTAGTGTTTCAGGACATCTTTGGGGTGGGCCGTCTCAGAAAGGTGGCTGTGTGCATCCTCTTTGTTGGACGCTCTTGTGAGCGCTCCTGAGAAGTTACTCCCTGCTGCTCCATTTCTGCCCTTCCTATAACTGAGGACATATTTGTGTTGTCTTGGTCATATTTGGCTTCCAAACCCTTGTCTAGATGGCTCCCCAGGGTGGCTCGACTCTAGGTAGCTGGAGACCAATTATGAAGCTGTCCTCTTCCCTTATTCACTGCTGAGTGCAGCCATAAGCTGATGCAGAAAATCCTAAATCCAGTTAAGTGTTATTTGCTTGAAATATTTGAAAGAGCCAGCTTGGCCCATCTTCAAATATTTGGTTAGCTAATCAAAGCTAGATTGCGGTCAGAGGCCATATCTAAATTTATTAGGAAAATTAATAGACCATTTAGATTTTATTGGAATCTAGCTAAAATGTGATAAGCAGTCACACCAGCAGATAGTCATTAATTATTACACTGACCTGCATGATGGGCTCATAATGAAATGTTGACTTCTAGGTAAGTCATGAGGCCTTAGGACAAACAGGATAAGGGCTAGAAGGGTATCCTCACTCCATCTGCTTGAGGTTAATTGGATGGGACACAGTAGGAGAGGCTTTCAGTAAATACACACCATTTATTCTTTCAAACAGCATTTATTGTGCATCTACTGTGTGCTAGGCCCTGGGAATATATAGTACAGACAGCTTGGGTTTGAATACTGGTGCCAGTACTTCACAGCTGTGTGACTTTGGACATGTTACTTAACCTCTTTGAGTCTCCATTTCCTTACCTGAAAAACAGGGATAAATGTGACAACTAGGGTTGCTCTGAGAAGCCATGGAAATTGTGCATGTGACATGCTTATCGCAGTTCCAGCACATAGATGTTGCTATGATTTTAGTCCCCATTAGTAGTAGGATAAATAAGACAGATTTTCTCCTCAGAGAATTCAAACAACAAATTACGATACAGCTGACCCTCCAAGCAGAGTTGGTTTATCCCTGCAGTGTGCCACATACATTCTAGGGAAGGTCAGCGAATGCTTTGATGAGAAGGAGATTGTTTGGGCTTGGTTTCAAAGGGTGAGAGGGTTTGTTTCCCAGGTGGACCAGGGAGATATGGGGCTTCCGGGTGGATGGCACAGCATAGGCAAAGGCAAGGGGGCCTGAACAAGCTGGCACTTGGTGGAACTTTAAATAGTTCAGCATGACGGGACAGCAGCATCTTCACTAGGTTATTATTAGGGCAACAAGAATTGGAAACTGCGTGTTGTGCTCTAATTACTCACCTTTATGCTTTTCTCCATGAAATGTACATGGATCACATATTGCCTCTGAAGATGACTATTCTGTTTACTTACATTTGCCAAATGTTCTGTTTTTCCCAATGGAGTCAGAAGGGAAATCTTATATGTTTCCAGGGTCAACAGTTTTGCTCAAGGGGTCTGAGCCATGAGGTTCCCCCTGGGTACCGCTCTGTATGGGCATTGCATACACTCCTTCAGGGTCAGTGTGGGTGTGGCCTGGAGTTACAGACCATTGCCTGAGTCAGAGAGGCCTGGCTTTGGGACCAGCTCTGCCACTCTCTTCCTGTGAGACCTTGGGGGAGCCTCTCTGGACCTCAGATTCCCCATCAGCAAAAGGGAGGTTTCTAACCACCACCCCATTGGGCTGTAGACAGGATCACTGAAAAAAATTGAACAATATATATATAGCTCTTCGTGTAAGCTTTTAGTACATCTACATATTCAACAAATGTTAGTTCCCAGAATATAATGTGGTATGTTTTTTTCATTAATTAAAAAAAATAACTGGGGGAGGACTGCTATATCTGGGTGTCCTGTATCATATACTAAATATACATATGTCCTCAGAAAATGAATATGCATTTCTCCAAAGATGTATATGCATGTTCCATGTGCCTATTAAGTATATATGTCTGTTTTATGTATATATGTGTGTGTATAATTATATAAATATATAGGCTCAAGTATACAGATATATATCCTACTTATACACTGAGAGACATATATAAGGAGGAAGAGTAGACATAGGAAACTGTGGAATATGCCAGATTGCTCCAGAAAATTGCGAAATGTTCTGAGAACAGGAGAGCCAGATTAACCCCACGGGCCACACGTGCTGATCTGATCCGAGTCCAGCGGTGTGCTGCTTAGCTCTGCCTTAGCCAAAAGTGCTGCGGGGACTTGATCACAGAGCCCATCCCCTTTCTTCTGGATAACGGTGTCCCTTATAACAGGAAGTGAACAAGGCGAAAGGAAGCGAAGAGCACTCTGTGGCGGGACATCCTGTGACCAGGACTTGATGGACAGGGGTGGGGGGAGGGATGGCTTGTGCCTTTGTGTTGAGAACAGGCTCTGCCCCCACAGCCCCAATATGCCCTGAGCCCTGGCCAGGCTGCGGGTGGAGCTACAGCGGGATCCTTCGCAGGGCTATGACAGGAGCTCCAGGGAGCAAATAAAGTCTGCCTTGGCCAACGACTTGCGGAATCAGGGGAAACAGGGCCTGAGAGTGACATATTACCTAGTTTCAGGGTGACTTTGGGACGAATTGGAGGAGAAAGAATTCAGTTCTACTGCTATTGCTACTGCGTCATCATCGTCGTCATTACAGAGAAGACTGACCAGAATTTCTGTCCCCAACGGGGGGCTCCTCAGGTAGCAAACAGGGCCACATGGCAGCCCAAGCAGGAAAGGCCTCCTGTCGTCTTGGCTTGGGCTGCTTGCTGCTGTTACATCCCTTCCCCAGACAGAAGTACAGACAGACCTCTGCTTGAATGGATGAAAGAGCAAGGGAGGGAAATTCCAAGGGAAATGAGTTAGTGTTGAAAAATACCTTGCCACATGGGGACAAATGGGATCTGGCCTTTCAGACTTGTAATAGACTCACTGGGCATCTCTAAGAGTGAGGAGGATAGAAGGGATATTCCACACAAAGGGCCGTCTGATCACAGGATCGCCAGTTTTGATGAAGATACACACGAGTTAAAAATAGTCCCCAGTCCGGAGTGCGGAGAGAAGCAGGCCTCCAGGTTCCTGGGCGCATGTGTGACAGAAATGCAGTGGGGCATTTTAATGAGATCCCTTTACCAGAAATCCCGACCTTCTGTGTAGCACATTAATGTATTTTGCTAATTATAAATGCAATTAAAAAGTACTGAAATAAAATTAGGCTGATCTATCTAATTTACATTAAGCACTTTCAAATTATGCAGATTTTAAAGCCTCTCATCTCTCTCTCTCTCTCTCTGTCTCTCTTTTTTTCAATTTAGGTTTCAGGGTAAAATTGTCTGCATTAAAACAGCTGGAAAACAACCTTGTAGGAAAACAAATTTCTTTTCTGTGATTATTCTCAGTGTGTGAGTTAATTTTCGAGGCAGTAATATACTTAGCTGGCATCGAGCAGTGACTCATAAAGCCAAAGACATATGTGTCTGGATGCAGGCGCGGGAACAGGGTCCGTGGGGGGATTGAGCGTGGTTTGGTTACTTTGGGAATAAGGTTGAGAGGCTAACTAGGCAAAAAAATAGTGACGTGTTGGTCGCTAAACAGTTGAGATTTACAAAGAGTGAGATGTAACAGCAGGCATAATGTGTAGTTGATAGAGATGAACCATCTGGTGGGTTTATCCAACAACACAGGATTTTTTTTTTTTCCCCTCTATGATGACAGGTGAAGAGAGTGATCCAGGTGATGAAATTACTGCCCAGCATTATTAAGAATCAGGACGTTCAATTTTGCTGGCGCTGGAAGTTACATATGCAGAGCAGCTATATATTAGGTGGGGAAATGGAGCATAAAGGAGAGTGGATGTTTACGTTGGACGCTCTCTCCACAACGGCTGGCCATGTGTGTGCTCTTCTGCCGAGGCTGGAGAGAGAACCGCCATTCAGCCTGGGTCTGCTGGAGGCTGTGTTCGCCTGAGGAGGAGAAGACCTTGACAGGGCCCCTTTACAGGTTAAATCTGATCCGCAGTTTCCCTGGAAGCAGAGATGTAATAAGCTCTTCTCCGGAGTTGCATATAAGTTCCTTAAAATGTTCCTGGTGTGGTATAACTCTCCTTTGCACAGTGCACTCAATTTTATTTACAGCCCAAACTATGCTCTTTTAGCTCCCCATCAAAAGGAGGCCTAAAATAATTCTCCAAGTCGGAGCTGTTGAGTTTGAGCAAGGAGAAGATTTAGAGAGCCCTTTTTCCTCTTTTCTTTCCCCCTTTTTAATGCTAAAGGAGTCTTCCTACTTTAGATTAGGGAAGCAATCTTGCCTACTCTGACGTGGAAGCCAAGGTGGATGCTGGTTCCCATCATCTTCTCTAAAAGATGGTTGAACTGTAGGGCATCAGACAAGTGTAGGAGACAGGGGTCCTTGTGTTCAGAGATCTCCCAGCTGCGGAGGGGGCAGGTGGGGCTCGCTAGGGTAAAGAGATTCTTTGCCCCTCCATCCTCCAAGCCTCTGCCACCATAAAGTCAAGCAGGAAGTACTATTAACTACTTGTTAATCCATGGAGAGAAAGTGTTAAGATCTTTCTCTCCAGAAGGACCATATCTGGACCCATGTGGATGGCCAGATGCTAAATTGGAGCTAGACCTTGTGGGTTTCTCTTTTATGAGGACCCAGCCAACAGCAGGACTTGATTAGATGGGAATACAGCCACAGTTTCCCCCCACCAAAAAAACAATACAAAAAACTTACCTCCGATGCTTTCATTTTAATTCTACAATCCTCCCTGGGCACCTTGGCATCAAGCAAAGTGCCCATCACCCTTTCAGCTTGGTCCTTCTCTGACAGACAGCTCCAAGGAATCCTTTGTCCTATGTTATGTTCCTCTTTCTTCTGACTTTGGGAGGGATGCTGGATGCATGGCATGGAAATAATGTATGCTTTGGAAACAACACACCTGAATTCCAATCCCAACTCCTGCCAACCCCAGCTGTGGGGTCTTAAGCAAGTTATTTAACTTCCCCCAGCTTTAGTCCCTTCATCTGCTTTTGAGAACAATACCACTTTCCTTGTAAGGTTGCAGTAAGCATTAAAATGACATCATGAACATGAAGCACATGCATGACACCTGACATTCATTCTTTTACTGAACAAATGGTCATGGAGAATCTGCTCTGTGCCAGGCACGGGGGGGCTCAGCCCTGATGTATTAGGGTTAATGAGTGCCCAACATGTGTGCCTCTGCCCTAGGCATGCCTGGATGGGCATTTATTAAGCACTTGATGAAACAGGGCTGACTTAATAAAATGATGGAATTCTACAAATAGTTATTGAGCTCCCACTGTATTTAAGATACCATATCAGGTACAGAAGGGACATGGCAAGTTGGATAGGATGTGTTTCTCCTCTCCAGGACCTCATGTTTCACCATGATTATGTTGCTCCATTTAGGTATTTCAAGACTTCAGAAGTTGTCTTATTCTCTTTCTTGGTCTTCTGCCTCACCTCTTGTAATTCCCACCAGTGATCAAACTTCCATGCCTTTGCATATGCTGCTCTCTCTGCCTGGAGCAACCTTGCCCATCCTGACTCATCCAACTCATGCCCTTCTCTACTTGTCGAACTCCTGCTCATCTTTCAAAACCCAGCTCTGAGATTTCCTCTGGGAAGTCCTGCCCCAGCACTGCAGATGGTCTGCTGCTATATTCATTTTCCCTGAGACCTCTTACCCATGTACACGTCTGTTTCTTTCTCTAGACTGAGAGCTCCTTGAGGTCAAAGACCCATGTCTGATTCATCTTGGCATCCTTCATGACTACCATATTGTCTGGAATTGAGTAATTGCTCAATTAATGCCAGTTGAGTGAAGAAATAACTTCATGAATTAGTGAATGGATTGTTGGATGGATGGAGAGACAGAGAGAGAGGACAAACATTCATACTTGAATGGATGGAGGGGTGGTTGGTTAGATGGATGGATGGATGGAGGAAGTGAGAGAGAAAGAGGCACGCAAACATTCACACATGAATGCATGGATAGATGGATGGATGGACAGACAAATGAAACAATACACAAGTGAATGCCTACGCTTGGTTTAATGATGGTAGTGATCGAGACTTTGTCTGTAATCCCAAAGGGCTTTAGTTAGTGAAACAACAAGGCAGAGTTATTCTGTTCTGTTTGTGTTTGAACCCTGAGGATAGTTTTGCAGGGAGTTTCCAGGGCATTTCAGGAGCTAACAAATCTGAGGACAAATGAACATGTCAACGTTCTGTGGACCCCAAGTATGAATTGCATTCCACCCAGTCCAGGGGGAGCCTGCCTTCTGCGTGCTGCATCATCCCTCCCACCCACTGTGCCCTCCCTTCCACTCCATGTGTGCTGTGATAGCCAAGTTCTAATTAATTATGGTGGCCTTTCAGCACTGGACACCACGGTTTTCTCTGTAGCCATGGCTGCTGCTGCCCTTGCTTCCTGCCAAGCTCACCTCCCAGACAAACATACTTAGCAGGTGTTTTCCCCACATTAATAATCAGAATTGACACATTCTAAAAGAGGACTTCCTTGTCGTGAAGGGCAGCATTGATGGATATGTGGGAGAATTGACAGCCCCAGAGAAATGTTTTTGCCATTACCAGCATTTCTCTGACAGGTTTTTAATAAACCCACTAAAACTGCAGTATACTGGAAAATTTTGTAGATAAAGTGCAAAGGGCTGCTCTGACTCGGAGGATCTGGGGTAGAAAAATACAGTTTGGGGAACACTGAATTCCTCAAAAAATGGTGCTCTTAGAAGAAGCTGATCTTCTAAGATTGGGTTGGCCTGAAAGCTGGAGAGGGAGCAACAGCTAAGGGTCTTTGAGGAGACCTGGGTTACAGGTGGCCCTGAGTAATGATTCCGGTGAACTGTGGATGAAGCACATTTGAAGCCCTGGAATACAGACAGGATTTAAACCCTAGATTAGGGAGGGCGGGATTGAATGGGTTCATTCACTCATTCACTCATCTATTTGATAAGCACTATTCACTTCTGACTCATGGGTCACAAATGTAAATTAGACACCATAAGTTGAAAACTCTAATAGCTAATTTATGGCCTTTGGCTCTCTACACACATTTGAGGTCCAATGCAGATTTTCTCATCTTCAATAGGAAACTAATAATGCCTATTCTTTAGAATTGTATTTGAGGGTTAGGGATCAAATAAGTTAGATTCTGTATGGGTCAGGGTCCCTGCCAGAAACAGATGACATATACTAATGGGAGAATTGAGGAGAGTTTAGTATGGGGATTGCTTATGAGAGAGGGGGCACGGTTAGGGGAAACAGATGAGGGAAGACGCAGTGCCCTGGAGCTAGCAACAGTGGGGAGCTGTTACCACCACCCCTAGGCATCAAGGAGCCAAGGGAAGGGGAGGTCCTGGAACCCAGACATTGCCTGACTTGGCTGTGACCTTCAGGAAAAGGTCAAGTTCTTGCTAGACTGCGCTCCAGCAGAGGGAATCAGAAGGTCAAATACTCTGATCTCCCTTTCCTCCCACCCTGTGCTGTCCTGGTGACATCTCCCTTTGGCCAAACTTCATGGAGAAGGGGACTCATCACTACAGTCCATAAAGGTGAACTTTCCAGGGCACAGAGCAGGGTGGAGAGTGGCTGTGGGGGGACAAGTGAGGGCTATCCATTCAGCACATATACCAGCACAGCTGGACTCTCAGTGAATCAATATACTGTGGGCATAAGTCACTAACATCCCCGTGACGGTAAGGGGATGGCTGGTATTATTATTTCCATTTGGCACTCAGGCTTAGGAAGATAGGGTGGTCCCCACATCTTTGCTGGCAGACCCGCCTCCCCCCATTATTTCACATTCTCTCATTTCCTCTCGTTCTTCCTTGGCCACCAGAGGGAGGCCAGCAGGTGACAAGGGTGCTTTGCTTTCCAGGGGTTAAAATCAGACCCTGAGAGTGAAAGAAACTGTCCACATTTCATTAGGAAATCGGGTCCTTGCCAGGGACTGTAGTCAGTGGGAGAGATGGGATCTGAAAGCTAAACAAACCCAGTGATGCCCTGGGACAAGCTTCCCTAATTAGCAGAGGCGGCTGCCGGATCATTGCTGCTCTCCGCCTGGCTCAGCCTTCCTGGAGCTGACACACTTGGGGGGCCCTTCTTACTCTTTAGCCCACTGATCCTTCCAAAGGCTTTCTAAGCCTCTCAGAGCCAGTTTCCCAAGCAGTCAGCCTTTCCAACCGGAGGGGCAGTACCCCCGGGAAAAGATGGGATGGCCTGATAGAGAAATGTCTTTGCAAGACCTCAGGCGGAAACTAATGTTGTCCCCAGCGACCCTGCCAGCAACGTCTGAGCCTGGCTCGGTGTGAATGGTAGGCACCCAGCTGTTGTTTTCAGACGTCTGGGTTCAAATCCTGGCTCCTCTGTTCACTCGCTGGATGATGAGAGCATGATTACTTAACTGCTCTGAGCCTCCTTTCTCTCCCATGAAATGCAGTGACTGAACCAACCTGCATCAGTGTCGTGGGCCTTGGGACAATTGTGGCTGCTCGCTCCTTTCCCTTCATTGGGCCTGTGGACCTCTGTTGCATCTCCTCCGGTCCTCTGTTTAGAGCTCCAACCATTTCAGCACCTCTCCTAGCATTTCTTTCATCATTGTGCAGCATCCTGGGGAGGCCACAGGGCCAGGACCCCTTGTGAGCTCGCTGCTCCAGGGTCATCTCTGAAGGCTGCCTGGCTGAGAAAGGCGGAGCTGGATTTCTGGACTAGTTTCACATCCTATTAAAATGGGTCATTACTGAGCACATTTGCACAACCAGGAAATCAATTGGGTGCAAACCAGTTTGCTAATAGTACTCCTTAGAGCCTTATTATAACTTAATTGTGTAGGTAGCCACACAAACGTATAAACAGGGGTGGAACAAAGTTGGGGAGGGGGATTCTGAGCAGGGATCAATTCTGGAAATCCTGGCTTCTGTAGGGGAGGGAGCTGGGAAGAAGTTGAGAGTCTAGATCAGTGCTTCTCAGACTTGAACAAGAGCAGGAATCACCTGGGAATCTTGTTACTATGCAGGCTGGTTTAGTTAGTCTGGGGTGGGCCCAGAGATTTGCCTTTCTAACAAGCTCCTGGGAGGTATCAGTGTTGCTGGTCTGGGCCACACATTGAGGAACAAGGAGCTGGACTACTCAGCACTTCTGGGAGGCACATCTGCCTGAGACAGCACAACTGATAGGGAACACTCCACATCATAAACCTTATTTGGATGTCACATCTGGGATTTCCCCATCCTTTTCTTTTAGTATCCTCCTCCTTCCTTGCTGTGGCTCCTGAATACCTATCAGCCTTGCTGGTTCTACACCTGTATCCTCACAGGGTGTTATGGGCTGAGTCGTGTCCCCCCTAAAATTCAAATGTTGAAGTCCTAGCCCTTTGACTGTACTCGGAGACGGCATCTTTAAAGAGGTAATGAAGTTGGAATGCAGTCACTGAGGTAGACTCCATTCCAATCCTGGAACTCTTAAACAGCTATGCTATTCTCCCTTCTGTATGATCAGACTTCAAAAGGAGGGTCTCCATAAAATAAACCTACATTTCCATCCCCCTTGGGACTGAAACCTCATAGTTAACTCTGTTTAATACTGAACCTCATCCCTGGTGTCTCCCCTCTGAGTCATGAGTGTGTTTGCAAAAGGTGGTAGCCCCGAAAAATCAGGCTGTCCTCAGCTGGGAGTCTTTCATCCTTAAAAAAAAGATTGGGGTTAACAGATACACACCACTATATATGAAATAGATAAACAAGGATTCACTGTATAGGACAGGGAAATATATTCAATATCTTGTAATAACCTATAATGGAAAAGAATCTGAAAAAGAACATATATATCTGAATCACTTTACTGTACATCTGAAACTAACACAACATTGTAAATCAACTATAGTTCAATAAAAAGATTGTTGAGGTCTAAATAACACCCAGAAAACTGGGTGTTTTAAAGAGTAAAATCTGATATGTGTTGACATTTGTGTGTACCATTAAAACCATGATCACAATCAAGACAATGAAAATACTCATTGTTCCCTGAGCCCAACCTCTTTAGGCAACCACAGATCTGCCTTCTGAATCTATAGATTGGTTTGAGTTTCCTAGAATGTGATATAAATGGAATCATATCGTATATACTGGTTTTATAGTGAGATGTGATTGACATACTAGTATTCATGTAGGGTGCAAGAATGTTTAGTAATATAGAGTTGTGCAGCCATCACCACAATCCAGTTTTAGATCTTCTCCCTTACCCCCAAAATACTCCATTTGCAGTTAGGTCCCACTCCCCCAGCCTCTAGCTCCAGGCAACTTCTGAAACCTCAGGATTAAGATTTGATCCTGATCTGATTCCCATCTTTATGAATTTGCTTTTTGGGGGGCATTTTATAGAAAGTGAATAAAAAGTAGACTGTCCTTTGCATCTGGCTTCTTTCACTTCTTGTAATGGTTTTTGGGTTCACCCAGTATTTCATTCTTTGCATTGCTGCGTAGAACTCCGCTGAACGGATGTACCACATTTTGTTTATCCATTTACCAATTGATGGACAATTGGTTTGTTTCCAGGTTTGGAGTATTGCAAATAATGCTGATGTGAACATTTGTGTACAAGTCTTTGTGTGTGGAATTATGCTTTCATTTCTCTTGGGTAAATACCCAGAGGTGGAATGTGGATCATTTGTTGGTGACAGCTTAACTTTTAAAGAAACTATTTCCCAAAGCTGTTGTATCATTTTATATTCCTACTAGCAACATATGGGCATTCTAGTTTCCTACATCCTCACTGATATTGGTGTGATTAGTACTTTTTATTTTAGACATTCTAATGGGTGTATAGTGCTATTTTATTGCGGCTTTAATTTTCATTCCCCTAATGACTAATGATGTTGGGCATCTTCCAATTGCTTATTGGTATACTGTTGTCCTTGGTGAAGTTTTTGTTCAAATCTTTTGCCCATTTTTAAATTTGGGTTGTTTATTTTCTTCTTCTTGAGATATTTTTATTGTGGCAAAATGCTACCAACTTAAATCTCTTTAAAGCATACTATTCGATAGTAGTAAGTACATCTACAATGTTGGGCAACCATCACCACTGTGGTTCCAGACCCCAAACAGAAACTCCCTACCCATTAAGCAGACACTCCCCATTTGCTTCTCCCATGGCCCCTGGCAACCACTAATTTGCTTTCTGTCTCTGTGTGGTCTATCCATACAGTAGAATATTACTTAGTTATAAAAAGGAATGAAATACTGTTACATGGTATAACATGGCTGAACCTTGAATATATTATGCTGACTGAAAGAAGCCAGACACAAAAGGCCCCATATTATAGAATTCCATTTATGTTAAATATCAGAATAGGCAAATCTTATTATTGAATTTTAAGTGTTTTTTTTATATAATATCAATCCTTTATCAGATATGTGATTTGCAAATAATTTTCTCATGTTATGGAGCTACAGAGTTATTCTGAGGATTAAATGAGCTAATATATCAAGTACTTAGTATAGTGTCTGGCGTAGACCAAGTACTTAATATATATTAGCTGCTATTGGTATTTCATTATTTGGATCCAATATCACTGGGAATTTTAGTGATTTGTTCTGACCCTAAGCTCAGTACAAAGTCCTTTATGTGTAGTTAAAGATACACATGGTTGGGCTGGGTCCCTGGAATTATGGTAGATGCAATTCCAGCACATGGTAGGTTCTCAACTAATTTTTGAACAGCATGGCTTAAACAATAACAACAATAATAATACATTTCAATGACTAACCTTCTGTCTCCAAGTTAACTAACCTGTCATTACTCTTGTCAGAGGGCACTTTCCCCTGTAAAATCCTCCAGAGAAGGAGTCTCCGCACCCCTCCTCGGTTGCCTGAATCTGACTGTCAGGCGCCTCATCCGCTTTGGACCACATCCCATGACTGTTCTTTCTCAGCTCTAGCCAAAGTCTCTCTTTGGCAAATTGTCCACCCATTTCCTTGTATGCTATTCCTAATGAAGGAGAGATGAAGGAATTTTATTCCCTAAAAGGCCTTTAACTTATGCAAAGATCACCCTCTACCTTAAATCCCAGCCTCACCAGCCTTTTCTCTCCTCTCAATAATATCAATAGCAATAACAGTAACAACAAACATAGGTCCTGTACAGAGACTTAACTTGTTTCAGTTCATTGACTCCTCCCCCAGTTCTACCAATGGCCATTTCACAGGTAGGGAAATTCAGGCCCAGAGGTCATGTAACCTGCTCAAGGTCACAGAGCTAGTGAACGGTGGAGTATAGTGATTTCAAGCCTGCTGTCTGGTCCACTTGTGTATAAGGCTGCTTAGTTCTTCTTATTTTTATTCCTGACTTACATTCTGATGTCTTATCACATGTGGGACTCCTTTAAATTCCCTTCCATCCCTCAAGCCCCGGCTCAGAGGACCCAGTGGTCAGCAGCTGGCCTGGGTCTTAGGCATCGAGAGTCTGGCCCTTCATCTGCTCCGCACCACTTCTCATGATTACAGAGGGGGCAGCTCTGCAGACCAGAAACCCAAGCCAGGGTGGCTAAGAAAAGAGCCTGAAAAATGGGCATTCGGTCACTAATGGACCAAGAAGAGGCCTGGATTCTGTTTGGACCCCACTCAGAAAGTCCATCTTCCTCTCTCAGGAGGAGCCTGAAGAGAAAAGTGGACCGTGTTCCAGGAAAGAAGCCACAGCAGCTTCCACAGAGGCAAAGAGAATCATTTTTCTTAGGTGTGTGAAGGTCCTCAAAGAGTGAGGTAATAGGTTTCTTTATTAAAAATTAATCTTCTTGTAAAACTATTGCAATACAATACACTTTAATAAATCACCCCACGCTTGCGAACACATTTATTATCCTTTCTCGGGAAACCGTGGAGCCCAGAGAAATTGGTGCTGCAGAGGACGCCGACGCTGTGCTCAGTAATGAACTCGGTGGGGGTGGGGCTGGGGGCCGGGTTCTGTCGTGAATACTGCATGGGTATTACTGTTGGTTAATATCTGTTGGGATTATTTGGATATCACAGCTCCTAGGTGTGTGGCTTTTGGGACCTCTGGGTTGGGAAGGGGGCAGTGAGTGGGACAGCAGCTCTTGCTATGGCCGATGGGGTTGTGTGAACCTCCAGGTCTTGATGCGGGTGCTCTTGGGAAGATGGGAAGCTTTGGTTCTGTTTTGCAGACCAGCACCCGCCATCAGCACCCGATAGTTCCTTAAAGATGCTCTTCCTCATACATCTCCATTTTGTTTTACTTGCTTCATCCTTAGGCTTTGAGGTAGTAGGATGTCAGCAGCAGGTGGGGTTTGCTGACACACCTTTACCCTACAGTACCTGTTCATCTAAGCTCTATTCCCACCTCATCGAGGAAGGCTTCCCTGACTTCTAGTACCCGAAGTTATAAAACCCTCCAGGTGAAGCAACACAGTTTTCTCTGTAGAAGAGACAAACAAGACCAACTCTTCTTCACCAGATGGGTCAACTGGGCCCCCAGACCATGCCACCTGAACCCCAAATTCCTCAGTGTCTCATGAAAGCTGCTCCTTCATCTCCTGTCTGAAGCTGTTTTCTCTGCAATTCTTTATCCCAAGATTCAGGCTAAGAAAAAAATGCCATTCCAGCCTCTCTGTGTTGTCTTCCTTATTGGGAATCCAAGAAAAAATATTTCTTTTCATAGTCTCTCTTCCTCCCATGCAAGTAAACACCCTGGGCTGGAGATCCACCCTCCTATCAGTAAATTCCACAAGAAACAGACTCTGATTTCCATTTTGGGTTCAGCTGAGGACACCCCCTTTCCTATACTTCCTTCCTACTTTATAATCCAACTTGGGTTTTCTATTAGGACGTACGTGTGTGTGTATGTGTGTGCGTGCACGTGTGTGTACGTGTGCGCACGCGCATTTGTGTATGCGAGTGCATACACGTGTGTATATGTGCGTGTACATGTGTGTGCATGCACGTGTGTACACGTGTGTGTGTGTACACGCATGTGTGTGTACACGTGTGTGTGTGTGTGTGTGTTGGAGGTAGGTGTTTCTGGGGGCAGCCATACTTCTATTACTGTAATTAAACAGGTGTGGAGAGCAGCTGGGGTCTCTGGGATCAGTGACCGTCTATCCTACCTCATTCCCCCTCACATTTCTTTTTAAACCGAGCTTGCTGACCAGTAGGCACGGAGGGATGATGGACTACACACTTATATCCCACTCATGGCTGGAATTTCAGGCGCTTCAGTTTTTACAGTGCCTGGCCCAGAGGAGGCAGTAGATAAATGACTTTTGAATGAGTGTGAGAGTGAGAAGTTAATGAGAGAACAAGTGAGTAGGCCCAAACTCTCACAGCTTAGAGTACAGGAGGAGGTCTTGCTGATGTTTGGCAGGGTGGCAAGCCACCAAGCCCCTTAGCGAGCGAGAGAGAGAGAATATGAAAGAGAGAATACGAGAGAGAGAAAGAAAAGGAAGGTCCGTCAAGTCAGGGCTGAAGATACAAGCAGGAGTCAGACAGTAGCGGGTCATGTTGGCCATATTAGGTACCTTTGTCTTTATCCTGAGAGCAGCAGGTGCTTTGAAGCAGGGGCGTGATGGATGAGGACATTATGTAATCTTCATCACCCTCCAGATCAATAGCAGCAGCAAATCATTGGAATTGTCACCATTATTAGCATCATTACCGACTATTGAACTGCTGCTGAGCCAGGCCGTGTGTTGTGTGGTTTCCATACCTGGCTCGGTGATGCTTCCAGGTGATCAATACCATCATCATTGTGCATGTGGGGAAACTGAGGCTCAGGGAGGGGAAGTGACTTGTCCAAGTAGGGGATCCCGGGTTTCCTTGTAAGTCAAGCCCTACAAGTGCCTGCGTCATATGGCTCTCAAATTCCACGTGTAGGGGGACACTGGGAGCCTTGGTTCCTGCTCTTGGGGCATCTGTAAACAGCACAGGAGCTTTTGCTTTCCTTCACTCAGTCAGCAGACCCCTTGGGCACCAGTCACAGTCAGACACTGTGCTAGACACATCGTGTGAAGCCCTCCTCTGGAGGCACACAGAACCTCTGGATGGGAGATGGTTGAAGTCCATTTCTAGAACATTTCCCTCTGCTCACTTTGGGGAGGGAGCAGAAGAGTAGGACAGGATCTGGTTTTCAAGAGCTGTTGGTGAAGATGAAGAGTCGTGACCGTGGAGGACATCAGGGAATGGGACTCAGCATAAGATTTAGGGGCACAGCTGGGTGCTGCTGCCCACAGCTAAACTCCCTCTGTGTTGGATCTCTGTATCCAACAGACGTATCCCTTGTATGTCTCGTCCTCCTCACTCAACAGGGCTGCCCAGAGACTCCTCCTTCTGTGACCCAGTCTCAGTAAATGGCTCTCCATCCACCAAGCACATCACCCTGGACTCATGTCTCTCCCATTCCCACCATTCCAAGTATGAGCCTGCACACCCCATCATTCCCTGCCTAAGTCCCCCTCGTATCGCCCCAACCCCATCCTTTCCCCTCCCCTCCTCTGCTTTCTGTCCATCCGCAAGGCCACCCTCCTGCTCTGGGAATTTAGCGCTATCTTGCACCTGAGGCTTCTCTGCTTCCAGCTGTGCGCTGCCTCTGCTCCAGTGATCCTTCAAAAGCTTCACCTCATGAGGCTGCTTTGCCGTTTGACCCTGCAGAGGCCCCACTTGGCCTGTAGAAGCAATGCAAACTGTCTCTCTTGGAAACCAAGGCTCTCTGAGCTGGAGCCTGGACCCCTGCTGCCTTGCCTTCTGCAGTTCACCCCTCGGGAGCCCGATGTCTCATAAAGGTGGATCCACCTGACGTCTTATCAGAGTCCCATCTCCAGGCCTCTGCCCATGCGGTCCCTCTGCCTGGAATGCCCTTTCCATCTGCTGTGTCTGCCTGGTGAAGCATGGCACATCCTTTAAGACTTGGCTTTAGTTTCTCTCAACAGATATGTTTTGAGCCCTTTTCTACATGCTAGACGCAACTCCAGGCAGGCTCTGGAGCCACAGAAATGACTAATAGGTATTCTCCGCCATGAGGGGCTGACTTTCTACCCTAAATGTCACCTCCTTGTTTCCTTCATGACTCCATCAGAGAAGACTGGCCTTTCTGTTTGCTTCTTGTTCCATCGCATTCAGTTGAGCTAACTTGTGCAGAAACCAGTTGTCCTGCGCTGGACTGGGAAATCTGGCAAGGCATCCTAGCCTTCAGGTAAATTGATGGCACGGTCATCCTCTGAGGACCACGCTGCTGCACCAGCCTGTGGATTCACATTGTCTCTTTCGTTAGCTCTATGGAGAAGGAGCTGTTATCCCATTTCACAGACAAGGGAGCTGGGGCCCATGGGACTAAGACACTTGCCCGTGGTCAGCACTCAAACCACACCCTGAGCCAAGGTCTGTTCTCTTCACCACCTGCCGTCCTGCCCTTCTCAGCTTTGTGTCTTCAGTGCCTTGTGTGGAACTGAGTACACAGACATTTGCTAAAGGAATCTGATTGTCTGCAGCATCAATCCGAGGGAGGGGAGGAGGGGGAGAGGGCATCGGGGAAGCAGGTGGGGTGAGGAGGGACCATCCACATGGCCCCAGCTGGTGGCTGGACTGTGCTCGGGGCATCAGCTTGAGGGAAGCAGCCCCATCAGGCTTCCAGGCCGCAGGGAGGGGAACCCCCCCTCCCGAAGCCCCGCACATTTCTTCCCTGGCTCCGATGCTGTGCTTGCTGGTCCATTGTCAGGGGCACCTGAAGATGAGCTTTGTGAGGAGGGAGGTGTTCCCTGTGAGAAAGAGATGTGAAATCATTCCTCCTGAATCGTTGCCTGTGACTCCAGCAGCATCCTGGTGACACCGTGCCCCACCCCCATCTGTCTCCCAGGCTCTCCCAGCCTCACAGGGTTTTAAGTGGATCAGACAGTTAAACATGCCCGTCTACATGCAGCCCTCTCTTTGACAGCAATTTCTTAATCGGAGGAAACCTTGATCCCAATTTCAGGGTGTGCTGTCCCCTCTCTGAGTGACGGTTTTCCTAACCTTTGGCCCCAAAGCCCCACGTGATTAAGGTGGTCTGTCATCACAGCTCCAACCCGTGAGCCCACCTGCCCTGGGAGAGCAGCGAGGGCCCTTGCCAGCCATCGGCCCCGCAGAAGCTGCCTTCTCCCCGCCCTTCCTCTCCCATAGACCCACTGCCAAGAGGTGCTCCCACCAGGATCTCTGCAGCCCCCCGCCCATACTGCAGCCCACCCCATCAGGACAGAGTCATCGCTCATAGAGGAGGAAAGCTCCTTACAGCTGACTGCTGTCATTTCCTGCTCATCTGGCCTCAGAGATAATACGGGAGCCACCTAGGGTGCTGGAGCCCGAGGCCACAACCAGTCTGGACACCATCCATCCCAGCTGGGGTGGGGGCAGTGGGTTCCCATCATTCTCTTGGTCTCATTGCTGCCAGACCACTCTGCCCTCCCAGCCGGTCCTGGACAGTTCAACCCAACAAATGTTTACTCATTGTGGGGAGGGGGTGGCACATAGTATAATAAACTGGTTAAGAGCATCTTCTCTAGAGCCAGGTTCCCAGGCTAGAAATTCTGCTCCACCTCCTACGAACTGTGAGACCTCGGGCAAGTAAGTTAGCTTCTGCTTCCAGTTCTTTCACCTGTAAAATGGGGCCAAAAAGAGCTTTTCTGTCGAAAATTGTGAGGGTTTAGTGCAAGGCTTCGGAGTTCTGAGAGCAAGTCCTGGCACAGAAGAAGTATCCAGTAAAGGGTATCCACTGTTCTGCCATTATCATCAGCGGCATCATTATGATTATGATGAAGATAATTATTATTATTGCTGGTGAGAGCCCACCCTGCACCTGGCTCAGAATTCCACCCCTTTTAGCACATTTAACCCCCGGTAATACCCATCACCTTATGTGTTTGACTCCCCCCTGTTTGACTGAGGGTCCTGGAGGGCAGTGGTGGCCCCTGGGATGTAGAGGGCAGTCAGATGTTTGGGCCATGAATGGACAAAGGCCCACTCCCTTTATTCTTATCTGCCAGCACAAGGCCTGGCACGGAGTGGGCACTCGGTAACTATTTTGGGAGTGAGGTGAGGGCTTACGCCTGGGACTTGATAGTGGTTGAACGCCGGGTGGCGAGTTTTGGGGAGCTGACCAGCTCGCAGAGTCACACACCATGTGACACAGCACTGAGGGTTCTACCAGAGGCATAGGAGGTGTTGCTCACTGAGAGCCTGGTGCCCTCAGGCAGCGTCCTCTACAGGGTGGGAGTTGAGGTTCGGCGGCCAGACTCTGGCTGTGAATCCAGGTTCTCACTAACTAGGTATATGGGAACTTGAGTGAGTTGCTTAACCGGTCTGTGCCCCAGAGCTGGAGGGACTCGCCTCCACATTAAGGGGTATGAAGCCAAGGTTGAGAGCGACTGCATTCATTTTCTCAGGGTTATGGGAGGGAGGATGGGGCTCCTTCCTGTTATTTCCAAGGACTCGGAAAGGGCCCTCCGTGATGCTGGATGAACAGGAGTAGGAGGACGGCAGGGGCTGCTTCCCTCCTCAGTCCCCCGAGCCTATCACTCTCCAGCGTGAAGCCTGTCTGTCTCCCTCCTTGACAGGGAGAACAAGCGCCAGACAGTATCCTGGAGTCTGGGGCAAAAGGCCATCTGGCGTCTCCGTTTGTCTCAGAAAAGCCAGGGCACGTTCCCAGGGCCCTCCTCGTGCTCCCTCGATGCTGGTTGACTTCAGGCTCATCCATGGCCTTTGGGGGTGATTGACATACGCAATTTCTCTCCTCCTGTCTGGCCGAGGTGTGAAGAGAAAATTGGATGTCGTTGAATAATCGAAAATGAAAATCCCTCCAAATTGATTCCTATGAAAACAGAATTGAGTTCCACAATTAGGCATCCTGCCTTTGCAGGGCATCTGAGGCCTCTGTCTTCCCAGGCTGCGGGGCGGGCTCAGACGTGGCTTTACGTGTGATCCCTGCATGCACGGAGCCCTGTGGCTTCAGAGGTCTGAGGGCAGCTGTGCGGTAAGTAGCATACAAACCCAGAGAATCAGTAAATGGGGCTCTTGAGCCCTCCTGTGTCTAGTTCCTGGGTTCCTGAGGCGGGGAAGGAGATTTATTTTTTCTTGCACTTCCCCTG
Source organism: Phocoena phocoena (assembly GCF_963924675.1). NCBI lineage: Eukaryota > Metazoa > Chordata > Mammalia > Artiodactyla > Phocoenidae > Phocoena > Phocoena phocoena. The sequence continues at coordinate 33,494,803 of NC_089233.1, read as the reverse complement.
GCCGCCCCAGAGACGTAACCACGTGCTCTGTCCTGGCTTGTGTGCCCAAGGGACTTGGACATGGGCTCTGTCTCTCTGCTTCCCTCACTAGGAGGGTCAACCTCTTGCTTTTACTCCAGCACCCCAGCATCATTACACTCTCCAATCCATGGGCTGAGCGTTTCTCTAAGAGCTCAGACTCCTGGAATATACTTGGATTTTTACCTGGAGTTCGTGGATGGAATTCAGGGGGTCCATGAACTTGGATGGAAAAAATATATCCTATTTTTTAGTGCATTTTTTGGGTGGTAAAAACATATAACATGAAATTTGTCGTTTTAACCAATTTAAAGTATATGACTCAGGGACATTAAGTACATTAAGTATTGGGCAACCATCCCCGCTGTTCCAGAACCTTTTCATCACCCCAGATGGAAACCCCATATCCATTAAGCAGTCACTCCTCCCCCCAGCACTTTTTACCTAACCTTTACCAGAAATTTACCAGAAATTTACTCCGCCCCTCAGTGTGAATTTCAAAACAAACCTCAATAGTGCTGGTAGTACCTGTGGTTCTATTGCTAATAGAAATTCCAGGTATTTTCATATTATGTCACAGATATCTTGAAAGTCCCTTATGCCAGGGGTTGGCAAACTTTTTCTGTATAAGGTCAGGGAGTAAATATTTTTGGTGTTGTGGCCCATATGGTTGCTGTCTCAACTATTCAACTACACTGTGTAGCATGAAAACAGCCTTAGTATGTAAACAAAAAGGGAGTGGCTGTGTTTCAATAAAATTTATTTACAAAAACAAGTTGTGGGCCAGACTTGACCTGTGGACCATGGTTTGCTGACCCCTACTTTATGCTCATCTCTACTTCGAAGTTACTATAGACCATCACTGGATATTGTTATTTAGTGTGTCAATTAAAAAGCACAGACATATTGTTCTCTTACAAATTTTTGTCTGTATTTTAATATAATTTATAATTTATATATTCTATGTATATATTTGTGCGTTTATAAGTGCAATTCTGAGAAGTGGTGCTTAGGTTTCATCTGACTTCTAAAGGAGTTCATGACACAAACAGGTTAAGGAACCCTAAATCCTTGACCAATGAATATCTTTACAATGTTCTGGAAAGTGGTTTTTTAGTTTTCCCTTGCATACCTCCAAGGCAGAGTGCTCACTGATTCCCTGGGAAGCCTACTTTGGGGAGCAGCTCTGAATCTAAGAATATTCTGTTTCCTGTTGAGCCCACATCTGTACCTCTTTTTACACATTAGTACTGTTTTCTACCCGTTTAAAGCTACATAGGACAACTTATATTCTACTTCTTTGCAGTACTTGAAGACACTCCTTCCACCCACCCTAAGAATCCCCTCTCTCTAGATCAGGGGTCAGCAAACTTTTCCTGAAAAGGGTCAGATAATAACTGTTTTAAGCTTTCAGGTCACACTGTCACTGTCTTGACTACTCAACTCTTCTGTAGTGTGGAAGCAGCTATAGACAGTATTAAAAAAAAATGGGTGCTCTAATTAAACTTCAGTTGTCCACCCCTGCTTTAAGCTAAAGTTCCAAGTCCTCTTGCTATATTAGCCATCTTCCTCTGAACACAAAGCAATGTGCCTGTGTGGCTCTTTCTCCTCCTCATCCATTATCCATCCATCCTTCTGCCCATCCATCTATCCAACTATCCATCCATCCATCCATCCATCCATCCACCCTCCCACCCACCTGTCTATCCATCCACCCATCTGTCCATCCATGCATTGGGAGAGAGTCATTTGCCTCATATATCAATAATTTATAATTACTAACCATGATCAGATCTACAAAGGGAATTAAAGAACTAAAGGGTATTAAAGAACACTGGTAGGTGCAGTAACTACTTAGATGGTGTGATCAGGTCAATTCTCTGAGAAAGTGACATCTTAGCCTAGAAATAAAGGATGAAAAACATGCAGCCATGTGGAGGGTGGGGGTGGAGCATTTCAGGAGACGGTAGAGTGTGTGGGGCTCCCGGGGCAGAGAAGAAAATGGTATACCTGTCGGCTGAAAGGAGAAAAATGTGGCTGGATACCTGAGCTGTCTACTGCTGTGTAAAAAGTTACCCCAGCAGTTAGCACTTAGAACAACATTTCTTAGCACTTTGGGTCAGCTTAGCTGGGGCCTTGGCTCCAGGGTCTTGCAGGCTGCAGTCATCTAAAGGTTTGACTGAGCAAAGACCTGCTTTCAAGCGCTCTCACCTTTGTTGTCTTCTCTTCATTAGAAGCAAATCTCAAGGTCTGGTTCACACTCAAGGAGAGGGGATTTCACAAAGGCATGAATGCCCAGAACACGGGATCTCGCGGACCATCTTAGAGTCTGCTGACCACACGGGAGTGTAGAGGGAGACTGAGGCAGGGGCCAATCCTGCAGAGATTTCTAGGCTGTAGCAAGCAAAGAGGTTATTCTAAGTACCCATAGGAAGCTCTAGAAGGGTTTCAAGCTGGGAGTCACATGATGAACTGTGGGTTTTGAAAAGATCATTTTGACTGCTATGAGGAAAATGGATTGAAGGGGCAAAGAGAAGTGAGGGGAACCAGCGGAAGGCTGTTTAAGTTCCTAATGATGACTCGGACCAGGGTGGTGGCAGCAGGGATGGAGGGAGGAAGAAGGGTGTCAGTCGTATTTTGGAGGCAGAGCCTGAGCACATTCTGAGGAACTGCATAGGAGGACTCAGTGGTTCTCCTCTGCTTCCTCCCTTCTCTCCCTGCATCCCCTCCTCTCCTCCCCGCTCAATAGGCCCCCTGCCACCATCTCCCTGGGCTCCTGTGGGCTGTGTAGCTCTGCTGTCCACAAGCCAGGCATTGACCCAAGAGAAAACAAAGATATCCCTAACGTTGTAAATCCTGGATCCAATTTATTTGTTACTTCCACTCATTTGAAATGCACCTGTTACCCCAAAGGTCTTCGAATACTATCACCAGCAACTACAGAATCAAAGATAAATTGGAACCTTTTGGAAAAACTCTCCGTTCAGAGGGGAAACAAACAAAAAAAAAGTTGTTTTTTTTTCCTCCTTAGATAACTTATTGGCATAGATGGCATGAAAGACCCCCGGGGCAAGATCTGAGGATGTTTGCCTTTCCTTTCTTCTTGATTCCGGTTCCTTCATTTGCTCCGTATATTCACATGGCCCTGACATTTCACTGCAGGGTTTTTAAAACATCAGATTGCCACTTTTGTCCAGGCTAGGATTGTCCAGCACCCACGCATGGGCGGCAAAGCCGTTTGCAATTTGTCTCCAATGTTGTGGCTCTCAGGGTCTGGCATCACCTGGCTACCTGCGTGTTGGTTAGAGACCATGTGCTTACAGTTGGGTGGAGCTGGTGAAACTTCATCACCCACACTGGGCGTCGAGCCTTACTAGGCATTTTATGATGATATTGGGGGTGGGGATCATTTCAGCCCACCAAGCCTGTTCTGTTGTCCACAGGCACTCGGGAGCATAAAGGAATCATTGAACTTCCAATTATCTGCTCTTTGTTACTGTTGTTGTTTTCTATAAAAATGAATGCAGCTCCATGAAAGCTCAGTATCAATCATAGCCTAGCAGCTGGAGGAAAGAGGATGAGACGGGGCCAGGATTGAGGGGAGCTGAGTCAGGTCTGGAGGACCCTCGGGAGGGTGGGGACCAAGTCCCAGCAGGAGTGGAGCTTCCAGCTCCTTTTGGGTGGGTGTCTGTGGGTCTGGTTGGGAGGGGAGACCCCTATGGGTGAGACCCATGGGAAGATGACATACAGCAGCTGGGATGATCTCTGAACCCAAATCAAATCACACTGATGCCTTCTCTGCGTGTCCCCACTGTCCACATACAATGACATTCACATCCTCTCCACGGCTGCAGTGTGCCCATCTGGTCTTGCTGCCACCCGTCCCCCAAGCAGGATCCGCTTCCCTGCCATTCTTTGTGTCTCTAAAACTGACAATATTGTTTCAATGGCCCGGGGTCAGTCCTGCCATCAGGCTGTTTCCTAGCTGCTCCCTCTGACCCCCGTGCACAGAATGACCAGCATCTTCTGGGCATTCAGGTCTCCTCTCACATGCCACCTCTTCCACTGGACATCCCAGACCGTCCCATCTAAATGAGGCTCCCACCTGCCATCCTGGCATATCCCCCAACTGTGTTTCACTGTGACCCTTATCATTGTGTAAAATAAGCTTGCTAATGTACTTGTTGGCTAGTTGAACATCTGTCCACCTTAATCACAATAATACAAACGTCTACACTTCATGTCACATAGTAGTTGTTCATTAAAGATTTCGTTTAAAAACTGAATGCATAAGCTCCTTTAGATCAGGGACTCAATCTTGTTCACACATGCTTCCATTGCCTAAAATGGGGTCTGGAACATGGGAAGCTCTCAAAAAATGTGTATCGAGTGTCCTAATTCTAGAGGGAAGGAATGTCCATTTGGCTGAAGAAAGACCCCAGGCAGCAGCAGGTTATGGTCCAGGACCACACGGAGGAGGCAGGACCCAGCTAAGGGCTCGGGGCAGAACTGGGACCTGGAAGAGAAGGAGAACTGGGTGGGCAGGAAGCCAGTCACCCGGGTCAGGTATAACCTGAGAGGTCTAAGGGAGGCTGAAGCTCAGCGGATACGGGGTGGTGCCGATCTTGCCCCAGGCCCTCCTGAAGTTGGGGTGAAGGCAGTGAAACTAGATCCTGAGCCAAGTTAGTGCCAAACTGCATTGGCTAATGGATTGGGGAGGGCAAATCCATAGAAAGAAGGCTGAGGGAGGCAAGGGCATGCTATTCTGCCACTTCCTAGCTGTGTGACCTTGGGCTGGTTTCTTAGCATCTCTGTGCCTTAGTTTTCTCATTATAAAATGGAGATGAATAATAGTCCAGTTCTTGGGGCTGTTGTGAAGATTAGACAGTATGCTATATATGAAATGCTTAGCTCACAGCCTGGCACACAACATCATTGCCATGTTTCTGATTGTACTGTAATTCCATCTTATTGATATGTCTCTGCCCCATGAGTGCAGGTACACATTCATGGGGCATTCTGTGCAAACCTGTCAAATGTCCAGTGGCTTCTTAATTGGGGCCTCATGGACTCAGCAGAGGGAGGAAGCTGGGTTCTGGGTCTTAGAAATAGAACAAGAAGAGGAGGCATTCCAGAAAATGATCTTCTAGGGACATCATCTCTCTGGGACCCCTGCAGGAAAGGGCGTGCCTTTGGGAGTGAATGGAAGCCTCCTGCAAATGATAAGGTTAAAAGCTCCTCAGAGGTCATCTTGGTCATCTCCCTGCTGTACAAAGCTGACAACCGAGAAGGAGATTCTCCAAAGGTGCTTCTATCCCTTTTAGGGCCACAAATGTTTCTGAGAATCTGGCAAAAGCCAATGACCCCCACCAAAATTTATATTTTACATTCAATTTCAGGTTGTCTACAGACCTCTAGAAGCTAAGTAGGGGGGCTAAGGGTCTGGGTGAAAATCTCATTCTAGAGTCTTAGTCAGTAACAAGTCTCACTACCTTTGCCAAGAAAGCCCCCTGTGAGGAATAAAAGGTGACAGGTCATCATGATTTCCTAATTCAACAAATATCTATATTAATAAGACGTTGGCAGAATGGTACAAGTGAGGGAGGCAGTCCACTGTATGTTTCAATTATAAAGGTAACTTAGCTGATACAATGTTGCCTGTTAAACAACTCTTAGAGGGTCTCCTTTAACTGAAAGTTAAGGATGGTTTGTGATCAGTAAACCAAGAACTGACATGTGTGTTGGTCCTGGCAATGTTTGATGTTGGAGAGAGAACAGAGATATCCCTTTCTTCAGTCCAGCCCCTGTCCAAATTATTATAATATTATAATTTTGGAAAGATTGGAGTCTCTCATGTGTTTATTTGGAAGTAAAAATGTTCACGCATATGGTTCTCTCCCTCTCCAAACCCGAGTGGGGAGGATGGCATTCTGCTACCCGTGGTTGAAGCTCCCTTTCAGAAGCATAACTGACCTGCTTGTCCTGCACATGCATGTAAAATAGGGGAACGTGAGGGACTGGGGGCCCCTATGGGACAAGACATGTGTCCTCCCCAGATCAGGTGCCTGACTTAGACTTGGACATCCTAGGAGACAGGGCACGTGAGCTGAGCACAGAGTGTGGGGCAGGCATTCCTGGCAGGGCAGAGCAGGGCGTGCTAGCACAGCTGCACAGGGCTTTGTGGGACCTGCACACGCATTGATCAGCTTTGTAGGAAACGGTATCTGATTAATTCTGATGAGGAGGACTGAGGAAGCTTAGTGGAATCTGGGATTTGCGGACCTCAATCCTAGCACAGCCAGATTTTATGGGTGTCAAAAACCTGGCCTATTTGTTTCAAAGCATCCGTATTCCTGCCCACCCTGACCCCCCGCTCTCGGATCTACTGGATCAGCATCTTCAGAGACAGAGCCCAGGAATATGTATTCCCAGCAAACCACCCCCCACCCCGCCAGGGGATTCCGAGGCAGGTGGCCCTTTGAGAAACATTGGACTAGATGGTCTCCAAGGACCCTTCCTTCTCAAGGTCTTATGAGGAAAAGAGTCTCATCTGCCACCCCGCTAAAACGTGTTTCCTGTCACCCATTTTAGTTCTTGATTAAACTCAATTTGGCAAGTTGTTACATCTGATTACTTATTCATCTTCTTCTGCGGTCTTTTTGTGGAGACAATTGATGACAGACTCCTAAAGGAGCCACACCCATAGCCTCCTATCCTCCCCCCGCACCATCCTGGAGATACCCCTAACCTGTCCCCTCTCCACTTCCTTTGGGTGTTGGGGGCACAGTGATGCCCAGGGAAGACAAGGGACATTGGGGAGCCGAGGCTGCTTGGAGGAAGGCTCTGGGCTTCAAGTTGAGAACTCAGATTAGTCCCTGCCAGAAGTTGGAGCATGAGGCAATTTAGCAAATTGTAGCTTGCTGCAGATGTCTAATTAGTCGTGAGGCTGGGGGGGTGACTGAAGTCTGGGGAGTGGAAGGGCAGCTCTGTCTGCGGCTGCTGCTGCGGCCGTCGCTGCTGAGGGAGACGTGGGCTCTGCAGCTGGGGGCAAGGTTGCTCCAGGAGAGCCAGACTCCTGCCTGGAGAGCCAGGCCACCAGGAAAGTAATGCAGCGGACGGGGCTCTGGATATGGGAGGCCCAGGTGGACGATGGGGAGCTGAGAAGCTCAGTCTTGGGGGACAGGGAGCTGCTGACATCCTTTGTCCAGACAGCTGGGAGCTCTGAAGGCTTTTTACCCTGCTCACGTCCAGGACACTGGCCCCACTGTGCCCCAGATTGCGTTACTATCCTTACCCCTTCTTTGCTCCTCCTCTGTGCTGCCCATGTCAGTGGATGGAACCATGATCCTTCCTGTTACTTAGGACCTGTTACTTGATACTTCCTAATTCTTCAGCCACCACATCCAATTCATCGCCAAGTCAGCCAGTTGTACCTTCTGAGCCCAGTTAGTTCCAAACCGCACTGGCTAATGGATTGGGGAGGGAAAATCCATAGAACGAAGGCTGAGGGGGGCAAGGGCATGCTATTCTGCCACTTCCTGGCTGTGTGACCTTGGGGTGGTTTCTTAGCATCTCTGTGCTTGAACACAACTCAAACCTACTTCTCCATCTCTCAATGCCAGGACTTAACCTTGGCACTGTTGACATCTTGGGCTGGGTATTCTTTGGGGGCGGGGTGGGGGCGCATCCTGTGCACTGTAGGATGTTTAGCTGCATCCCTGGCCTCCACCCACTAGATGCCAGTACCACCCCTGCTCCCAGTTGTGACAACCTGAAACGTCTCCCGTCATTGCCAAGTGTCTGGGAGGGCAAATGCTCCCGGTCTGAGAACGTGTTCTATACCAGCCCAGGCCACCTCTTTCTTCCCAAGGATCTTTCTCCCTAAGTTCCAGCTTCCTGACTTGTCTCCCATCTCCAGCCTTGCTTCCCCCAGTGCATCCTCCAATTGAAGCCAAAGGGATGTGTCCCTAATGGAAACTGGATCATGTGATGCTCTTACCTACGACCCCCCAGTGGCCCTGGGCACCTGCGGAAGGATCCATATTCCCTAATGTGATTTGGAGGTGTCTCAGTATAAGGACCCTGCCCACACTTCTGGCCTCATAATCTACCAGGGTCCCTCTCACCTGCTCTGCCTCAACCCCACTGGACTCCCATCATCTTCCTGACCACCCCTCTTCCCCTCCTCCCACGGAGCCTTTGCATACGCTCTTTATATTCCAAGCCTACTGGACTTTCCTCAGTGCCTTGAATACACACACTGCTCCCTCTGCCTGAAACACCCTCAAGGATGTAGCCCCAAGTGTCCCAGGGTAACACAAATTACGACAACAATTTGTCCAGCTGGCAGAATCCTAAGTGATCATATTGGTCATGTGGTTTGTTCTTTTGTCCCCATCCAAATCTGATCAGAGATGGCTTTCTCAGAAATTACATAAGCCTCAGAATCACAGTGATTCCCAGCTCCACACCCACAGCTCTCTGCTCTCAACCCCACCGGCTACCACCCACACCCTCTTGTTGGGGCCGGAGGAGGTGGGGAAATGCCTTTTCGGGAAAGCCGACTGGCCGATGCCAGTGTTCTCCTCTATCTTGGGAGCTTCCGGCCCCTCATTTGGGAAAAAAGTGGCAGAACTGGAGTTTTCTGGGTCTACTTCCAATTTTGGTTTATTTCAGGGCTCCGTGTGATTCCAAATGCACCTCATCTTTCATTATCTGTGTAATGTTGGGTTTTCCAAGCAGACTTCATGAGGGCAGGGTAGACCATGCTCATCTTACTGATCACTGCATCCCTGGTATTTACCATGATGTCTGGTGTGAAATCTGTTCCCAGTAAACACCCTTGAACTGATTGGACTTGAGGGTCCTGTGGGAGTCAGGGCAAGGCTCTCGGAGAAGGCTGGTTCAGATTTCCGCTTCAAAAGAGACAAAAAAGGTCAGCATTCAAGATACTGGACTCTGCTTCTGGGTCTGTGACACTGGCCAGGTCACCTTCTCTCTCTGGATCTGTGTTTCCTTATCTGAAAAATGGAGACTTGGATGAATACCTACATTCCTTTCAGCTCCGATGAGTGCCAAGTCATGAAGCGGGCATGGCACAAGCCACCTCAAAGAACAGTTATCGTCGGAGCAGTTCACATCGACTAAAGCCCCTCCTGCAGACTACCTCGGTGAACCCTCTCACCAGCTCCAGCGCGTAGTTCTCTTATTATTCCCCTTTGCCAGATGAGGAAAAGGATGTCCAGAGGGGTCAGTCCCGTTGTTCACAATCTATTACAGAGGCATGTTTCTCATCCAGGAAAATTTGCACCCCAGGGGGCATTTGACAATATCTGGAAACATTTTTGGGGTCACAACTCGGAGGAGGCAGTGCTCCTGACCTCTAATGGTAGAGACCAGGGATATTGATAAACTTCTTATAATGAGAGCCCCTACAGCAAGGAGTTATCTGGCCCCAAATGCCAGCAGTGCTGAGGATGAAAAACCCTGACTTCGAAGAGCTAGACTCACTTAGACTCAGCATATCCAGTTCTAGATTCCATGCTCTGCACCACATTTTGGCTCGCTAAGATGCCAGATAAACCTCTCCACCCTCTGCTCAATACTTACCAGGGAGAAAAAGTCTTATAAAAGTCACAGAAAATCATGGGACTTCCCTGGCGGTTCAGGGGTTAAGACTTTCACACTTTCACTGCAGGGGGCACGGGTTCGATCCCTGGTTGGGGAATTAAGATCCCGCGTGCCACATGGCTGAAAAAAAAAAAAAAAAAAAAAAAACCACAGAGAATCAGAACCAGAAATCTAATATCTCTGACTGGGAGGAACTAAGTTTTTTCCAAGACCCACTTTTCATCAAAAGCTATATTCTTGGTTTTGGCCATAATTCTTTCAGCCTCTTTCCCTCCCCAGCCATTATGTGTCTTATTGGCTTTATCTGGTCCTGACTCACTTCCTATGAGCCCCCCAACCCCCACTGCCCCAGTACAACTCAGGAGATATTTATCAAGTGCTCCATAAACTAGAGTGCCCTGAGCTGCACACAACACACCTGGCCAACAGAGGCTTATCGATACAGGCACAAATTGTCTTGCTCTACAAGAAGACTGGAGTCAAGTGGTTCCAGGACTAGTTCAACAGCATCAAGAATCCAAACTTTGCTTCACAATTTTGCTTTGCCACCTTCAGCACAGACTTCCATCCTCATGTTCATGGTCTCATGATCACAAGATGGCTGCCACAGCTCCAGGCATCACAACATCCCATTGTGTTTCAAGGCAGGAAGTGGATGAGTGGAAGCTCTTTCTTCTTGAAGCTCCTTTTATCAGAAGAATTGCTTTCGGAGAAGATGCCCTCACTGGCAGTCCTCCCCTTGCAGCTCGTTGGCTAGAATCAGTCTCCCTAGGGTTTTATCGAGACTGAGAAACTAAGACAGTAGAGAAGGTGGTTGGGAATAACTGTTGGGTAAACAGCCAGCAGTGTCTGCCGTAAGCTCCTGCTGTGTGCCAGAGACCCTGCTAGACCCTGGGAATAGTGACCAAGACACTCATGGTCCATTGTTCACAGTCCGTCTAATATCTAACTTAGTAACACTCCCCTTCCTCAATTTCCCCACATCCAAAGTCAGAAAAGAGTCATTATGTTCCTGCCATGTTTTAGAAACTGACCTAGGCCCTGTGTCACGAGCCAAGTGACACATATGGGACAGTTTTCCGGCACCTCAATCCCAGCCTCCTCTTGCCTCCCCGACCTCCCTGCGGCTCTGTCCTTATGTGAACCAGAGGCAGTACATCTGCACAGCAGTGAATCAGACAGCTTTTCTAAAGAGTCTGGAAGAACAAAGCCACTCCCAGAGAGGCCGCACCCTCTCCCTGGTGTCTGACAGTGCCGGGATGAGACTGGGGCCCCAGGGAACGCTCTGCTCTGCTGAGGAGAAAGCTGTCGCCCACTGGCTGGCCTGAGGGTGACTTGGCTTTGCACCTCCTCTCTTCTGTGCCTTTGGTTCACCTAGAACACAGCTTCCCCTGTGCTGTCAGTTTTTACATAAACACAGAGCTCTTGGATGGAGGAAGGAACTCCTGGGATGAGAATCTGGGCTTCATACATGTGAGGCGATGACAAAGGGATGGAAACTTAGGTTAGTTAGAAGTGGGGCCCGTGATCAAAGTTACCTGGAGGCCCGTGTGGGCACAGCAGAGGGAATGAACCCTGCAACAGCAGGTGGGCTCCAATGAGGACAGGGCCACCTACCTGGGGAGGCAGTGAGTTCCGCATCCTGGGAAACATGCTGGCAAAACCTGGAGGAGCGCCTCTCAGGGCTGCTCTGAGAGAGAGCTTGGGCTGTCAGAGGGCTTCCTGCAAACGCGTCAAAGTGCCTCTCTTGCTCCTAAACTTCCTGGTCTCTTCCAAGCTCCTTGGCTTTTGTGGGAGAGCAAGCTTTCTGCCCTTGAGGGTGCTCCTCAAGCTGGCCACTGCTTTTCAAGGAGGCTGTTGGGAGCACCTCCCAGTAAGTGAGCCCTGTTGAGAGTGTGTGTCTTTTAGAAAGTGTTGCCTTCATTTGGGTCAGAAGCGCTTGAAGGAGGGGGAAGGAAGAAGAAGGCTCCATGCCTGCAGGATGGTCTGAACACCTTCCCTTTCCTGTAGGTGCTTTCCCCACCTGCTGCTCCCCAGCCCAGAATCTCTCACCTGCCAGACGTTAGAGCCCAGAGGGGACCCAAGATCAGTCACACTCTGCAGGTTTCTAGGGGTTCATTCTACATTCCCAGGTGCAGGGCTGGGATGAGGACGGGTTAGGGTGGTGGCCTGGCATCTGCCTTCTCTGTGACCCCTTGGTGTGATAGTTTGAATAATTATGCCTCCAAATATGTCCATGTCCCCAGAACCTGGGAATGTTACCTTACATGGAGAAAGGGACTGCGCAGATGCGATTATGTTAAGGACCTTGAGTTGGGGGATTATCCTGGATTATCGAGGTGAGCCCAAGGCAATCACAAGGGTCCTTATAAGGGGAAGGTGGGAGGAGCTAGGGAGAAGGTGACATGGTGATGGGAGCAGAGACTGGAATGTTGTACCTTGAAGATGGGGGAAGGGGCCACAAGCCAGGGAATGCAGACAGTGGCCTCTAGGAGCTGGAAAAGGCAACGAAAAGGATTCTCCTCTCTAGCCTCCAGCATGAGCAAAGCCATGCCAACACCCTGACTGTTGCCCAGAGAGACCGATTTCCGACATCTGACCTCCAAAACTGGAAGAGAATAAATTCGCATCGTTTAAGCCATTGAGTTTGCAGTAACGTGTTGTAGCAACAATAGGAAACTAAAGCAAGTGGTTAGATCAGGGATCGGCAAACTTTGTCTTGGGCCACCTAATAAATATTTTAGGCTTTTAGAGCCACACAATCTCTATGGCAACTACGCAACCCCGCCCTTGTAACATGAAAGCTGCCACAGACAATATGTAAAGGAATGAGCGTGGCTGTGATCTCGGGTGGCCTCGGCCTGTGGCGGCTTGAAGCAGGATCTCAGTTCCCCAACCAGAGATTGAAGCCAGGCCGTGGCAGTGAGAGTGCTGAATCCAAACCACTAGACCACGAGGGCCAGTGGCTAGTGACAAGGTCCTGGCTTGTCTGCTTTGGAGAAATGAATTTCAACAAAGAGACGGAAAGTAGTGAAACAAGTAAAGTGTTTACTAGGAGGAAAAAGAGTACGTGTGGATAGACACACACGGGCGGGCACAGAGAAAGAGTCACACCTTCATGGAAGTTTAAATCACTTACACGGGGCAATTCTTCCGGGTTTCCTCTGACCAGTCATCTTGGTTTGCCTGGCTCTGGGTCCGTATTTGGTTTAACTCAGGGTCCTCCCTTGTGTGTGCGCACATCTCTTAGCAAGATGGATTCCAGCACAGAGGCCTATGGGGAGGTTGACACCACCTATTTTGGGGTGGCGCCCCCTCCCTTTTTTGACCCCTGAGGAGTCTTTCTGTGCATGTGTAGTCAGGGAGGTCTCCTTGACCTCAAGAATGAGAAATACTTGGTCTCTTTATCTTGTACCCAAGCAGGACTCAGCTCCTCCTTGCTCCTGTTATTATCTTTATCTTCGAGTATCTGTCCACCGGGGACAAGTTCCAGCTGCTCAGCCTGGGGCCTATCTATCTCCTGCCTCAGCTGTGTTCCAATAAAACTTTATTTACAAAAACAGACAGCAATGGGAGTCGCCGGCCTGTGGGTTAGGGAATGAAGGAAATTGCCTTGTACTGCAGGTCACTGTTCGGGCAGGTTAGCAAGTGCTCCCTAGTTGATTTGCAAAGACCCCTGTAATAACTATGGTGCATCATGACATGGGTTGAGTGATTTCCAAGCATTGCATCCAGCACTTTACATAGATGATTCCACTTAACCATCCCACGCACCGTATAAAATAGGTACCATCACACCACCAATCCCAGATTCAACAGCTGAGAAGCAGCAGAGCCAGGATTTAAACCCACAGAGCTGGACCTAGAGGCGGTCCTCTTAACCACAGCATCATAATTCTGCTCAAGAAGCTTCAGACTCTGAATAATCCACCCACTTCTCCATGGTATCCTTTTCCAGAGAGGAGGGAAGGATCTGAGAGAATGGTTTCCTTACCTTGCCCCTCCCACAAAAGGTTGCCAGATGTAGCAAGTAAAAATGCACGATGCCCAGTTACCTTGGAATTGCAGAGAAACAATAAATATTTGTTAAGCATAAGTATGTCCCATACAGTATGAGGGACATACTCACATTATGGAAAAAACCTTTGGGACTTCCCTGGTGGCGCAGTGGTTAAGAAACCACCTACCAGTGCAGGGGACACGGGTTTGAGCCCTGGTCCAGGAAGATCCCACGTGCTGCGGAGCAACTAAGCCCTTGCGCCACAGCTACTGAGCCTGCGCTCTAGAGCCTGTGAGCCACAACTCCTGAGCCCATGTGCCACAACTACTGAAGCCCGCATGCCTAGAGCCCGTTCTCCGCAACGAGAATCCACCACAATGAGAAGCCCATGAGCCGCGAGGAAGAGTAGCCCCCGCTCACTGCAACTAAAGAAAGTCCCCATGCGGCAACGAAGACCCAGAGCAGCCAAAAATAAATAAATAAACAAATTTATTTTTAAAAAAAGAAAAACCTTTGTTCACTGTTTATCTGAAGTTCAAACATAAGTGGGTATCCTGTATTTTAGGGGGCAACCCTACTCCCACAGCCTCAGGGACCTGGTTCCCTGCCCACCACCAACCAGTTGTCATTTCAGCCAGGATCAGGAGCTTCCTTCTACTGACAGAGGAAAAGAGGCAGCAATAGACGTGTCTGCTTTAAAATACACTGCGCGCCGCTCATTCCCTCGGCTGCCTCTGCTCAAAATCCAGAGTCCCAGGTATGATTTGAAATAAAACACCACTGTGTCTTATCTCTGGGAAGGGTCACAGCCAGGCCCCACCTTCCTCTTTCTCTATTCCTGGAGGTCAGGTTGGGAGATGGTAAATCTCTTCCCAGAACCATGGACTTTGCATGTCAGGCTCCTGGAGGGAGCTCTTCAGAGAGAAAAGGAAAGGGAGCCACTGAAATCGAGTTCAGACTTGTTAGAGGGAATCGTGTTGAAAAGGCGCCCCAAACGTGTGAACTGCAGCTGTTCCCAGCACCGAGAGAATGGCGATGATTTTCCTGGAGAGATGCAGGAGATCATCATATGAGAAGTAGTGAAGCAATAATTTAACATCGTTGTTCTGCTGTGAGCTGATGTGAGCTGCTTCTGGCAGGAGGGTTTGGGGGGAATTTGTTCTCTCTGTGGGAAATCACAAAGCCCTTCCATGTGATTTTCATTTAAATCCCTGAATGTTTGGTTGTAGGTATTCCTTCATTTATTCATTTATTTCATTCATTCACTTATTAAGCACCTCCTGTATGCTAGGCACTGATTAATTTCTCTTCCTAAACGTTTGTTGCAGGTATTCATGCATTATGAATAAATATGCAGGTATTTATTCATTAATTTATTAAGCAAATGTTTTCTAAACCAAGCCCATGCCTGGCTCTGTGCTAGGTGCTGGGGAGACTTAGATACAGAAATTAATGAGGCCCGTGCTTTTCCTTCAAAGAATTGATTGCCCAGTGGGGGAAGTGGACATCTAAGCAAGTAAAGAAAATACAGAGGGTCAGTCTGATAATAAGAACACGGTGGGATTCCATTTACTGAGCATCTACTATGTACTAGTCACTTTATCCACATTATTATTTATAACACATCATACCCAAGCCATTCCTTGAAGCAAGGTACCATTAACATCCCTATTCTGTGGATGACAAAAGAGAGGTTCTGAGAGGTAGACTACCTTGCAGCAAGCTACGCAGCTATAAGTAACAGAACTAAGATTCAAACCTCAATCAGAGTCCAATCATCCACTCTGCCATGTTGCCTCAGGCACAGATGGGAGAGAAAAATGCAACAGGAGCAAACAGAATCAAGTAGCAAGCTCTGACAGGGGCGTCTGCATTGGGTTCCGGAAGCTGAATTTAAGAGTTTTGCCATCAGAGAAGATCAGGAGAGCTTTCCTAGGGAGGCGAACATAACATCTTCAAAGAATGAGGTGTTTGGGCACTGAAGGAGGTAAACGAGAGACTTTGGAGGGTGCGATGGGGGAACCCAATTCTGGGCTGCCCAGCTGATCTAGAGTTGGTTTGTTCTGCTGCAAAGGGTTGAGAGTCTGAGGCTCTTCCTAGGATGAGAGCTTAGCAATTCAGAGAGCCAGCCATCACCCACCCGGAAGCCCGAAGTGTACACAAAGGACAGTTACCGTCTGTGTGAAAGTTTCATCCACCTTACTCGGAAATCTCAGACTTGGAACCTCCACCCACACATCAGGGCAGAATTGCCAGTAAGCAACGATGTGTACTGCATTTTAAAATCGAGTTGGTGTGGCTGATTATATATGCTGTTCTCAGAGCCCTGGAATAAAGTTTCTCATCCAGCAAGAGTCAAGGCTGGTCTCCAAAGTAATTGGCATTGCATTATTGATAAAGGTCCTGGGCCACACGAGCCCTATGGAATCCATCTTCCTCCCTGACATCGGATTACTCCGCACAGCTCCTCTGTTCACCTTGGGCATGCGTGCAACTCCGGAGGCACAGATTCCTTCACTCATTGGCAACTTCAAAATGTGTGCTGTGTCCAAGGGGAAAAGAAAGGGAGGAAAATAAGCAGTGTGTCAGTTTCAAAATATTTGTCCTGAATTTTTTTTAAAAAGGGGACTTCTGTCCTCTTGTCCTTTCTCTGCCATCTTAGAAATTAGATTAGTCATTATTAAACATTTTGAAGTGAAGTAAGAAAAAGGGAGAAGTTTCCAAGGGCACGCTGCGACTTTGGTCTTAACAGAGCCGTCATTGTCAGGAGCCGACACAAAGGCAGCTTGCGTTACTCGTGGAGATGCTGGTAATTAGACCCGTTCCAAAAAGAAACAGCTCTGTTCCTTATTTGCCATTAAGAACGACCAAGAGTTTATTTGCAGAGAATTGGGTTTAATTCAATTAGCAGGAATTGTGAGGCATTCACAACACAAGGTATATTACCCTGGCACTTGGTCTGTAATGACACCCAAAAAGCGTTTAAGGAAAGAAAAGCTAATTTTCCAAGATACTTCTTCTTCTTTCCCTGCCCCCTCCTTTTTTCCTTTTCAGTAACATGGAGGGTTTAGTCCAAATTTCAGAGGCCTGTATTCCCAAATCCCTTAAGCTTTGATTAAGGATCAACAGAGCAGCAGGATATGGAGAGGGACAGGAGAGCTTTGCCATGGAATCAGTGCCAAGGGGGAGACAGCACTTTGTAGTTTACAAAGTGTTTCCACAACCATTATCTGCTTTGAATATTCATTTCCTTCTCCTTCTGGGCCAAGTCCCCAGCCCTGGAAATATTTCTCTCCCAGACTGTCTTGAGTTTCAGATCTCGGCTCGTGTGTCTAAGTCCATGGC
The DNA here is from genome assembly GCF_963924675.1 of Phocoena phocoena. Lineage (NCBI taxonomy): Eukaryota > Metazoa > Chordata > Mammalia > Artiodactyla > Phocoenidae > Phocoena > Phocoena phocoena. The sequence goes on along the minus strand of NC_089233.1, from coordinate 33,477,810 downwards.
CAGCCTGACCATTTGGTTTAGGAGATGCCCACGGGAAACTGGTGATGGTGGATGCAGCTCTGACCTCCGCCTTCCTCCAGGTTTATGCCCTGGGACGTTGCCGAACTTCTCCAAACTTCAGTTTGCTTTTCTTTTTCACCCCCATTTGTAACTCTGCTATCCAACTTGGTGGCCACTTTCACCTGTGGCTAGTTACATGTAAAGTAATTAAAATTCAACGAAATACCCAGTTCCTCGGTTGCACGAGGCACAGTTCAAGGGTTCAGCAGCCAGCGGCCGGCGTTTGCTGTATTGGGCAGCTCAGGTGTAGCGCATTTCCATCTTTGCTGAGCGTTCTTGGGACGGCAATCTATGAAACGGGAGGCACCTGTCATCGTTTGAGGGCAGAGTGGGAAGAATTTGGTGAGAAAATGCACAGCAGGCATGTGCTCCTGAGAAATGCTCACTAATAGCGTCTGTGATGAAGGAGGGGGGACGGGAGAAAGAGAGAAAGGGGGCACCCCCATTCCCAGCTCCTGCTACCTTCCTGTTCTTTCTTTTTGACGTAGACCTTTTTTTTAGAAGTCTTTATTGAATTTGTTACAATATTGCTTCTGTTTTATGTTTTTTTGGTGTTTTGGCTGAGAGGCATGTGTGATTTTAGCTCCCCGACCAGGGGGGTCAAACCCGCACCCCCTGCATTGGAAGGCAAAATCTCTGGACCACCAGGGAAGTCCCAACCTTCCCGTTCTTGACACACATGATCGAAAGAATAATGGAGCAAGAGTTATGGAAGGGAGGGAAACTTCTTTCAAGCATCTTTGATGTGCTCTCTTATCTGTGTCTCTTATAGTTCAACAGATATTTCTTGGGTGCTTTTTCACATATTCCTCACAGTAACCTAGTGAGGAAGATTTTCTGTCCCCCACTGGACAGGTAGGTGGAGCAGTGGAGGCTCAGGCAGGTGACATGGGGCACCCAGGCTGCAGAGCCAGAGGACATCAGAGCCAGACATCCCCCATTCCTGATGACCAGCAGGGGACCCATTTCCTCTCCCACCTCCAGCAGCAGAGTTCCAGCTGATTCTTATTGATATAAGGACTGGCCACCAGCACTCCAGGGGGGCCAGGAATGTCCTACTTCACAGTCCTTACACGATGAACTACTTGGTCCCTGAAGGGACTCCAGGGAGGCCCTCTGCCTGCTTCACTGGGGACTGGGAATTTCCTTGAGAGCAGTGGTGGAAAGGGAATGCTTTTGCAAATAGCCCAGCGGTGCACACAAACTGTCTTATTAGCCAATAAATCAATTAGTGCATTAGGGGGGACCCAGGCCACACAGAGCAGCCCAGACAGTCAGTCTGTCTCTATCCCCTTAGCCAGGGCCTGCAGATCCCAAGAAGGAGAGATATGACGGTCTCCAGGGTGGCACGTAGACCTGGGAGCCTCTTAGAGCCTGGACCAGGGAATCCCACAATGGCTGTGTGAGGGCCAGGTGATTCTCTGAGAGTCGTTAGGCGAATGAAATCGAATTTCGTGATGGGTTCACGGAACCTCGTGGACTGAAAAACACATGACTCTCAGGAGGAAAGCATATTAGCATCATCTTGGCAGAGAGGCAGCCACTGGGAGAAGGAGGCAGGGCACTTAATTGGGAACCCGCAAGACCTGGATTCCACTTTCAGCTTTGCAGCTAACTCACTGCACGGCCTCAGGCAAGCCATGTAACCTTCTGGTCCTCAGTTTCTTTATTTGTAAAACAACAACAACAAAATTGAACAGATCTAAGAAGAGATGCTGCCTGCCCCGAAGGATTAAAATGCATTTGCAGATGTTACCGGAGAGTCATCCATTTCCAGGTTATAGGAGCTCCACTGCTGTTTGTAAGGAAAAATGACGTGGACGTTGGTGGACATTTTGGAGTCTTACCGAAGGCGGAGGTTTTGTTCAAGGTATGTCACGGTGCTGCCTAAAAGCTGGTGGGACAACATGGTTATGAGTTGCGTGGTGTTTTCTCATTCACCATCTTGTCCTTTCTTGGTATTTTCAGTAAAGCTAGTTGGTGCTAGGAGCTTGACTTACCTGCCTTCGCGTCCGATACCAAGCCTTCCATCTGTGGGGCCAGTTCTTCTGTCACAGCCTCTCCTTGTCCCATGTCCGATGAACAGAGATGGCAGCGACCTCTTAGGATCGTCATGGGGGTCGAACAAATCAAGACCTATAGGGTTTTTGGTCAGAATAAACTTTCAAACTACATTAGCCGATAGTATCGCCAGCTAAGTGCCTTTGAGAGTTGGCACTGGAGTGCACTCTGGGATAAGAGACCAAGTAAGGTGTTACCGGGTCCGTGAGGAGCTCATAGTCTGGTGCAATGGCTGTGACATTTTCTGGGGTCGGAAAGCCTCTTGATAATCAGATAAAAGCAATGGATCTCCTCCCCAGAAACACACACACACACAAATGCCATTCTGGGTCAGGAACCACCAAAAGCCTGTAAACTTGGAAGTTTCCAGGTTAAGAGACTGGTCTAGTTTGGGACTGTGGATTAACCGATGTTTTAATCTTGTGCAAGAATCTCTATTGTGGCGATAGGAAAGCGTTCGTTGCTGTTGGAGTTGGTAGCAAGGGCAGAGAATGCTTCTTGGAGCACCTGATGCTGATTGAGTTGGATGAAGCAAGAGTTAATTAGAATAAGTTGGGGGTCTCCGCAGGGCAGGAGCTCCAGGTTCGAGAGACAACAGTGTGCGAGGCTAGGGGAACAGGAACCTCAGGTAAGAACGCTTGGGTCTCTGGTCTCCTGTCAAGAAGCAGAGGGCAGAGTTCATTGGAGTCTCCCGGGGGTCAGAGATAAAGTAACGTTTAACTGGTATTTCCAAGGTTAGCTTCCTGCATGGAGGAGGTCCCTGACTTCGGGGGTGACATGGATATGGGTAATGGTGGTGACGAGTCACCAGGTGGTTGATCCAAACAGGAGTCTTGAGGCCACCTGAGTCCCCGTGGGGATCTTGTTGACTTTGGGACAGGTTCGTGCACAGCGTCCCTCACTCAGCCAAGTCATTAGCCTCAATCCTGTCTGCCCGCCACCAACATCCTTGTCTTTGGTTGAATCCCTAGAAGCAGACCCCGAGGTAAAGCTTTGAATGCAAGTGGCTTATTTGGGGAGTGGTCCCAGGAAGCAGTTGGAGAAGGGAAAGGGGAGAGGGGGTGATGAGGAGGCCAATGTAGGTGCACGAAGGAGAAGGTCACCACGTGTGCAACTGGAGCTCAGCCCCAGTGGGACCCCTGGGCAGTGCTGTGGGCCGTGTCTGAGCCGTCCACCTAGGGACATGCAGGCTGTCCCTAGTTGAGGGCTGCTCCCAGGGCCCCAGTGCCGACACCCTTCCAGCCTGCTGTGTGCACGAAGAATCACAGTCCTGTGGTCAGAGGAGCCGCCAAGAGAGGCCGACGGGAGCTATATTAGGAAGACCCCAGCACGGGAATGGCGAGGGGATGTGAGCGAGGTACCGATGGCCCTGGAACGGCCATCACCGCCAGTCCTGCCTGGAAGGCGGGGGTGGGGGGTAGGCGAGGCCCGGTTCTGGCCGCCTCAGGAGGTCTCTTCTCTCGTGCACACCGCCCCTCCTCACTGAGGCACCGGCTAGTGTGTGCTCCGGTGATTATTTATCAGCATCTCCCTGATGCGCAGCTTCCCTGCAGCCCTGTGTGATCCTAGGCAGAGCCCTCTCCTCCCGTGTCTTTGGAGCTTGGAGCCGCAGTTTCATTTGTTCCCGAGAAGTAAACACAGAGGCTTTTTGTTCCCCTCAAAGCATTTCCAGCTACTCCCCCTGTAGCCCAGCAGGATCATTCTCCAACTCAAATGGAATGTTATGTATCAGATTTGTTTGCCTTTGCACATCATCTGCTCACAGATGTTTGTCCTTTGGCTTGTTTCTTTTTCTAATTAATTTTTGATTAAGTTTTGAAACACCTTCTGTCTCCACCAGTTCCCACCACCCCAGGTAATCCTGTTTACTCTGAGCCCAGGCTGGGAACCTGGGCTCTCAAGGGCTCTGCAGTCCCAGTGGCTAAGAGAGGATGGGGCTTTCAATTAACTGGTTAAGTGGTCTTATCCCTCTTATCCAGACAAGAGAGGATGATGCTTGGACTAAGCACGTGGGATGGAGAAAAGCGAACGAATCTGAGATATCTCTGGAGGGGATGGTTGGAGTGGAGTCGAGGGAAGAGTCAGTGCTGGAAATCACCTGCCAGAAAGAAAATGGTGCGGACATTGTGGTGTGTATTAAGAACACATGGGTCCACATGCACATCCATGTCCTTTGAACCAGTAACTCCATTCTCTGGAGTTATTTAGAGAAAGGAGGGGGAAGAAATGAACAAAAATACCAGTTGCTAGTAGCCTGTATACTAAGCATTGTACTAGGTTCTCTAACGAAGTAGCAGCAGTGGCGGCGGCAGAAGAACAGCAACAGTAATTGTGCATAATCATAGCAGACGACACTTGTTCCGCTTTACTCTGCACCGAGAACTGTTCTAAAAGCTTTATGGGCGCTACCAATTTACTCCTCAAAAAACCCTATATGGTCCCCATTTAACAGATGAGGAAACTGAGGCACAGAGAGGTTAAGAGACTTGCCCCAGCTCACACAGGGATAAAAGGGCAGGGCTGAGACTGAACTTGGGCAGGAGACTCCAACGCCTGACCTTACCTTCTTCACTTACCACCTCCCATGGACCTTAGACCAGGTGTGAGTTCAGATTTGAGTCACCAGGCAGGAAGACAGCTCAGCCTCGGAGAGAAGGTGAGGAAAATTGAGTTTTCAGAGCCTGGGACAGCAGGTGTGCAGCCCGGCTAGAGAATAACATTGGGTGTGTCGTCCCGCACTAGCCACCTGGAACCTTCTCCTGCCTGTTGACTGCAGCTTCCCTGTGCAGGGTGCACCCCAGCCACTTCCCTGTTCCCAGGCCTTCTGCATTCCTCCTTTCTGCAGCCTTCGCTTGTGGACTTAGCCTCAGAAGTCATCCCAATCACCCGGGCCTGTCATGCCAGGATCTGTTATGATAATACTTCTCTTGATAGCTATCATTATGATTCTGAAGTGTGCTCTGCACCAAGCGAGAGGGAGACCCGTGTCCATCCAGATCAGTGCTACAGATCATTGCTTAACCTGAAACGAGCTGCTTTGCCCTCGCGCACCGTAGGTGCTTTGCCTTTCACCTCCGGATGCCCACAGACGGCAGACATGCTAGCCCAGCATTTTGCCTGCAGACATTTCCCCAAGCCTGGCCCTCCTGCCCCAACACACCCTCCTCAGTTTCCCTCTGTGTGTTTTCCAAGGCATTTTCCACTCTGCCAGGGGTGTCCTAGAACCTGCCAGCTCTGCCAAAGAAGATGAAATACTCAGGGGTCACCAGGCAGGACAAGGCAATAAGAAAAGCAAATGGACAACAGCAGGCCCAGCCCCGCTGAAGCAATTACCAAGTTTCTCCTCCATTTTGAGATTGCAGCGGGGAGAGCAAAGATGGTGGTGGCGGAACATAAATTATGTCATGTCTGTGCAAGCAGAGGTTCTGAGCATTCCTTCATGCTGTCCTTTTCATCTGGGCTCCGTAATTACTGTGTCCTTTTAAAAGGAGTCATTGAATATGTGCATTCAAAGGTGAAAGAGAAACTACAAGTGTGGTGTCCTGTGTGTGGGTGTTTTAAAGGAACTCTCCGTCCGTTGCTGGGCGGATTGGTGAGTGAAGGAGGCAGGGTGTCTTGCCCGGGTGTTGAGACTTTCTGAAGACGTGGAACATCATGTCTGCAGAGCAGAGACTCTGTACTTAGGCCCACCTGAAGTCAAATCTCCCTCTGCCACTTATTAGCCGTACCCCTTGGGGCTAATTATTTCACATCAAACTATTTTTAAAATTGGGAACAATAAAAATCTGCATCTAAGAGCTGCAATGAGGATTGAGACGATGTTTAAAAATACCGAGAACAGAGTTTTGTTTTGTTTTTGCAGCCTACAGGGTAATCCTTAGTAAATGTTAACTTTTTTATTATTATTAATAATATTGCATTAAAAGCTTCCTGACCTTCCAAAATCGCATGAGCGCTTGCCTTCAAACCTTTGTCCGTATCATCCCAACAACCTAAGATGCCCTCCCTCCTGGCCTTGAGTCAAATTCTCTAGAGGCAGAGCTGAGATGTGATCCTTGTGCAAATAATGAGTATTGAAGGAGTGCTCTGAGGAGGAACCTATCAAGAAGCAATGGGAGATTGGGATTGACATACATACACTAATATGTATAAAATGGATAACTAATAACCTGCTGTATAAAAAAATAAATAAAATTCCAAAAAAAAAAAAGAAGCAATGGCAGCAGGGTGAGGCACTCAGCAAAGATGTGGTTTGGCTGAAGTCAAGCCTCAGCCTGATCCCACGGGGAGCTCTGGGGTGTGAGTAGCACCACAGGGTTTTAACACCTTGGAGCAAGCAAAATGTATGTTTATACCACTGTATCAGTCAGTCACCGGCTGCAGGCTGCCCCTGAGCAGGGAGGGGTCAGGGCTTCCCCTCTCTGGCATCTTTGGATAAGGTGTGATTCTCCAGAGAAGGTGGCAGCCAACACTCATAGCAGCTGGGGGGTTTGATGCACTGGATTGATAAAAGGGATCTGGGTCAGGTACCACCTTTCCCTTCTCAGAGCACTTCTACCCATCCTCCAAGACCTAGCTCTGTGCCACCTCCTTCTGAGGACCCTTTCTCTCTTCCTTATGCTCTGCCCTTATTCTCTCTGTATCCAGGAGACTTCACTATGGGCACCTCGGTTATAGCACTTATCACACTGTAATGGAATCATATGTTTATGGATCAGACTGCCCTAGCAAAGGTGACTGCAGATGTCAGAGTTACCTCTTATGTGGAGAGAGAAGGCAGTGATGAGGTGGTGTGAGCTGACTGGGGACAACTCAGGGAGGGAGTGGGCACCCCAGGGTGAGAGATGGAGCCGCAGACTTACCATTTCAGCCCCAGGTTGGGTTTTGTGTCCTGGAGTTGGGCAACTCTGATCTCCCAGCCAGGTGTGGGAAGGGCCTGGGAATAGCTGGAGGGATTATAGAAAGTCAAGGGATTGCACAGTTAAATTTCCTAAAGGTGGGTGACAGGAGTAAAACCTGGGGAATATGCTAGACCTCTGGCCTGGGGTGCAGCCGGCCCTGCCCCCTGCTTCCATGGGTTTGGCAGGCAGCATCCCATTTCAGCCTGGGTCAGACCCCAGGCCTGACCAGCTAATTGAATCATTTACCGTCTAGCTGTGCCTGACCACACAGAGCCTGCCTTGGTGATTTCCCTTGAGGATGACGGCCTTAACTGTAGCAACAAGGTCCTCCCTTTGGGAGATGGTGGTGACGGTTCGAATGAGCCCTCGGAAAAGGGAGACCAGCAGTCTGGGATTAGTCCAGCTCAACAGAGAGCAGAGATGCGAGGTCCTGGGGATCAGGCAGCGGAGAGGCAGGATGGCATCTGGCTGAGGCTGTTGGGTTTCAAATTCAGCTTTGAAGTTGACCGGCTGTGTTACCTAGCATATGCTTTCTTGGCCTTTGTTTCTGTGTCTTTAAAATGGGGAGGGTGATTAGTATCTGATGAGCTTCTACAGGGTTTTCTGGCTCTAACACTAGTACCATTTGGGGCCAGATAATTTTTGGTTGTGGGGATCTGTCCTGTGCTTGTAGGGTGTTTTGCAGCATCTCTGGCCTCCACCCACTAGATAACAGTAAACCCCTATCCTCAGTATGACAACCAAAAAAGTCTTCAGACATTGCCACCTGTCCCCTGGGCAGAAATTAGTCTCTGGTTGAGAACCACTGACTTACTACAGGTAAGACCCTTAGCAAGGAGCCTGGCATATTATAAATACCCAAACAACAGACATAGAGAACAGACTTGTGTTTGCCAAGGGGGACGGGAGGCCGGGAAGGGATGGGTTGGGAGTTTGGGATTAGGAGATGCAACCTATTATACATAGAATGGATAAATAACAAGGTCCTATTGTATAACACAGGGAACTATATTCAATATCCTGTAATAAACCATAATGGAAAAGAAAAAAAACCCAAACATTAGCTATAGGTAGCAATATTATTGTTAGTATCATCGTCATCATCACCAGTAGTAACAGAATGTATTAGTTAGGATAACACCGGCCCCTGTTAAAAAGCAACCCCCCAGTTACAGTCCTTTAACCCAATAAAGTTTATTTTTTGCTTCCATAGCAATCCAATGCAGGTGTCCCTGGTGGCCTGCCAGCCCTCCATAGGGTGATTCCAGGATCCAGACTTCTTCCCCTTGCAGCACTCCCCTCCTCTCAGTCCTCAGAGGACCCCAGAAACATTTAGAAATGCCTGGGGAAATATTCAAGAAATGTATTCAGAAGTGCTTGGAGAAAGAGAGGCACACCTGCCTCATAAGCTCCATGGCCTGGAAGTGACTTACATCACTATCGGTCACATCCCATTGGTGAGAACTAGTCACATGGCACTGTCTAGATGCATGGGAGCCTGGGAAATGTAGTCCCTGGCTGGGCAGCTATTTCCTAATGGTAACTTCCTATGAGGGAAGAGGGAGCGTGAATCTTTGGAGGGTGGTTAGTCATTTCTACCATTTACGAGCAGGAGGGTCTAGTGGTCCTGGAACTCTCCTGCCTGCCTCTGTGTGGTCCTCTTATGTTGCCTTCTGGTCCTCATGACCACATTCTACTGCTCCTGGGTTCAACAAAAGGGAATCTATTGGAATGGGGCTCTCAGAATCTGTAGGAAGGTGGGAGAACCAGCTTGGAAAGAGGCCAGAGCTAAACAGGCCCTGCAGGTCTGGGAAGCAGGAATATCCTCCTAGCAGACCTGGTTCTGGCAGAACCCCACCATCCCTGGGATAAAAGCACCCCAGCCGTTTGTTTCTGCCCTCATGTCACTGACTCAAAGCCTTGAGATCTCAGGAGAGAGGGGCCAGTGCTTTGTTATGTGTACCCCCTGCTGACCTGGAGATATTGAGAAGAGGCATCTGGTCCAGTGGTCCTCAACCCTATCTGCTCATCACTGTCACCTGGACAGCTTCAGTGAGTACCAATGTCCAGTCCCCTTCCCATATCAATGAGCTTAGAATGCCCGGGGCTGCATCCTGGACAGTTGCCTTTTGTCAAACTCCCTGTGACCCTAAAGTGCAGCCAACGTTAAGAATCACTGGCTCTGCCCTTTCAATGTCTGAAGTGGGAAAAGGGCCACTTCATTTCCTCACTGAGACTACGCAGGATGGGGGAGAGGCAATTTCTTGGAATAGAGATTGACATGTTTTTAAGAAAAGGGATGAGCTGCTGGGCAACCCCCAATGATAAATGTCCCCCCCACCCCCCATTATAAATTGTGCTCTGCATCCCTTTTCCCAGCATGAGGACACCCCAGGTCAGGGTATGTTCCCCAACCTCCACCCTGTTCTTGTCCAGGCATTACACCCTGTTACCTCTCCCAGCAGGATACACATTTTCAAAGAGTACACATAGAAACACGGGTTATGGCAGCTTTCTAACCTAAAGGAAAGCATCTCCAGTTATGGAATTCCAGGCACTGAAAGAAATGAGATGGCGGGGGTTGCTGGGGCATCCAGGGATGTTTCCATAGCAATTTACATCTTACCACAAGGTCTTTGGAAGGAAGGGCTGTGACCGCTAGGGCACCACTGGGGCTGCTCTCCATCTGGGACTGAAATGAAGGAGGGAAGGGAAGGGGATTTGGAGTCAGGCCACCCTGAGCTTACATTCCCACACTGACTCTAAACTGTTCTATTGCCTGGAAATTTTCCTAACTCATTCCGACTCCTAGTTCCCGCAACATTGATAAGATGGTGATAATAGCGCCTACCCGGCAGGCTTTGAGGATTGAATGAGGGAATGTAACCAAAGTCCCAGCACAGCGCCTTACTTATGAAGTACACAAAACTCATCATGTTAGGTTTCTTGTCTCTCTGTTTTGTGCCATTTGGAGTCGCACAGCCCAGCTTTGCTCTAGACTCACCAATCTCTGGGGAAGATATAGTTAGGAAAACAGGTAGAATATTTGAAAAGACTGGCAGGAGCTAGATGGTGTCTAAAGAATAACTTTCTGTACACTTGTTTAGTAGTGAAAACTTGGAAAATACAGAAAAGAGAAAGATGAAAATGAAATATCCAGTTTTACCTCCCAAAGAAAAACACTGTTAATATATTTTTTTTGTCATTTCCTTCCCCTGTTTCTTCTATTCATGCTTTAACGTAACTGAGATCATGTAGTACAATATTTATGTCATTCATGTTCTGGGTTTTTTTCTTCATATATGAGCATTTTCCCATGTTATTTCAAACTTTGCTGGACCATCACTTTTGTAGTCATATAGTGGTTCCTGAAAAGGGGATGATTCAGCTCCCTGACGCAATCTTCAATTGTTGAACAGCTAGCTTGTTTCCAATTGTTTTTTCCATTACAGAAATGTTACAAAGCATTATTTTGTGCCACAGACTTTTGATGTATTTCCAATTCGTCCTTAGGAATGATTCCCAGGAGCAGAGTTGCTGGGTCAAAGAGAAGGAGGGTTTTTAAAGATCTTTAACTGCATTTCCAGATTGCTGAGCTAAATTTGAAAACAGAACCATCTTAGGAGCCTTTTTAAAACTTGCAGCCTGGCCTCAAAAAAGCAACGAGGAGCTCTTTGGAAGGAGATGTGAATGGCAGCAACTTTCCCCAAAGATTCAGGATGCAGGGTGGGGTGGGGACAGGCCACAGGGAGCCTCAGCGCTCCCTCCTCACGCCCACCCAGCCTCCTGTCCGCCTCCTAATTAAGCTTCAGATAATGTTTACAATCTCTCAGTATTTGCCAGCACACGTCAGGGTGACTGATGGGCCCATCACAGCTCAGGCACCCATCAACCCAGTGCTGGAACTACTTTAACCTTCCTTATACACCAACTTCAAGGGCAAACCAAGGGCAGGGATTTGTCAGCCCCTCCCTCCCCACTCAGTCTCCCTGCTGCAGCTCTTTCTACCCTGCATCCTCTTGCTCCTTTCAAAATTATCTACAAGATGGACCTAAGGTAGTTGTTCAACACCACAAGTAAAACTATCCTTAGGTTACAAGCTGCCAGTATTTTGAAGCAAGTGCATGTAAATATTTCATTTCTGACAGCATTATTAAGAGAAAACTTGTGCATTTTCTAGAAGAATTTTAAGAGCCGTTTATTCATTGGACATTCTGGAGCCTACGGAATTTGGCTTGGGGAGAGAGGGGGTGTTGAATATCATCTGTGAATGGGCTCTTTCCTTTTTTACACTCACATTTAAAAATCTGGGCTAAGTTCCGGCAGCTCCGTGGCTGGAACCAAGTCTGGGGCTAGAGTAGAGGAGAGAGATGGTGAGGAGAGGGGAAGCTGCCTGCTTTCAGAAATACCCTTTTAGGGGGTCTGTTCACAGCCTGCTCCATTAAATGCAGCGGAGCTCAAAATATCAGTGTTACGACTGCTGCTACTATAACAGTTACGACACCAAACTAACCAAAACTACAGTTATTCATTCTCAATCTCCAACTCTAGGCCAGGCATTCCCATTGAATCTATGCCAAAAAGGCAGCGAGATAGATTTTTATATCTGTTTTCCAAATGGGGAAACTGAGGCTCAGAGAGGTGAGGTAACTCTCCCTTGGTCATGTGCACAGCTTGTAAATGGCAGCACAAGGATTTATAAAGCCCAGGTATTTCTGAGTCCAGAGCAATCCATATACGTTTTACCATCTGGAAATCAAATTGAGTGCTCTGAGAATCATCACTTGACAGTAAATCAAGACTGTTGCATGTGGGGGCTTCCCTGGTGGCGCAGTGGTTAAGAATCCTGCCAATGCAGGGGACACAAGTTCGATCCCTGGTCCAGGAAGATCCCACATGCCGCGGAGCAACTAAGCCTGTGTGCTACAACTACTGAGCCTGCACTCTAGAGCCCGTGAGCCACAACTGCTGAGCCCGTGTGCCACAACTACTGAAGCCCACGCACCTAGAGCCCGTGCTCCGCAACAAAAGAAGCCACCGCAGTGAGAAGCCTGTGCACCACAACGAAGAGTAGCCTCCGCTCACCGCAACTAGGGAAAGACACGCACAGCAACAAAAAACCAAAGCAGCCAAAAGTAAATAAATAAATGTATATATATATATATATATATATATATTAAAAAGACTATTGCATGTGGAAATGCAGAAAGAACAGCACACGTGCTTGTGAGATAAAACAGCTTGCTGTGTGCCAGGGACCGTGTCAAACACTTTAAACATAGATTTTTTTGCTTAATTCTTAGAACAATCTTGTAAAAACATATTTTCTCTTTTGTAAGTATGAAATTACAGGCTTAGAGAGGATAAGTACCTTTTATTGTGATCATCTATTGCTGTTATCAAAGTACCCTGAAACTTAATGGCTCAAAACAGCAACCATCCATTATAGCTCAGGAATCTGGGCAGGGCGTGCTGGGCATGGTTTGACTGAGGTTTCTTGGTGGTGTTCCGTTGGCAGATGCACTGCCTGGAGGGTCCGAGGTGGCTGGCACATTGGCCAGGAAGGCTGGAGGTTTGGGCTCAGCTGATACTGTCGGTCAAAATGTCTCAAAGTGGCTGCTCCAGCGTGGCGGTCTCAGGGCAGTCAGACCTCTGATACGCAGCTGAGGGCACCCAGAGAGGTCCCCCAGACAGCAGTGGAAGTGTCCAATCTTTTAAGGCTGGACGAGAACTGGCACAACATCCCTTCTGCCGTAATCCTCTGGTCAGGGTAGTTTTAGAGCCTGCCCAGGTTCAAGGGTTGGGAACATAGACCCCCACCTCTTGATGGGAGAAGCACCAAAGAATATGTGGCTGATTTCAGTCACCACACATGCCCGGGATGACATGCCTAGAGAGAGGGAGGAGAGGTTTGCAAGACTCAACTCCACAACTTGCTTAGAGTCCCTAGCATCGTCCAGGGAGTGAAACATGGCAGGTAGATGCTGGACATGCTGGTGTTTACTATTCATGACACAACACAGAATCCACACCACCGTGGGGCAGGGTTTCCCTATGCGCAGTAGAGAGAGAAATCAACTCTTTCAGGTCAGGGAAGTGACCTTCTCAAAGCGCCCCCAGCCGCGGAGTGGCAGGAGCCCCATTTGTCTCATTCCACACGCTCCATGCTGCTTCACCACCCTTTGCTGATAGCACTTTAAGGTGTTCTGTTTACACCAGTGAAGACAACCCAGAGATTCAATCCGTTCAAGGGAAGAGTTGACCCAATTTGGTGACAAATTCACAACCCTTTGCAGGGTGCTTTTGTCAAGGTGACTAAGACATTTCCCGTTATCCCAGAATAGATCGTTAGGACCCCAAGTGAAAGCAGAGGAACGCTGAGCGTCTCTTACACTTGAAAGAGGGTCAGACACAATGGGTTCAGCCATCTCCTCAGATCGCCTTGAGAGGGGACAAGCCACCTCTGCTGTTATCAGTACTGACTAGATAAATAAGGAGAAGATCAGAGAGGATTCAGGGGAGAGAGGAGTTACCAGTGTCAACCTGAAGTCAGGCTGAGCTCCAAAGGGATCTCTTGTAGACACTGGGATGCCAGCAAGAAGAGGACTCAGTCTGATGGTGTAGCTTCTTATCACCCATTTCTGCTTGTTCAAGCAGGAGGAGAAGAAGACAGGAGAGAAAGGGCATGGAGGAAGGGACAGCTTTAATCTCTGCTCTTGCAAAAGGACTTGTTAGTTTCCTGTGGGTCCAGAGGATACCACAGAAGATCTGGGTTTGAGCCATGTGGCTGGTGTCCCCCAGAGGACCAGCTGCATGGTGAGGGGACCTCAGCGACAGGAGACTGTTAGCTGCCAGAATTCCATCACTCGGAGAAGTTGGGGGAGGTCAGGTGGAGGTGAGTTTTCTATGAGGGAACCGTGTAGAGGGATCTCTGGCAAGGCAGTGCTGCAGCGAGGAAGTGTGGCCAGGCCTGCTAGCTCTGCTCTCCAAAACTATCTTCTCCTCTCTGATATACAGCTTGACTGCACGTCCAAACCCCTTGCCGTTGTGTGTGGCCCTGTGACTGAGCTCTGGCCAACAGGATGTGAACTGAAACGATGCATGACACTCCTGGGTCTGGTCCATAAAGACCACCCACTCGTGTTCCTCCATGTATTCTCCCTCTTCTGGCTTTCTGGTCACGGTGACCTGAAGCCACATATTAAAGATGGCAGGGCCTTTTTCAGCCTGGGTCCCTGAATGATTGTGTGGATGAGAGCTGGCCTCTAATGCGTTCTCCCACCTAGAACTGCTATGTGAGCAAGAGATGACTATCCATGTGTCAAGCCATTATTTATTTGGTTCTATTTGTTACTGTAGCTTTGGTGTCCCTGACAATTACAGGAGGCCTGCACCCACAGGGTTGCCCCTAATCTACCTGTGCCCCGCGAAGGTGCCAGCATTTGGACATCTGTACAGAAGGCACCTATGACCATTGAATTGCCTGATAATCAGCATTGATAGCAGATGATTTCGTTTGTTGCATGGTCAAGTGGAGAGGAATGTGCCCTTTCTCTCTAATCCATCCGCTCAGACCCAATGACAGAGCTGTTAAAACCAGAAAACCAAAGGGAGAAGAGGGCAAGAAGGAGAAGACCATTCATTCTCCCCAATTAATCCCTCTGTTCAAAGCCTTGCCAGCACAGTTGGGGGACGGGAGGAGATGAGCGTTAAATTGGACTTGAGATAGGAGTTTTGCACTGAGCTAGACTGGGCTTCTCACGCCTGAGGGTGACTGGGGAGCTCTGGGTTTCCCTGGGATGTCCTTACAGAACTGAAAAAGGAGACTAGATTGAGGGATAATTGGTGGAAGAAGAGAACCTTCATGCTGGTGTTGTTCTAAGTCAGAACTTTCCATAAAATAGTTCCGTCAAAGCCAAGGACACCTGGCAGCCTGGCAAACTGGTAGATGACAGGGCACAGGGATACATTTTTCTTTGAGTGTGAGAAGAAGAAATCCCCAAACTGCTGGTGCATGCATAATATCCTTGCTGGCCTGGAAGGCCTGTTTAGGTGACATTTGACTTCTCAGATAAAGGGCTCACTGTTTGGTGTGAATGGTGGTGTCATTTGCTGCTGGGAGACAAATCTGAAGGCCCAGCAGGGTAGTGTTTGAGGAGGGATGTGATGATTCTATCTTCCTACCTGGCAGGCCAGTGTGGCATGTTCAGCATGGCCATGGGGACCTCATGGCGATTCCTGCAGGAAGGAAGGGGGCGAGAGGGAGCAGGACGCAGGGAATAGTAGTCATTCAGTGAGACGGGGATGGCTTAGAGTCTAGACGGGGAAAAGCACACAATCACTGAGTCCCTGGATTTGTGCGTAGGAGTACTGCAGAGCAAAGTCTCCAATCGTAGAGACCTGGGTTCCCGTTTCTTGCACTACCACTTGCCAGAGAAGTAATTTAACCTCGCTGATCCTTATCTGGATCCACTTAAAGTGAACTCTATCAGTTGAATGGGCTAAAAATTTCTTTTGTATTCTTAAGCTCTTTTGAGTGGTTTCTATCCCACCCAACCAAAAGGGACCTGTCTCCCACTACCACTGCAGAAGTGGTAGAGTGGTACCCAACACATTCAGCACAGATGATTGAACAGTATGAAGCATCAGAACCCCAGATGGGGATGGGCGTCTCAGACACAGGTGCAGAGGAAGACTAGGTAGGTGTTCCTGAGCCATGATCACCCATCTATCCATTAACTCCGTTCTCATATCTATTAACATGTGGGAAGTCCCAGGAAGGATCCATATCTCCATGGGCAAAATCCCTGCATGGTTTTTAAGGGCAGTTTTGGCGTATGACCTGGGTTCAAACCCTGCCTCTGACAGTCCCAACTGTAGGAAAGGAACTTAGCTTCCCAACCCCAGTTTCCCTGTCTGAAAAAATGGCATGAGAACCAGCTCCTAGGGTTGAGGAGAGGATTGAAAGAATCACGTACATCAAGTTCCTGGCACAAGCAAGGAGGAAACCCTTAATGTCGGCCTTTGCAATTTCAAACACAGGTAGAGAAAGTGAAGGAGAGGAAGGGAAATGATTAAAGGGATGGGAAATCGCTGGAACAAAGCTCTAAGGAGTGTCCTGCCGGGAGTTTCCTGCATCCCTTCTGTGCCCAGTGCTGGTCCACAGAATGGCCCACCTCAAACATGGCTCTAATCATATCAGCCCCCATGCTGGGAACCCTCTGATGGTGGCTGCTGCTGACAACATAAAAGCCAAGTGCCTCAGTCTGGCACCCGCAGCCCTTAAAGAACCCTCACTCCCTCCCCAGCTGGCCTCCACAGTTCTCTATCTGCTGAACATGCCACCGTGGATGACAGACAGGCCCTGACGTCTGTGGGTGCCGTGTTCCTGAATAACCCTGAGCTACCTGTGTTGGAAGTGAATCTAACATAATTATGACTATAAAATCGACACTGAATGCAGTATATAGAGGATTCTAGTAAATGTCAACATTTGCTTTTCATAGATTTATCTAATACATAGAATTTTAAATCATAAGTGAACTGTGGCTTATCTCCAATTGGCCACAAGCCCCACCACTCCCTCCTGCATCACCACATGACCCACCTTCTACTCTGTGTCATCAGATATATGAATGGGTGAGAGAGCTGTTTTTAGTACTCTCTTCAGTGAGACAAACCAGCATTTCTATAAAGTCTCTTATTAACCTTGAGGAACTGTAAAGCTTTAGTTTTATCATATTTTAAATTTATGTTTAACTAGACAAATAATACATAGATGCATTCTCAATGAATTCCTCCTCAGAGGTAAAACTTTTGTTGGTTCAATTTGTATCCTCCCAGAGGATACAAAAAAATTTTTTTTTTTTAATTTTTGGCTGCGTTGGGTCTTCGTTGCTGCACATGGGCTTTCTCTAGTTGTGGTGAGCAGGGGCTGCTCTTCATTGTGGCGCGTGGCTTCTCATGGCAGTGGCTTCTCTTGTTGCAGAGCACAGGCTCTAGGCACATGGGCTTCAGTAGTTGTGGCATGTGGGCTTAGTTGCTCCATGGCATCTTCCTGGACCAGGGATTGAACCCATGTCCCCTGCACTGGCAGGTGGATTCTCAACCACTGCACCACCAGGAAATTCCTCCTCCCAGATATTTTTTAGACATACATCTGTGTGTGTGTGGTGGGGGAGTAAGTGTGGAAAGAGGAATGTTACCAATGCAAACTTGGGTCCGCTTGCCCACGTGCAGTCAGGCCAATCTACTGACACCAGGTTGTGGTGAAGGAAAGTGCAGCGGTTATTACAGGCACCAAGCAAGGAGTCCAGGGCAGCTAGTGCTCAAAAGACCCAAACTCCCTGTTGGGTTTCAGGGAGACATTTTTAAAGGCCAGGTGATGAAGGGGAGTCACAGGGTATGTGATCAACTCCTGCACAATTCTCTGATTGGTTGATGGTGAAGTAACAGTGTGATGTCATAGGGGTTAACATTATCAATCCTCAGGCTCCAGTAGGTCTGGGGGCTACGTGCTCACAGTCATTGACTAGTTAACTTCTTCCATTTGGTGGGGCTTTTAGCATCTGTAAAACAACTAAGGAATGGGCATCAGATACTGTTATCTAGGTACTTCAGAGAGGGGCTAAAGCAGAGGATATACGAGAGCGTTCTGTCCCGGGAAGGCCTCATGGGTCCTGCCCAGTTATAGGAATATATAATATATATATACTTCAGTTATTTTTTTAGAATATTGGCATCATCATATGTGTGCTGCTCTCCAACTTTTCTTGTCCATTAACAGTATGTAGGGACTTCCTTAGCGGCACAGTGGTTAAGAATCCGCCTGCCAATGCAGGGGATACAGGTTCAAACCCTGCTCTGGAGGATCCCACATGCCACAGAGCAACTAAGCCTGTGCGCCACAACTACTGAGCTCGTGTGCCACAACTACTGAAGCCCTTGTGCCTAGAGCCCATGCTCTGCAACAAAGAGAAGCCACCTCAATGAGGAGCCCACACACCACAACGAAGAGTAGCCCCCACTCTCCACAACTGGAGAAAGCCTGTGCGCAGCAACAAAGACCCAATGCAGCCATAAATAAATAAGTGAATAAATGTCACGCTTTAAAAAAAACAGCAGCAGTATGTACTGTTGAGTTTTTCATGTCAAAACATTAGGATTCACCCCATTTATTCTAGCAGCTGCATAATATTATATAATATGGCTGGATCATAGTTGATTTGGCTTAGAGGATGGTAAACTGGCAGCCTAGCAGCCACATCCAGATTACATGTGTGTTGTGTTTGGATGGAACCGTATTTTGCCCTTACAAATTGAATGCAAATGGCTTTAAAGTAGGCATCTCGTATTTCCCCACAGACCTCACCATTCCCTATTGTCTGGCAGGTAGTTCACTTTATATACTTTTATTACTTGCTTGGCCCCTGGAGGCATTGGAGTGATCAAACCCTGTATTTTAGCCATTCTTTTATCTGTGGACACTTAAATGTTTTAGAAATGTCTTGTTATCCTGAACAATGCTTCAGTAATCAGCCATGTCTATGCCTCTTTATGTTGGTGTGTGTTTATCTAAGGTAGATGTAAGAAGTGGGCTTGCCTAATAGGGAGGAATGAAAGGGGCCGTGTGACCCAAAATGCACAAGTTGGGAGACACAGACGAAGATTCTGAAGGAGGAAATTAGGGCAGCTGAGAGTGGTGTTGCCCATGTGCTGCTGGGGACCTGTAGCTGTTGAATAGCATGCTTCTCCCTCACAAATTCCTACTGGTTTACAGCAGGGAAATGCTGATGTATACACACACACATACACACACACACTAAAGGTTATGTAGCAAGGGATCTTCTGCACTTGTGCTTTATGGATGTGGCCACTTGCTTTGGAATCAGCTGCTCTCCCAGCCCCAGCTCTGAAAGGACAGAGGGAAGGGAGGGGAGGGGAGGACCTGGGCTCTGACATTCATCACACCTTGGAAGTTTCTCCAGGGCTGGCCCTGGGATAAGCCTTACTAAGCCACAGGCCACAGCTAATGCATCCTCTTGGCTGAGGTCAGTCTGAAGCCTCCCGTTTAGGAGGCTAATGACGCGTGAAAGCTGCCCAGTGGGCAGCAGGCACTGCCTGAGCTACTTCTGGGGCTGATGGCTTCAGTGAGGGCTGGTCTGATACCTTGGGGGTGAGCATGGGGAGGGAGTGCTGGGAGCTGGACCAGTGTGAGCTACAGGGGCCGTTCATCTAACTCAGGAACCCATGCATTCTTAAGCCCTTAGTTGGATTCACAGCTGTGAGCTGGTATCTGCTTGTCTTATTAAGCTTGGTTACAAATAACAAAACACTATAGACTGGGTGAATTAAACAACAGGAGTTTGTTTCTCACAGTCTGGAGGCTGGAAGTCCACCATCAAGGAGCCAGTAGTGTTGGTGCCTGGTGAGAGCTTCTCCTTGGGTTTCAGGTGGCTGTCTTCTTGCTGTGTCCTCATATGGCCTTTCCTTCGTGCGCGAGCAGGTGGAGAGAGAGAGACAGGAAGCAAACTTGTTGGTGTCTCATAAGGGCACTAATCCTGTCCAGGGGGCCCTACTCTCATGACCTTATCTAAACCTAATTACCTCCCAAAGGCCTACCTCCAAATACCATCACATTGGAGGTTAGAGCTTCATGAATTTGTGGTGGGGGTGGACACAGTTCAGTTCAGAGCCAACTGGTAGGAAAATATGGCTGAGGATGGCTGGTCAACCTCAGGTATAAGTAGAAAGTTGCAGGGTGGAGAGTTCCTGGAGTTATCAGGGAAAAAAAAAACACCTTATCTGCCCCTAGATAGGAGATCTCTTCTAGGCATATATGAACATCATGGGTGGAATCTTTATTCCTTTATTCCAAAATCAAATCCTTTAATACAGAATGGGCTGTGTGTGGGTAGGAGCCTGAAAGTCTATATGACTTTATCTTGTGTTTAAATCTAACTTCCTCTACTGAATAAATTTCTGAGCTTGAAAAAATTACTTAACTACTCTTCCAAGCCCAATATATTCTCATCTATGAAATGGGATCATGAAAGTTGTTCTGGGGATGACATAGAGAGCTTGGCACAATGCCTGGCACCACTCTTTAGTTCACAATATTTTGAGGCATTTTGGAAACAGAAGGCTGTGGTTGCTGTAGTTTGAAGTTTTACCTTCTCAGAACACTGACTCGAAACTTTAAGGGGGAAAAAAAAAACCCTTAATGGCTTTGCTTTTTCGGTGTTCATTTAATCATTATCAGTGCATGGGCATTGCACACAGACCTCCCCCTTTTTTCTTCCTGGCAAGGTTGTTATAATGTGTTGAAAATATTAATTATCCTCTTCACCTTATACACAGGACTGGAAAAACAAATCTTGCTCCTGTGCTTGCTAGAAGAAAGAGTGCCTCTGTGTGTGTGTGTGTGTGTGTGTGTGTGTGTGTGTGTGTGTGTGTGTCGCGCCCATTGTCCCCTCGGGTCATAACAAATTATTGATGCCAATTCCTTTAAAAAGACAATTAATCCAATTACCTTCTCGTTGAATCAATACTAATGTCTTTTTTTTTTTTCTTTAACTTGCAGGTTTCGGCAAGCCTGGCTGCCAGCAAAGCTGAGGTAGGAAACATGGCTTTGCTGTCCCTTTGGAGGACATTTTGAAACGGTTTTCTTTTGCAATGGAATGAAGAGGGTATTCTGGTTGCAGTTGTGCTCTCCTGGTGGTTTGTCTGGTGTGTTGTCAGTTGTGTGGTTTCCACGGCGCTAGGTTTGGGGCTGGCCGGGTCCCCCCTGGTACTCTTTATGGAGTGTGTACTGAGTAGCCTGGTAAAGACGGCTGATGGTTTCAAATTTGGATCTCCTCTTGCTTCTGTCTTGGTGACTCCAGAGTCTGTATATACACATTATGATTCTAGCTCCATTCAGACCAGCCCTTGCTTTGACAGTGAGACCTCCAACTGTCTCTCTGGTGGTTTCCATTCCCTCCCTCTTTTTCCTCTCCCTGTTCATCCTCTGGGGCATTAAGGGAACTGTGGCTGATGCTGACAACAGGTAAAGAATTTAAGAAGATGTTGGTCAGAGGTCACCAGCAAGGTGACCATCCATGGGGAATGTGGCATCAATTAATGGGTACTCCAAATATATCCAGGGCCATGGAGCCGTTGTTCTCCTCCTTCTAGGTTACTAGATGTGTAGAGCAAAGAGCATCTACTTGGGCCTCAGCAACCCTGGGTTCTGTGTGACATCGTGCATCACTTTAACTGCCGAGACTCACTTTTCTCATGCACTCAGTGAGGATAATTCAGCTCCTTTTGACCCATCGCATGGTTGTTGGAGGGTGATATGGAATAAGGAGTGCAGAGGCGGATTCTGACTGTGTTCTACAAAATGTAAGGGGAGATCATTGCAAGAGTGGAAACTCCAGTTCAAATGTCTACAGTCTTGAATAGGATAACTTGGTGTGCAAAAGTTTTCTAGGAACTGTGGTTCATTAATGGTGTAAATGTTATTTTAGATGCCTAGGGAGGTAGATCAGTGGGAGGAGAGGAGGGTCAGGAAGCAGAAAGATGGGGTGGGGTCAGGAGCCACTGGTGTCACCTGCTTCCCAATGATCTTGTGACCAGTTACTTAAGCCAGTCATGTATCTACTCAAAGCTCCTTTCTTCATCTTCAGAGTGAGAACAGCAATACACATCACATGAGGTTGCTGAGAGCATTAAAAGGGCAATGTCAGTGTTTACTTTTTTGATTTACTCCATGTATCCAGTACCTAATATATACCATTCACTATGTAAAGATTTCACATACATCATCTTATGAAATCTTCACAAAAATCTTGGGATGTATGAGCTGTTATAATCCCCATTTCACAGAAGAATAAACTGAGGCTTGGAAAGACTCAGTGACTTTCCTAGAACCATTCAGCTAATGAGTGATAGAGCTGGGATTTGTAATCATGTCTGGCAGGGCTGGCTATTAACTGCCACACCATGTGTCTTAGTTCAGGCCGCTATAACAAGATAGCATGGACTGGGTGACTTAACAGAAATTTATTACTCACGGTTCTGATGGTTGGGAAGTCAAGGATCAAGGTACCAGCAGATCTGGTGTCTGGTGAGGACTCTCTTCCTGGTTTGCAGATAGCGATTCTTCTCATTGTATCCTCACGTGGCAGAAAAGCAGAGAGAGGAAGCAAGCTCTCTTGTCTCTTCTTATAAGAGCACTAATCCCATTCCTGAGGGCTAATCACCTCCAAAGGCCCCACCTCCTACTACCATCACGTTGGGGGATAGAATTTCAATATATGAATATATTCAGTATATGAATAACAGCATGTAAACCACCCAGATCATGGCTTGGTGCATAGTGAGTGTTGATAAATGTTAGCTCTGGCACTCCTTAAGGGCTGATTCTGCTTTCTAGATCATACCTGAATATGTCTCAGTGCACTGGGGTCAGCACCACAGAGAGATGCCTATTTCCTGTGATTTTCCATCTTCCTTTTCCCAGCACAGTCTCACATTTGTGCCACATTTGGCAGTTTAAAACACACAATCAACAGTAAAACACCTTTACATATGTTGCCCCTTTTCAATTTCACAGAAATCACACATGGCAGGATATTTGTTATCACTATTTTCAGATGTAAAAATGGAGTTTTGGAGAATTGCAGTACTTTAAACATTGGTGAAATAATGTTTAATGATCTAGCAATTCCACACCTGCTTGTGTGCCTAAGAGAAATGAGTGCTTATGTCCACCAAAAGATGTATACAATAATTTTCATAGAAGCTTTATTTCTCATAGGCAAAAGATGGAAACAAACTAAGTGCCCATTAACAGGATAATAAATAAACAAATTGTGATATATTCATGCAATGGAATACAAGATAGTAATCAAAAAGAATCATCAATGGATATATGAAATAGCCTTCATGCATTTCAGAGATATAATGTGGGGTTAAAAAAATACACCCTGGGGCTTCCCTGGTGGCGCAGTGGTTGAGAGTCTGCCTGCCGATGCAGGGGATGCGGGTTCGTGCCCCAGTCCGGGAAGATCCCACATGCCGCGGAGCGGCTGGGCCCGTGAGGCATGGCTGCTGAGCCTGCGCGTCCGGAGCCTGTGCTCCACAACAGGAGAGGCCACAACAGTGAGAGGCCCGTGTACCGCAAAAAAAAAAAAAAAAAAAAAAGAAAAACACCCTGTATGATTTCATTTACATATAAATGAGCACCCACTTCTGGTGAAAAAAGTAACAGTCATGGTTACCTTTCAGTAGGGGGACAAAAGAGCCAGTTGGGCGATGGGAATATTCAATGCCTTCATCTAGATATGGTTACATAGGTTACCATCACATGTAAAATTTATGGAGCTCTACACCTAAGATGTGTGTACTTTATAGTGTATAATTTGTATACCAAGAAAAAAAGTGAATCTACTTGGTTAAAAAAGAGCAGCAGCAAAAATGAAAAAGAAAACAACATAAAAAGTATAAACCAGGATAATGAAAAAAAGGGGAATGAGGAAGTCTAGAACTTTCAGCACGTAGACAAAACTGTAGATCAAAAATAGCCTAAACTCACCCATTCATCACGCATTCATTCATTCATTCATTCATTCATTTTTACTCCCAATTCCTGTTTCCCAGATGGAACAGGATTTTTAAAAAACACACAACTTTTCCATTCTCCTAACCATGGTTTCTAAGGCTAAATTGTAATTGCTGCAGCCAGATCATATTTTTTGCACTACTGCAGGGAGATAACCTTTTATTAATTGAATTTCTAATGGCAATTCATCAAAGCAAGCGATCACCGTTATTTAGTGCATGATCCATATTCATGGCATGTTCTGTTAGGTAAATAATAGTGGCTCTGGGAAAGTGCTTCTGTGAGGTCCTTTTCCTTCTCAAATGACTTTCTTTTTTTCCCTAAGTACAGACAAACAGTTGTAATTTAAGCAGAACAAACCCCACCTGTCGAGGAGACGTTGGTTAAAGGGAGACAAGAATGAAAAACCCCCAGAATCAGTGAGAATGAATGGCTTTGCCAGCTCCCTTTCTCTCTGCAGATTGACAGTGAATATGTGAATAACGTTTGCTAAATCTGGACTTTGAAAACATGACAGTAAGCTGTTTGTGCCAATAATTTTTCATGGCATATGCCACCCCTCCCTGTACCACACACAGTTTTAATAAGATGGCACATGGACTGTTGAGAAATGTTAAAACCCTGCAGAGGAAAGAGCTTTATCTTTTGACCAAATTCTGCCCAGCAATGTTTATGACAGCTGAAGAATTTATCTTAAATTCCCTCTGCTAGCCACAAAGCACATGGCCCCTTGTCCCCGAGCAGCCTGTAAGAACCAAACTAAGATGTCACATACATAATATAACAGATAAATGGCCCAATTTCCATGTCCACGTGATGAATGGAATGCAAGTTCAGCAAACACATATTTGCACATTAATTGGCCCTGCGTGGTTCCATTTTGTTCCTGAGTTGCTACTGTATGTCTCCTGGACTCTTTCCCCTTCAGAATCATTAAGCCTGTTTTATCGCACAAATGCATACACATCTCCCCCCTGTTTACCGTCACGCAGCTTGCCCTGCTGAGAGAGAACCAAGTAACCTGGGTGCAGCCATTGGATTGCAAATGCCTGCGTCTGAGTTCTCTCCACCTCCAGCTGCAGGGTAACACTGAGGTCTGAGACCCGGCCCCACAGTGGCTATGCTGACAGCCAAACAAAGGAGACTGCAGGAAAGGATGCTTTAAAAAAATCATTTCTTCTCAGTTACCAGTTGGTTCTTTGCCTCACCTTAAATGATTTCCTGTTGCTAGTTTAATGGCAATATAAACCCAGTGGAGGGCCTCAATTCTGATAAACTGGCCTGCTCCTACTTCATGGCAAAGCAGTCGAACTGAGATGGATTAATATTACAGTTTTACTATCCCAAATAATTGCAGTGGGAGACAGTGCTGGTGGCTAAACCCAGTGGCCTTCGGGAGACGTACGTGGAATCTTGCTTCCACCAATCTCTGTTTCCATCCAGAGATTTTTATCCCGGGCCAAGGAATCATACATTTTTTCTGTCTCAAACCTGAGTCTCAGAAAAGCAGATCCAAGGGCTACAGAGCCTTTTAGAATACTCTGGCCCATTTGGAGAGAAACCAGCACTTTTGAGAAGGGCCTGAATTTCTTTTGCTGTGAACAAAAGACCAGTCCTGGTCATTTCAAGTCACTTCAGAAGCCAGAACATTTTACAAGGGACAGTTGAGTTATTGCACAAAGAGCATTACAGTGGGAAAAGCATGAGCTTTGGAGTCTTAGAGATGAGATATGAATCATGGGTCCACAATTTACAAGTTATGTGCCTGCGGGCAAGTCGCTTAAATGCTAAACAGGTCTCTTATCAGTAAAATGGCAATAATGCACACCCCCCCAAAGGATTGATTTGAATTTTAAAATTTGATAATCTGTGTGCAATGCCTAAGACAGTACCTGGCACAGAGCAGATGATCCACAATTGTTATTTCGCTTCTTCACACAATCCCCGCACTGTATTTCTTGTGTAAAAGTAAGACAATAAATAAATAACTAGAAGTTTCTTTTGAGACCTGTGGCTTTGAAAACTTGCTGTGATGATTTTGCATCATGGCTGACCCAGAACCTAAGCAGGCAGACGTTTACTTACATGGCTTAATTCATGTTGGAGTCCATGGCCCTCTTCTCTCCATTAAGGGCAAGATCCATCTGAAGATCAGCAGTACTTTCCAAAGAGCGTGCTTGCCCTTGTCTAATTTGTCCAGTCACACTTTGATAGTCTTCCCTGTCTTTGAAGCCAGCTCAAAAGCATGTTTAAAGAACCTGCAAAAAGTAATCAGGTCTTAATTCAAGGGCCGAGAATTCTCAGTTGGAGATATGGTTGGCCTTTTTAAAATTTGGTGGACATTTAAGTGATAGCCATTCTATACTAGGCAAAGCACTAGGCGCTGGGATACGTATATGACTTGGACATATAACCTTACCCTCAAAGAACATACGATCCAATACGCTGTGGGGGGGATATATCATAAATGATATAAGGTCATTTGTTTCGTGGTGACCAGCATTCTCATGAGAGCAAAGCCCTCTCCGTCAACCCTGCTCCATATTCCTTAAGTTTGGGGTCTGGGTTCAGACATAAGTAAGCCTCGATGGGAATGGGATATGTATGGAGGCTTCCCAGAGGATATTACCTCCAGTAAAATGCAGACTGGAGCCTTGAAGTCAAGAAAAGTAGAGAACACGAGAAAAGGCACAGATGGGAAAGAGCTTGCACGTTCAGGGAATAGGCGTGAAAGGGGTGTGGGAGCTGTGAAAGAGAGTGGAAGTGATCGGAGCGAACGTGGAGAAACCAAGACCAAGATCCTCCTGGAAACAGAAGGGGAAGAGGGTTACAAGAAAGGAGCAGGGCACTGAATGATTCACTGGGGTCGAGGAGAGTGAGCATCGGGTTGATGGCACTGGGTTTGGCAGGTATACAATCATTAATGTCCTCAACAAGAGCCTTCCCAACATAGGTGGCGGGAGTAGAAGTTAGATGTGGATGGCTTAGGGGTAAATGGAAAGAGAAAACACATAAGTACAATATAGACCAGCCTTTCAAGGGGCAAGTGCTTGAGCCAAGGCAACGATGCTCCCTGGCTTGAAGGAATTTTGAAGGTGGCAGGGGCTTGGGTATGTCACAGGCTTGCAGAATGGGCCTCAGAAGATACGGGGATGTGAATCAGAGCACAGATGGGGTTTACCTGCTGAAAGGTGAGCAGTATCCCTGAGGGTACACTCTCCTTGCTCACCGTTGTGTCAACCAGGGCTCAACACCGTGCCAGAGAGCTATGGCATTAATTGGACTGAGAAAGGACATTTTTCCTGTGACATTGAGAAAGAAAGGATGGAGAGTAAGTGTGAATGAATTTGAAGAAGGGAGAGACTGAAAGAGGTTATGCCTGGTAGCCTTCATATACCCTGTGAATAGCAGAGGGAACTGCATGTGCTGAGAATAAGGGGGGCAGAGGTAGAATTGGGTGTTAAAGAGGAAAAATAAGCAAGAAGAGGGAATGCTGATGGGAGGCACTGGTGAGAGGCTGACTGACCAGTGAGATCTGTCCAGCAAACTGACATCCAGCAGCACCAGGGGAGGGAGCTGAGCCTGACAGCAGCAGCCGTGAACACATGGCGTCATTCACCACGTGTGTACTGCGTGCCAAGCACTATGGTAGCTTCACAACAATCTTTAAAATGAGTGTCACCATCCCTGTTTCACAGAGGAGGTGACCGAGACTCTAAGAGGTGATGCAGGTTAACCAGACTTACTTAAGAATTAAATAGCAGGACCAGTGTTTGAATCAGTGTCTGACTGCAGCGCTGGAGCACGTTCCACCATGAACACAACTGTCGTCGGTACAGGTTGTGGAGTCTGATG
This sequence comes from Phocoena phocoena, assembly GCF_963924675.1. NCBI lineage: Eukaryota > Metazoa > Chordata > Mammalia > Artiodactyla > Phocoenidae > Phocoena > Phocoena phocoena. The sequence continues at coordinate 33,450,327 of NC_089233.1, read as the reverse complement.
CCTAGGTTCAAACCCCAGCTCCAGCATTTCCCATCTCCAGTCCCTGCTAGAGGTGAAACTCAGGCAAATTTCTTACTTTTGCGTGTCTGGTCTGTCTCTTCCATAGAATGAAGATAATTAAAGAATGAAACTTACAGCTTTTTAGTGAAGGTGAAAAGGCATGATAGAAGGTATGGGAAGTAATTAACATATTACCTGGTACATAAATAGCCCTTCACTTATGCTAGTCATTGTAGTTATTTTTATTAGTGTTGTTGGAAGCTCATTCTGTGCTACAATAGGAAAGAGCAGAGGTGCCAGCTAGGACCAATTCATATCCTCTAAACCAAGTGGATGCATCTGTTCCTGAGTCTTCCAGAAGCACCTTACTCCATGGAAATTAATTAAGGGTCCCTGGAGAAGGTGAGCAGTCAAAAAAAAATTCTCTTTCTACTGCCTATATCAGAAAAAAAAATTGGTTTCTGTTACTGTGAGGTTTTGAGGATGTTAGAAGAATCTCACCATTTGTACGTTGCAATGGGGTTAATGAAAAAGAGTAACCAAAGGAAAAAAAAGTCCACTAGCTTTTAATTAACATCTGACTATATGCCAGGCACTCTACAAGTCATTTCGTATACCTTATCTCATTTAATTTCACCCTTACAAGAGCCCTATGAAGTGAGTACTATTTTTTTCCTATTTTACAGATGAGCAAATTGAGGATCAAGGTGGTTAATTAAATGAGTCAGGGAGGTTATAGGAAGGGGATCAGGAATCCCATCCGTGACTCTCAGACCCCAAAGTCAGCTAAGGTGATGAGCTGAAACCAGAAGTCACCTCTCACCTTAGAGGCAAAGGCTGGACCTTCCAACCATCACAAGAAAACCCTAGTCTCTCCTCTTCTCCATCCTCTCTTCTGCAGCCTTCCCCTGCCACAGCTCAAGCAACCTTGTCGACTCTCTGTTTTAAGGTTTTGTGAGTGCTCTGTGATCACAGAACCCATTCCCACACCATAAATTATTTCCTACAGTTTTGACACCATTTATTTCCATAGCATTATACATTCCAACCTTCTGACTATTTAAGATCAAAAGATGTGCTCCGGGCTCACATTTCACTCTAGCTCTCAGACTCGATGCACCAAATTAGACTGAATAGCGGAGGCTCCAGCCTGTCAGTGCCTGTAATGTTGCATAATTCCAAGGGTTTAGCATGTTTTTGTCAATGGCAAAGGAGAAACGGACTGATCCACGGTGGTAGGGCTTCCATGGAGGAGATGGGAGAAGGGTTAAAGATGGGACAGTTGAGGGGGAGTATTGGGATATTCAGAATCAGCCTAAGTGGTGGGAGTGCAACTGGTTGATTGTGGAAACCAAAGCCAAAGGCAAAGGTTTATAAAGGATCAGGTAAAAAGGAGAAGCTCCAAATAGGGAACTGTGGGTCCCCCTGAGAGAATCATGGAACTACTGGGTCTAGTGAAGAGGAAGGAAGAGGGATTGTGGCTGGAATCCAGGCTGGGCTCAGAGGTGCTGGAAGTGCACGGACTATATATGTATTAGCAGATGGACCTCTTTGGAGGAGCACACACTGATGCAACAAGCTGAAAGAGCATCTACTATTCAACCGCTACTTTTTTAGACCCTGGTCACATGAAATGAGTAAGACCCATCTCGTGCTCTCATGGAGGCTGTGATCTAGTAAAATACACAGACGGGTGAACAGATGCTTTTAGCCAAGTTCTAAAATAGAGATGGGTTCAAGGGAGAGAGTGAACACCTGGAGAGAGTGACAAGTCTCCAGGAAGACTCGGGAGAATTTCAGATGATGCGTCTTCCTCTCCCACATCCCCGTGCCCTAACTCCAAGGTCAATAAGAGGCATCGGGTGCTGTATACCTGGGTACCATGCTGCACGGCATATTTTAACAATCTGAACCAAATTTGGCAAACAGCAAAGACTGCTTTGGGTTGACTGTGTTTATGGGTGAGGGATGGAAGAGGAGAGGAGAATTGGGAAATCTGTCAGACATGTGGATCGGCACCTGACGGTAGGGACAGCAGCAAAGGAGACTCTTCGTGATGGCGGCGGTGGTGGCAGTGACAGTAGCCAACATTTATTGAATGTCCACTGTCTACCAGGCACAGTGCTGAGCATTTTACATAGATTACCTCATTTATTCTTTCCAACAGGCTTGGGTGGATGAGTATCCACATAACCTTCATTTAATGAGTGAGAAAACCAAGGCTCAGAAGAGTCGATGGGATCAATTCACGGCTGTACGGCTAACAGGCAGAGTTAGTGTTTGATTCTAGGCAATTTGCCTTCTGAGCCACCAGCCCAGCTAAGATGGGGGAAGCAGGCTTGAAAACCCCCTTGGGTTAAAGTCTGATTGCTCAGCACAAACCTCTCGTGACAAATGATGCTAGCACACTTTGGAGAAACTTTGTGACTGTGCCTGATTCTCGGCACTAATGTAGCTTGACTAGAGACTGACATTCCACTTACCTCACCAGAATGACAATTAGGAGGAGAAAAAAAGGAGTTATTGCTATTCTGCCTTCCTCTATTGAGCTATGAATAAATGATGATAGCTGTGAAATAGTGTGGTGTTTAGATCATTTCTGGTAAATTTAAAAAATAAAAATTGAATAAAGTGGTAATCCATGTAGCCACTTAAACAAGAAGAGTGGAACAAAATTAGTAAACTCTTTTAGTGTCTTCCTGGCCTTGTCATTCTAATGTAATTAGTTTGCAAAAATATTAATACTCAAACAGCTGACGCGTTTTACATGTTGATTTGAAATATGTTAATTACACTTTCTACTTTGGCCCTGTACTGTCCTCAGCAGTGCCGTAGATGGGAATTCTAGTCCTACACCCACTCCTCCTTACACACTGGCAGCCACATGGGTATTGAGAGCTCTTTGCAACGCTCAGAGCTCCTTGCACCTTTGGAGAGAAGGAGAGAGAATGGTGTATAGAAATAGCAGCTTAGTGGTTTCAGCTAATATGGGTACTGTCTATAAACATGGTATCTCAAGAGGCTTCCTGAGTTGCAATGAGTAAATGATATGCTGGGTCAGCAGGGTTTTCAGATGGTACATAGACACTAGAGTGAGTGGCCTCTGAGCATCTCGCCTTGGACTACATTCAGTTTTTGGACTAGATTCTGCCCAGACCTTGCAAATGGATTTTCTGCTCATGTCCTAGCAGAAGGTGCTGAATTCTAGGTGTGTCTCATGTAGACCTAGCCATTGTCATCATTAGATGTTGTAGATGTCATCTGCTTCTTCATGGTTTTCTTAGTTAATATATTAGTCAGGAGAGGTTAGGCTATGCTGAAGTAACAGGTTAACCAGAAATCTCAATGGCTTTCCCAACAAAGGCTTATTTCTTGCTCATGGGGACCAGTCCAGTGAGCATAGGGTGACTCTCCAGGGTAGCTCCCTCCTAGTGATCAAGAGATACAGGCTGCTCTATCTTGTGGCTCCACTGTGTCAACACACACCTCCGCCATCCATGTGGCAGAAGAGGAAAGAGAATGGGGAATCTCTCTTGTATTTTTCATTGTCTCAGCACGGAAATGACACCCATCACTTTACCCATAGTCTGCCAGCTAAAACTTGTCCCATCGCGCCCACTGCAAGGGGTCTGGGAAATGTGAGGCACACATGGCTATTCCATGAGAGTTAACTACCCGCCACAATGTGATAATGATGACTAATCATCTCTACTGTCATCCCAACCACTGTGCTTCACCAAGCCCTCCACTGTGGTCACACTGTGGTGACATGCCAGGCACTCTGTTTTGCACTCGGCACAGTTTTCCTTATTTCACTGTCATTCTCTCCATCCTAAAGAAGAGGAAACAGAGGCTCAGAGGGGTGAGACTGTTTGTCCAAAGCCACAGAGTTAGTAAGGGGTCTAGCCAGGATCCAGCTCGCAGTATGACAGCAGTGCCTCCAATGGTTTCCGTCTCCCACAGTTCTTGGCAACCTTCCTTCTGCAGCACCTAGGAGGGGGACCTGGGAGCAACAGTCAGAACAGCCACGAGGAATCAGGAGAAGGATCTGTTAAACTTGCAAAGGATGATATGGTTAGTGTCCCAAGTTTGTACAGAACCTATTCCTTTCAGCCAGTAGCCTCACATTCAGCACCAGCTTTGACCCTTACAGGCCTCCTCCAGAGGATTTGGGGAAAATGTGATTAGCTCCTCATTATAGACATAGTAGTGGAGGGCCCAGGAGGACACCTGCCAGAAGACACCTGGGTGATCACCAGCAGGTGTCCGGAGTCCCAACCTAGCCTCTTTGAGTGTATAGGACTGAGGGTCCGTGAGACCCTAGACCAAGGAGCTGTTACATTTTCTGCTCCATGAGCCCCTTTGGAATCTGAGGAGAACTATGGGCCTTTATGAAGAATAAAGTCTTAAAATACATAATTTGAAATACTTAAGATCACTAAGGAAACCATGTATATTGAAATGCATTTACTAAAATAATAGATGTAATCCAGTAAAACTGTTGCTTGCTTTATTAATACATTAAATAACAAGCAAGTCTAGTAATTACTGTAATTTGGAAATAGTGACAAGCGTCATGATATTTTGAGATATCTGTGACAATTGTAATGTGACTAAAAAATTCTGTGGTCTCTGTTGGTGACAAAGTCACAGGTAGTGGTAATTCTCCAGTGATTTGCTGCTTACGTCTATAATTAAAGGGAATGCTAGATTACAGTTAGAGGCTACTGGAAATAAGGTTGTTCTTTTTTCCTATCCAAGTCCCTGGACCCACTGAGTCCTACCTAGGGACACTTTACGGGTCTAAGGTCCTGCGTTAAGAACCCTATCCATCCTTGCTTCTGGATTGCCTCCTGATTCTGGTTGGTCAAAGTCCAGAGCTGCGTGGTGCCAAGATCATGTTATGGAAAAGGTGAAGTTTGGTGTTGGTGCGTTTACCCACTTGTCTCTACAACCTTTGTCACGTCATCCATGCCCAGTGCCTGGTCCTGACCCTCAGAGCCTTTTTTTCCACCAGAGCACATGTGGCATTGAATAGGAGGTTATTAAAGGCTTATGGTTTTTCAATACTAGGTACCACGGTAAGGCTTTATACCCATTATTTCACTTAATTCTGGTAGATTCTATTGTTGCACGTATTTTACAGAATGTAATGATGACAGTTAACATTTGTGAATAGTACTATGCACCAGACACCCTTCTAAGCACAGTAATTATTATCATAGCAGTAGTAATAGTAGCAGCTAGGGCTTACGTAGTACTCACTAGATGCCTGGCTTATTATGTTCTAATCATTTTATATCTTTATTTTTAATTATGTCCACCACATTACTACCAGTGAGTATTAGTTACTCCCATTTTCAAGAATGGGAAATAGACGAAGAGAGTTTAAAAAACTTGCCCCAAGTCTCATAACTATGAAGCAAAGCCTTGAACCTTGATTTCACAGTCCATGAGGTCAACCGCTAAGTTCTACTGTCTTGTTTTTACTTCATTAAATGTTCCTGAAAACAAGTCCAATGGTGGATCCTATGTTTGCCCCCATTTTAGAGATCAGGCAGTTGAGGAACAGAGAGGTTAAGAAAGTTGCCTTGGAGTCAGCTTCGTTCAGCTCAAAGGTGGAACAAGAGCGAGCACAGGTGACTGTCCAGGGAACTTGTTAAGGGCCTTGCTTGGAAAAGTCATACATCACTTCTGCCACCTCCCATTGGCCAGAACTTGGTCACATGGACCTACTGAACTGCAAGGGAGGCTGGGAAATGTGGTCTAATTGTGAACCCAAAGGGGAAAATGGATGGGTTTGGGTGAACTCAGAGCTATCTCTAACACAAGTGCTAAGCAACGTTCGGAGAGCTCATGTGTCAGGGAAAAGTCTGTCCACAGCAGAGGCAGGATTAGGGTGAGGCCACCCTAGTTCCATGCCTGATCCACAGCCCCGTGTGGTGCCCGGGCTCAAACTATAGGTGCTTTCTCAGCAGCACCAAGCCCAGTGTTATCCCCTAGGGTGACTCGTTGACCGAATTTGACACAAACATATTACTGCAAATTAGAGAATGTGAAAAATCTCATGCTCTGGGGATTTGGACTCTGGGTCTATTTTTAAAAGCCATGAAGAGTCTGCAAATGAAGTATTGTCAAATAGAAAACAGATTAAAATGTATAAAAGTTTATTACTACACATTCAAATGAATATTTCAAATGTAGTCTTATTTTTTTTAATGAAAATGGTTGTTGGCTTCCCCCCTTTAGTTTGGTTTGTATTTTTAATTTCAGTGAGTCAGGCCGTGCCCTTAGGACCTTCTGCTCAAAGCCTCCACATGTTAGCAGTTTACCGTCACAGGATTAGGCCCCTAGAGTGGACGAGAGAGGTGGATACTCCAGTCCTGAGCCATTCAGTACCATGTGCTCTGTTCCCCCTGTTCTCAGATATCATGGGTCATACGTCACAGCCTCACTTTAATAGTGCTGTTTTGGAGAGAGGAGGAGAGGATGGGGAACAGAAGCAACACAACATTGATTTTGAGACACATTCTGATTTCAGATGTTTACAAAATTAGGTACATATCACAGTTGGAAAAAATCTCCCCACACCCCGAAAGAGAAAGCAAGCCAGTAAACAATAATAAAAATACAACTCAGTCCCTGATGATTCTCTTCTGCAAATTCTCCAAGAAGAAAACTAGGCTACTTGATAACGACCCATCTCTTAGTGTTCCCATCTCACCATGTAGGTAAACAGACTGATAGCCTCAAGAAATGTAATCCCAGATGTGGATGAGAAACACCCATGGGTCCCCACGTAGGACTCCAGGAATTGTTCCAAGTGAGGCATTTAACCACACGCAACTCTCTTCTTCTGGAATTAGAAGCGTGTTTGTTTGAAGCTGAGAGCATGCCAGGCAGCTCTGTCTGATAAGCATGGGATTTTGGGCCATCTACCCTTTGTTTCTTTCTTGTTCTGACTAGAAAACCAGTCATGTAAGGCAACTGGATGAGAGAATCACTTTGATTAGTGACTTCCTGTGGATATATTTCTTTTCTTTCATATACTGAATATTTTATGAAAATGTTTCCCTTTCCAAGTGAGCTAATGCTGTGGTTTAAATAACATGACTAGAAGGTAGAAACCTTATTTCTCAACACAAAATCTTACTGATGTGAAGAAAGAAGCACAAGCATATAAAAGCCAGTGGGGCAAGCACTTGAGCCCTGAGATCGAGCTCAGGTGGGTGTGATTTCCAGTTCTCTTGTGACTTGCTGTGTGACCTCTTAGCATTTCAGCTTCTCATCTGTGAGATGGGGACAGTCACTGTCACGACATAATACCATCAGGGTGAGGATTAAATGAGGTAAGACAAATATAGCATGGGGTACAGCACCCGGCGCATAGCAAGGTGTCAGTAAATAGTACCTCAGTTTTACATTTGAGCAGCATCCCAGACGACTCCAGAGATTCCCAATTGATAACTTTTACCTCCACCCCCTCTGCCACTACTCACTGTCCAGTGATAGATTTGAAAGCTTTCATTGTAACTCGGGCGTGGACAAGATGGATGATTGAAAGATGATAGAATATGTTTTATTTATTTATTTATTTTATTTTTTGCGGTACGCGGGCCTCTCACTGCTGTGGCCTCTCCCGTTGCGGAGCACAGGCTCTGGACGTGCAGGCTCAGCGGCCATGGCTCACGGGCCCAGCCGCTACGCAGCATGTGGGATCCTCCCGGACCGTGGCACGAACCCGTGTCCCCTGCATCGGCAGGCGGACTCTCAACCACTGCACCACCAGGGAAGCCCTAGAGTATGTTTTCGAATCTGGCTTCCCTGACTCATTAGAGCTCCCCAGAGCATTGCTTAGCACCTGTGGTAGAGACAACTGAATTCACCAAAACCCGTTCCTTTATCTCCTTGGGTTCACAGCTAGACTACATTTCCCAGCATCCTTTATGTTTAATGGGACCCCCCCCCCCATGTGACTGAGTTCTGGCCAATGGAAGGTGGGCAGAGTGACGTATGACTTTTCCAAGTGTAGCCCAGGAAAGTTCCCATGGATTGGTCATGCTGCAGTCTCTCTTGTTCCATCTTTGAGCTGATAAAGCCAACTCTGAGGCAAGTTTCTTACCGTCTCTGTGTCTCAGTTGCCTGATCTGTAAATTTGAGTCCTAATGGTCAGAGGAACAAACAGTTACCATGAAAGACCTTGACAGGTGATGGGTGAGGTCCAGAAGGTGCTTACAAGAGGCTCTGTGAGAGGACTTTGGTGCCTGGAAGGCAAAGTGTGGCATTGGCTTGGGGAGAAGTTCTTTCTCCCATTTCACCAGGCTCTGGTGCTTCTAGAGTCCTGTTAGAATCTCCTATAAATAGCTGGAGGTTCTGTTGGGGGAGCTAATTTCCCACTTGGGCCCAGCAGTGGGGGAAACTCGTGAGCCATTGCCTTGAGAGCCTGCATGTCAATGATGCTCTATTTTGTAAAGTCTGGGCACTGAGGCCAGATGTTCTTTGGATCCCTTATGGATGAACATTTTCCAGATGGAGAAGCCCCCAGATCTCTTAACCTTTCCCACTTCTCCTAAAGCAGGGGTTGGCAGTCACAGTTTACCAGGCTGATGGAGTCTCCTGCCAGGCTCCTCTCTGCACCGTTGGTGATTTGCCGCCGTAAAGAGATTTCATACATCATTAAGAGAGATGTCATATGCATACACATGATGCTGTGTTCTTACCCAGAATGTCCCATTAGACTCCTGGAGGTATTAAAAAAAAAAAAAAAACTTCAAATACAACCACATTTTTTCCCCCTTAAATCATCCAATCTGCCATCTGATGCCTCAAAAAGAAGCTGCTAGTAAAATAGCAACTTACAAAGTTAAGAAAAGCATCACACAGAATGTTAGCTAAAAATGTGAACTTTTGCAACCTGCGCTCAAGGAATGGAGTCAGGGGTGCACAAATAGAGGTATCTTGCTATTTCAGACACTCCTTTCCCTCCTCAGCATAATGGGCAGAGTGATTGGGATGTAGCTAACGTTCCCCAGAGATCCCGGCTTGATTTGAGCTCTCTATGCTCCCTTTCAGAATTTTCCCCGTGCTAATGTTTCTTGGAGAAATTTGCTTTGAAGCTAAAATAGAGAAATAAATTATACTTACTCATGGAGTTTGGAGGCAGGAAGTGATTTTCTTCCTTATTCACTCATTGACAGACATCTGCTTGGTACCAGGTGCCCAGATGGGTCCTGGGGCTTCTGCTCTGAACCCCGGTGGTTCTGGCTCTCAGGTCATTTGCTTGGGGTGGGGCTTGAATAATTAATTATTGAGGAAAGCGCTCTGCTGCATGTGTGAGCAGTGCCTGCTGGGAGTCCCCCAGCAGAGAGGGTGACCCTGTGATTCTGCTCCAACAATTGGGAGGTGCAAACCATTCTCTGACACCAGCTGGGTGTCCTACAATTCAACTGAATTCTGATGTTAACTCCCTGGAGACAGCATCTGATCCCGCAGGTGAAAGGTTCAGCCATACAAGATGCCCCTCCCAGCCCCAATTCAGATGCCAGTCCCAGGTACATGCTGTCGCCCACGCTTCTGTCTGACCGGCTGTAGGTCAGAGGTTCCAGTGACCACACAGCTTCCCTTGGGTTCAATTAATTTGGTGGAGTGGCTCACAGAACTTAGAAACATTTCACTTACTAGATTACCAGTTTATTATAAAAGGATATAACTCAGAACAACCAGATGAAAGAGGTACACAGGGCAAGGTATGTGGGAAGGGGATGCAGAGCTTCTGAGCCCTTTGCAGGTACCACTCTCCCCAAATTTCATGTGTTCACCAACCTAGAAGCTCCCCAAACCCTGTCCTTTGAGTTTTTCTGGAGGCTTCCTTAAGTAGGCGTGATTGATTAGGTCATTGGCTATTGGTGATTGAACTCAATCTCTGGCCCCTCTCTCCTCCCAGGAGGCCTGTGTTAGGACCGAAAATTCCAAGCCTCTAATCCGGTGGTTGGTTCCACTGGAAACCAGCCCCCATCCTTAGGTGACCTAGGGGATTTCCAAAAGCCTCTAATTAACATATGAATTAACATAACAAAAGGCACTTTGATTGCTCTCGGGCACAGGAAATTCCAAGAGTTTTAGGAGCTCAGTACCAGGAATGCAGATGAAAACCAAATACATATTTATTGTGAATCACAGCATCACACTTCTGCCCAGCACCACCACCGGACGCAGTCCTGGTTGGTGGTTCCGCACCCATAGTTCGGACCCAGAGGCCTGGGTTCATGCCCCTTCTCTTCTACTTACTAGCTGTGTTACCTTGATGAGGTAATTCTGCATCTCTCTGCATCTCTCTTTCCTATAAAACTGGGAGGAGGAATGTTTTTGAGAATTAAACAAAGTAATACACGTAACATGCTTAGCCCAGTGCCTGGCAGAGTAAGGCTTACAAAATATTGATTATAACCAGTCAGGAGAGGAGTTCTGAAAAAGAGTCAGGAGTTACGTTCGGTTCACGTATGCTCCTGGAATTGTGGGGAGCTCCGTTTTTCTGTAGATCATCGGGTGCCCAGGGGTGTTTTAATTAACAACTAACATTTGGTCACCTAGTGCAAATAAAAACCATTCGGTTGTTAAGTGGAGAGATGCATTATTCAAACCACCCATCCATTCTTTCATTTGTATAACCAATCAGTCCCTTATTCCAGGGTTTCTCAACCTTGGCACTATTCACTTTGGGGACCAGATAATTCTGTCATGGGGCGTTCTGTGCACTGTAGGGTGTTTACCAGCATCCCTGGCCTACCCCCACTAGATGCCAGTAGCACCCCCTTTCGTCTGGTTGTGACAACCAAAAATGTCTTCAGATACTGCTAAAAACTTGCCTTGGCTTCAAGGCCAATTAGAGCCCTAAGAGGACTTTAGAGGTGGTCCTGGTCAGAGAGTCTTGGTTTTGTGGGAGCCCCCATACCTGGCAACACAGTCTCAGTGCTGGTGCCTGGCCCCGCACACCACAGCAGCCCCAGTTAGTGCAACAACCCTAAACCATACCCTTCTTCAGATGCCCGGTAGGCCACAATACTGGTGGCCTTGGGTGGATCTCCACCTTGTGTTCCTTTTCCCTTTTTTTTGCAAAGTTGGAGGGACACGTGGCTAGTGACATGAGCTCCAATAAAATGTTGGTTAAGATTTCTGGTGTTCTGAACAACAGAAAACACACACGCACACACACACGCACACACACGCACACGCACACGCACGCACACGCCCACACACACACTCTCCTACTGGACCTGCGAGGTCTCACAAGACTGCTCCCCTGCTCGCATCAGCAACCTCATCTCAGACCACTCCATGCTGCTCATCTCCCAGTTTCACTGACCCTCTCAGACCCTCTGTGGTACCACGTTCTTCCTGTCTCAGGGCATCTGCCTGGAATGACTGCTAACTGGCCTTCCACTTGGTCAGCTTCTCCTCATCCTTTGCCACGTGCCTTCCCTATCTCCACTCCAAAGTAATTGCCTTCCATTACTTTACATACGATGCCTTTAAAACAATGTGACCTCGCAGTTCACATCCATTTGACTCATTTATCGGCTCCAAGCTTGTTTTATTCCATCGTAGCTGTTCCCTGAAAGTATAAGCCCCACGGTCAATGTCATGTGTTCCTGCCTCCACCATTCAGCCCATTGTTGGTAAATACATATTTAATACATTTGTTGAATTAAACAAGGAATTAAATAGAAAACAAAATGAATGAATGATTGCACCACACACAACCTTGCCTAGAAACTGGGCATGGCGGAGAGTTCTAACTTCATGACTCTCCCAGGCTAAGGGGAGTGTCCTTTCGTCTCCCCTTTGGGCCCTGCATGTCTCTTTGCTGGGAGTGTTAACTGAGGCTCTAGGTTGGTCAAGGTTCAGTTGAATAATAAGCTGATCCTCACTCTTCAATAAAAAATGCCACAATACATTCATTCATTCATTCCAAAAATTTCTATTAAGTACCTACTTTGTGCAGACACCGTTGGGCGCTGAGCCGTTTGGCGCAGACAGGTTCCCTGTGTGTCCTCATAACGGGGCGGGCACACAGTGACAACTCGCTTAGAGCCAGCACGGGTGATGCAGAGCAGAACCTAGAGGGGTCTTGCCCGTCGAGCTAGGGAAGCCTGTCAGAGGGCTTCACGTTTAAACTGAATCCCGACAGGTCAGCAAGCGATGGCCAGACACAGCAGCAGCCTGTGTCAAAGTGCTAACGTTCCCTTTAAGGAACTGAACCCATTTCTGTGTAGGCGGGGAGCAGAGAGCCAGGACACGGCCCAGAGCAGTACCGGGCAGAGAGTAAGAAGCCTGTATCTGGTCCCCGATGTAATTACCATGATGCTAGGTACAGCCACGTCTTTCCCTGTCCACTTTCTCAGAAGCAGCAAGGCAGCCCAGGACATGAGACGGGGGCATGTTGACTGGAGATTCTGGGTGTCCGGGTTCACCATGAAAAGACAGCGAACTATAGATCTTGAGCGAACTCTGTCATTTGCTCATTTGTGGGGGAAAGAACATAAGCTTGGGGACGAGATTGACTCCAGATTCCAGTCGTATGTCCCTGAGCAAGTTCCTTTACCTCTCTAATCCTCTTTTCCTCATCTACAAGGAGAATAATAATAATACAACGGACGTCCATTTGTAATGCTTATTATTTGTCAGATACTGGGTAAGGTGCCTCTCCTGCCCCAGATCACTTCATCCTCACCGCCACACAGCACTCGTCTTACAGCTGAGTAAACTAGGGTGGTGAGAGTTAGCTGTCTCGGCCTGAGGTCCCGGGACTAACACGTGGAGGTACTGATATACACCCACATCCCTCTGACTCGGGAGCCTGAGCTGTTAATCCTACACCATACTGCCGTTTAGGTTTATTAAGAAGATTAAGTGGAATAATCCATCTCCCCAGCATTTTGTCTGGCACAAATTCAGAAAATATAATATGATCAGACAGATGTGGGCTCTAATCCCAGTTTTATCTCTTACTGGTTGTGGGACTCCTTTAGTCCTTTCATCTCTCTGGGCCTGTTTCTCCACCTGTGAAATGGGAATGAACTGAGATGCAATCTCACCTGCTAGGAGCTTTCAGGGAGAGAATGTCTACAAATCCCTCAGCACAATGCTGGACACTCAGTACTCAATGCGTGTCAACTCTCATTATTAGGTATGCAGTAGGTGCTACACTAATGTCAGCCCTCCCACCTGCTCTCTCAGGTTTCCCTCTTGGCACAAGGAGTTTCAGAAAGTGCAAAGCCCCTCATCTTTCTCGGGCGAGTAGGAGACCACGGTGTCTCCAATAACGGGCAGTAACAGAAACCAAGGGCGTAAGGTGGAGCCGTTGGCGCTGCTTCCCTCTAGCTGATTGTGATGTGCGTCCAGGTAGGGGGATACCCCTGGCTCGAGGTTCTTCGTGTTCTTTCCCCAAAATAAGTGCCTTCCATGTGCATCTTTCCTGCACAACACTTTAATTTACATCTTTTAATAACTTTGGTTGCCATGGAAACGTTGGAATTCAGTTTTAAAATAGACAAACTAATTGTTTCAGTCAGTTTGGGTATTAGCTGTCAAGGAAACAGCCAGCTTCCCCCCCCACCACCACCACCAAGAGCCCACCTAATTGGATATATGAGGTGGCAGAATGGCAGAGGGGTATTTACCACCTCATGGCCAGGTGGAGGAGGCAGCCTCAGGCATGAAAAGGAGCTCACCCAGTCCTGGCCATGTGCTTAAGAAAGGGAAGGTCTGGGGCTTCCCTGGTGGCACAGTGGTTGAGAGTCCGCCTGCCGATGCAGGGGACACGGGTTCGTGCCCCGGTCCGGGAGGATCCCGCACGCCGCGGAGTGGCTGGGCCCGTGAGCCATGGCCGCTGAGCCTGCGCGTCCGGAGCCTGTGCTTTGCAGCGGGAGTGGCCACAGCAGTGAGAGGCCCGCATACCGAAAAAAAAAAGAAAGAAAATAAAAGAAAGGGAAGGTCTGGACTAACGGAGGGGGCCATGGAAGGTGGGGGGAGTGAGGCATGGAAGGACCATAGGGGGACACAGCTCCTGGGGCAGAGCCAGAACAGAGCACAGGACTCGGGACATTCTGACAGGCAGACATGGTTCCTCTGACCTTGGATGGAGGCCCAGAGGCCCTCCACCCTGATCTGAGGGATTCTGGAAACAACAGCAGTAACAGCAACAGCAAAACATATGGGCCCAGGGCTGGAGCCTACCTCCTCAGTGAGACAACTCTTTCATCTAACAACAAACATTCACTTACCTCCTTCTGGGAGTACAGCTGATCCAGAGGGCAGATGGCATAGTTCATTTATTCCATCATTCAACAAATATTTCTTGTGTTCTTGTTAGATCCATCAGCAAACACGCTGGTTCTCTGCCCTTGTGGAGCTCATATTCTAGCAGGGTAAACAGACAGTGAACAAGAAGAATGGGTTATGTGGGACGATGAAAGCTAATACATGGAAGCTCAAAAGGAAAGAGAGGAATGGAGAGCAGGGGTGCAGGATTGATGGTGGGTCTGGTTATGCTTCCCTGAGAAAGTGAGGTCTGAGCAAAGACCTGATAGAGGTGAGGCCATTAGCCAATAGCACCTTGGTGATTAAGTGTGGTTAGGAGTGATTCAAAGTTCTGCCTCTGTTACTGGTGTACATCTGTGGTGGAATTCCATTTTCCATCACTTACTTCCCAAATGATCTTCTCCCATGACTGCAACTCTTTATGCCTCAGTTTCCTTACCTTTATGGGAGGGGGGTTAATAGTAATTTAAATGGTTAAGTGAGTTAATGCTTGTAAAATGCCTGACATAGAGTGAGAGCTCTGATGATGATGGTGGTGGTGGTGATTATGATGATGAAGATAGAGTTAATAAACCAGTGAATAACAAGAAGTAAGAGATAAGTAGAGAAGTATTGACCATCTGTTACAAGATCCACTAAGTGGTAGATATAGCCCAAGATCCTGTGGAAGCTTAAAAGAGCTCCAAGTCCACGCTGTTAAAGAAGACTTTGCAGAAGTTATTCCTAAGCCAAAATCTGCAGGACAGGCAGGGGCTGTCCAGGTGAACTGGTGAGGAAATGTTCCACTTTGGGGGAACAGCATGTGAAAATGCCAAGTGGGAAGAGAGCACAGCCAAGTCAAAGCACTAGGTAGAGTCTGTGGGATCTGAAGCTGAGTGTGTGAAGACCTAGGTGTCTTGAGATGAGCTTGCAGATGTCAACAGGTGTCAGGAGGCCTTGATAAGAATGTTGGATTTTATCCTATAGCTGGGCTTCACATAATTTTCTGACACAGTCATCCTAAGGATAAAGAGTGACTAAGAATGCCCTGGGGGTGAGGAATGGGGTATTGAGGTGCCTGGAGTTCTCGGTGGTCTAACGCAGTTGGGAAATATCTTCAGAGTCTTCTGTGTCAGCAGCAAACATGTATGGACATTTGGCACTTGGCTGCATCTTATATCACGTTTCTTGTACTGTCAAATTGGTGTTCTAAATTATTCACCATGGAGTTAAGCAGATGCTCCAGAAAGATGTCCCCATTCTCTTACGGCTTTAAATGAGCCCCACACCACTTTGCACTCCTGTTTAGAAGCATATTGAATATGCAGGTGCCTTTGGAGGCTTTTAGATCACCTAGTGACAGAGTCAGGTCTGTGTGTACAGTGATTAGTTAGTTGCGAAATGGAGAATTTAAGGAGAGGCAAAGAGTAAGTCAAGACTTACTGGCCCAAAAGCATGTGAAAAAAGTGTTCAGATGATTGGTTGTCAGAAAAATGGATATTAAAGTGACTAAGAGCTGTCACTTTACGTCTAGTGGATAGGCAAAACATTATGAGTTATGTTTCATTGCTGGCAGGGATATGGGGAACTTGTGCTTCCTTATATTACTGGTGCAAAATATGAATTAATAGTGTTTTAATGCAGGCAATTTGGAAACGCCTACTAACATTAATAAATGCATCGTTTGATCATGTGAATCTTTCCTACATGGATACAATGTACAAATATGTCAAAAGGTACACCCTAAAGCATTTTCATAGTGGGCAAGACCAGGAAACAATATAAATGCCCATTAGTATGAGATTAAAATGAAAGTGTTACATCATGTGCCCATTAAAAAAGAAAAATTAAAGTAACACTTTGTTATTTGGAGAGATTTTCAACAAGAAATTGCTACTGACAAAAGTAATATGCAGAAGATGTGTATAATAGTATCCTGCTTTATAAGACAATGATAACAATCCCTAAGACAAAACTGTAGATATGTATGTGCATATGGATATGTATGTGCACACATAGAAACATGGAAAAAGGGCACATGTCGCATGGATGAGCATGGATAGTGGTGATAATGGAGGGAAGAAAAAGGTAACTGCAAGAAATATTATATATATATATTTTTTGAATTTTATTTTTTTATACAGCAGGTTCTTATTAGTCATCCATTTTATACACACCAGTGTATACATGTCAATCCCAATCTCCCAATTCATCACACCACCACCCCCAACCCCCTGCCGCTTTCCCACCTTGGTGTCCATATGTTTGTTCTCTACATCTGTGTCTCTATTTCTGCCCTGCAAAACGGTTCATCTGCACCATTTTTCTAGGGTCCACATATATGCGTTAATATGTGATATTTGTTTTTCTCCTTCTGACTTACTTCACTCTGTATGACAGTCTCTAGATTCATCCACGTCTCTACCAATGACCCAATTTCGTTACTTTTTATGGCTGAGTATTATTCCATTATATATATGTACCACATCTTCTTTATCCATTCCTCTGTTGATGGGCATTTACGTTGCTTCCATGACCTGGCTATTGTAAACAGTGCTGCAATGAACAGTGGGGTGCATGTGTCTTTTTGAATTACAGTTTTCTCAGGGTATATGCCCAGTAGTGGGCATATGGTAATTCTATTTTTAGTTTTTTAAGGAACCTCCATACTGTTCTCCATAGTGGCTGTATCAACTTACATTCCCACCAACGGTGCAAGAGGGTTCCCTTTTCTCCACACCCTCTCCAGCGTTTGTTGTTTGCTGTTTCTGATAATGCCCATTCTAACTGGTGTGAGGTGATTCCTCACTGTAGTTTTGATTTGCATTTCTCTAAAAATTAGTGATGTGGAGCAGCTTTTCATGTGCCTCTAGCCCATCTGCATGTCCTCTTTGGAGAAATGTCTATTTAGGTCTTCTGGCCGTTTTTTGATTGGGTGTTTTTTGTTCGTTTGTGTTTTTTTGTGTTTTTTTGTTTTTGTGGTACGTGGGCCTCTCACTGTTGTGGCCTGTCCCGTTGCGGAGCACAGGCTCCGGATGTGCAGGCTCCGGACGTGCAGGCTCAGTGGCCATGGCTCACGGGCCCAGTTGCTCTGCGGCATGTGGGATCTTCCTGGACTGGGGCACGAACCCATGTCTCCTGCATCGGCAGGTGGACTCTCAACCACTGTGCCACCAGGGAAGCCCCTGTTTGTTTTTTTAATATTGAGCTGCATGAGCTGTTTATATATTTTGGAGATTAATCCTTTGTCCATTGATTCATTCCCAAATATTTTTTCCCATTCTGAGGACTGTCTTTTTGTCTTGTTTGTAGTTTACTTTGCTTTGCAAAAGCTTTTACGTTTCATTAGGTTCCATTTGTTTATTTTTGTTTTTATTTCCATTACTCTACGAGGTGGGTCAAAAAAGATCTTGCTGTGATTTATGTCATAGAGTGTTCTGCCTATGTTTTCCTCTAAGAGTTTTATAGTGTCTGGCCTGGTTAGGTCTTTAATCCATTTTGAGTTTATTTTTGTGTATGGTGTTAGGGAGTGTTCTAATTTCATTCTTTTGCATGTAACTGTCCAGTTTTCCCAGTACCACTTATTGAAGAGGCTGTCATATCTCCATTGTATATTCTTGCCTCCTTTATCAAAAATAAAGTGACTGTATGTGTGTGGGTTTATCTCTGGGCTTTCTGTCCTGTTCCATTGATCTATATTTCTGTTTTTGTGCCAGTACCATATTGTCTTGATTACTGTAGCTTTGCAGTATAGTCTGAAGTCAGGGTGTCTGATTCCTCCAGCTCCATTTTTTTCCCTCAAGACTGCTTTGGCTATTTGGGGTCTTTTGTGTCTCCATACAAATTTTCAGATTTTTTGTTCTAATTCTGTAAAAAAATGCCATTGGTAATTTGATAGGGATTGCATTGAATCTGTAGATTGCTTTGGGTAGTATAGTCATTTTCACAATATTGATTCTTCCAATCCAAGACCATGGTATCTCTCTCTGTCTGTTGGTATCATCTTTAATTTCTTCCCTCAGTGTCTTATACTTTTCTGAATACAGGTTTTTTGTCTCCCTAGGTAGGTTTATTCCTAGGTATTTTATTCTTTTTGTTGCAGGGGTCAATGGGAGTGTTTCCTTAATTTCTCTTTCATATTTTTCACCATTAGTGTACAGGAATGCAAGAGATTTTTGTGCATTAATTTTGTATCCTGCAACGTTACCAAATTCATTGATTAGCTCTAGTAGTTTTCTGGTGGCATCTTTAGGATTCTCTATGTATAGTACCATGTCATCTGCAAACAGTGACAGTTTTACTTCTTCTTTTCCAGTTTCTATCCCTTTTTTTTCTTTTCCTTCTCTGATTACTGTGGCTAGGACTTCCAAAACTATGTTGATTAATAGTGGCAAGAGTGGACTTCCTTGTCTTGTTCCTGATCTTAGAGGAAATACTTTCACTTTTTCACCATTAAGAATGATGTTTGCTGTGGGTTTGTCATATATGGCCTTTATTATGTTGAGGTAGGTTCCCTTTGTGCCCAAATTCTGGAGCGTTTTTATCATAAATGGGTGTTGAATTTTGTCAAAAGCTTTTTCTGCATCTATTGAGATGATCATATGGTTTTTATTCTTCAGTTTGTTAATATGGTGTATCCCATTGATTGATTTGCATATATTGAAGAATCCTTGCATCCCTGGGATAAATCCTACTTGAGCATGGTGTATGATTCTTTTAATGTGCTGTTGGATTCAGTTTGCTAGTGTTTTGTTGAGGATTTTTGCATCCAAATTCATCAGTGATATTGGTCTGTAATTTTTTTGTGGTATCTTTGTCTGGTTTTGGTATCAGGGTGATGGTGGCCTCATAGAATGAGTTTGGGAGTGTTCCTTCCTCTGCAATTTTTTGGAAGAGTTTGAGAAGGGTGGGTGTTAGCTCTTCTCTAAATGTTTGATAGAATTCACCTGTGAAGCTATCTAGCCCTGGACTTTTGTTTGTTGGAAGATTTTTAATCACAGTTTCAATTTCATTACTTGTGATTGGTCTGTTCATATTTTCTATTTCTTCCTGGTTCAGTCTTGGAAGGTTATACCTTTCTAAGAATTTGTCCATTTCTTCCAGATTGTCCATTTTATTGGCATAGAGTTGCTTGTAGTAGTCTCAGGATGCTTTGTATTTCTGCAGTGTCTGTTGTAACTTCTCCTTTTTCATTTCTAATTTTATTGATCTGAGTCCTTTCCCTCTTTTTCTTGATGAGTCTGGCTAATGATTTATCAATTTTGTTTATCTTCTCAAAGAACCAGCTTTTAGTTTTATTGATCTTTGCTCTTGTTTTCTTTGTTTCTATTTCATTTATTTCTGCTCTGATCTTTATGATTTCTTTCCTTCTGCTAACTTTGGGTTTTGTTTGTTCTTCTTTCTCTAGTTCCTTTAGGTGTAAGGTTAGGTTGTTTATTTGAGATTTTTCTTGTTTCTTGAGGTAGGCTTGTATAGCTATAAACTTCCCTCTTAGAACTGCTTTTGCTGCATCCCATAGGTTTTGGATCATCGTGTTTTCATTGTCATTTGTCCCTAGGTATTTTTTGATTTCCTCTTTGATTTCTTCAGTGACCTCTTGGTTATTTAGTAACGTATTCTTTAGCTTCCATTTGTTTGTGTTTTTTACGTTTTTTTTCCCTGTAATTCATTTCTAATCTCATAGTGTTGTGGTCAGAAAGGATGCTTGATATGGTTTCAATTTTCTTAAATTTACTGAGGCTTGATTTGTGACCCAAGATGTGATCTATCCTGGAGAACGTTCCGTGAACACTTGAGAAGGAAGTGTAATCTGCTGTTTCTGGATGGAATGTCCTATAAATATCAATTAAATCTCTCTGGTCTATTGTGTCATTTAAAGCTTGTGTTTCCTTATTTATTTTTATTTTGAATAATCTGTCCGTTGGTGTAAGTGAGGTGTTAAAGTCACCCACTATTACTGTGTTACTGTCGATTTCCTCTTTTATAGCTGTTAGCAGTTGCCTTATGTATTGAGGTGCTCGTATGTTGGGTGCATATATAATTGTTATATCTTCCTCTTGGATTGATCCCTTGATCATTATGTAGTGTCCTTCTTTGTCTCTTGTAACATTCTTTATTTTAAAGTCTATTTTATCTGATATGAGTATTGCTACTCCAGTTTTCTTTTGATTTCCATTTGCCTGGAATATCTTTTTCCATCCCCTCACTTTCAGTCTGAATGTGTCGCTAGGTGTGAAGTGGGTCACTTGTAGCATATATATAGGTCTTGTTTTTGTATCCATTCAGCAATCCTGTGTCTTTTGGTTGGACATTTAATCCATTCACGTTTAAGGTAATTATCAATATGTATGGTTCTATTACCATTTTCCTAATTGTTTGGGGTTTGTTTTTGTAGGTTCTTTTCTTCTCTTGTGTTTCCCACTTAGAGAAGTTCCTTTAGCATTTGTTGTAGAGCTGGTTTCTGAATTCTCTTAGCTTTTGCTTGTCTGTAAAGTTTTTGATTTCTCCATTGAATCTGAGTGAGATCCTTGCTGGGTTGAGTAATCTTGTTTGTAGTTTCTTCCCTTTCAACACTTTAAGTATATCATGGCACTCCCTTCTGGCTTGTAGAGTTTCTGCTGAGAAATCAGCTGTTAACCTTATGGGAGTTCCCTTGTATGTTATTTGTCCTTTTTCCCTTGCTGCTTTCAATAATTTTTCTTTGTCTTTAATTTTTGCCAATTTGATTACTATGTGTCTCGGTGTGTTTCTCCTTGGGTTTATCCTGTATGGGATTCTCTGCACTTCCTGGACTTGGGTGGCTATTTCCTTTTCCATGTTAGGGAAGTTTTTTGACTATGACCTCTTCAAATATTTTCTCGGGTCCTTTCTCTCTCTCGTCTCCTTCTGGGACCCCTATAATGCGAATGTTGTTGCATTTAATGTTGTCCCAGAGGTCTCTTAGGCTGTCTTCATTTCTTTTCATTCTTTTTTCTTTATTCTGTTCCGCAGCAGTGAATTCCACCATTCTGTCTTCCAGGTCACTTATCTGTTCTTCTGCCTCAGTTATTCTGCTGTTGATTCCTTCTAGTGTATTTTTCATTTCAGTTATTGTACTGTTCATCTCTTTTTGTTTGTTCTTTAATTCTTCTAGATCTTTGTTAAATATTTCTTGCATCTTCTCGATCTTTGCCTCCATTCTTTTTCCAGGGTCCTGGATCATCTTCACTATCATTATTCTGAATTCTTTTTCTGGATGGTTTCCTATCTCCACTTCATTTTGTTGTTTTTCTGGGGTTTTGTCTTGTTCCTTCATCTGGTACATAGCCCTCTGCCTTTTCATCTTGTCTATCTTTCTGTGAATGTGATTTTTGTTCTATAAGCTTCAGGATTGTAGTTCTTCTTGCTTCTGCTGTCTGCCCTTTGGTGGATGAGGCTACCTAAGAGGCTTGTACAAGTTTCCTGGTGGGAGGGACTGGTGGTGGGTAGAGCTGACTGTTGCTCTGGTGGGCAGAGCTCAGTAAAACTTTAATCCACTTGTGTGCTGATGGGTGGGGCTGGGTTCCTTCCTCGTTGGTTGTTTGGCCTGAGGCGACCTAACACTGGAGTCTACCCGGGCTCTTTGGTGGGGCCAATGGTGGACTCTGGGAGGGCTCACGCCAAGGCGTACTTCCGAGAACTTCTGCTGTCAGTGTCCTTGTCCTCACGGTGAGACACAGCCACCCCCTGCCTCTGCAGAAGACCCTCCAACACTAGCAGGTAGGTCTGGTTCAGTCTCCTATGGGGTCACTGCTCCTTCCCCTGAGTTCCACTGCACACGCTACTTTGTGTGTGCCCTCCAAGGGTGGAGTCTGTTTCCCCCAGTCCTGTCAAAGTCCTGCAATCAAATCCTGCCAGCCTTCAAAGTCTGATTGTCTAGGAATTCCCCCTCCCCTTGCAGGACCCCCAGGTTGGGAAGCCTGACGTGGGGCTCAGAACCTTCACTGCAGTGGGTGGGCTTCTGTGGTATGTGTTCTCCAGTTTGTGAGTCACCCACCCAGCAGTTATGGGATATGATTTTATTGTGTTTGCACCCCTCCTACTGTCTCATTGTGGCTTCTCCTTTGTCTTTTTTGGGGTATCTTTTTTGGTGAGTTCCAGTGTTTTCCTGTCGATGATTGTTCAGCAGTTAGTTGTGATTCTGGTGTTCTTGAAAGAGGGAGTGAGAGCACGTCCTTCTACTCCGCCATCTTGAACCAATCCTCTATTTGTATTCATTCTTCAATCTAACTCAAGTTCTGAAATCAGTAATGAGTCCTACAAGATTTGAGTCATTCCTTTTTCATTTTCCTATGACTCATACTTCTTTCTTCCTGGCAGGGGGTGGGGGTACGAGGAGGAACTCTCCAAACTCTGCAAGTCCATACTCTGCAGGCATCCCTTTGGTCCGAAATATTATATGTATCACTTAATTTAAATTGTGTATATAATAAGGTCCGTGAAAAAAAAGGTCAATAAAATGTTAATATGTTTATATCAAAATGTTGGGATTTAGGGTGATCTTTACTTTGTTCAATGCATTTTATGTATTATTTGAAATTTGAAAAATAAATACCAGTGTTGAAAATACTAAAAAAAAAAAAAAAAAAAAAAAGACTTACTGGCCCACCAGTAGGAGGCATTTGCAGTCATCCAGATGGGAGTTGATGGTGGCCTGGGCTGTGATCATGGCAGAGCTGGTGGAGTGGAGGGATAGCAATCAGGGATATTTAAAGAAAAATGCCACCAGATGGAAATACAACCTCAGAGGTCCAGTTTTCCAGGTGTTCCCTCTAACAACACACAGGTATACTTTTAGTCTTTTACTACGCCTATTTAAAAATTTGGGGTGGACTGATACAGTCAAGCATAACAAATAAAACACATAAAAAGTATTCAAAAACATTGTAAGAGTGGACATCCAATAGAGCTTATATTTATGGGCACTGAATTTATCTCTGAGCTTCCTGGCAGCAAAGGCAAAATGAGAGACGTATTGGGTTATAGAAGCTATATTTCATGGTGAGAAGGAACACAAAGTTCCTCTGCAGGAGGGAACATTGCATAGCACTGAACTCCGAGAGGGAGTCAGTCACTTGCACCATATTTAAGGGGTATTTTGCAATAGAAAACAATGTCTTCAGCAGAAAGATTGTCTGCATTGACATTTCTTGCCCTCATCTGTTATAAATGCTGAGGTCATGGTGTTAAATTTTAACTTGGTTGAGGCAGTTTCATGAGGAGATATAACATGGTCCATGTGCCCGTCTTTCTAAGTTAATACAAGACTAGAGCTTAGAGAATCCTGAGAAATGGATGACTCACATGCCCATTAGATTATCTGTCTCAGGTATTAGATTTCTCGGCTGAGCTTCTGGAAGTAGGAGCTGGATTTTAGTGAACTCATGGCGGGACTCCCTCATAAATGCCACCCTCCGAGTGACGAAGGAAATGTACGTGCTTGAAATACTGGGGCCACAGGGATCTGCAGAACTTTGCAGCTTGATATTGATTCTTATCGAGCTGGAGAAGGACCCAGTGTGGCCTATCGTGTAGCAAAAAGTGTTGGAATCGAACGAAAACCTGGTATGAACCCATTTCTGCCACTAACGTGTTATGTGACTAGGGGCAATTTAGTTTGCCTCTTGTAGACTCAGTTTCCTCATTTATAACCTAGGGTAAAAGTGGGCATCTTATAGGGATGTTCGGAGGATTGAATGCTATAAGAAGTGTCAAGTACCTAAAACAGTGCTTAGAACAGAGGCATTCAATTCATTATAGATACTATTATTTTTTTCATTGTAAATGGAAAGTGATTTAACTGTTTTGCTGAACCTTACAGCTAATCTCAGGCTATTACCACAGCCCAAGATGCATATTGCTAAATCCAAAAGAATGCAAGAACTAAATGTATATTCCCGAGATTTCCTGGGAAGGGGGACTTGGAGGAGGAGGTGGCATCACAGTGTAAAACTTCCTGTCTTAGGTGCCCTAGGAGCAGGAGTCTGGGAGGGGATTCTTGTTAGGAGATGTATTGGGAGAGTACTTTCTGCAGAAGGGGAGTGAAAAAAGGATGAGGAAGATAAGAGTAAGCAAGGATGTGGATTCAGCAGGGATCTAGTCTCAGACTGGTCCCACAGGAGGCCCTGGAATGTGAATTGCACCACAGAGTTGGTCCCATCTTTTATCTTGGAGGGTAGGCATAGCCTCCCAGGTGAGGACGTTTCCATGTGGAGGGGGGATGTGTGAGTTATGTCAGCCAACACTCCAGCCTCTGGGGGCAGATGCTCTATCAGTTAAAGGAGGCACCAAGAGCATCCACTACGCTTCCTAAAACTCACGTATCAGTTCCCAGTTTCCTCCCCCTTTTCATCAGCTGCCCATATCGCTCTCCTTTCTCGCTACAATCCTCTCTTGCAACCTCCCTTACTCCTTTTCTTTAAGTCAAAGTCTCTTCTTTCCTCCCCCACCACTTGAAGCTACCCAGCCCCCTTTTAACACAGAACAGTTATTCCATTCTGCTTTCTTTCCTTTGCATCCTTATCCAGCCTCCTTAAAGGCTTGTAGATACTTAAACGCTTTAATATTTCATATTTCTATCATTACTATCTCCTGGGAAACATGTAAGTAGGATCACTGTTATTCTCAAAAATCAGCTTTGAATCTGCCAGAACACATGGGGAAAGATACAGTAGCCACCCTGGAGGTTTGCTCCACTTAATTTAAAAGAGAAGCTTTGTGTTAGAAGGACATGCTTCAGCACCTAGGAGAGCAACTAGCCTCAGGGTGGCCCTCTCTTGGATGCAATACCTTTTCATCCCTACTGCAAATCTCAGGAGACTCAGCGGCTGTCCCCTGGCTTTCCCCCCGCCCCCCCCCCCCCATCGTGATAGCCATATGTGAGAGAATATCACTAGACAGCCTATAAATCATGCCTTTTATTTCTGTTCCCTTAACTCCTCTCTCTTTGAGCAGACTGGTTTCACTCTGAAATGTTACAGGTTTGAGCTTTGAGCTCCAAATGTTTTTTCATGATTCCCTAGAAGGCCAGGGATTTAGGAAGCAGCCTCTGTGTATCATAGAGCAAGGTTCTGACTGTGCTACCTGAGAGGCGGGGAGAGGCTGACTCACGATGTGTTTCTGAAAGATCTGGTGGACCTCTTGCTCAGACACAAAGCCAATCAAACCTCAGATGCATTCAGGCCTAGAGAACGATCCTGGGGCCAGAGTCCATTGTCGCACCTGACCCTCATGGAGGAGTGACGATAATATTAGCTAATAGTGACAGGCACTTTGGGGCATCTGCATGTAAAATCATATTTCATTCTTTCCACAGCATACGTGGGTTCTATTCTCAACACCACTTCGCAGATGAATAAGTCAAGGCACAGAGGGGACATTGCACAGAGGTGTATGAATGGGCATGCCTAAAGCTTGGCAAGAGTTCCTGCAACAAAGTTATCTAAGTTCATAATTGCACCTTGACTGGAGGCAGTTCATTGATTAGTATCTAAGCTTTCTCCCTGCTCTCTGGATCTCACGGGTGGGGGTGGAAACCTAACTCATTTTGTCACTGTGGTGCACTCAGTTTCTAACACAATTATAGGCACATAGTAGCTGCTGAACACGTTATTCATTGATTCATGAATGGATGCATGCAGATGTGGATGAGAAGACTGGAGGGGAGGGTAGAGTATGTTTTCCAGGCAGAGGGAATATAATACGTGACAAAAGGGTTAAAAAAAAAATAGGAGAAAGAGACAGACAAAGAAGAAAACTTCCCAAACAGCTGCAGTTCTGTGAGGAGATTTATTTCAGTAGATGTGAGTACAGAGATGGAGATTCTATTTCCTCCTTAACCCTTTTGTCCTGTTCATCCCAGCCTCCCTGATCTGGCCTCATGCAACCAGTTTCTCGTCTGTACTCTTCCCAGGCCATCCCTTCAGCCCAGTAATCTGTTTCTGTCCTTTCAAGAAGTTAATAGGACAAAAACAAATCACCGCTCTCCAGCAAGTCATGCAGGGTTCTTGGGGACCTGGCGGCCAGCTCTGAGAAGGACATGAGAGGAGTGGGCAGTGCCAGAAATGCCAAATCAGCCTCCTTTCCCTGGAAGAAATCACAACCACCATCAAGACATCCAGGAGGGTACAGGAGCCCCCTCTAGGTCCCTGAGACTCCAACCCCTAAAAGCCAAGCCTATGCAGCTCAGACAAACCTTTCCCCTGGGAGAGTGGCTAGTGCAGTGGTTCTGTTTGGGAGGCATGTGAGGTTCAGAGAAGCTGTTGTTGTATCAGTAATCACCACGTCGGCCTTGAAGATACCCACCTCCCCTCCTTTATCCAACTCACAATCCCTCTTCACTCTCTCCTGTGCCTGGTTGCAAGACACTGAGACAACTCTGATTAAATTTCACATCTCGGCATCCCCTTAGTCACATTTGTTTCCCTCAACCGTCTCAACCCACCATCTCCTGACGGCTGGATGTGAGGCTGTTTCTCACAATTGTCCTCACCTCTCCATTCTCACTGTCACTGTTTAAGGCAGGATCCTAATTACTGCCCTTTTGAACAATTTTAGGCTCTGACAACCTGATCCTCTCACCTCTGGGGTCCCCTTTTAGAATTCGTCTTGCAGTCTGTAACTGGAATGGCTTTCCAGAGCCGAACTGTGATTGCTTAGACTCTAAGGATGAAATGTGACACTTAGCCTGGCACTCAAGGCCCTCCCTGGTCTGATCTCAATTCATTTGTTCAGATGGCTTGCTCCTAATCGCCGTTCACACCTGTGCTAGCCAGTACAGTAGCCGTTAACCACGTGTGATCATTACATTTATGTTTAAATGAACTAAAATAAACTTAGAAATTCAGTTCCTCAGCTATAACAGCTCCGTTTCAAGAGCTTAGTGGCCACATGGAGCTCACGGCTACCTTATTGGACAGTAAGGATTTAGGAAATATCCATCACCACAGAAATTTTTGTTGGGCATTGCCGTTTTACACGTCATAAACCCAACCCGAAGGATACTTTTTGCTCTTCTTTTTTTCATAGGCTCAGTTTTTCCATCTTAATGCTTTTGCTCACGGTCTCACCTCTACTGGAAATGCTCTTGCTCAGTCTCGCCGTGCCCAGACATTCCTGATTCTTCAAGGTTCCTTTAGGAAGTCTTCCTTGCTTCTCCACCTACAAGTGACTTGTCCTCCCTTTAAACTCTCATAGCCCCCAGTACTTCTGATGGCACTTGTAACTCATAGTCATTCATAGTTATACAAGTTGTAGTGCCTGTCACGTGTTCTGGGCTTAGTGGATGTTTATTGAATGAATGAATAACCATCCCTCTTTTGGATTGTAAGCTCTAAATACTGACACGTGCTCATCCTCCATCTGTCATGAGTCAGGCATCCTAGGAAACTTATTTATAGTGTCCCCAACCCTTGGAACAGAACCATTTGGTAGGAATTAATATTCCCATTTTATAGATGAATAAACTGAGGCTCAGACATTCAGCATCCCTATCCCAAGGCCCACAGTTGAAAACTAGCAGAGCCAGGGTTTGAACCCAAGTCTGAATGACTCTAAGGCTCTGTTTTCCCACAGAGTAGCACTGCGCTGCCTTTCTTTGAAGTGAAGTTCCTTCGTTTTATCATAGGGAAAAGCCTTCATTAAATTTCTCCACTACTCCTGCCCAGAGACCGCTATGTAGTTGTTACTCTTTAAACACTGAATGACAAACTCAAGTTACAAAGAGACCCCAAGACCTGGTACTCACCTTCAAATGCTGCTCTCATGGTCTCTTAGGCCTGTGGAGTTGACTGTACTGTTAACTTTGCCCTTGGCTATAATAGTTCTCATCTCGGGTGAGTCAGCCGAAACTCCTTCACCCTCATCACACACATGTACCCCTTTCCAGTCCCCCGTGGTTGGACTCTGGGCTTCCGGCCTTCTCTTGAACTCGCCTGAGCTGACTTACTTCTATCGGGGGTGTGTGTGTATGTGTGTGTTTTGGGGGAAGTATGTTCTCTACTGGAAAATATAGATAAACCCCACCCAGTTTTTTTAGAAGGTGGTTCCCCCCAATCAACACGTGCCATAATAATCGGCACTCCACTTCTTTGCTCCTAAATATTTCCAAGGCCTTTTCTCCCTCTCTCTGCACCCTTGTTCATGGTACCACGTTGCTGTTTCCTTCTCCAGAAGTCATCCTGATTCCTCTGCCCTTCCTGGTGTTTCAATAGCAAGCAGAACCCGCGCTACACAAAGACACGGCCAGTTAGATGCTCATTTGCATAAGGGGGGCATTTATTAGACTCACTTACTATATGTTTCTCTAGATCTTCTAGTCCATAAAACATCCCAAGCTCATTCAGACAGAGGTGGGTGATAAGTGACTAGGAAGGAGGGGGTGGTGGGGCCAGGCAGACAAAAAATACTGTTTCAGTTGTCGGAGTGTATCCACCTCCATTTTATCTAGAAGACTTCAGAGGCTCAAAAAAGTAAAGCTGTTTGTTCCAAGCCACCCTCTAAGAGAGGAACTTGTAGTCAAACCCAGACGTCTGACCTTATTTCATCAGTCTCTATTTCCCCCTCTCCCCGAAAAACCACCTGTCAGATTTGGGCTAACTTAGCCATTGCTCTGCCCCCCCTGGATGGATGCATCCTCATCCTTCACCAGTCCTCATTGAGAGGACCGCAGGGAAGCAAATTTGGGGACCTTGGCTGTGCGAGCCATACGAGTGCACTGCTGAGCTGGCGCCCTCTCCCCTTGCCGAGGGAAGCTGGTGGAGGCCCGTTTCCCTCTAAGCCGGGCATATGTCACCTTCGGGCAAAAGATGAGCTAATAGAATTGAGATGAATGTAATTGGCAGAAGGTCAGCGAGGGAGCCATGTGCGTCTGGAGCTTCCCGAAAAGGCCAGTGTGTTTCCTTCTCCCCTGTCTCGCGATTAGTATGCAGGTAAGGCAGATGGGCCTCTGCAGAGTAATTGGATCATTTGGAGATTGGCAATGCCTGGTGTATGTACAAAGCCTCAACAGTGATTAGATCCTGCCCGCTCATCTCAGCAAGCCTTGAAATTCTCCCCACTGTGAAAAACTAATTTTCTGTGGGAATTTATTAAATAAGGAATCTGCATGCCACTTTACCTTGCAAGTCAGGCCAGCAGAATACAAAGCTTCCCCTCAACTTTGATGCCTGTTCTTAGCAGAGACCTCCGCATCACCTGGGGAGAGGTGTTTAGCAGCTGGGTTTGTTTCAGGGCATGTGAGTTTCTCACTGCGTCCTCAGGGCAAGAAATATGGGAAAAGCCCCCTAGTAAAAGGCCATAATGAGGCAGAGTGATTGGAAGAAGCAGAATGCAGGGTGGGTGGGGGTGGGCAGGAAGAAGTCAGGCCCAGGCATTGGGGTCCTGGTGTGTTCTCCTTTCCTGCTGGGGACCGAACTGTGTCCCCACAAATTTACATGTCAGAATCAGTCCTAAGCCCCCAGCATCTCAGGATGTGTTTCTCTTTGGAGATAGGGTCTTTAAAGAGGTAAGTTAAAATGAGGTCATTAGGGAGGACCCTAGTTCCACATGACTGGTTTTCTTGTAAGATTAGGACCCAGACATAGAGGGAAGACCATGTGAAGACACGGGGAGAAGACGACCATCTGCAAGCTGAGGAGAGAGAAGCCTCAAAAGGAACCAACCCTGCTGACACCTTGATCTCAGACTTCTAGCCTCCAAAGCTCACAGTTTAAGCTCACAGTTTGTGGTACTTTGTTATGGCAAATTAATACACTCATGTGATGCCTCTTCCAGAAGAATTCCAAATTGATCTGCTTGGAATTAATCTCTTTTCCTCCCCAAATCAAAGATAAATAGGTCTCCTCTCTATGTCAACTCTTGGTGGCAAGTGGCCACCCGAAGCTCTGAGGCAGGATGCGATTCTTGGGGTGAATCCAGACAAGGGGGATGCTGTGCATGGCTATGGCTTTGGCCACGGGTGAGGGTAGAGGCCACCCACATGCCCACTTGATGAGTCTCTTAGCTAGCACTAAAAATGTAACTAGTATTTTCTGGGACTTCCCTGGCAGTCCAGTGGTTAAGACTCCGTGCTTCCACTGCAGGGGGTGTGGATTCGATCCCTGATAGAGGAACTAAGAGCCCACAAGCTACGCAGCACGGCCAAAAATATGTAACTAGTATTTTCTTTGAAAGGAGTGTTACAAGTTGAATTTATCCCCCCAAAATTCATATGTAAAAGTCCTAACCCCCAGTACCTCAGAATGAGACCTTGTCTGCAGACCAGGGTCATTGTAGACGTGATTAGTTTAGATGGGGTCCTACTGGAGTAGGGTGGGCTCCAAATCCAGTAGGACAGGTACCCTTAAGAAAGGGGGAAATTTGGACTCAGACACACACATAGGAAGAACACCATGTATAGATGAAGGCAAAGATGGGGCTGATGCTTCTAGAAGGACCATCAAAAGTTGCCAGCAAACCACCAGGAGCCAGGAGAGAGTCATGGAACAGACACTGCCTCCCAGAGCTCAGAAGGAACTAACCCAGCCAACCTGGGTCTCTGACTTCCAGCCTCCAGAACTGTGAGACAACACGTTTCTGTTGTTTAAGCCACCCAGTCGTTAGGGTAGCCCTAGGAAACTAATACAAGGATGCCGATTTTTTCATACGGAAGAGCCCTGGACTTGAATTCCGGACACCTGGGTTCTGGTTTGTGGCTCACCTCTGAGGTGGGTGTGCAGGGCAGGTGGGTTTCTGAGGAAGCAGGCTCTGAAATGGTTGGCATATGCAGGAGGCTTATCAGGGAGGGGTCTCCAGGATCCACACCTGTGGCAGGGAAGAGACCAAAGCAGGGGTTAGGTAGAGGGGGTGGTTGAACTGCAGGGCCATCTCAACAAAAGCCTAAGCAGACCCAGTGGACAGTCTCAAAGATTGAATGACCATTCAGAACCGCCCACACTGGGGCGAGGGGCTGGATCTTTCACACCTGAGCTGCCCCAGGAAGAGGGCAGCTTCATCGAGGTGGTCCCTTCAGCTGAGGCGTTCCCAAGGGAGGGCTGAGAGCTGAGGACCATCTGCTGCCTGCATTCCCAGAAACTGGGGCATGAATCCTTGGTTCCTGAAGGCGGTCTGGGTGGCTCACGACAGCGTCCAGCACGAGGCCTGACCTTGATCAGATCTCTGGATGGGAAAATGCTGGGTGTTCAGGAAGGTGTACGGTTGAATTGTATGCTCTTCAAAGGATGATTTCCTGATTTAGAGAATTGAGTCTCTCAGGAGGGGTGAGCACTCTTACCAGTTAGGGGGTATCCAAACAGAAGCTCTATGCCTTCCCAGAGGCACTAGGGAGGAGAGCAGGGGCGGGGGATGCGTGCATTTGGTGGATACTTCCTGCAGTCCTTCAAAACTTGGAAACTTTGCAGATTATCGACCTGTGGCTTCAGGGCAGCACGAACAGACCCAGCAATTTATGTGAGAAAAAATCATGCAATTGAAAGAGGATGGGATTTGGAATTGAGACACCATCCTGCCTGGCACTTTGTGTGTGACCTGGGGCCAGCATCTTCCACGTTAAATGCCTCAGTCTCCCCAACTGTCAAGAGATTAAAGCAGATAAACGTTTTTCTGTCTCAAACAGTTCTCATGGAGCCATGCTCTTCCCTTCAGAGCACATTGCACTTTGTGATTATATAGTAGTTTGTGTGACACTGCAATCCACATCATTACCTTCAGTTGGCTGGGAGAGAAGGGACTCACCTTGTTCATATTGCGTGAGTTTACACGCTCACATTTACTGAACACGAACACATGTCCAGAACATGAAGACTCACTCAGTCCTCACAATAACCCTGTGAGGTGGGACTCAGTACAGGAGCACTTGGGGAAACCGTGTTATGAGGCCATGCTCAGTAAGGGGCAGAGTTCAGATGCGAACTCAGGTAACCTCTCTTTTTAATTTTTAAATTTTTATTTTATATTGGAATATAGTTGATTAACGATGTGTTCGTTACAGGTGTGCGGCAAAGTGATTCATTTATACCCACACATGTATCCATTCTTTTTCAAATTCTTTTCCCATTTAGGTTAGAGAATAAGTTTATGGTTACCAGGGAGAGGGATAGATTGGGAGTTTGGGATTGACATGTACACACTGCTATATTTAAAATAGATAAGCAACAAGGACCTACTGTATAGCACAGGGAGCCTTATTCTTAATTACTATGTAATACTCCCTCCCAGGACCCAAAACTACAGAGGAATATTGCGAAACTTAGTTTCTATTTGATGCATATGTGAGAGAAAAGTGTTGGGCCCCTTTCTTTTAAAAAAAAAAAAAAATCTAATGGAGATGCCCAACATTACACCATTGAAAGGAGAGCTGCTCTGTTTGTGGAAGGGGATGCACTGCAACCCCACCCCCTGCCAAGAGAAGAGATTCCTCTTACCTTTCGTATTGCATGAGTGAAATTACCAGGGAGCCAAACAAGGCGACCACCCCCGCTCTAGGCATCTCTACCATCTGAGGGCTGTTTGGCAATTCAGTTGCTGGAGGGTGGCTGCTCTGGGTGGCTCACTCACCAAGGATGGGGTAAAGGTAGGGAGCGATTCCAGCCTTGGTAGAATGTCAGAGCCTTGAAATCATCTGTGACCTGTTCGTATTCCCTGCTAACCCTCTGAAAGGCAGCCTGACCACAGAGGGTTCATGAAGCCATCTCTGTCCAGCAGTCTAGAATGGTGACCAGAAATGCTCAGGATTAAAGAGAAGTGGAGTTGGTGGAGACCTCCGTACAGCCCGGACATCTCTGCTGCTCAGGCTACTCTCCAGGGAGAAGTTTCACTGAGCATCACATAGAGAGGGGCATAGTTTCCACTCCCGGGCTACGGAGCACCCCAAACTCAATGCACGGTCTAGGAGGTGCCGAAGTCTTCTTACTGGAAGACAGTCATTCTTCAGCTCAGAACACTTAACTGAGGATCAGTTTCTCCATCCTGCTGCCTTTAAGAAGAGGAAAGTCCTGACAATGGCGACTCTGAGAATCTTTTCTGAGCGCCAGGATGGGAGGAACCTGGTAGGGTAGGTAGAAAGTCTGGGAGGCCTGGAGGCTGGTTAATGGACTGGAGGAAGGTGACATCTTTGAGTCCCGGCTGGGCTTGCAGAAGATGGAAAGGAGCTGTCCGGGATAGCTAGCTTCCTGGTCAGAGGAGGAGAGGGGTTGCCAGGCTATCAAGTTTGTGCCTCCGTCAGTGTCTTGCTCCTGTCCTTGCTCCTGCTGGTTGCACAGCAACCCAACTTCCAGGTGGCAGCATCTACATCTCTTCCTGAGAGTTTCTTTTTTGGGAGCCATTTTGGTTCCTCTGTGTGCAGTGCGGGCTGGAAGTGCTGGCAAGTTAACTTTTCCTGGAAGGGCTCCCTGTTCCATGACAGACGGAAGTTGGTGTACAAATACTCCAGATCCCCCTACCCTCTGGGTAGGACCTTGACCTGACCTTGGCCCCCCCCCCCCCGTATTCCCTGGGGCGGGGGTGGGGTGGGGTGAAGTTTCCCACAGTGAGAATCTGCCTAGTAATGCAAGTCATGTCCCTTTCCACCTCCCTTATCGACAGTCACTTCTCAAATAAATTACTTGTGCTTGGATCTTTGACCCAGCATCTGCTTCTTGGGGAATAAACACTAAGATGCCCTGTCATTTGGTTGATTCTGTTGGCGTGGAGGTAGTTGGCAGCAGGGGTCTTACCATTTGGGCTGGATGGAGTCGCCCCTTCTCTATACCTCACACCTGGACTCCGCTGTTTCCACCCCAGAAGTACATTCATCCTCTGTTTTGACTCCAGAGTTATCACTAATGAGGATCTTCTCTGGATACTTGTGGAAGATCTGAAGCACTGAAGTTCCTGTTCGCCTTATCTTGTGCCACAGCCATATCTTCAGAGACCTCTCGCTGTTGAGATAAGCATAGCCTCCCTGGGGGACCGTCCCAGTCTCTCACTTTCCAGCCCCACCGCACTGAGTACGTGTTTATTCTCTTTTCCAAAGTTAGACAGCAGAGCAGCCGGCGTGCCTTGAGAGCCTTCAATGCGTCAGTAACTGCACCATGTGCTTAATCCTTAGACCTGAGGAAGACACTGAGGCATCCTCATGGGGAGAGGCTTCAGTGCAAGCAGAACCTCTAAAATAAGGGTCCTCTTACTCCATTCTCACTTCCCCGCCCAAGTGCTACCTAAAGTAGAGATTAGTGGAAAGAACAAGCATTTTAGGGTGAGACAGACCTATCTTGGCCATTTGCTAACTTCTTGGCTTCGGCTAACTTATTTAGCCTCAATTTTCTCATCTATGTAATGGGCATGCTGACAATGACCTCTTAGGCTATTACAGTGGTTAAATGAGGCAAGACCCATCCATTTCCTAGAAGAGCACTTAGCCTATAGTAGAAGTATAATAATGTTAACCATTGCTTTTGCTTTGTCCCCCTTGAAGCACACACGTTTAGCCCCTTCTGGGCAGGAGTTGACCAGATGGCAGCTTTGTACTAATCAGAGATCAGGAGTCTACCCTGAAAACAGTGTGGTTTGGGGACAACTTGGAGACATCACTGATTCTCCACCTCCTCCGACCTCACTCCAGTCCCCTCCACTTTGCAAACTTGCAGGGGGAGGATTCATCACAAGTTGAAGGATGTTCATGACAAAGTCATTTTTTCCTGTTTGTGACCTCTTGCTTTTGTACGAGAACTTAGGTATCTGGCAAAGCATTAACCACAACCTAGACAAAAGTATAACTATTTCCTATTTGCTTGCTGGGGTTTTCAAATCAGTGCGATAATTTAAGCATGACTCTTGGAGGCTTACAAAAAGATGTTATGATTAGTTTTAACTCCTTTGTTAAGGAAAAATAATTACAGTGAAATAATTAGAGGCGGCAGAGTTGACACGAGATTAGGAGAGCTGGCTTGGCAATGAAAGTGAAGTTCTAATGAGGAAAAAGTATAATAAAGGGATGGGTCCACAGGGAAAATGCCAGTTCTGGGCTTAGAACTCAGGAACAGGGGGGAAGTGTATGGCTGTCTTGATGGCCACTCGGGAAAAGCATTCTCGTAAGTGCCATTAAGACCCAAGTCTTAGTTCAGACTCTAGCACTGCCAAGAATGTGACTCTATTCAAGTCCCTCGGCATTTCTGAGCTACATAGTAACTGCATGTCGGCTTCTCTTTGTCTAGAAATGAGTTTCATGGAGATGTTATAAGGATAAAATGAGAGTCACCTGGCTTAATAAGTAGAAAGCCACACACATGTACATGCTTACCATCTTGCTATTCCACAGTTATTTATTTTCTGCTCCCTTCACATCACATGTGAGGGTGTTTGAACTTACACAGGTGTGTGATCAGGTCTTTGCTCAAGAGCAACAATGTTCTGAATGCTCTGGCAATTCAGCCCAAATACCAAGGATTCTGCACCTTTGTTAATAAAACAGTAAGATAAAAATAACAACATTGTGTTGGCCCCTACCCTGTGCCGGGCACTGTGCTAGGCACTTTGAGTGGATTAACTCCGTCTTTCTTTACCCCAGTGCTGAGAGGTGGACAAGGTAGATCCTGCCACTCCAGCCACTCTACCCGTGAGGAAACCGAGGTTAAGGGGTGGTAAGGAATGTACTCAGTTCTTCCGTGCAACTGCCCTTGCAGTTGGCAGGGTCAGGGTTCAAACCCAGGTCTGTTTGGTTAAGAGGTAGAGGCATTAATTCCCAATTTTCATGAAGTCCCTTGGGGACTTCCAAGCTGTTGTCTCCTTGTTTGGTGATGGTGGCCAGGAGGAGAGGAAGGCATGGACCTGAGACAATCCAAGAATAACGTGGGAAACTATCCTCATTCTGGGTCAGCAGTGCCTAGAAGATGTCTTCCCATGTGCATTAGTTGTCTACTGCTGTGTAACAAATTATCCCAAAGCTCAGTGGCTTAAAACAGCAGATGTTTATTATCCTATGTTTTGGGGGATCAGGAATTAGGGAGAGGTTTGGCTGCATGCTGCTGGCTCAAGGTTTCTCATTAGGTTGCAGTCAAACTGTCAGCCAGGGCTGCAGTCTCGTCTGAGGGCTGGACCGAAGCAGGAGGACCCACGTCCAGGCTCAGTCATGTGACTGCTGACAGCCCTCAGAAGATCTGCTTCTGAGCTCACTTATGTGGTTGCTGGTCAACATCAGTTCCTCACAATGTGAACCTCCCTGTGGACTGCTTGAGTGTCCTCACAACGTGGCAGCTGGTAATCTGAGAAGAGAGAGAGAAGGGACTGGGGGGAGAGATTGAGAACCAAAAGCTTCCCAGTTAGAAGCCACAGTCTTTTTATAACCTAACATTGGAAGTGACATGCTATCACTTTGGCTGTGTTCTGTTCATTAGAAGAGAATCATTAGGTTGAGACTGTACTTAAGGGCAGAGGAAACACTCAAAGGCATCAGCACCAGGAGGTGGGCATCATTGGTGCCCACAACACCATTTTTTTTACTGCTCGCTCTTTTTTTTTTCCCTTAAGTGTCTAGAATGGAGATGGACCATTTTAGTGCATCCTCCATGAGTTCATGGATCCTAAGAGGGCAAGATCGTCACTGATTTGGCTTGTACTTTCCATTTTCATACATTTGCTTCCATGCAGTTTGGATAGAGTCAAGGGAACTCAGCTGGATGTTGAATGCTTTCCATGTTTAGGGATGCTAGATTTGGCTGAAGAACTACGGAGGCTAAAATACCACTCAGTACTGGTATGTTAGTGATGTCCATTTATCCAGTCAACAATAAATCGAGTGCCTACTTATTCTTCAGGGGTGAGGAGACAAGTGACAAAGAGCAACATGGAGCTCACATTCTAGTGGGGAAGACTGACAATAAATAGTGTAATTTTGGATTGCACTAAGTTCTATAAAGGAAATAAATAGGATGGTAAAATAGAGAAAAATGAGAGACTGACTTTTGGTGGTCAGAGAAGATTTCAGAAGACAGCTAATATGACATATTACTGTCATGGGCCATAACAAGTTGTCACCGTGTTCAAATCCATGATGACCACATTGGGAATGATGCTCCCTAGAGTTGTTCAGTGCACTGCCCTGTGAACTACACATAGCATCCCTGGCAGGAGCTGTCTTACTCATCTCTCCAGCCTTCAAAGCAGCTGATGCCTGTCCCTGGCAGATGTGAGATTAGACTGTGTGAGTCCCTGCGGACCATGTTAAGGACTTTAAGCTCTATCTCAAATACAAATGGTAAACGTTGGACAGCTTGAAGTAGGAGGCTGTGTCTGATAATCCATGCCGTGCCTGAACTGGCTCTCTGATACTTGGGCAGTCAGCACAGATGAAAGGACTACTTTCCCTTCATCACCATAGCAGGTTTGGTAACTTTATCCATACAGCCCTGATCATTCCTAATTCCCCTCTCCCTTGTTGGGGGAGGCTATTCTCTTAGTTCTGTTTTCCTGGCTCATTTTCTCTCTCTTTTCTTTCCCTTCCTCCTTTTCCCAGCTCTCCACTCATAAGCTCAGAGAAAAGTCTTAGGAAAGAGACCTCTACTGACCATTTCTTCTATTAAACCTGAGTCATTTACCATCAGGCTTAAGCTTTTGTAGAGGTCTGGGTTGCCCTCCGCACAACATTTTCCCTTTATAATTCAGAAGTGCTGAATCCCCCCCACTGCATTCTGGCCTTGGAACTAATTTCTGAGGAAGCAAGAGGACGATCTCCCAGGAGGAAAAGATAATTCTCGTTTTCCCTTCTCATAAGCTCCACAAGTGGTTGTCAGGTGAAAAGCTGCCAGGTCAGCACCAGCCCCCATGCTAAGCCGCTTATCACTGCCACCGTGGCCACTGCTTTATTAGCTTAACTTCTCAAAGGCACAGCTGCTGGATGGAGCTGGGAGAGAGTGGGAAATGACATCCTCTTAGTAGAGAGAGAAAACTCTCTCACTGATGGGGGGAAAACAGTTTAACATCCCCTGGGTAACTCCCGCCTGGCGGTGGAATTTAGCTGTGCCAGGAGGATGAGCGGATGGGCGTTCTCACCTGTCTCGGATGCATGAGATATGACCTGCATCCCATGCCCATAGGATGCCCCAGGGGGGATGAATTGAGTCAAAAAGGGGTCCTGGGCTTCCCTGGTGGCGCAGTGGTTGGGAGTCCGCCTGCCGATGCAGGGGACACGGGTTCGTGCCCCGGTCTGGGAAGATCCCACATGCCGCGGAGCGGCTAGGCCCGTGAGCCATGGCTGCTGGGCCTGCGCGTCCGGAGCCTGTGCTCTGCAATGGGAGAGGCCACAGCAGCGAGAGGCCCGCATACCGCAAAAAAAAAAAAAAAAAAAAAAAAAAGGGGTCCTGATTTATCTCCTTTCTCCCTTCACCCCCACCTGCCAGCATCACCTCACTTTAACCTGCTTTACAACTTGCAATTCATGGGTCAGTCTTCATTCCTATTTTCCCACATCAGACAACTGTTTACTGGGCACCCACAGGGTATCAGGCTCTCATTCAAATACGGGGAAATAGACCAAGAATCTGCCCTTAAAAGAGTCCGCACTCCAGAGAAGGAGTTTACCAAAGGGCTCCCCTATTTCAGAGCATGATAATATTGGTAATAATAGATAATACTTAGTGCATTAAGTACTTGCCTCCAGACCCTCTGCACTTATGTGCATTTGACTTTGAATCTCCCCAGAGGCCTGAGAGATTTGGGGCTTTTCTGACTCATCTTAATTTTATAAAGAAAAGGAGAGTTCGAGATGCTGAGCAGTTTTCTCACGATTACCGAGCTGCATGGCACCTGATGATCCCAGTCTCAGAATGTGGGAATCCCCAGATGGTTCTGACTCCACCTATGGGAGCTACGTTGCGCGGTGGGATGGCTTCTGGAGCTCCGACAGTGGTCCCCTGGCATCTAAGAAAAGAAGGGAGGGGGCTTCCCTGGTGGCGCAGTGGTTGAGAGTCCGTCTGCCGATGCAGGGGACACGGGTTCGTGCCCCGGTCCGGTGCTCCGCAACGGGAGAGGCCACAACAGTGAGAGGCCCGTGTACCGCAAAAAAAAAAAAAAAGAAAAGAAAAGAAAAGGGAGGAACTGGGGTATGAGGAGGCCCAAGGTAATCTCTGGACAGCACTAGGCACATATAGGTGAATCCTGCTTCCTTTCTCCTGGGAGCTGGGAAATAGTGTCGTGCAGAAATGATTGTGCCGCCATCATCTCTCACCTGTATACTTGACCCTTGAATGGATTTTCTTGCTTGCTTTTTTTTTTTCTTTTAGAACTGAAGACTGCATGTTACAGAACCCAGACACACTCTCTCTCTCTCTCTCTCTTTTTTTTTTTTTAATAAATTTATTTATTTAGTTCTGGCTGTGTCGGGTCTTCGTTGCTGCGCATGGGCTTTCTTTAGTTGCAGTGAGCGGTGGCTATTCTTCGTTGCAGCGCGTGGGCTTCTCATTGCGGTGGTTTCTCTTGTTGTGGAGCACCGGCTCTAGGTGCGTGGGCTTCAGTAGTTGTGGCACGTGGGCTCAGAAGTTGTGGCTCACGGCTCCAGAGCACAGGCTCAGTAGTTGTGGCACACGAGCTTAGTTGCTCCACGGCATGTGAGATCTTCCCAGACCAGGGATCAAACCTGTGTCCCCTGCATTGGCAGGCGGATTCTTAACCACTGCGCGATCAGGGAAGTCCCTGAACGGATTTTCTAATCTATTCTCAAAGTGTAGCAGAATGATCTTTACAAAATGCAAACTTCCCTATTCAGAATGACTTACCATTGCAGGGTCTATCTCTTGGTCCTCTCGCTTCCCCTCTCCTGGCAACCACTAGTTTATGTTCTGTCTCTATAGATTTGCCTATTCTGGATATTTCATCTAAATGGACTCATACGATATTTGTCCTTTCGTGTCTGACTTCTTTCACTTGGCGTCATGCTCTCAAGGTGCAGCTGTACTGTAGTGCGTGTCATCACTTCATGCTTTTTAATGGCAGCATAATATTCCATTGTATGGATATTCCACGTTGTGTTTATCCATTCATCAGTTGGTGGACATTTGGGTTGTTTCTGCCCTTTGGCTCTTATGAACAGTGCTGCTATGAACATTTGTGTACAAGTATTTGTCTGAATACCTGTTTTCAATTCTTTTGGGTACTGCTGGGTCATAGGGTAATCCTCTAACTTTTTTAGAAACCGTCACAGCTTTTTGAGTGTTTGCCATGCTGGTCTTGTCCTGGCTCTCTTGTCCTCATCACCACAGCTGGACAGGCAGCTCTGTGCCAGGCACTGGGAGGGAGTGTCCTCACCAGGGACATCTGAAAGCTCTGTCCAAGGAGACCAGCCTGGACACAAGGTGAATGCACAGGTGAGATCCTGGTCCTTGTGACACAAGGCCTTCACTGAATAATGAGGTTAGCATGGGCTCAGGAATAAAATATCCTTCAGGAGGGCAATGGCTGAAAACTCCTGCTAAACATTACAATTTCCAAAACTGATTGAAAGGGCAGAAAATTAAAAAGATGCACCAAGCAATGGACTTAATGGAAAAACACAATTATTTCCTGTTCAGTGGAGTTGCATATTCGTATCTGTGACGGTGGCGTGTGAATATGTACAGTGCAAGAAGGGTACCTGTGCACTCTGTTCTCCTTTTCCCTGCATGATGTTGGGCAGGAGACCCTGTGGAAGATGGGAATCATCAGTTCTGACCCACGTTCCATCTCTGACATGATGGAGGGAATTTAACTTAACTCCTCCAAATGCTATGCGATTCCATAAATTTTACTAAGCACCTGTTAGGTTACAGGTATCATGCCCAACGTCTCAGAGAATAGATAGGTCGTAATAAGTAGTGGGGTTTGGGAGAAGACTGAGAAGCAGGGGCTCTGGTCCTGATTCAGTTCATAATTGACTTTCTGCTGGCTTCTGATGGGACAAGGATCTTTCCCTGTCTCATCCACCCTCTCTAGGAGAGTATCTTTCCTTATCAACTCAATTGTTCAGATCCTATGCCTTCAGAGCGCTTGCAATTTTTATATAAATCACTTATAGTGCAAGGTAGAACGTGATGAAAGGTAGAAGCAAAATGCCCTTGTTGGGAGAGAGAAAGGGGTTAGGGGAGCATTCAGATGGGAAAAGATTCTTATCTGACTTAGAAGGGCCAATGCGAGCATCAAGATGAAATTGATTTTGAGATGGAGCCAATCACTGAGACTATTGATAATAGCAACTCTTTCTTGAAGGACAATGAAGGGAATGAGAAAATGGGAAAAGGAAGGCAGGAAGGAGGGAAGAAGGAAGGAAAGAAGAGGAGCTGCAAGTGGAGGGGACCCAGCTGAGGACAGACATTGCCTACTCCCTAGTCTTGCTGGAGCAAGGTGAACACACCAGAAGTTCCTGCCTGGCTCTGGGCAGAACAGTCCCACCAACCAGGCCCTACAAGTGCTTGTGAGAGCCCACCCCCTCTCCTTGCTGGACGCAGGACCCAGGTGAGAGGCAGCCACGGTGCAGTCTCCAGCGCATTGTGGCAGAAAGCTACTGCTGGCCCCTCATCTCCATCAGTAACCACCTCTCCCCCATGTAATTTATGTATCTATTCATTCTCCTTACCCAGATTTCCATAAAATTCTCCAACCCCATAGTGTATTCAGATGGAAATAACTGAGTTTAATTACTTAAAGTAAATTTGGAATTCAGGGGCCATCGCGCTCTGTTCTGCATGTGAGCCCAGACACAGGAGGAAGTGTAAAATATTCAAGCCTTTGAAAGATTGCAGCCACTGGGCCTGGAAGACACTGGCATCGTGCCTCCTTCCCTGGCTGTGCTCCTGAGATTGGCTCCCTGTTCCTGCCCAGCCCTGGCTGGGGAGCGGGCACAGAGACAGCCTCAGCAAGCTCTCTCTTCTTGCCTCTTCCCAGAGGACTCCAGGGAGGCCCGGGACGGTTTCCACCTTAACCTCTCCAGCCACTTGCTGGGGCAGCTGATAATTTCGCTCTGCACCCAATGATGCGTGAGAGTGATCAGAAAATCTGTAACCAGAGGGGAAAACGGCTGCTAATGTCGCGGTAATAGGGCAGTTTGGGCAAGACTTCCAGGAAAGAGGAATTTACAATTTAAATAAGAAAAATAGGAAACTCTAAATTAACAAAAAGAGAAGAAGGATGCTCTGGCTGTGGGGGGCAGGGAGGGGTCTTCCTTCCTGAACCTCCCCTTCTATATGTAAGTCACTGAGCTGTCTGAGAGCCTCAAGTGTGGCTGAAGGGGACCCCACCGAGGGAGAAGGGAGCCATGGGCTGCGGTTGAGTAGCAGCCCCTTCCGTATCAGTCCCAGCTCAAGCACAGGCACCGGGCGGGGGCCGCCATGGGTTGGAGCATTTGCCTTGAAGTCGTGCCTGACGTGGCCGACCATGAATTTAGACCCAGACACTCTGCCTGCGGAGCCAGTTCTTAAAACCATCATGCCTTCCTGAGTTCCCTTAGGGACCCCCAGAGACCTCCCTGCTTTCCTGCCGTCCCAAGAACATCCTGACCGTGTGAGTCTGTCTTCACAGCCTTTACCCTCAGCTGCGTGACTTGAGATGTTGTTCTCCTTCCCCAGAACCTTAGAAATTCTGTGGTTCCCCGGGGCTGCGGAGCAATGTCAGGCTGCAGAGTCTCCTTTGCAGAGGCTGGGAACACTTTCTCTAAGCAAAACCACAACAGAGAACCCTAAGTTGGTGCCAGGGACCTTCTGTTTCTCTTCCCACACTCTTGGTTCTTCCAGCGAGATGTCTGAGCTTTCCCGTTCTCTGATTCCTTTCAGCATAGACTCCCACTGGAGCTGGTCACCCTTGCCGTCCCGCTGTCCCTCTGTCCACATCAAAACTTGCCCCTCCTAAGCACCGGTCCTCAGACCCCTCACTTTTGCAGGCAAATTTCCATTGATTTACGGTTGCCCCATAGTCCCTACCACCTGCGCACGAATGTTCATAGCATCGTTATTCACATTTGCCAAAAGGTGGAAACAGCCCAGTGTCCATCAGCTGATGAATGGATAAACAAAATTGTGGTCTATCCATACAATGGAATGTTATTCATCCCTAAAGGAATGAAGCATTCATTGATACACGCTACAGCATGTACGAACCTTGAAAACATTCTGCTAAGTAGAGAAAGTCAGGCACAAAAGGTCACATATTTTGTATGAATTCATTTATATGAAATGTCTGGAATAAGTAAATCCATAGAGACAGAAAATAGACTGGATAGTGGTTGTCTGAAGCCGGGGGGAAGGTGGGATGGGGAATGACTGCTGATGGGTGTGGAGTTTCCTTTTTGGGATGTTGAAAATGTTCAACATTGTGAATGTACTGAATGCCAATGAGGAACACATTTTAAAATGGTTAAACAGTGAATTTTACATTGTATGTGTGTGCATCTATCTATTACCTATCTATCTATAGATACACCTGTCTATCTACACACACACACACACACACACACACACACACACACACACACACACACACACGGAGAGGGGAGTTGGAGGGGGAGGCACATGAGAACCAGGTTTCCTTCACCGCCTCTCAGATCTGCTCCATCCCCTTCCCTGAAAGAGGAGCTTTCTTTGCTCTTGCATTGGCACAGGCCTCCACAAGGCTGTCTTGGCCTCTCTCCTCTCAGCTCCCCCAGTCCTGCTAATTATCACAAATGGCAATTCCAAGTGTCTAATGAACCAAGCTTGTCCTTCCTTAGGTCATTCATAGAACATGCATCAGGAGTTCTCTACCCTTCCCACCTG
Organism: Phocoena phocoena; assembly: GCF_963924675.1. NCBI lineage: Eukaryota > Metazoa > Chordata > Mammalia > Artiodactyla > Phocoenidae > Phocoena > Phocoena phocoena. The sequence goes on along the minus strand of NC_089233.1, from coordinate 33,406,267 downwards.
TTGTCCTGTTTACCTGGTGAGAGGGGCCCTGCTCACTTGGGGTGGTTTTCTAAGTCCGCCCCAAAGCGGAATTGGAGGAACAAAGTTAAGCCATTATGCAATGTTAGGTCATTCTAAGCCATGTAGTCATCTTTCCTAGTGAAAGTAGGAGGGAGAAGACTTGAGAACAGTGCATCCCTCTCACATCCAATGCTACTTGACATTAGATCTGTGTGTAATTAATCACATGAGCATGGAGCCAGGCCCGTCCAAATCTACTGCCTGTGCTCACCAGCATCTTTACTAGAAACCTTGTTTCTAAAGCGATCCTGGCAGTATAATGGAGGAGGGTTGGAATGGATAGAGGACGTCTGGACGTTTTTAACCAGGGGGAGGTGCTACCTCCTTAGGGTGTCTTCAGAAATGTGTGGTGAAATTTTGGGTTGTTACATTGACTGGGGTGGGGAGGTGCTTTTGGAATTTAGTGTAGGGGGGAGAAGGGAACGGGGATGCTGAATAGGACAGCAATGAGCAGACAGACCCGCACGATAATTAGTCCATTCCAAAATGTCTATAGCACATTTTAAAAAGGAGATTTGGATTCCACTACATGTCTGATTCAATCACTACCAAAAACTATCATTCAGTAGTTCAAAAATATATCATTAAATAGTTGTGTGACCTTGAATAAATCACTTAAACCTCAATCTCTTGATTGATTGATTGATTGTAATGCCTAGATCCATGGTTTACAAATTATGTCCTTCCTTAGCCATGTGCTTGGGGTCTGCAAAAATTTCCATCATTAGAATTGTTTTCCCTCTCAAGGGAGTCTGTTTATTATTTAAGTTTGAGAAACATTAAGCTAAATGGTAATCTTACTTTTAACAACAGTCATAGAAAACTGTTTCTGAATGATTGCTTATTTTATAAATCCTCAGAGCAAGCTTAACTTAGATGTTTTCACTAGCCCCATTCTGCAGAGGAGGAATGTAGGTTTACACAATTTAGGTGGCTAGTAGGTGGTAAGCTGGGATATGAATACATGTAGTTACTCTGTAATCCACACTCTTAGCCACCAAACCAGTGTCCCCAATCTTGGTTTTCCTCAAACTCTTTATTTTTATGGTATCCATGTACCAACATCACTTTTGCTGTATTTTTATCTTCTAGCTCTGTTATTCACTTAGTATTTTAAAATTGATTTAATTTTAACTGAAATGTACTTAAATTGGAAGCTATTATCATTTTTCTTAAAATATAATGACAACAAAGCAATGTTACTAAATTCTATGCAGATTCCTAAAGCCCTCCAAGTGTGAGATAAGAAAGCATGAAGAGTTAAAGATACATGTGTAACAAAGTGAGACTTTTTGCTTGATAAATTCCAAGATGTTGGCAAAAAAATTTAAATGAAGTGATTTTTTAATTCCAGGCATCAATGGGTTTCGAAGCCACCTATGAATGATCTAATACTGTTTCTTTAGGAACCACTGGTGGGAATCCCTATACGTTTCTCCTTCCATTCACGTCCATTCCAGCCCTCTTTTCCACCAGAACAGACATTGGACGAGGTTCTGTGCTCTTATTCCATTGTGGCTCAGCCCAGGCAAAAGAGCCCAGCTGTCTTCTTGGCTGGCCCCGGTCCCCGTACTATGGACTGCCATTTTGGTTCTACAGTTGTCTGACCAGCTCCTTCCAATCTTGGCTTTGGAAGGTTAGAAATCTTTTGTTTTTCTTCCTTTTCAATTACAAAAGCCTGTTTGAACAGCCTCTGTGAAGGCCCTTGTTCAAACAAGCTTTTGTAATTGAAAACAGAGCTTGCAAAGTGGCTGCAGGGACGCTTGCCTCAAAAGGAGGAGATGCAGAACATGATGTGAGCTGGTCCCTGAGGCCACTTTCAAAGTGTTTAAAGCTTCCTTCCAATTAAAAAAAAAAAAAAGGAAAAGAAAGAAAATCCTATTTAAACACACAGTCCAGACCGACTGGCTTGGGTGATTGAAAATGTAGATTTTGACCCGGGCATTTCTTTGGACCGCGGGACAGTGGTCTTCTTGGGAAGGGATGGAGGAGGGTTGCTGCTTCTGGATGGGCATTTTCACCCGTCCTCTGAGCCCTTCTTGCCATTATTTTAAGGGGTCTCCGATATTGGCTGCACAGGTCTCCTCAACATGTTCAAGTTTACGCTCACATTCAAGTTTCATCAGTCTTTCTTTCTGTCTCTCTTTCCAAGCATTGCAAAACATAGTGGCCAAGAGCAATGCATCGGAAAGGATAATTGGGTTTAAATTCTAGTTGTGTGACCTTGGGCAATCATTTAACCTCTCTGGGACTCAGTTTCCTTGTCTGTAAAACAGCATCACATTAGGGTTTGTCTTAGAAGATTGTTTTGAAGATTAAGAGAGATAATCTATTTAAATTATCTCTTACCACGTTGCAAGGCAAAGGCTCACTGTGTGAAAATGTTTAGTTATTCTTACTATCAATATTAATAGCAGTATTAATGGTAACATGATAATTAAGTGAAAGACATCATAGTGGTTAAGACTGTAGACTTTGGTTTCAGATTGGTCTGAAGCTCTTGTTTCTTTTATCTTAAAATGGAAATGAGGGTAGATTCCCACCGCCCCCCCAAACACACACACAGAACTAGTCACTTACTGTGTGCCACACCCGGGGATGGGGTGTGAACAGGACTGACTAAAAGCAGGCAAAAGGAGGCAGGACCAGAAGGTAGGTAGGTACAAAGTCTTCTGAGAGTTAAGAAAAGGAGAAAATTAACTCTTAATGAGGATGGGGAGGGTGGTAAGACATCAAGAACAGATGTCATTTGAGCTGAGCACCATGTGGAAAAGCAGAGGAGAAAGATGGACGTGCCAGGCAATGGGGGCATTGTGGGTGAAGACGGAAGCCCGGGAGTGGCAAGGATTTCAGTCTGAGTGGAGAATGGGCAGGGCAGGGGAGGCTGCACTTGTGAGAGAGTAGAATGAAAGAATGGGATGGAGACTGGCACCTACATTAGTACTATGATGGCAAGGGACAGAAACTCAACACCAAACAGCTTCAGAGAATGAATGAATGCATAGATGGATGGATAAATGAATAGATTAAATGAAAGAGAAATAACTTAGTTTGCCCAATGGTAGTCTAACTTCAGTAAAATGAAAGGCTCAGAGGAGGTAATTAGAACCTATTTCTGGGGCTGCTCTTCTGAACCGACTTCATTATTAGGCTCCACCTGGTTACCCATTTGACTCCAGGTATGTCCCCTTATTGTTCATAGCCTCAAGGGATAAAAGAACAAAGCTCCTTTCTGGCTGCCTGTACCAATCTCTCTTGGGTCAGCTTGGGTCATTCAAGCACTGAGGCCAAGAGGAGAGGGGGTCTTAAAGTGACCAAATAAGCAACACCTGCTCATCCTCAGAGCTGAGATAGGGCTCTTCTCTGAGCCACATAGGGTTGAAGTGGGAGAACAGTTGGACAGGAAAAGAAACCAGGGGCCATTAACAGAGAAGAAGAGTGGTGACCCCCATAGCCTTGCATGTCCAACTCCATTTTGACTTTCTGGGCAGGCCATTGCGGGGAAGGTCATGATGAATTTTTGAGTCACTGAGTCTGAAAAAAAGAGATTAAAGACCCAAGATCAATCTGAGGCCGTTCAGGTGGTCCAGATGGGAACTTCCAAGCTCAAAAGGATCAAGCAGAAGTAGATCAAAGTTTTGTGGGACCTGGAGCTTAGACAGTTTGGTGCCCGTCCTTGTGGTAGGCAGAATTCTAAAATGGTCCACCGAGATTGCCCATCCCTCTCATGTACGTGCCCTGCGTGTCCCTTGGGACTGTGAATATGGTGGATTTTACTTCCATGATTAGACTGATATATGGCACAGTTGACCTTAAGATAGGTAATATGATAGCATGGCCGGGTCTGACATAATCACGAGTTTTCTCCAGTTGGTTGGAAAAGAGGAACTCAGATTCAGCAAGAAGGATTCGATGCACATTTGTTGGCTTGAAGATGGAGGGGACATATGGTAGAAAAAGAGAGGTCTGTAGGACTAAGGGCAACCCCTAGCTGACAGCCAGCAAGAAAACCAAACCTCAGTCCTACAACCTCAAGGAACTGCATTCTGCCAACAACAGGAATGAACTTGGAAGCAGATTTTTCTCCAGTGCCTCCAGATGAGAACTCAGCCACATCAATGCCTTAGTATCAGCCTACTGAGACCCCAAGCAGAGACCCCAGCCGCACCATGCCAGACTTCTGTCCTAAGAACTCTGAGCTAATACGTGGGTGTTGTTTGAAGCCCCTACGATTATGGTAATTTGTCAGACAGCAATAGAAAGCAAGTATACTCTTTAAAAGACACAAAATTATGATTATAAAAGTAGGCAAGGGCTGATTCAGTTGTGGGGTCCTGAAGTTTAAGTTTCATTAGCCTCATGGAAAATCCAGCTCTGGGGTCAGGGGTTCCAATAGCCATGTTTCCCTGCATTTCATGTTTTTTCCAATTGTCTATAAACATGAGACGGGGAAGAAGTCGTATATATTCTTCACAGTGACCTCTAGAGCCCAGTTTTCCATGCTTTGGGGCGCCAGGGCCCCATATCCCCCACCTTCCCATTTCCATGATACTGAGATGGTGCAAAGCTATTTGGTCCATTTCCCTTCCTGGCAAAGAAAAAAAAAAAGTAAAGCTCTCAAAATTATTAGGTAATGATATCACTTTTAAAAGCGACACAATATTTTAACAGCATGACGCCACTTAGCTGTGGTTTAATAAAATGTAGAAAGCTTGGAGCCGGGGAAGCTGTGGCAGCATCAGGTGGGGGCAGACAAACAGCTCTCAAAACTCACATCAGGAAAATTACTTTTTCTTCAAATGGAAACTTTTCAATTGCTTTCAAATAGCTGGAGCTGATGGAAATAATTTCCTTAGCACGTTTGCATATGCTGCCTGTGTCTTCTCCACACGGTGCCGGGAGCTTCATTAATAAAGATTGTTGCGAGGTTCTGATGTTGCCAGGCTCTTGTTATTTAGAAAATGCACCAAACCAAGCCAAGGGGAGTCGATTACTAAATGCAATTCCTGTTCGTTGGCCCCGAGGCGGCTGGAGGCCAGTGGGGGGGCACGTGCGCGCACACGTTTGGACATCGGAGCAAGACAGCTCTGAAATTCAGCCCGATCCTCAGCCCATTTCGAGGGATCTCCAAGTAGATGGAGACTGTCAGGATCAGGTTTCTGCATTTTACTGATGGGCAAACGGATGGGAGGGAAATGATGACTTAGGGGCCACTCACAGAGAAGACCAGAGATGGCCTAACCCACTTCGGGGGGCCAAGCTACTATTTAGGTCTAGCAGACACTTTTGTGTTTTTATAACAGGCGTAGGGAATTAGAGGCTTTGATATTCTCCTGGGCCTTTCTGCCCTGAAATGTCACGTGGAAGCTTGGTGTAGAGGATGAATGAGTTCAGCGTTTCCAATAATGAGGTCTGGGAGCACTGGTGGCCACACAATGGTTTTATGTGGACATGGCACAGGACGTGACAGAGGGAAAAATGCTCCCATTCTATTTTCCCTCCTCTGTCGAGCTCTCTGATTCCATCGGGGGAAAGGCTCAGATGGCTGCAAGTGTGGCTTTCATGCCTCTCCAGAGCTCACCAGCTGCCCTTTATTACAAAGAGGCACAGAGCCTTGGAAAGACAACTGGGCCTAATTCATTATATTTATTGCATCCGTTGTATGTATTTTTATGACTGCCTATTATTTATGGCAAGTGATATTGATTCTGCACTTACGTAAAGCTTCCTTTTAAAATCAATTTCTTTTTGGAAAGGGAGTCCTTTTAAAGAAATGCATAAAGCATGGCAAGAATCACAAGACTTCGGAGTGATGTCAAGAAATCACGAGGGTATGACTCTCCTTCAGATCAGGAGACCGAGGCCGGCAGTGAGAACATGAACCCCCCAAGTGTGTTAGAACCTAGTGTGTTAATCTGAGGTATAGTGAGGCCAACAGATCAGAAGATGCCTGCCGTTAAAAGATAGTTTGTTACAGTTCCCAAGATGAGGATGCAGCCTAGACTCAAGGTCAGGTGGGGTGGTTGGCTCCACCTTTTGAGAGGAAGAATGTCAAAGAATCTGTGGATGTAATTTAAAACCACTGCACTGACAGTTGGAGCCTCACACAGAGAATTGGAATGTTTAAGTAGACTTTTTTTATGGAGCCACAGCCATACCCCAGGCACATAGACATGGGGGTCCTGGGCATATTGAGTCTCAGGTTCAGGTTGACTGTGTGGTGGGCTAAGAAAGGGTGGGCTTCACAGTCTGATGGGCTTCACAGTCTGGTGCACTTGGGTTGGAATCCTGACTTGAGAGCCTACTTTGCTGTGTGACCATGGTCAAGTTACTTACCCTCTCTGAGCTTCAGTTTCCTTATTGTAAAATAGGGCAGATGCCCATTCCTCATAGGATTATTATTATTATTATTTTATTATTTATTTTACTTATTTATTTTGGCTGCACCAGGTTTTAGTTGCGGCATGCGGGATCTTCATTGCGGCATGCAGGATCTTTAGTTGCGGCATGCGGACTTCTTAGTTGCAGCATGTGGACTTCTTAGTTGTGGCATGTGAACTCTTAGTCATGGCATGCATGAGGGATCTAGTTCCCCGACCAGAGATTGAACCCGGGCCCCACCCTGTATTGGAAGTGCAGAGTCCCATCTACTGGACCATCAGGGAAGTCCACTCATAGGATTATTGAATCAAAGGTACTAGAACACTGTGAGTGTAAGGTAAATTTAAAGTCCTCTGTTTTTCCCTCTCCTGCCTTCCATGTCCACCCCATTTTCCATACTGATTAGAGTCACCTGGGATCATGAGGAAGCGGAGAAAGCATTATGAAATATTGGACTTGTAAAGATACTAGAATAACCACTGAAAAACCATATCTAGCTGTGACTTTAGGCAAGTTACTTCCCCCTTCTGAATTGCAGTTATATTCAGTGTTTGGCCTCAGTTAGCTTAATGTCAAGAACATAGTTTTCCAGAAATGCCCTAAGAACTTAACATACCCCTTCCCAACTGAGCCGCATAACAACCCTCCAAGGTGGGCAAGGGGAAATCCAGACACAGAGGTGGAAGGACCCTCCAAGGTCAACCTCTGGGAGGTAATGGAGAGTTGGCAGCCTGAGCCTAGACCGATGGGGAGATTAAGATGCCAGCTGTGAGGTTTGTGGAATTTTAATAACAGCTTGCTTTGGGAGAGCAAATGTATAATTCCTTAAAAATTTCAATCAGGGCTCTCAGAAGAGCACCAAAAGGCCCCTTCAGGAAGCAATTAAAAGGCCTGCCCCATAGTGGGAGCACCGGTGGTAAATCAGCATTTCAGCAGAGCGGTTTCTAGGCCAGGAATCAGAGGGAAAATGAAATCATTCAAGTGGACGGGAGAGAAAGGAACTCTTTGCTGAGGCTGTGGTTGGGTGGACTGGCATGCACAGGACTTTGGCAGGAGACTAAGATATGTAACGTTTTGGCTTTGGATCAGGGTTGCATGGGGTTGGGGGTGTCACCATCCCTGACCTTAGACATCAGGCAGTAAGTATGCTGAAGGGGCTAGGAGTCTGGATTTGGAGTCAGACTGCCTGGGTTTAAATCTCAATTCTGCCCACTTAACTGAGTGACCTTCCAAGTCTATTTCCTCATCTTTACAATAGTGGAAATAATACGTTTATCTCTGGGTGGGTTGTTATGAGAATTAAATGAGATGGCGCATGCCAAGCCTTGAGCATATGGCCTGGCATATGGCCATCCTCAGTAGAATAGCCTTGACAAACAAAAGATATTTGAATAAGATTTTCTTGGTGTGAGGGGGAAGTCAGTACAGTCGTTTAAGACAGTAAAAGGGCCTTGGGTTAAGAAATTAATATTGACTAAGGCTCCAGTGAGAGCAGAGATTGTGCTTATTTTGTACACAATTGTTTCCAGTAGAATACCCAGCACATAATATGTGCTCAATTAAACATTGCAGACGTATAAGACCTTCTGGGACATCCCACCTGGCCATTTGAATTGAACTAAGCAGGAGTTATTCCACCTTGTTTTCCCTCACAGAGGTGGAAACTAAAGTTCAGAGAGAAAACCCTTCCCAGGAGCTCATAGCTTATCACTGGGTCTCCAGTGTGTCTCACTCCGTGCAAAGCAAGAATGAGCAGGAGCTTTAGTATGAAAACTCCAGTGAATCCTCTTTGCAGGCTTGGGTCTGCTCCAGAAAAATAAGGAAATGTACTAGTGTGAATTTTCTACTCAATGCTGGAGAGCAAGAAACAGCATTGTTTTGGTATTTTTCTAAATTAAATTGGACACTGAAACATCGGCTTCCTGGATGGAGGGAAATCAGAAGTCAGTCATTAGTTGGGTGCCCTCCTCCAGTCCACTGGCTTATTTAAGAATCCTAGACCAACTGAGGGCACGGGAAGTCGGGTGGTGGGTGCAGGAAGCTGATCCTTTGTCCACTGTGGCTGCCACCTTTACTGTTGCTCCTTGGGATATATAGTATGTCTTCTGGTGCTGATATGGGGGGTACCATCTGGGAGTTTGATTGCTCCAGTGGGGCTGCCAAGCTCCCCCGCTAAGGGGCTCAGCCTGATCACAAGCTCAACATGGGGGTCCCTGACCACTGTTCTCCAGCCTCTGCTCCTTTGCCCTCCTCAGAGATTCTACCACCCCTTAGGGGGGCTGTCCCTGGACCTCAACGTCCAGACACAGGTCCTCAGCAGGCCAGATCAACATCTCCATAAGCCCAAGACAGTTTATCCAGGTGTAGCCTATAGACCAACTGTTTTAGCATTATCTGGGATAACCATTTAAAAGTGCAGTTTCCTCTACTCCACTGCAGACTTACGAAATAAAAATTTCTGTGGGTGTGGCCCCGGAATCCACAGTAGACTCCACAGTTAATTCTTCTGCACATTAGTTTGAGAATCACTCTCCAAAGTCCACATACCCAAGAACTCAGAACCTGGTGCCGGCTTGAGTGGGGAGAGGTTGGGAAATAACTCTGTGTCCAAAGAAAATGACACAAAGAATTCCTCAACAGAGTCACAGGGTCGACTGAGATTCAGGGCATCAGGTGCCAGGAGAGGATGCAAGAAGAGGCCAAGACAAAGCCCTGGGAGACGCTGAGTCTCCTGGCTCTTCTGTCACTAACCCTCTGGGTCACCTTGGCCAAGGCTATTAACATCTCTGCATCTTTATTTACTTATCTGTGAAATGGGGGTAATGAGGCATCCTCACATATCTGGGGAGTATTCCAAGGAGGTTGACCTGGCGAGGCTGAATTTGTCAGCAACAATGTACCAGGCAAATTGCAAATTGCCCTGAACAGGGCCCAGGGGATCAGTAGATTTCACCCTCATCCACCTACCTATCCATTCATCCATCATCGTTCTTTCCTTCCTTCCTTCCTCTATCCATCCACCTACCCACCCATCCATCCATCCTTCCATCCATCCATCCTTCCATCCATCCATCCATCCATCCCTCCATTCTCCAGCCAATGCATATGTATTGTGTCTACTCCATGCCAGATATATGGACACAGCAACGAAAAGACTTAGTATTTATCCCGATGTATAAGACAGTATCTAGCGAATGATCCTAGCAATGAGTGAACAGTTATGAGATGGTGTTCTGAAGGGAAGAACCAGGTGCGATAGATGTCTGTCACAGAGCAGCTTGTGTGGGTTGCACGCCTTGCCTTGTGTAAATTCAGCTTACTTGCCCACATAAATGACATGTATGTCATCAGGCGTTGCAGCTGTAGGGGGCTCCAAAGAAACGGGGGGCAGCAGGATTGGCGAGGAGGGAGAGGCAGTAATGTGTGAACATAGCGCACAGTTATGCGAACCCCTTCATGGATTACACTCTTGTCATTCAGCCTGGTGCTGGTGGCCTGGCCATGGGAGAGCCGAGCCAGCCCTGCAGTGGTGGGGGTGGGAGCAGACATCCAGGGACAGAGCAGCATCCAGATTCGACCCCTTGGGAGCTGTGTGAACTGAGCCTCAGTTTCGACACACGTGAAGTCAGATGGAGGCGAGGAGGAAATCCATCTTTCTTTCCTCAACATTGTAACCTCCAGAAAGCCCTTAAGAGCATGTTGTTTCCTCTTCCTGCTGGGATTGTTTTGGAGGGAGACGCCAGCTCTGTGTGGGTTTAAGTGCTGTGGGACAGGCCGTGGGTGCTCCCTGGTAGGCCACCCATCCTGGCTCAGACATTTCTGGTGGGGTATCGACCAAGATGTTGCAGAAACACTTGCAGGCTGACCATGTTCCAGAAGGTGAAGGACTTGGATAAAAAGGCCCCTTGGGGGTCCTGGCTTCGCTCTTGGCCAGAGGTCTTGTCTGGGGTCATCTTCACTAAGGATGAGGGGCAAGTTAAGATGATGATAACGAGACTTGGGGCAGCCACTGTGGCTTGAGAAATGAGATTCTGCTGCTTTTGGAGCATCAGCCGTGACTGTCAAGGTCCGTGCTTTGCCGGGAGCTAACGATGGTGGCATTTCTTGATCTTTCAGCGCGTGCGGAGTTGGGGTTGAGAGCTTTAGCTGACTGACTTACTCTAACCCTCACTACCCTCTGAAATGTGTATGGTTACGATACCCTCCTTGTAGAGAGGAAACTGAGGCGTAGAGAGATGAGAAAACTCTTGGGGTTACAAAGTCAGGGCAGAGCCAGGATCGGAACCCAGAGCAATTCTCTGCTACCCACGACTGCCCATTACCTCCCCAGATCTTGATGGGTTTGGGGGCTACCCGGTGAGGCTCTGGAATTCAAAACCTGGCTCCAACACATCTCACTCGCTAGTCGGTGAGAAGTCTAGATACACAGTCAATATTCCTGAGCCCCTGGGATGGTGTGTCTAACCCTGAGTGAGAGACAGATGGAGATGCCATAAAGCCTGCCTTCAAATCTAATCCAGAACAGACTGTCCACTCTGGGGCTGGACAGGAAGGAAGCTGTTTTGTTTGCCAGAAGGATGGGGTGGGGGGACTGTCCTCTAATTAGTCGACTTATCTGCTACTCCTCTCCCCCTTTTCTTTAGAGTTTGGAAATAGCTCCATCCACACATCCTGACATGGCACGATGCAGTAAAAAGCACACGGAGGCCCCAGGCTGCAGGGCCAGGCTCCGCCACATCAGAGCTGGCGCCTCTGGCCGATGTCCGAATGTCTCTAAATCTCGGTCTTCTCGTCTGCGAAAGGGAGATAATAGTAGTCCCTCCCTCAGGACTGTATGAGGCCCAAGTCAAATAATGGATGTGAGCCTGTATTCATTGATTTACTCTTTCATTCATACTTTTTATTCACTCACAGACATTTATTGAACGCCAACCAAGTGCCAAATGCACTGCTGGGCCTTGGGATGGAGCCGTGAAAGCTCAGCCAAGGTCTCCGCTCTCATGGAACCTAAGTTCTAGCGTGGGAGGCAGACCATGAATGCAGTTTCAGAATTACCCAGTACGGTACTAAGGAGACAGAGAGACAATTAAATAGTGTGTAGGGATAGCACCTGGTGCAGGTGGTCAGAAAGCCTCCTTTGATAGGCAACACCTGAGCTGAGGAAGGCATGAGGGTGGTGCATTCCAAGTGGGAGAAACAGCGAGTGCAAAGGGCCAGGGGCAGGAATTCACATGGAGTGTTCTTGAAGCAGAAAGGAGGCCAGCAAGGCCAGAGCACAGTGGTCAAGGAAGAGGGTAGTCAGATACCCCTAAGAGGGACATCCCCCCCCTCCCCCTTACAAACATGCATAATACATCGCGGCTTCAGGTAATTTTATTGCTACTCTCACCATCTTTCTTCTCCATAACAAATTCCCTGCCATCCTGGGAGACTAGGAATTGGGATTTCTGGACTCATTTTACTATTCAGTTTCTAAGCGAGTTTCTCCAACTGGGAGTGCAAGGACACACCTGCTTATTGCATTCTTCATGAAGGAAATGGAAACTGAAGTCGCTTTTTAAATTTGCCCGAAGTACCTGTTGTAATTACCATGCCACCCGTAACGGGAGTTTATGTAATTATTAGTTTGAATGGCTCTGCTCATTATGGTACAAATTTTTAATTTGCAAATGCATAACCAGATTCTTGATTGGATTCCCTTTTGATCATGAAGCTGAGGACATATGTTCATACATTTTCATGGCTGAAACTCTTTGGTGTGAACCACTGCTGCTCCGAAGGGGCAGGTGTAGAAGGGTGATGGGCAGGGGCTGGCAGGCTTGGTAAGACCCATGTTTCCAAGTAAGGATGGGTCAATGGGAAGAGAGCAGTGGCACTGCTCCTGAGTGTGGTGTTAGAAAGCATCCTCTGTTTGCCATATAGGAGAGGAAGGAGTCGTCTTGCATGGTACATTGAGCCTACAAAGCTGGGCCGGCTGGGTTGCAGATCTGAGGAAGTCTTTGGTGCCACCGATGATGTACCATGGCTGTCCCTGCCCTGCACACTGATTTCTGTGATTTCAAGGAAAGAAGGCACCCAGGGCTTTTGTGGGAGACACATGTCTACCCTCCAGGAAAACTCAGTGCACTGAGTACCTACCTTGCAGAGTTCCAGGTGCCAGGAGGGAGGGACCTGGGAGGTGATACGGGATTAGGCAGGAGGAACATGCAACCCAAGCCAGGTACTTTGGGATTATGGCCATCATCCTACATATCGGAGAGAGCAAGTGACTTACCCAAAGCCCCATATGTAAAGCTGAGCATTTAGCTCAAGTCTCCTCACTTCAGGTGTAGTTCAGGTCCCGTCAGTGTATGTCAAGGTATAATCTAGCTGTAATCTATGTCAGGATCACCTGGTGCTTACCAAAAATGAAGGCTTTGAGGCCTCACTCAGACCTATGGAATTTGAATCAGTAGGGGGAAGGACTCTTGAGATTTTCATTTTAAAAAAGTAATAAAATTAACATTAAATAAATAATAAATTTCGGGCTTCCCTGGTGGCGCAGTGGTTGAGAGTCCGGCTGCCGATGCAGGGGACACGGGTTCGTGCCCCGGTCCGGGAAGATCCCACATGCCGCGGAGCAGCTGGGCCGGTGCGCCATGGCCGCTGAGCCTGTGCGTTTGGAGCCTGTGCTCCACAACGGGGGAGGCCACAACAGTGAGAGGCCCGCGTACCGCAATCAATCAATCAATTTTAAAATAATAATAAATTTACACACACTATGTAATCTTCTTACACTACATAAAATTGATGCATGCGAAAGAGTTTTCTGGCTATGTGTAAGTTTTGAAGGCTAATATTAAAAGGAAACTTCTAGAACCCACCACACCACTAAAGAATGCGATGATTACCAACACCATTGAGTGTACCTCCGTGATCCCCTGACTCATCTCTACAGGTAGCCACTTCCTTGGACTTTGATTTTATCCGTCCCATTTTATAGGTTTAGTAGACATTTATGCATCCTTAAAGGATGCAAGGAATATACTGAGTCACTTGTTTTTGAGTTTTACAAAAACGGTATCTGGGGGGTTTATATTTATCTAACATTATATTCCTTATAAGTATCAATGCTGATGCATGCAGCTGTAAATTATTCCTTCTCACTGTGACATAATATTCTGTGGTGTGGCTCTACCATGGTTTTATATAGCTCTTCTCCCACAGATGGACTTGTGTGTTTTCCCTGTGGCAGCCAGGATTAGTATGAGTGTCCTGTGCACATGTGTGAGTCTTTCTAGGGCATGGCTTCCCATACCTACCTGCCGATTAGAATCACCTGAAACACTTGGTAAAAATACAGGATTATCAGGCCTTGGCCCCTGAGAATTATATTTCAGTAGGTCTATTTGAGGGGACTAGGAATCTTTTGTTTGTTGGTTTTGGTTTATTTTGACAAGCACTCAGATATTCATATTATCATTGGGGAATTTTTGGAAAAATAGTGGCAGCAGTTCTCAACCTGGCTGCATATTTGAACCTCCTGGCCTGATGGAAAAAAATGAAAGTACGCATGACCTGGCCCCAACCGTATGGATTCTGGTTTAATTGGTCAGGGGATAGATGTATTTTAAAAGCTTATCATGTGATTGTAATATGCGGTGAGACCAAGTACCCTGGGCAGTGTTTCTTACCCAAAGGGGGTGTTGATTTTGCCCCTCAGGTAGGGTCAACAGACAAAACACAAGATGCCCACTTGAAGTTGGCTTTTATTTTATTTTTTAAATTAATTTTTATAGGTGCTTTACAATGTTGTGTTAGTTTCTGCTGTTCACCAAAGTGGATCAGCTATACGTATACATATATCCCCTCATTTTGGATTTCCTTCCCATTTAGGTCACCACAGAGCATTGAGTAGAGTTCCCTGAGCTATACAGTAGGTTCTCATTAGTTATCTGTTTATACATAGTGTCAATAGTGTATATATGCCAATCCCAATCTCCCAATTCATCCCACCCCCACCCTTTCTCTCTTGGTATCCAGTGTTTGTTCTCCACGTCTTTGCCTCTATTTATGCTTTGCAAATAAGATCATCTATACCATATTTCTAGATTCCACATATATGCATTAATATACGATATTTGTTTTTCTCTTTCTGACTTACCTCACTCTGTATGACAGTCTCTGGGTCCATCCACGTCTCTGCAAATGACCCAATTTCATTCCTTTTTATGGCTGAGTAATATTCCACTGTATATATGACCCCATCTTTATCCATTCGTCTGTTGATGGACACTTAGGTTGCTTCCATGTCCTGGCTGTTGTAAATAGTGCTGCAGTGAACATTGGGGTACATGTGTCTTTTTGAATTATGGCTTTCTCAGGGTATATGTCCAGGAGTGGGATTGTTGGGTCATATGGTAGTTCTATTTTTAGTTTTTTAAGGAAGCTCCATGTGAAGTTGGCTTTTAGATGACTATTTTTTAGTGTAAGTGTGTCTTAGAGATTGTATAGGCATACTTATATTGAAAATGGTTTGTTGTTTATTTGAAATTCAAATTGAAGTGGGCAAACTGTATTTCTATTTACCACAACCATACCCCCGGGGGGACAACTGGAAATGCCTGGCGACATTGTGCCTTGTCACACCTGGGGTGTCTTTGCTACTGGCATCGAGTGGGAGAAGACCGGTAAAAGCTGCCCCAAATCCTACAATACACAGGACAGCCGCCCACAACAAAGAATCACCCAGCCCAAAGGTCAGCAGTGCCGAGCTTGAGAAACTTTGCTCTAGTGTATATTTCTGTTTTAATTTAGTACCTCAGTTTGATAAATACTTTACCATACCTGACTGGCCACGGTCTAGTGGAGGGAAGGGGTTTCCTGGGATTGGGACAGGTCCCCCTCCTTTGGGCTGAACCCACATCGGGAGAGATGGGGTGGGCACCTCTGGTCTCACGCAGGCCAGGCAGGGGCAGGGAGTGAGCTGGCGTGAGCAGGTGGTGCCTGGGCTCCGTGTTCAGCGCCACTGCCGGACACTGCTGGGAGAGATACATGTAACCCAGCGGAAGATGATCTCGGGGAAGGGAACAACAGGGAGATTTTTCATCCTAATTTCATAGTTGCTCGCAGTGCCCTTGTGTGGCATCTTGAGTCCTCCATCATTAAAGCTGTTCTTAATTAAAGTGGCTTATGACCTTCCAAGGGGCCAGGCCAGAAAGGGCATTGTTCGGCATTGTTTGGTTCTAAGAAGAGTTTTTCAGCTCTGAGGAAGGTGACGAGGACCCGGGAGTTAGCAGAGCAGTCAGTAACACCCCTTAACTCTCGGCAAGCCCCTGATTGTGTGTGCACGAGCTATTATTTAATCTCCACAAGCCGGAACTCGGCCAAACTGCAGAGGCTGCAGTTTAAAATGCTTCCCTCGTTCACCACCTGCAGCCTCATCACTTCTCAGCCAAGATTTCCAGAAAGTTGTGGAGGAAGAGAGCATTCCCAGGACTGAGGGTGGACTGACTAAGTTGGCAATTTAGGGAGGATCTCACTGCTTCTAAACAAATGGCCGCATTTGGCCAGTGGATTCCTGAAGAAGGAACCAAGTCACGATGAAACAGCAACAGTCTTTCTTTGGTGCCAGAGAGCTAACTGTATTCTCTCAGGCATTTCTACCCTGGAAGCAGTGAGAAATAGACTTTTGAGAACAATAATAAGAAGAAGAAAATAGCAATAGCTAAGGTTTACTGAACACCTGTCATGTGGTAAACACTGTTGAAATAAATTTATAAGTTACTCCATGGTTACTGTAATGGTTAATTTTATGTATCAGCTTGACTGGGCCTTGGGATACCCAGACATTTGGTCAAACCTTATTCTCAGTGTGTCAGGAAGGGTGTTTTAGAATGAGATTAACATTTAAATCAGTAGACCAAGTGAAGCAGATTGACCTCCCTAATGTGGGTGGGCCCCATCTAATCAGTTAAAGGCCCAGATAGAACAACAGGCTGAGTAAAAGGGAGCTCCTCCTGCTTGAGTGATTGAACTGGGACATCAGTCTTTTCCCACCTTTGGACTTGAATGAAAAATGGGCTCTTCTTGGGTCTCTAGCCTGCAGCTTTCAGACTGGAGCTTACACTGCTGACCCACTTTCATGACCTCATCTAACCCTAATTACCTCCCAAGGGTCCCATCTCCAAACACCATCGCATAGGGGGTTAGGGCTTCAACACATGAATTTTGGGGGTGACACAAACGTTCAGTCCATAACGACACCTCATTCCATTCATCTAGCCGCCATCCTTGTTCAGATACAATTACAGGGATGTTTTCCAAGAGGAATATTCTTCATTTATGGGGTAGAGGATAAGAAAACAGGAAAAAATTCAAAAATGAGTTTGTATATTATAACTTATGATGAGGGGGAAAATCACATGGTAGACCTAATGCCGAAACACAATTGAGTCTGGATCGAGCTTTAAGAATCTGTAAGGAATGGCCAAGTTGACTCAAAAACAGAAAGACACCTGCAGGTCTTAAAGGAATTGTCAGTGGGTTTCTCTCCTTGTCCTTCTCTAGCTCCATCAGGTCATCAACATGTGTTTTGTTTTATTTTATTTGGTGTGTATTTTATTTTTATCTTTTGGCTGTGCTCCACAGCATGTGGGATCTTAGTTCCCTGACCAGGGATTGAACCTGCCCCCCTGCATTGGCAGTGCGGAATCTTAACCACTGGGCCGCCAGGGAAGGCCCGACATGTGTTTTAGATGAGAAGGACCCCGGGTTCGCTAAGCCCTTTTATCTATACTATTTCACTTAATTCTTACTGCAACTCACTTTTCAGTAGGCATAGCGATACCCAGTGGAAGAACATGACTTAAATCTATCACATTTCATGTTAATACCAGCCCCATGCTTCTCCCATATGACATTCTCTTTTTTTACCTCAAACTGTCACATCAAAACAACAAATACAGAGCTGTGACGATGTCATTTTCAAATATATCCCCCATGTGGAGCTAGAACTACACTTGCGATGAAACTATGTGCGTTTCCACCCACATTTTTCTTGCCCTATGCCTTTCCTAGAGCAATCATATCTCAGAACCTTCTAGCTCCTCCTGAAATGTTTGGGGGGTTTAGAAGCGGCCTGGTTTCCCTGAAAGAGTTTTCAACTTCACAGAGCTCCAGCCCCGCCTCCTCCCCCACCCTGTCAGTGTTTATCAACCCCAACATGTTGAAAAGCCAAACATTCCTTTGATTTAATCAGACCCTTTTATGCAGAAATGAAGCCAAGAGCCTCTTCTTCCCAACAGCACAGCATTTCCTGGAACATGAAGATCAATGGTGTTGATAGACCATTGATCAAGTGTTGCCCATAAGCCCATTAAATAGGATGTGAAACTGGAATTGTGGTCAAAGGCCCCATCCTGAGGTGGCCAGGAGCCAGGAGGGCCGACAAAGCCACTTTCTCTATGCTTTTCAGTTTCACAGCACAAGGGTGGTCCTGGAAGTGGGGAAGGAAGCTTGAGAAGCTTTTGTAATTCCCTCCAACCTTCTAGCAAAAGTGGTCACTCCATTCTCACTCATACCTTTTCCCCAAGAACTGTGTGTCATCTTCTCTTTGGGGACATCACATTCCACTTTGCATTGCTTAATAAAAGTGGCACCAAAGAGCATGCCGAGCATTTTACCCCAGTCACTGCATTTGATCATCCCAAGACTCCATTAGGTAGGTACTAACTATTATCATTGTACATTTAACACTTGTTGAAACTGAGGTACTTGCTTAAGCTTCTAAAGTTACTAAGTAGCAGAGCCAGAATCTTAAACTCAGGTGAGGGGCACAAATTCTTAACTTGTACCTCAAACTATATTTGTGGGGCTTGTTCTCTAACCTGCCCTGTCCTGTAGGACTAGATTCAGTTACTTCCAATAGAGCCTCCAAATAACAGTAACTTAAATAAGGTAAACATCTGTTTTTCTCTGATGCAAAAGAGATCCAGAAGTAGGCAGTCCTTGGTTGGTATGATAGCTTCATGAATGCATTGGGACCCCAGCTCTTTGCTTCAAATTCCTTTGTGTGTGCCTCTGGTCCTCATGGTGTAAAATATCCTCTGGAAATCCAGCCATCAATTCTATGTTCCAGGCAGTATGATGAATGAAGGGGCAAAGAAGGATTCACCTCCTCTTTTTAAGAAGACTTCCCAGAGGCCCCACATCACATTCTACTCATATATCATTGGCCAAAACTTAGTAACACCCACACTTTACACCTAAATCTTTGGCAAGGCTCACATCCCATTAAGGCTGAGCTTTTGCAATTGTTTCCTAACTTGTCTCCCTGCCTCCAGTCTCATTCTGTTCTAATTTTCATCCTGTACTGCTGCTAGGACAATTGTATTTGAACAATGCTTTGTCATGCCAGTCCCCTGGTCTGAAGATTTCCCATGGATCCTCTTTATCTAGAAGATTAAGTATAAATTCCATTTCCTGCCAAAGATGCTTATTCACATTCTCTTTATGGGGCATGTAATCCCCATCTCCTTTGTTCTATTCACATTATTCCCTCTGACTAGAATGTCTTCACCCTTTTGTCTCCACTGGTATAAATGCTGTGTTTCCTTTAAACCCCTTTTGTAACCCCACATCATTCATTCATTCATTCATTCATCACAAAACAAATGTTTTCGTTACTATAGATAAAGCACTCAGAACAGTGGCTAATTGGGAGTAGAAGGTGACTATTATTATTAATAGTGAGGATAATAAAAGTGGCAATAATTTGTATTTCCTGCTTTCCAGCCTATGGACTAGGGATTGTATCATTTCCTTCTCAGTAATCCAGAACCTAAGATATGAGATGTGAGGGATTTTATTGATAATGATGATGGCGAGTATGTTCCCTTGAGAGAAAGAAATTGTTTTTACCTGATAGAACTGCACCCAACGATCCAAGCTCAAGGTGGCCTTTTAATGCTTGGGAAGTAATTGCCTCCACTCCAGTCATGAATTTAGAAAGTGTTGACTTAATTAAGAAAGAATGCCATTTTACTCATTTACAACTGCATTGTGTCATTAATTGCAATATATGTGCATTCACATTTGAAATTGTATTTTTATGTTTATAAGATATATCACAGCTTTCAAAAGACTCTTAAGAATCTACATGTTTATCTAAGAATATGTTAGATGCCTGTGTCGGTCAGTTTAGGTTAGGTAGTGCTGCCGTAACAAACAAGCCCCAAATCCAAACAGCTTAATATAGCAAAGGTTTAGTTCTTGCTCCCATTGCATGTCTATTGTCGGCTGATTAGTGGGGATGATCCAAGGTGACAGAGCAGTTATCATCCACAGCACTGCCATTTGCTGGGTCAGAGAGAAGAGAACATCTTTTTGTTTCTCAGGAGGCATTATTTTCATGTTTATTTTCCCTTATGGCTTTTCTAGTTTATTCTTCATTACTAACGTTATTTTTTTCTTTTCTTGAATTCTGTCACCTCATTTCTAAACTTTTCTAATGTTGATTTATATTGTTTTCTGTATCTTACACCACTTTCTTAATGCCTTTGGGCATGTTTTGAAACAGTAGGTTATGAAGCTGATCTTATTTTTGACAATACCTATCTGGAATGCTTTTGCTACCTGTAGGGTTTATTTAGGCTCTTTATCCTATCTTTTTTTTTCCTTTTAATAAATTTGTATGAGGTGTGCCCATGATTCTTTTCTGTTGCTCATTTTTATGTGAAATTATATTTCATGAAATCTTAGAAAGAGCCTTGTTTTATGTGGCTTTGCTAACTTCACAGAGTTCCCTCTTCTCTTTTTCTTTTTCTTTTTCCACGTAGTTAAAAAAAACTGTGACTTACTACTATACTATATATATAATAGGTAACTAATAAGGACCTACTGTATAGTACAGAGGACTCTTCTCAATACTCTGTAATGACCTATGGGAGAAGAATTTTAAAAAGAGTGGATATATGTATAGGTATAACTGATTGCCATACAGCAGCAAAGAAACTAACACAACATTTTAAATCAACTATACTCCAATACAAATTAAAACAAAAAACAAAAAACCTGTAGCTTGTGATTTCCCGACTCTTCTTCCCCCCTCTCACTTTTATCTGGACAATCTTCTTCCATCATTTCCGCTGTCCTTCTCAGCTTACTTCCAGCAATGTCATCTCTGTGTGGGATGGTCCCGGAAGCGGCCCTGACTGGTCGGTTTTGGGGGTTTTCAAGGACTGGGCTGCTTCTGCCCCTTCCTATCTTCCGGGGAATACATTGTACTCACCCATTATGGGGTTGGAAGATATCCTGTTAGTGTCAGCTGCTGTTCTCAGGCTAGCACTCCACATATTCCTGCTGGTCATATTGGGGTTCTCTTCTTGTCAAGCTGTCACATGACCTGTTGTTTCCTTCTGCTTCCTCCCACACGGATGCTGGTAGCACAGAAGCGTCGGGGATGTTGATGGTTTGTCCCCACCTGCTTGTATTTTGACAGTCACATCAACACTTTATTATTTGTCATAAATGTTGTCTATTTTTTACTTGTATTAATTTGTTACTCTATTTTTAATGTGGGGATTTTGGAAGAATCAGAAGCTATGTTGCTACTGCTGCCACCATATTTCCAGAATTCTAAATAATATTAACTACATGTTCTGATGGGGAATCTGAAACTCCAGAGGGTAAGTGGCTCGCTCATGGCCATTCATCTAGGGTTAAAACCAAGGCAGACTGCTCCCTTAATTATCACAGTATATTGCTGCTAAAATTAATGACCATACTATAGGCTTTAACCCAGAAGCTTATGCTGCATACTCATCACAGTTACAGCCTTGACCAGTGAACTGTTCAACTATAAATAAGATAGATTGCTTATATGTGGAATCTAAAAAAAGACTGCAAATGAACTTACCTACAAAACAGAAATAGAGTTACAGATGTGAAAAATAAACTTAGGTTACCAGGGTGTAAGGGGCAGGATAAATTGGAAGAACAGATTGACACATACACACTATTATATATAAAATAGATAACTAATAAGGCCCTACTGTATGGCACAGGGAACTCTACTCAATACTCTGTAATGGCCTATGTGGGAAAAGAAGCTAAAAAAGAGTGGATATATGTATATGTATGGCAGATTCAATTTGCTGTACACCTGAAACTAACACAACATTGTAAATTATATCCCAATAACAATTTTTTAAACAAATTAAATAAATAAATAAGATAAAAACCTTTCCCTGAGTCATTTTATAGTCTGTAGGGAAGACAGACTTGGAACCAACCAAGTCAAATTTGTACCTCCATGACTGTAATAAGAGCTAAAGCAGCATTAGAACCTGGCTCACGTGTACAAAATCATTGTGTTATGGAGCTTTTTCCTTTTTTAGGGAAAGGACCCTACCAAATTGACAGAAATGACAATAATGACAGCAAAAGTTTGATGTCCCTGACTCTGTAGCCACATTTTCATTGCAACAGCCAGATATTCAAAGTATCCGCATTGCTATGTATTCGTTTGTCATTGTCTCTTGGAGTTGGTTGGACCACAATACACAGTATGGTCCCTGTTATCAAACATGTGTTATCAGTGTACCCTAAACCACGTACCCAGCTCTGTTTTATACCCAGATGTTTTTTCCTGAACCATCTTGTGCCACAAGCAGACATCTTTATCCTGGCTTTTGAAGCGTATATACCAAGGAAGTTTCCCTGTATAAGGTGACATGATTATGTGCCTTTCCTTTTTACGTGTTTATCTTCTCTACTCTACTATCCAGCTGTCCAACAGTCAACACATTTATTGATGACCTACTATGTGCTAGGCACAGTGCTGACTCTGGGGCTAGAGCAGTGAAGCAGACCTACTGAATACCTCTGCTCAAGAATTTACATCTTAATGGCCAGAGTAAAGACCTACCTCAGGACATATTTCTGAACTGATTATGAGCCATGGCAGTTAAGGTTCACATAATAGCCCTCATCATGGGAGAGGAAGTAACAACAGAAAGTTGTCCTCAGCACAAGCAAGCTTTGTGGTTCATACAGAAGAGGCATGAGGGTGGAGAAGCAGGAAGTGCTTGGCTTGGGGATCTCAGGAGGTTTCAAGGATGGAAAAAGTGTGACTCAGTCTTTTTCCTCTGGTACTGTTAGACCCAAGCGGTCTACGAGGGATTCCAACTCGCCCAAGAACCGCCAAGAGTCGAGAGCCGTTGCAACACGCAAGAGGTTTATTAGGAGCCGATGCACCGGGGTTCCCTGAACCTCATGCAGGAGGCCGATGGGGAACCCCTAAAAGCGGAATCACATACTTTTTATAGGTTTATTTACTCATAGGGCGGGTATATTCTCACAATGATTGGGTAAATGTGGTGACTTTTGAATTCATTGGCTTAGGAACTTTTGTCCCACCTTCTGGCCGTTATAGTTGTCTGTTCATTGTGGCGGTTAGGGCGTATACCTGTTACGGGCAACTGGAAAATTACCCGCTGTCTGGCAAGTCCCCGTCAACTGAAAAACTCCAAGAATTGGTTTCGATAGGGAGAAGGAGTGGCGCACGATAGGGAGAAGAATTGGTTTCGATAGGGAGAAGGAGTGGCGCACGATAGGGAGAAGAATTGGTTTACGGGAACAAGTGAGGGGGTGGAAAGTCCCTAAAGGCCCCACATTCCCCCCCCCCTTTTTTTTTTTTTGTAACTAATTTCAATCATGGAATTTCAGTTTCTTTTTGCGAGTTTTGGTATTGTTGCCTTAGCATTAAAACTTGTACCGTACTAATGCGTTCTCTAATAAAGGCTATCAGGCGATTCAGAATGCATGGTCCAAAAGTTAAAAGCAACAATAAAATAATGAGGGGCCCTAACAAGGTGGAAACTAAAGTAGTAAGCCAGGGAGATTTATCAAACCATGATTGAAACCATCCTTTTTGATTTTCCCTTTCCTGTTGTCTTTTGTCCAGGCGCTCCCTAAGTTTGTCCATAGTTTTAGTAATAGCCCCAGAATGATCAATATAAAAACAGCATTCTTCTTTTAGTGCAGCACATAGTCCGCCCTCCTTAAGGAACAGCAGATCTAATCCCCTCCTGTTTTGCATTACCACCTCTGAAAGCGAGGTGAGGGATTCTTTTAACTGAGTTATGGAACTTTCTAATGCCCGGAGGTCAACATCTACAGCTTGCCTTAAGGCATCATAATAGTGGGGTTGTTGGATGAGGGCTGTTGTACCCGTTCCTACCCCGGCTGCCATTCCTAGTCCTAGGAGTACAGCCAGGGTGAGTGTTATGGGTTCCCTCTTAAACCTTCCTCTGCCCTCATATTCATCTAGAAAGGATGAATCTGAATGATAAATGAGTCTGGGGACCAGCTGAACTAACACACAAAAATCGGTTGAAGCTTTAAGGACCTCTAAAGAAATGCAGGGGGTCAATCCTGTGTTACATGCCCACCATCCATCCGGAGGAGGGAGGAGATACCCTGAGCCCTGTGGGAGGCTTAAATTGGCACAAAGATGTCGGTGGGACGAGGGGGGCGTTCCTACACATGTACCGTTTCCTAATACTGAGGCCAGGGTCAATTTACTATTTCCTTCTTGTTTCCATCGACATTGATCTGGAGTGTTAACATTATTATAATTAGAATTATATCCTATAGCATCATAATAAGGGGGAGGAGCAGCATAGCAAAGCCAACAGGATTTGGTAGCCTCCGGGTTTGTGGCATTTAAAACCTCAAAAGCCGCCTGGACCAATGAGAGCATTCGGTCCCGGGGGGTCTTGGGCTTGATTGTTATTCCTTTTGGCTCAGAAGTTTGGTTTCTTATCTCTGGTAACGCTGTGGGAGGGGCCAAAGGTAGCGAAGAGTGCCCTATCTCAGGGTTGGGGCTTATAGGAACTGGAGTAGGGGTTTCAATTTTTAGTTTGATGGTCATTAGTAATCCATCATTATATCCTTCTTTATAAAACCTGATTCCCCATGAATGGCCATTTATCCAGTTTTTATCCTTTTTTCCTGGTTCACTAAAAGAGATCTTAAGGGGATGGCACCATTTAGTACATTCAGGCCTATAAGTTAAGGGGTTGGTTGGGTGTGTATAATTGGCTGTCACCTTAATAAAGTCCCAGCCAGAGGTGGGCTTCCAATAGGTGTCTCCTGTGGTTTCACACCCCCAGCTTTTACAATAAAAATGTTCCTTTCCCCCACATTGATAATTTAGGGACCTATGGCGATGAAATCCCGGGCATACATAAAAGGTAGGGTTGCTAAGTTTCTGTCGCGTACCCGAGTTTTGGCAGCCGTATTGGCCGGCCCGACCG
Source organism: Phocoena phocoena (assembly GCF_963924675.1). Taxonomy (NCBI): domain Eukaryota; kingdom Metazoa; phylum Chordata; class Mammalia; order Artiodactyla; family Phocoenidae; genus Phocoena; species Phocoena phocoena. The sequence continues at coordinate 33,381,527 of NC_089233.1, read as the reverse complement.
GGTATGGATGGGGCATTTTGACGATCATGGGAGTGTGCTGTGTCCCAATTGGGAGCTCCTATGGCTAATTTACAAACATCGGGGAAAAGGTCTGGCCACCAGGTCCAAGGAGCAGCAGTATGGCTAACAGACCATATTACATCTCCAGTTTGGGAAATTACCTGCCAGGTTAAATGCTGGGGCAGGTGAGGACTAAAATTACTCACAGTCAGTAGGGGTAACAAAGTTAAAGTTATAAATCTGATGATCGCAGAAGCTTGAGCTTGAGCGGGTTGCTGGTCTTTTGGGCTCGCCATTCCGATGTTGCAGATGCTGGTGCGGCCTTCACGTGTGAAGCGTGGATCCATGCAGCGATGCCGTCTACCTTTATAGCCGTGGGGGTGGTGAGCAGGACGATGTATGGTCCTTTCCACCGAGGCTCTAGAGTCTGGGTTCGGTGCCGACGGACGTACACGGAATCTCCGACTTGGAAGGGATGAGCCTCTGCTGGTGTTCCTGGTCGGTAAGCCTCTGCCAGCTGGGACCACACCTCCTTTTGGACCAACTGGAGTCCCAACAGCCTAGCATATAAGTCAGTGTTATTCTGGCAGTCAGGACTTAATTTCTCCCTTAGCGTAAAAAGAGGAGGTGGGGCCCCGTATAGTATTTCAAATGGAGTAAGATAATAGCGGGAGGGGGTATTTCTAGCCTGGAACAGGGCTAAGGGAAGGAGCACCGTCCAATCTGTACCGCCAGTCTCTATGGACAATTTAGTTAGGGTCTCTTTTAGAGTTCTATTCATTCTCTCTACCTGTCCTGAACTCTGGGGTCTATAGGCACAATGTAATTTCCAATCAGTCCCCAGGTATTTGGCCACACCCTGACTTACCTGGGCGACGAAGGCGGGACCATTATCTGATCCTATTACCTTTGGTGCCCCGAACCGGGGGAAAATTTCTTCTAAGATCTTTTTGGCCACCACAGTAGCTGTCTCCTTCTTCGTCGGGAAAGCTTCTACCCATCCTGAGAAGGTATCTATAAAAACTAGAAGATACCTGTTACCGTACCTTCCAGGGCATATTTCAGTGAAGTCGACCTCCCAATAGGCTCCTGGGCGGTCTCCTCTGAGCCTTTTTCCGACCTCAAGTTTTCCTTTATGGGAGTTTACCTGTTGGCATGGAATGCACTCTCGTGCAATCTGCTCAGCTATTTTGGTTAATCCAGAGGTATCATAACCTGTCTTATGTAATAGGGATACCATCTTCTTGGTTCCCAAGTGTGTCCATCTGTGAATCTGTTGTAGCATGGATTTTGCTTGTTGAGGAGATAATGTTCCTTTAGTTATGGCTGGGGTAATTGTTCCCCTATCATTTGGTTTCCCAGGACTCTCATCTGATAGTTCTAGTATGATTTCCCATAGAGCCACTTCTCGTGCCACCCTATCTGCCATGTTGTTGCCTCTTGTCACCGGGGTATTGTCCTTCTGGTGTCCGGGGCAATGAATGATGCTGACTTTAGTGGGGAGCATGAGGGCAGCTAGCAGTGCCACTATTTCTTCTTTGTTTTTAATTTCTTTGCCCGCCGAGGTGAGCAACCCTCTTTGTTGGTAAATGGCCCCATGGACCTGGGCGGTAGCAAATGCGTATCTACTGTCCGTATAGATGTTTACCTTTTTGTTTTCTGCTAGTTCCAATGCTCTAGTCATGGCGATTAGTTCAGCCCGTTGGGCCGATGTCCCTTGCGGTAATGCGGCTGCCCAGATGACCTCTTTCCCGTCTACCACGGCAGCTCCCGCCCGACGCTTACCTTCCAATAGGAAACTGCTTCCGTCAGTAAACCAGGTAACGTCGGCGTTGGGGAGGGGCTGATCCATCAAGTCTGGTCTGCTACGGTGTGCTGCAGCCAGTACTTCCTGACAATCATGGATGACGGTAGTGCTTTCCAGGTCAGGGTCGGGTAGCAAGGTGGCCGGGTTGAGTCCTGTGGCTGAGGTAAACTTAATACGATCTGAGTTTAACAGCAGGGCTTGGTAATGAGTCATCCTGGCATTTGTTAGCCATCTGTCGGGTGGCTGGCGAATTACACTTTCTAATGCATGGGGGGCTGTTATCGTTAGGTTCTGCCCCAAAGTCAGTTTGTCAGCATCTTTGACCAAAGCGGCCACCGCGGCGATTATTTTTAAACAGGCGGGCCATCCTGCTGCCACAGGATCCAATTTCTTTGATAGGTACGCAACCGGGCGATTCCAGGGGCCCAGTTTCTGAGTTAGTACTCCCTTTGCGATGCCTTTATTCTCGGCCACGTACAGATGAAAAGGCTTAGTAACATCTGGTAGCCCCAGAGCCGGGGCTGATAGTAGGGCTCGTTTAATTCGGTCAAAAGCCCGTTGTTCTTTATCACCCCAAGCAAAAGGGATGCCATTTTTGGTCAGGGGATATAAAGGAGCTGCTAATTCAGCAAACCCCGGAATCCATAGCCTACAAAATCCGGCCGTCCCCAAAAATTCCCTAACTTGTTTGGGACTCTTGGGGGCCGGTATCCGGGCAACAGTGTCTTTCCTGCTTTCCGAAAGCCATCTCTGTCCTCCTTTTAACAAGTACCCCAGGTAACTAACCTGTCGTTGACATATTTGTGCTTTCTTTGCTGAAGCCCGATATCCCAATGTTCCCAGTTCTGTTAACAGCCTCTCGGTTCCCTTGATGCAGTCCTCTTGGGTTTCAGCAGCTAAAAGAATATCATCGACATATTGAAGTAGAGTTACCTGGGGATTGGATTCTCTATAAGATGCCAAATCCTGGTGGAGAGCCTCATCAAAAATGGTGGGGGAGTTCTTGAATCCTTGTGGCAGGCGAGTCCATGTCAGCTGGCCTGACATCCCAGAGGCTGGATCCTTCCACTCGAAGGCAAAGTAAGGCTGACTGAGAGAAGAAAGTCTCAGGCAGAAGAAAGCATCTTTAAGATCCAAAACAGTGTACCAAGTGTGCTGAGGTGGAAGAGTACTTAAGAGATTGTAGGGGTTGGGTACCGTGGGGTGGAGGTCCATCACCCGCTTATTTACCTCTCGTAGGTCTTGTACCGGTCGGTAATTATTAGTTCCTGGCTTTTTAACTGGCAAAAGAGGGGTATTCCATGCAGATTGGCACCTTACCAGGATCCCTAATTCCAGTAACCTTTGTATTTGAGGACGGATGCCATCTGGGGCTTCTTTACTCATGGGGTATTGGCGGACCGTCACTGGGGTGGCGGTTGTTTTAAGTTCTACCACCACAGGGGGCCGATATTTTGCCATTCCCATACCGGCAGTTTCTGCCCAAGCCTGTGGAAACCTAGTCATCCAATCCTGCATGTCAGCTTGTGGAGGCGAGGGTGTTTCATATATCCTGTGTTCATCTTCTAGTTTCATGGTCAAGATTTGGAGTAATCTCCCTTGGTTGTCAGTTATGGTGGGCCCTTCTGGTTGAAAGTGGATTTGGGCCCCCACCTTAGAGAGTAAGTCTCTACCTAGCAGAGGGTATGGGCACTCAGGTATGACCAAGAATGAGTGGGTTACTCGTCCCACCCCAAGATCTACTGTCCTTCGGGTGGTCCATGAGTACTGCTTATTTCCAGTGGCCCCCTGGACCCATGACCTTTTAGTTGAAAGGGGGCCCTTTGAATGAAGGAGGACTGAGTGCTGGGCTCCGGTGTCCACCAAGAACTGGACGGGTTCCCCCTCCACTTTAAGAGTTACCCTGGGCTCGGGGAGAGGGTCCGAGCCCTGACTTCCCTAATCTTCCTCTTCCAATGTTAAGATTTTATCTCTGGTTGGCCTTCCCCCGTTCCTTTTTTTAGGGCATTCTCTTGCCCAATGACCTTTTTCTTTACAGTAGGCACATTGGTCCTTGTCTAATGGCCGCCTTCTATCCGTTGTTCACCCTTCCTGTCTATTTCTGTCTCTACTGTTTCCTCCTCTGACTACAGTGGCCAGTATCTTACTCAAATGTCTTTCTTGCCTCTTATCTCGTCTTACCTCACGAGCCTCTTGTTCCTTCTGCTTTCTTTCTTCCCTTTCTTCCTCTGTCTCCCTCTTATTATATACCTTATCTGCCTCTTTTACTAAGTCCTGAAGGGAGAAACCTTGTAGGCCATCCAGCCTTTGTAACTTCTTTCTAATATCAGGGGCCGCCTGGTCAATAAAGGCCATTGCTATGGTGGCCTTATGTTCCTCAGAGGTTGGATCATAAGGAGTGAATCGTCTAAAAGCCTCCATTAAGCGTTCTAGGAACACGGTTGGCGATTCCTGGGGCCCCTGAGTTACCTCTCTTACCTTAGCCAAATTCGTGGGGCGCCTGGCCGCTCCATGGAGACCCGCCACCAGAGCCTGGCGATACATTTTCAGGTGCTCCTTACCTTCCAGGGTATTAAAGTCCCAATTCGGCCTGACGAGTGGAAAACCGGCATCAATCTCATTAGGCAACTGGGTAGGTTGTCCATTGGCGCCTAACACATTCTTTCTAGCCTCCAGGAGAACCCGTTGCCTCTCCTCAGTTGTGAGGAGAGTCTGGAGGAGCTGTTGACAATCATCCCAGGTGGGTTGGTGGGAGAAGACAAGAGACTCTATTAGAGCAGTAAGAGCCTGTGGGTTTTCAGAGAAAGTAGGGTTATGCATCTTCCAATTATAAAGATCTGCGGAGGAAAAGGGCCAGTATTGAAGGGGCCTATTCCCGTGGTTATCGGGGGGGCCATATTCTCTAAGGGGTAAAGCAGTAAAATCCGGGGAAACAGCCCTCCGGCTTCTGGTGCCCGCCGAGGGACCCCCCCCTTTCCGCCATAACAGGTGGCCCTACTGGTGCGGAGGGTTGTGAAGCTGGGGGTCCTAGGGGCGACATGGGATTTAGGGCCGGAGGATAAGGAGGTGGGGAATCTAGAAGAAGCAAATCAGACTGCAGGTCAGGATATATCGCCTTTGGCGGGTCCGGGGCAGCAGATGACTTTTCCGTGTCTGGGGTTTTCTTCAGGGCCAATATCTCCGATTGTGCTGGAGCGCATGCAGACGTGCCTGTTGAGGAAACAAAGGGCCGGACCCACGGAGGCGGGGAGAGAACTAGATCTTCCCAGACCAAGATATATGGTATCTGGTCTGGGTGTCCGTGGGGTCCTGTGTTAAAGACCCTAGACTTGACTAGCCCAACCTTATCTAACAAAAAAGATCCTTCGGGTGGCCACCCTGTCTGAAATGTAGGCCACTCAGAGGTACACAGCGTTTGCCATTTTCCTTTCCTTACTTCTACCGAAAGGTTGTGGGCCCTAGCCCTAACTTCGGTCCAGTGGCTTAGGGTAAGAGAAAGAGGAGTCGTCATAGTTTGTCCCATTGTCGTCCGTCAAAAGAAAGATAATAGTACAGAAAAACAATAAAATTTCAAAAGACACACATTGATATTGCCGCCGCGAACTTAAACCCGAAACCAACTCAAATTCAGATGGCAGCTTATATAACCTGCCAGAACCAGCCGCCGCGAACTTAAACCCGAAACCAACTCAAATTCAGATGGCAGCTTATATAACCTGCCAGAACCAGATGAAGGGGAGACAAAATTTGTTTCTCCTTCCAGATGGACCACCAGGGCGTCCCCCGGGGCCCGTGGACACCAGCTTTCGGCACGTCTGCCTAGCCAGGAGTCCAATACAGATTCCACAGCAAGCCGGTTCGCACGGCTTTTTCCTAATGGCGGCTAGCAACAAACAAACGACAAACAAACAGACAATTGGGCTCGAGCCTACCTGATACCTCCGACTCCCGATGTTCTTGTGACCCGGGGGCGAGTGGGGATCCCGGACGAGCCCCCAAATGTTAGACCCAAGCGGTCTACGAGGGATTCCAACTCGCCCAAGAACCGCCAAGAGTCGAGAGCCGTTGCAACACGCAAGAGGTTTATTAGGAGCCGATGCACCGGGGTTCCCTGAACCTCATGCAGGAGGCCGATGGGGAACCCCTAAAAGCGGAATCACATACTTTTTATAGGTTTATTTACTCATAGGGCGGGTATATTCTCACAATGATTGGGTAAATGTGGTGACTTTTGAATTCATTGGCTTAGGAACTTTTGTCCCACCTTCTGGCCGTTATAGTTGTCTGTTCATTGTGGCGGTTAGGGCGTATACCTGTTACGGGCAACTGGAAAATTACCCGCTGTCTGGCAAGTCCCCGTCAACTGAAAAACTCCAAGAATTGGTTTCGATAGGGAGAAGGAGTGGCGCACGATAGGGAGAAGAATTGGTTTCGATAGGGAGAAGGAGTGGCGCACGATAGGGAGAAGAATTGGTTTACGGGAACAAGTGAGGGGGTGGAAAGTCCCTAAAGGCCCCACAGTACCAAATTTCATCTGTCATGCTATAGGGTATTACATTTATTATGATACAGAATTATTATGTTTTAAGGAAACTGGAGTAGGAACTAGAATAGCTTCATAAGTTAAATTCTGCCGCTGATTCAGTAGTTCTAGGACTGTTGGATAAGTTACTTAAACTATTTAAGCCACAGCTCCCATCACAGTAAAATGGGGATCGTGCTGCCTGCCCTTGGTCAGGGTCAGAAGGGAGTGTATGAAGGACCTCTAGAATCTGGAAATTGGTCTCCACACCATGTGGGATTTATTACTTTTGTTATCATGATGTTTTTGTAGTGGTTAATTTTGTCTATCAACTTTCTGGGCCATGGGGTGCCCAGGTCTTTGGACAACCATTATTCTGGGTGTTTCTGTGAGGATGTTTTTTGGGTAAGATTAACATTTATATAAATAAACTGAGTAAAGCAGATTGCCTTCTCTAATGTGAGTGGGCCTCATCCAGTCAGTTGAAGGCTTGCCTAGTACGAAAGGGTTGACCCCTAAGTGAGAGAGGATCCCTACTTCCTAACTGCATTCAAATTGGGACCTTTTTCCTGCCTTTGTACTCAAACTGAAATATCAGCTCTTCCTAAATCCTGCCGACCTTTGGACAGGAACTATACCATCGGTTCTCCTGGTTTTGGACTCAGACCAGAACTTATACTGGGGGCTCTCCTGGGCCCTGCCAACTTGCCAACTCACTCTGTAGATCTTGGGACTGTCAGCCTCCGTAATTTCATGAGCAATCCTTATAATACGACTCTTTCTAAATATATACATTCCATTGGTTCTGTTTCTCTGGAGAATCCTGACTAATACAGTTGCTATAACAAATATTATTTCCATAGGCCACAAATGGAAAACAAATTCCAGATTCAGCCTTAGAACGAGATGATGTAGCTGATTACCACTAGCGCATGATCTGAACCATGACGGATGAGTTCCTGTTTTGAAACCTGCCCCTCACTATCCATCCAGTGCCTGAAAATCCACCATGCATTCCATCAAGTATTCCAGAGGCCCTCTTTTTTTTTAAAACATCTTTATTGGGGTATAATTGCTTTACAATGGTGTGTTAGTTTCTGCTTTATAACAAAGTGAATCAGTTATACATATACATATGTTCCCATATCTCTTCCCTCTTGTGTCTCCCTCCCTCCCACCTTCCCTATCCCACCCCTCCAGGCAGTCACAAAGCACCAAGCCAATGTCCCTGTGCTATGCGGCTGCTTCCCACTAGCTATCTACCTTACGTTTGTTAGTGTGTATATGTCCATGACTCTCTCTCGCCCTGTCACAGCTCATCCCAGAGTCTCTCTTAAAAGGAGATTGCTTCTGGGGAAGTGAAAGGACTTTGGCCCTTAGGGAGTACCCTCTAGGTAAGAGTAACCCTGTTACAGATGACTAGATGAGATATGGCATCCAGAATTCTTGGCTGCAGGGAATCAGGCAAAGGACCAGGGGATAGCTGACCAAGAGATGGGAAGCTGTCCTCTTCATCATATGTCCTCCAGCTAGCTCAGGAATGCCTACTCTCTACTGGTTCTCTAGTGACATCCCCCCACTGGGCTGTACATTGTTCTCGACCTCTCTACTCTGGAGGGTCTGTTATCTGTTTGTCACACTCCTGGCCATTTGGATACCTGAAGAGCAGGGGGGGTTGCTCTTGTCTTCAAGATCAGCTTGGGATGCTTGCAGGAGTTTGTGTGACTCAAGCTACAATTCCCCTAGCTCTTGCCCAGAGAGAAACAAGTCTTTGTGTGAGTTATTCTCATTGGTACTGTATATGCACAGAAAGTGTGAGAATGGGTGCAACATACCTGCCCGGCAGGGCTCGAGCAGATGCCAAGAGTTCAGCTGTCCTGAGATGCATACAGGGTGTGTGGCAGCAGGTGGAAGAGTTGATTGACCCGCCCCTATAAAGAAACAAGTCTAAGAATGTTGTTTTCTACTTTGTGATGTTGACAAATGTGATTACCTGTGTTTATACATGGAGGATAGAACTTGACTCATCTTTATAGCTATTAGGCATGTACATGAAAGGAGAGCATTGGAAAATATGTAGATGGATTCTAAGATGTGCGTGTTGATTAGAACCTCACATGTCCTAGATGGTGAAGCGCAGTGAGATTTACATCACAGATGAACTCTCTCTTCCCCGACCTCTGTTCATCACCCTGCTGTTTCCTAAGACACTGTTTCCTTAAAATTTACTATAGTAGTATAGTTTGTAAGTTTGTGCCTATGCTTATTTGTTTGTTCATTCATTCCTTCATTTGTAGCAAGGATGAGGGGGTCTGTCTCTTCCACTAGAGTTATGTTCCACGCCCACAGGGTTTCTCCAGTCTCAATCATCACTGCGTCTCCTATACCTTCACTTAGTAAGGCCCAGGAAATACTTATTGAATGGACGGATGAATGAATGAGTGAAGAGCGTGGACTCAGGTGTCATGGGAACCTGTATTTTAATCATCAGCCCAACTTCTGACTGTGAAAACTTGGATTAAATTAAACACCACTAATGCCTAATTTCCTCACCCGTAAAATGGGGATGATACCAGTACCTACCTTGCAGAGTCATAATGCACATAAAATGCAAAAATAGGCATAAGGGGCTTAGTCTAGTGGCTGGAATGGAGTAGATGCGCAATTACTTTTGTCTGTATGGCCATTTTTCTACCTCTGATTTGCTAGCTATATTCCGTTTAGCTGTCAACTATTTCACTTGCCTCTGGAGCCACAGGACCCGCCAAGAGGAGGGGTAACGAGTAACTTGGTGAGGGCTTATTTCCCTTCATGGAAGAGAAACATACCCGTTTAAAGGTGATTCACCTCAGCCCACATCTTACCTTTCCTAAAGGCTTCATCATTCATACTTGTTCATATAGAGGAAACTTATCATTTAAAAGAAAAGCCAAAACTACAAAAAAAAAAAAGTTTTCTTCTTTTTTAATAAGTTAAGCCAAAACAACAACAAAAAGTGTCTTTGATACCTTTGTTGTTTATTGCTTTATAAATCACGGCACATAATTATGTTGATAAATTCCAGCAGCCTAACCGACTCCTCTTTCTCAATGCCGGCTGGGGACGCCCCTGATAAATCAATCTCGACTTTCCAACCGCAGCGCTATCCTGCTCGGGATCTGCTTTGTTCCTCCATTGCAGTATGTTGGGGCAATACATCACCCGAGCCCTTCATCCTTCTTCCGTATCATTAGAGCAATAGCTGGTTCTGATAATGCATTAATGTAATACATCACAGAGCTGGGTGCCTGGCTGCTACATTACTCAAAATCTGATGTGATAGAGAAGGGAAAAACCTAATGTGCTGATAACTCCAAAAGCTGGGGCTTTGTTTTATAGTTTTCAAGCTTGGCACTTGAAACTTCAGGGTCCAGATTTTCCCCTTTGCAATCTGTTTTCACATGTTCTGCTAAGTTTGTTTTTTCCAACGTCTGCTCATGTTTCCTGAGTCCAGAAAGCTGCTTTATCTGTGATCAATTCCAGAGTAGAGGCCCTAATGTCATAATCACTGCTCTGGCCAGTGTTTGAGCAGCTCCTAGCATAATGTAAGGTCAGTGTCAGAATACTTAGGTTAGAGTCCAGGTTCTTCAGTTTGCCAGTTGTGTTGCTTTGGGCAGAGCAGTTGTATAATTCCATCAGATGATGTATGTCAAGTGCTTGACACATAGTAATAACTAAGTCAAACTTAACTGTTAATATATGTTATTCTTTCCTAGCCCACCATTTACCAAATCAGGTATTCCAGGAGACTGCTATTAACAAGTAGCATAAAAGAAAAAAAGAGTTCTGTGGGTACATAAGTTAGGAAAACATTGGGTTGACAAAAATCAGACTTTTACACTGCAGGAGGTATCAGAGTCTTTAATGTGCTAAAGTGGTTTATGTGTGTCCTAGAGAGGGATAGAATAAATATCACTTCCCAAATTATTTGGCTTTTTGAATATTGGGAGTGATGTCCCTTAAAATACCATTGGGAAATGTGAATGTGTTCCAGTTCTCTTATTAAGACCATTGAGGTCTTGGTCAAGATGCAGAATGCAAATTAGATGCAGAATGGGGCCCGGACTCAGCACTGCTAAGGCTCGGGTTCTTTCTCTTCTTCCTCCAAGCCCTGTGCCTCTCAAAGTGTGAGCTGTGATCACCTCTATGAGGATCACCTAGGGAGGGAAGGGTCAGGAACACGCACTCCCATGGCCTCCTCGGACCTGTGGATCGGAATCCCTGAGGTCACAGTGCAGGAATCTGGATGCAGCAAGCATCTCGTGCGGTTTTCTTGGGAGCTGAAGTCTGAGAGCCCCTGAACTAGTGGTTTCTTGCAGTGGTATTGCAGGGGCTGAACCGATTTTACTGTACCTTCTAAAGACTCCGGGGACTCTGGAAAACGCTTGCTGCTTGCTCCTTGCTGGCCCTCTGCAGGCCCTCGTGACTCTGGAGGAGGTCTGCCTCTCAGGAGGATGCTGGAGGCATCTGTGGGTGTTCACAGGCCAGCCCGCCGGTGCAGATGCTTCCTCAAGACCCCTTCCGGCCCTCGGCGGTCAGTGTGAGAGCCTGTCCCCCGTGATCCCCGGTAATGCTCCTCCAGGGAAACGTGTGCGGGGGAGATTAGTTGGAAATGGAGAGACACATACTCAGGGCCCTGCCAAGTCACTCTGGAGAGAGCATGACAACGCTTCAGTTTCCATGGCGACCAGGTGACTGAAAGCTCACCTTTGGCCCTGAAAACAGCCTCCAGCTTCTGGGAACAACTGCAAGGCTGCTGTTTATTATGAGAGGAGAGAACACCAACAGAGAGGAGAAACCAGCTGCCCATTCTGATCTGCGAGGAAAGTTAGGAAAGAGCCCCACAGTAAAGACGCAGAAGGTCCAGCAGGGCCTCCAGCCAAGAGGGGCGGGTATGGGCAGGCGCCTACCCCACCTTCCTCACCTGCGTTAGCAGAGGCCACCAACGGATTTCAATGTGACCCTCTTGACAGCAACAGTCAGCATTTATTTTACGTCCTTCTTTTTAGTCCAAGAGAAGAAACATTGATTCGGTGTGGGACTAGTGACTGTCGAGGGCTAATTGAGAGTTTACCGGTGTGAGGGTGCCTTCTGTGCCTTACCCCCATTTAACCCACTCTCTTTCAGGTAAGTTTCATGTTGAGGAAATTAAGGGGCAGGGAGGTTAACTGATGCCCCCCGCTCGATCCCCAGGTGGCAAGTCATGGAGCCGGGACTCCACTCGGGACTGTAATGGGGTGTTTGACCAAAGGACCCTGAAAAGCGTCCAGTCAGCCCCACCCACAGCCCTCTGGCTTGGGACTTTGACTCCTTTCTTCCAACAGACATTCCTCTCTGCAAGGCAGGAATTGCCGTCTCACCCATTGTAAACAGTTCTGTTTATTTAGCTTGAGATATGAAGGTCAAGTGTTAAAATGCTTAGTGCCTCCTACCACTGTTTGCCTGTCCCCTGGCTAAGTGAGTGCCTTTCGAAATCGACCACTTCCCTCCAGCAGGATCTGTGACCAGGCCGTGGCTCGCGGAGAAGTGGGATTCTGCAGGGCAGTATGGGCTGCCAGGGAATGACTTCCCAGCCAGACAGGACCTTGCCCCAGTGAAATCGGCTGGAAATGCAGACGACATTGGTGGCTGGGGAGCCTCCAGGGTCTCCAGACCTCGAAGGGAGCAACACTTACTGGTCTAAGAATGGCAGGCAGGAGACCCTAGTGCTGGTCAGTTTTCACCAGCTCTTGGCCGGGCAGTGAGCAGCGAGCAATGCCTCTGTAGCCCTAGCTCTTTAACACGGAGAGTTGGACTAGAGCAGCGTTCCTCAGAGGTGAGGGATCTGCAAAGTGTTGTAGAAGGTATTGGGGATAATTTTTGATGGGACACAGGCCTGGCACAAAAATAACACAATAATACAACGAGAAAGTTTCACTCTATCTTGGGTCTTCGGGTGGCCCCACCGAGGGAAGAGTAATTGGATACTTTGTGTGTCTTTAACGCCTCCTTAATCCTGGCTCATGTCCCCTTTTAGCACTAGAGGGGACAGACCTCAGACTCCAGAGCTTTGGCAGGAAACAGCATCTCCCTGCAATTTAGCGTGGCTTTGTCCTTGCTTTTTATAGCTACCTTCTGTGTTCGGCAAGGAGAGTTTCCATTTGAGGAAGCGATGGAGAGTTTGAGAAGTCGGAGGACAGTTCTGCAAGCCGTCAGCTTCCCGGGGAGCTCATTGGAAGTTCGAATTGGACCCTCCCCTTCTCCTTCCTCCCCCCTCCACCAGCCCTAGGTGTGTTCTCAGGACGCTCAGTGGTTTCTGCACCTTTGATATCAGTATGAGAACTACTGGTGCAGAGTTTCCCTTTTTAGAATCCATATTTAAGCAAAAGGAATGGGCCAGTTTGAGGAAACATAGGCCTAAATAACACTGCATGTGCAGCAGCCGTGTGGAGGGGCAGCGGGAGGGACAGGGATCGGAGAAGGGCTGGGCTAGATCATTGGGGTGCACAGCCGTAGAGTACTTTTCTATTCATATTCTGGGGCCTGTACCCCAGAGAGATTGGTTCTGTAGATCTGGGGTCATGCCCCTAAAACTATATCTAGGGGGGACAATCTGCCTCCCAAAGGTGCGAAGAGGTATAGAAACTACTGGGTCGGATCGTTACTTCTCTCCAAAAGTCACGTGTTGATCTAAAATAGTTGTTCTCAACTAGGAACCCCGCAAGGGACCTTTGACAATGTGCGAGGCTATCTTTGGTTATCACGGTTGGAGAGCTGCTACTGGGGTCTAGTGGATAGAGGCCTGGGAGGCCGCTAGGCATCCTACAATGCATGAACAGCCCCCGTGCCAAAAATAATTATTCAACCCCAAATGTCAGTAGGGCCAAGGATGAGAAAGTCTGATCTAAAAGGATTTAATATTATCCAAGGTATCTGGGTAGAGATCAGTAAAATGCCCGGTCACGAAACAGCCCTGCTCCAAACCCTTCAGTTTCCATCTCAGGGACCATAAAAAGCCAGGGGCCTTACAATGGCCTATAAGTTTCCCCAGCACTTAACCCCATTACCCCCTCTAAACCCGTCTTGTCCTACTACCTTCACCCCAGAACACTCAACTTCAGCCACACTGGCCTCCACATTGTTTTTGGAACAGTCCAAATATACAAGTATGTTTCTACCTAAGAGCCTTTGCATATAATTAAAAAAAGAAAAATCCCTCTTGTGCCCAGAACTCCCATCCACACTGTCCTATTCATTTTCTTCAAATGGTCCTCTGCTCAAATCTCATCCCACCAATGAGGCCTTTCCTGACCACCTTGTCTAAGAAGAAATCCCTTTATCTCTCTCTCCTCTTTTCCCAGTCATGTCCTTCCTTACAGAACTTCCCATGAGAATATATGTTTATTTCCTGTCACCCTACTGGAATATAAGTACCATGAGTGTGTATTCACTGTTATACTCCAAGTTGCAACAGTGTCTGGCAAATGAATGCTTTAAATGAACAAAGAGTGAATGGATGGACGAATAAATGAATGCCTGGATTATAGTCCCAGATGGGCCAGTGTCTGGTCACCCCCCTGTCTGCCTCAGTTTCCTCTTCTGTCAGGTGAGAGGGTTGCAGAGGGAGCCTCTAGGTCGATCCCAGCCCTGATGTCTGCCAGTGTGACTCAAGAGCCAGGACAACTTCATTTCTCACCTATGTCCCTGTCTCTCCAATTAAGTGCCTGTACCCTCCTAGCTCCACGCCCCCTCCCCCATTACCCCAGATGCCTTCTGTCAGAGCTGAGAGGCCTTGGGGAATTAGGGATGTCAGAAATGCTCAGGAAGTGGCAGATCCATTGTGTGAACCACTGAATTGGGTAATTAGGGAGGGTGGCACTTCAGTCGTTTTAAAAGCTTAGTGGGTGGGGAGGAGAACAGCTTCCTGACAGCTCCGGCACATGCACTTAGAGGTGGAGCTTTTGCTGGGGAAAGTCTGGTTTTGTCACCGAATAGTGCTTCATCGGTCTCCAAAGGAGAGTGCGGAGAAAGGGGAGAAGGGCGGGTGACCTGTTACTGACCCCCGGACCTTTGAGTTAAGGGAGGAGGACAGGGCAGGAGGGAGGCCGCCTTCCAGCCCGGCACGGGGACCACCACGCCCGGTGTGAGAGACACTGGCATCGCGGGCACGGATAGTGATCCACGAGCTCACGTGTTCAGCAAACATCTCCTTCTTTGTTCTTTATAACCAATTTCATTTCCGACCCTGAACTCTCATTCTGTGGGGCTGAAGGAAGCTTAACCTCCATCCTGCCTGGGGCTCCTCCACCCCCAGGGAGTCATAAGGTCCAGAATTAGATTGGATTAGATTGTTTCTTCCCTTTCTGAAGTCACAGATGTTCCAAACAGTGGTTTCTAATAAGGGTGAGGCTTTGAGGGGTCGGGGTCTGGCTGCTTTAGGGTGTTCAAGCTTTCCCATCTGCCCTCCTCCTCCCCCCCGGGTCACCAAGCCAGGGACATCTTTCTTGTGGAGAGGACAGAAGCCCCATTTTTTTCCTGCTTCCCCAGTACATTTGCCTCTCCCCGTCTCGGGGCTTGAGCTTCTAGAGATGAAGGACAGATACGGAAATATCTGTAGCAATGTCGACTTGCCTGAAGCAGTGAGCTACTTACGTGGAGGGAAAGAAAAAGGCTGTAGGGAGAAGAGGAAAGCATCCATTAATTTCTCAAATTATCATCCAGCCATGGTAATAATAGTGAACCATGTCCCAGGGAGCATTCACGAAGGCTGGCACCATGCTAGAGGCTTCGTTTACACAAATGACTTATTCAAGACTTGGAACAACCTTGTGAAATAATAACAGTAACACACTCATAGACATACATATATGCTATATAGTTGCTGTTATTATTTCCGTTTTGCAGATGAGGTAATGCAGCACAGCGGAGCCTAAGTGATGTGTCCAAGGCCACAAAGGCTGGTTAGTAGCAGAGTTCAAATGCAGGCAGGCTGACTCCAAAGCCAGAGCACAGGACGGCTCCACTGGCCTCCCAGGTGAAGCGGGGTTAGCTACCTCACCTGGGACTTTCTTAGTAGCACCCTCCCTCTGTCTTTCCACATTGGGACATTATTTGTAACTTTTAGGCAGTTACAAATCTGAAGCACGCCTGAAGCAAGCTGGCCCCAAAGGCAAGAATCTAATGCACAGTCAGCTACTGCGATGGCTCAGTGGGGGAAATGAAACACCTGGCTGCCTCCGGGGGGCCACTCAGAAGGCCGGATACTCCACAGTCCAAAGGAGGATGTCTCAGTAGTAGCACTCAGAGCTGGGAAGAATGAGGTCAGGGCAGCCTGTGCTATGATTTCATGTGGACTTAAGAATAAATTGGTATCCACCAATATATCATCCAAGAAACATTCCTTTTTATAGAAATAAATGGGTTTTTTTCCATCAGAAGACCCTCCATGTTTTTTCAACTTAAATTTTTATTGAGATGATTGTATATTCATGTGCAGTTTGAATAAAACATATAGAGAGATACTGTGTGTACTTTTCCCACTTTCCTCCAGTGATCAACATTTTGCAAAACTATAGTATAACATCTTAAGATACTGAACAGTTCTGTCACTGCAAGGGTCTCTCCTATAAGCATGTTCACCTTCCTCTCGCCCCCAACCCCATTTCTAACACCCTGGCAACCACTCATCTGCTCTCCATTACTAAAATTTTGTCATTTCAAAAATGTCATGTAAATGGAATCATATAGTATATGCAACTTTTAGAATTGGCTTTTTTCACTCAGCATAATTTCCTGCAGATTTATCCAAGTTGTGTGTGTCAATAGTTTGTTCCTGTTCATTGCTAAGTAGTATTTCAGGGTGTGGCTATAGCACAGATTGTTTAACCTGTCACCTGTTGAAGGACATCTGGGTGGTTTGGGGTGTTATGGGTGGAGCTGCTATGAACATTCACGTACAGGTATTTGTGTGAACCGAAAGTCTTCATTCCTCTGGGATAAACACCCATGAATGCAATTGCTGGACGGTATGGTAATTGCATGTTTAGTTTATAAGGCACCGACAAATTGTTTTCTAGAGCGCTTGTACCACGTTACAATCCCAATAGTAATGTATGAGGAGTAATCCAGTTTCTCCACAATCTCACATTTGGCATTGTCATTACTATTATTAATTTTTTGCCGTTCTTATAGATTGTGGTTATATCTTATTATGGTTTTAATTTGCATTTCCCCAATGGCTAATGACGTTGGACATCTTAGGCTGTCTGTATATCCTCTTTGTGTGTCTGTTCACGTCTTCTGCCCACTTTTTGATTGGGTTGCTATTTTTTTCCTTTTGAGTTTTGAGAGTTCTTTATATATCCCAGATATTATTCATTTGTCAGATACGTGGTTTGCAAATATTTTCTCCCAGTCTGTGAATTGTCTTCTGTTCCTCTTCATAAAATCCTTTGCAGAACAAAAGTTTTTAATTGTGATGAGATCCAATTTATCAAATTTTTTTTCTGTTTGGGTCATGCTTTTATTTATTTATTTATTTATTTATTTATTTATTTATTTTTTGCGGTACGCAGGCCTCTCACTGTTGTGGCCTCTCCCGTTGCGGAGCGCAGGCTCCGGACACTCAGGCTCAGCGACCATGGCTCACGGGCCCAGCCGCTCCGCGGCACGTGGGATCCTCCCGGACCGGGGCACGAACCCGCGTCCCCTGCAACGGCAGGCGGACTCCCAACGACTGTGCCACCAGGGAAGTCCCCATGCTTTTATTTTTAAATCTACAAAACTCTTTGCTAGCCCTAGATCACAAAGATTTCCTCCTATATTTCTCAAAACATTTTATACTTCAAAATTTTACGCTTAAGTTTGTGATTCATTCTAAGTTAATTTTTATATAAGATGTGATGTTGAGGTTAAAGTTCTTCATCTTTTTCCCCCTACAGTGTTCAACTGCATTAGCGCCATTTGTCAAAAAATGTAGTTAATTTTTTGAACCTTTATGGTGTGTTGATGCTGACCTAAGAAGCACTTTTAAGCATCATTTTATGTAATCCCCACAATTACCCTACAAAGTGGGAAATATGTGCCAAATTTTATGGATGCAGACACTGAGTATCAGAGAGATTGTGTGACTTCTCTGAGGTCACACAGCCAGAGCCAAGCCTCAAATCTCTGCCTCGCTCCAGGCCAGCCCTTCACCACCTCTATTTCATTTTCTGAATGACTGTCTCTATACTTGTGCTCACCATATCATCACAGAAAATTCAGATTCACTTCAAATCAGTGCCTATCTTGGGACCTCTCTTTGGGCTGTAGTAAATCAAATTTTCAGGAGGTGCAAGTGTAATATAATATGGAATATCTGTTCATCATTTAACTCAGGGAAGTCTTTTCCCCCTCACTAATATCCATGATAAAGCATATGCAAATGTCTGTAATTGAACATAATTAAAATAATGAGAGTTGAAAGAATGTGATATTCAAAATAAATGCAATAGGAGTTGGACATAGCCATTATCCTAATTCAAAGTGATTACTTTATGATTACATTATCAGGGCCTCTAATATTTCTGTCTTTAATATAATTTTATTTACTTTGGGGAGGCAGGTGCTCCCTGGTTGGGAAGACTTCCTGTCCTAGGTCTGTTTACCAGCCACTCCACACTTGTTAGAGGAAGGCAGTGCCATTTTGACAAGAGCCACACGCCTTTGCCACCTTCCTGCCATCCTGCCCAAGCATAACCCTGCACTGAGATGACTAAGAGAGTGCAGTGGTACCAGACAGCCTGGCATTCTGTGAACACATCTAAACCTGCCCAAGTGCGAGCAAGCTGGAGGAATCAAAAGCCAGGGCTTACATCCCAGGGTGTGCCTGTCATGGTGCCGTCCTTGTACTTTTGTAGTCTGAGTGATTCAGAGAGATTGCCTCACTCTGCTTTCTCTTGAGTGTTTTAGATAAAACTCAGGTGCATAGTCAGAGCTTACAGAGGCTTACGCATTGTCTAATGCAGCTCTTTGGTGGGTAAGAGCACATAGTATAATACAGAGACCATCACTTTGACCGCTGCCGTGAACTCGCTGTGTGACCTTGGGTGAGTTACCTACCCTATCTGAGCTTCAGTTTATTTTCTTTAAACGGGAAGACGAAAACTTAGCTTACAGCATTTTTCCCTATGAAATGAGAGAATATTGTGAAGAATTCAGCATTGAACGATGCTTAACAAATGCTGGATGTTGAATGTCATAGGAAACAGAGACAATTTTAAGTGTTTTATTCAAAGTTATTCGCTGCAAGAAATGAGATTGGGGATGAGAAGGTGAGACCATGGGCTTCTGGTTCAACACAGGTTCATTGACTTTGGGTGGGTGCCAGCAGGGTGGGGAATATGGGCAGAAGACTATTCCCATTCTTTTCTGCTCTTCTGCACCACCAACCCTTAGAAGACAGTGGCATCCAGAGATGAGTTTAAATTCTTTGGAGGCGAGGAAAATGATCTCACTCACTTGCCTTGCTTTGGGCTCGCTGACTTATGCTAGTCATGACAGTGACCTCTGCTAAGTCATCTAGATAGAGGCTAGCACCCACAGGACAGAACTCTATGAGAAGTGAGGGTAACCCCTCAACACACACCCAACACCCCTGCTTTAGAACAGATGGAGCCACTTAGAATGAGCCTGGGCTGAACCCACAGAAAGACAGTGGGATGTGGCGTGTCTTCCTTGGTGAATCTCCCCACAACAGCTTGTGTGAAGGTTTCCACTGGCCCCCATTGAAGGAAGTCAGCTGGCCTTGGACCATGATCATAATGTTATACACCATGGGCTGGGCACTGGCGTATTTCACATATACACTATGACCAAACTTAATCACATTTGAGGATCCCAAGCCCTTTTACTCCCGGTAACTGGATTCTGGTTCAACTTATTCAATTTATTCCCTTTCCTTGCTCACCCAAGAGATTTCTTCTTCAGGCAGACTGGTTCTCCAGGCTGCAGAATCAGAAGCAAAGAGAATAAGAGCACATGGGCTGCAGCTTTGGGGAGAGATACTTGGAAATAGCTGCAGTATCTGAGGGAGGTGAGTGGGGGGCGGGGCTTGCAAAGAAGTCCTGGTTTTGGTTATGCCTCCGTCAAGGTTCCCATAAACAAAAAGAAGAAACTGAGTTTATTTTGAAAGCATTCTTTGTGTTCTAGAACGCCCCCCTCCAATTATTGAACTTGGACCATCTGAGACCTGATGGTCAGGTTACAATAACATTGTGTTATAGTGACCCTGAAACAATCCTTAGTGGTTAATTTTAGTATTCCCAATTTACAGATGCGCACCAAGGCACTAGCTCAGGACCACACAGTCCACAGTCAGGAGGCAGATGCTTAGGGTTTGAATCCAGACCTCTCTGGTCTGATTGTGCCGCTTTCCTGCCCACTGATGAGCTGCAGCTCAAAGTCAGAGAGCAGAGCAGCATGTCTCAGGCTGGCAGCCCGTAGAAAGAATTAAACAGTGATCATCATTGCAGCGCTGTGCTGGAAAATGGCAATTAGCCTCTAGTTTGTTTGGATTAATATCTCTGGAGGCCTTTATGAAGTATTATTTATTGATAAGGAACGTGCAGAACAGCCCAATAGGATTGGGAGTTCTGCCCTCAGTGTTCTTGGAGGAGCATCTGTATGACATGAGCCTCTCTCGTGATCTCAGATGTGCTGCTATTTGGTTTGGGAAATTATTGTGTAGTTTCTGGGTTTTCTTTTTCTTTTTTCTTTTTTTTTTTAAGGTTTGTAATTTCTATGGGGAAGTGTGATCTGAGGGATGAGCTTGCCTTAGGAGCTGGACGGACCTGCACAAATTACAGCCCTGCCAATAATCAACACTGTTGCTTTGAGTAAATAAGGCTCTTAACCTCTTGGAGCTTTAGTTTCCATCTGGGGGCAGGTTTGGGAAATTTGATATGATGTATGTGAAGTTCCAACATCTGAGGTATGGAAGGCATTTGAAAACAACAATCATTATTGTCACAATTTAAAAAATTTAAACCCATGTTAACATGAATTGCCAAGCACAAGCATGCTGGCCTGAATCAAGTAGTGAGAAAAAAAAATACTGAGGTTCAAAACAAAAACTGAAAATAAATTGCCCACTAAGTAGATATTCTGCACAGTAAGAGTTAAGGGTTGAGCTTAAATACACAGAGAGACGAGCTGTAAAAATCCTTCAAATTGCAATCTTTAGGAATGGGATCAGGTTGAATTTACCTTGACACAAAATATTAAAAACACTTTTAAAAAGAAAAAAGAGAGAGAGAGAGAAACAAGGAGAATAACTTCCGTCTTCAGAGAACAAGGAGTTTTCAAATTCTTTAGAAGGCTCTGTTTATGCGAAAAGGATGCCGCTGCAGCATGGTTTGCGACAGAGGGAAAAAAAAAGGTTAACATTGCTTAGGCAACTCTCTTCGACAAAGCTACTTCTGTAATTGACTCAAATTTTATCTGTTCATTAAAGTGAGATCACTAATGGGTAACCCTTTCGTGGCCATCACTAAGTACCGCGTACCATGAAAACCGAGAAGCCTGGATTCCTTTGAACAGTAGCACACAACTTGAAGCTTTTCAAATGACCTTCCTGCAATCAGTGTGAATCACTGAGCCTTCATGCACGTGCCTGTGTGTGTGTGTGTGTGTGTGTGTGTGTGTGTGTGTGTGTGTGTTGGGGTTTTCACTGTAGTTTCTCTAGAAATTCAATGAGGAACTAAAATTCACTGTCAGGAGGCACTATGTAGACTCAACACAGAAGCAGACCTCCACTGACCTGTGTCAGTGTGAAGACACAGCTGCTCCAGGCAGGGCCTCTGGCGTTGAGCTGCTGTTCCCCTTCCTCTCGCCCCCAAGCTCTCTCAGACCCACAAGGACCGTCCTGTCTAAACTGAAATGGATACAGAGCATGCCATGCCCACAAGGTTGAACCAGTGACCTTATGTCCTCTGGGTTCCTTTTCCTGTCCACTTACACATGATAAATAAGCAGAGGTATATGGATACAGGGACCTCAGAGTGAAAGTTACTCACTGGGCTTGGAGCCATATAAGCCCATCAATTTCTCTTTCTTTCCGTAACACGTAAGTGAAAAACCTCAAGAGAGAAAATTCCTGTCTGCCTGCCTATCTGAAAAGGCTGTGTACGTGTGTGTATGTGTATGTGTGTGTGAGAGAGAGACAGAGACACACACACACACACACACAAACACACACACACAGAGACTAATTTTAAGCCTATTTCTTTACAAAGCTCTCAGTAAATCCATCTGGGTCAAGGAGGCGGAAAACACAACCACGTCTGTAGGATTTGCTTCTTACCCAGCGAGCGTGAGGCTGTGTTCATTGAAATGTTGGCTGTTATTCTATTTGACTTCGCTGATGTTCTTAGGCTGATATGTTTAAGATTAATGAGGCATTAGTTCTCAATCAAGGAGCCATAATCAAGAATGTCCATTTAGCTGCAGCGAGCTGTGTGGCCGCATTAATTAATATCATTTGACCTTTGTATTTTGGGTGGGATGATGTATCACTGCATTTTCCTGAGAGGTGCCATAAACTTGATAGCTCGAATATTGCTGCTCATATGGCCGAATGGTTCGTTTAAGTTAAATGCTGTGCTTGTAATTAATATAGGATAGGTGAGTCTGGGCAGATGATATGTATTAATTCTTACTGAGTGAAGCAGACCCTGCTGGGTGGGAGCTTCAGTGCTTGGCGGCCTCATCTGGAGCACTGATGCTGAGAGGTTGGCTCTGGCAGGAAAATTCTCCTGAAGGTTCCTCTTGAGGGGTCTCTTTCTAACTCAGGGGCCATGTCTACACAAACATTTAAATATGGAACAGAGAGCTATGGGGGCTTGTTGGACCCTCTACGTTAGTGTTTCTTCAGTTATAATGGGTGTATTGCTCAAATGCAGGCTCCGGCTCATAACGTCTCAGATGAACTGAGATTTTTGCATTTCTCCAGGTGGTGCTAATGCTGCTGGTCCAGGTACCCCAAATTTAGTAGCGTGTTTCTAGGCCAGGGATTGGCACGCCTTTTCTGTGAAGGTTCTGAGAGTAAATATTTTTGGCTTTGTAGGCTGTTGGGTCACTATCACAATGACTGAACTCTCATCTCTGCCCTGGAGTGAGAAAATAGCCATAGATAATATGTACACAAACGGGCATGACAGTGTTTCAATAAAACTTTATTTACAAAAGCAGGTGGCTGGCTGGATTTGGCCCTTGGGCAGGAGCGTTCTGGCCCCTGCTCTAGACCATAAGTTCCACGTGAGCACGGCTATATTTTATTCACTACTATGTATCAGTGCCTAGCAAAGTGCTGGGTGTCTGATGGGGAATGCAAAAACTATCTAAGAATGGAGTGAGCAATTTCCACATTCCACATTTGATGGCAAGAGCAGATCAAGCTGGCCCCCAGTATGAGTTATATCCACGGATTCAGGAACCCAGAGCCCCAGGTTGAGACTTCTCTCTGCTCTCACTGGCTGTGGGTCAAGGTGGAGGGGAGGGAAGAGGATCTGCCCCCTTTCCACAACCACTGGTTGATTTTACATGAGTTCCAAATATACTCCAGTCTTCTCAAAGTACTTTTTTTGTACTTCTCCATTTATATATTCTGTTTACAGAAACTGGATCACAGATGCACATATCACACTATAACCTGCTTTGAAAATTCAACAATGTTTTAAAAACGTCTTTCTACATCAATAAATATTCTTTACACCATTATTTTTATTGTCTGTACCATATTCCATACTTTATTTAACCAGTCTTCTATGGGAGGGCATTTATGTTTCCTTTTTTTCCAATTGCAAACTGTTAATCATGGCTGCACATATGTCTTAGGGCCACGTATTGTCTTAGAATAAATACCCAAATAAGGAATTTGTGGAATAGCAAGCACATTTTCAAGGTTTTTGATACCTTGAGACAAATTACCCAAAATTACAAATCTTAGACTCCTGCCAGAAGTTCATGATAGTATCTGCTTTCATGAAAAATTTTGAGGAGGAACTTAGAAAAAAAAGATAAAATCTGTTTAAGGATGATTATTATGTCATGTGAAATAGGGAATGCAGAAATGTGGGGGGGAGGGAGACAAATCTTTGTGTGTGTGGATGAAAATAATCAATAATCTGTAATAGGAACAGAAAAGAGTTTTATGTGAGACAAACTGAGGACTATAGCCCAGGAGACAGCCTCTCAGATAACTCTGTGGAACTGCTCCAGAGAAGCAGGGTTTTCAGCACAGATTTTTTTTTTTTTTTTTTTTTTTTTTCAGCACAGATTTATGTCTTGTTAGAACAAAGAGCATCAACCATGTCAGGGATAGATTCCTACAGGCTTTTGAAAAAGCAGATCAGAATGTACACAGAGAGGCAGTATGGCCTTGGCACCTGGGAAGCGAGTCTTATCATTGAGGGAGGACCAGCACTGGCGTCCCCGGGAGGGAGACATTTAATCTTTATTTTTAACTTGGACATTCTTTACTTCTGGTCAATGCGCACTTCTCTTTAATAATTAAAGCAGATGTACAATGTATGTTTGATAGGCCACAAACAGGCTGTTCTAGTTAGCATAACATTAAAGTTAATTCATGAATAAGCCAGAATAACTCCTCCATACCTCAAGATGTGAAAATTTATTTTATCACGGGTCTAACTGTTGCCCTGGAGCCTTGACTTTAGCCGCTCGATGGCATGTGGGATCTTCCTGGACCGGGTCACGAACCCGTGTCCCCTGCATCAGCAGGCGGACTCTCAACCACCGCGCCACCAGGGAAGCCCTGCACTGTTTCTTGATGCCTTTCCTTTGTTTCTGCATTCCCTCACTCCTCTAATTAGTAACTGTTTGAATCTGCTCTTTGCAACCCAGGGAAGGTCTAGGAGGCTGAAATCTTTTTCCCACAAACAAGAAATGGGGGGCACAGAAAGGCTTTTGTGCTTGGGAGGCCACCACAGAGTCCTGCTGGGTTTCAATCCCCCCTTTTCTTTGATACTCCTCAATCTTGAGGGGAACAGGTATTTGACAAGAGTGGGAATAGCATTTTTTTTTAATTGGTGTATAGTTGCTTTACAATGTTGTGTTAGTTTCTGTTGTACAAGGAAGTGAATCAGCTATGTGTATACATGTATCCCCTCCCACTGGGACCTCCCTCCCACCCCCCCGCCATCCCATCCATCTAGGTCAGCACAGAGCACTGGGCTAAGCTCCCTGTGCTATACAGCAGTTTCCCACTAGCTAGCATTTTGGATAGAGAGGTTAATCATAAACTCGGCAGAGGAACTCAGTTTTCAGGGGACTCTGTTTCAGTGACACACTCAAACTGCATAACTTAAATGAGGGACTATTTACCAAAGCATGGATAGGGTGTGGGGAAGTCACACAGATTATTCTGCACCTTGGGCTGGTAATAGAGAGACAGTCATGGCCTCAAGGATTGAAGGAGCAGAAGATGGAGCGGTTACTGGGCCTTTGGGCAGAGAGAACTCGGGGGGTTAATTGAGGGGTGCAGCCAGCTCACAGCTATCCTGCAGGGAGAGAGTCTGGGGAGTAAATATCCCTCCCTCCCTCCCTCCCCCGGCTGGTGCTCCCCACTGAAACCAGAGGAAACCAGAAACCCACCTGGAAACCAGAGGCGTTAGTTTGTGCAGATCAGCCTCTTGCCTGGGCACAGGGCACAGTGGAGACGGATGGAGCCTGGCACCCTCCGGGTAAACAGAAGGTAACCAGCTCAGTGTGGCTGCATGGATTATTGCATTTTACTCTGTTTTCTAGGGCAATGAATGCACTTTGGTGTAGACCTGAATACGAGAGCCTCATGAATTTGTAACCACATGATATGTTTGGCGATATGATTTTTAAAACAATAACAGCAGCAATCCCAGAGTCTAATCAAATGCCAACTATGGGATACCAATACGGCAATCTCATGACTGTAGCAGGCAAAGTGGTGCAGGCCTGCACTTGGCCTGGTAGATTTCTTCTAGGTTGCTTCAAGAGCTCCTTGAAGAATCACCAAATCTCTAGACTGACTGGACATTCAAATCATTTCCCCTGGGTCCCAGATGATAAATGAATTCTGCCAAGGGAAACAAAATATTGATTTCATTTTTAAAGATGGAAGAGAAATGGTTTTCACATTCATCCCAAGGCAGCCCATCCAAGAGCAAAATGAGCCTCATTGCTGTCGAGTTTTCCCTTAAATCTAACTCAGTTTGCCAGAGCATCAGAGTCAATGTGTAAACCTGTTTTGTTTGGTCCTTGTGGTGTTTTATGTTGTTGTCTATTAATTTAGTTTAGTTTTCATTTTTTGGTTACTATGAATCATTTGCTAATGTTTAAAAGGTTAGAATATGTGATATCAAATCTGAATTCCGACTTCTCTTGAGAAATATGAAAATTTGACAATATTGGGTTTTTATTCCCACTTAGGAAAAACAAAAAAACCAAAAGACAGTGGTGCTAAGAATGGGTTTCCCTCCTTAGTTGGTGTCTCCCCGGCCGCTGCTGGTCATCAGTCCTGAGCTGCGTTAGTAGGTGTGTGAGTTTTCAGTCTCTATAAACTCTGAAGTCCCTGCAGACAGGTCAGAGTCTCAACCCACTTTTATTCTGTTCTGAGGAGAATTCATGGACATAAACTAGCTTCTCCAGATGTGGAAGCTTTTTCCTGGAGTGACTTACATTTCTTTGAAAGTCTCCAATATTCTCAACATCAGACCTCATTGCAATTTGTTTTTAAATTTAGGGGACATTGGAGTAGACTACACTGACGTTTACATTTGCATTTCCCATAATAAAAAAAGGAAGAAAGTGAAGAATCATCAAAAGCAAATCAGTATAAATCAGATATTGGGCAGAGGCAGGGTTATCAGGGGGTCTACGTAGGCAAACTTGAATCTTGGGTGTTTAGGCTTCGGTGTATGTATCCAGGTCTGGTATCTTTTCAACAAGGTGATGGAATTCTCCTTCTTTGAGTGGAATGTATGTGGGTGCCCAACAGGTAAAACAGATCAAAGCTGAGGGGTTTTCCCTGAAACACAGTTGAGGGGAGGGTACAGGGCCGCCTTTCTCACCCTCCTCCACAGTTCCATCCTGGGGGTGGAGGAGACCCGCTGGTGTCTCTATTGTGCCCTGAAGTAAGTACAAAGATGCTGTCTTCCTATTCCAATGACCTTTCTGTTTGCAGCCCTAGAGAACTTGGTCAAATATCTGATTGTCCACAAGTAACATGCAAAGAGTGTTTTTCATATACTCCTTCTTGTCTGTCAGTGTCTTGCTTGGCACCTGTGTTAGATGTTACAATTATATAAAAATTCGTATATCATACTGCAGTCAGATTTTGACTACTTCCAACTGACATCCCCTTGTGACTCTATAGGATTTTTTCTGGTTTTATGATCTATGAAACATCTCTCTAAGGAAGGCGCTGGCATATCTGCATTTCCCAGTCCAGAAGACCTATGTGAGCAACATTTTGTGGAAAACATTTATCCTGAATTATCTGAACTCCTCATCAATCACAGGCTGTCTTAGACGTCTGTCCAAGGAGCATGACAGAGTTCTTCAAGTGAAGAAGGAAGTTCAGGAATCACTGGCAAGCCATTTGTCACCTGCACGCTCTGAACGGTGGTCTTTGCCTTCAATCCTTAGAGCTTGTGTCTAGCATCCTGCCAGCACTGCTCTTCCATTATTTACTCAGTTCCTCCCTCCTATTTTGTCTCTACCACAGGGCCTTTGAATATGCTTTTCTAACTGCCTGGAATGCACCTTCATGCCTCTTCCCCAAACTAATCAAGTTTGCTTCTTCCTCTATCTCAGTTCAAACATCACTTCTGCAAGTGGAGCTTTCTCTACTCTTAGACGAGGTCAAACTCTTCCCCATCGAAAGATCTCATGGCAATTTGTAAATATTTGCTTATTTGTAGGGTTATTTGATTTTTTTTTTTAAGTTCGTGTTTCCTTGAAAATAGAACCTGAGATAACCCTTACGTGCTAAGGCTTTGTAGAAAGGCACAGTACCAGGGCAGCTGGAATGAAGGAAGAAGGAAGACAAGCACATGCAAAACAGTGTGCTACTGAGCCGCCTCCGGCTTTGTAAGAAACCACAGTGAGTTGCCCCCTTACATGGGAGGTCTTCCAGGTCGGCTGTGTAGGAAAAATTTGTTGGAACAGAGAAGGATATGTCTGTTATTGTCTTTCCATCTCCTTCAACTGGTCAGATTTATTCTTTGGGAGAATTAACTCATCAACATTTAGGGCAGCTCTTGAGGCAAGATCCCATGCCTTGTACTGTGATACTTCTTCCGAACCTGAAAGTTGGGGGAGGAACCCTAGCCTTCGTGAGTCTGGTTGGGTTAGACTTGGGTTCTGAAATCACAGCAGGCGTGATGAATACCAAAGCAACCCTCATCCAGAGGAGGCTGTAGCAGCCAGGGGTGGTTAGGATGAGGCATTGCAGTGAAGACTGGCTTTCCTTTGAGGGAAGGGCCAAGTCCCGGGAGACGGGTTGGGCCGAACAAATCTAGGGAGTATAAGCACCGGATCCTGTGCACGTGTGTCTCTGTCTTCCACTGTCTTGTAAGCACTGTGCGGGTAGGGACTACATTTGTTTTACTCTGGTTCCATGTTTTACATCCACCTCCTAAGACAGTGCCTAGAAATGGAGTTACTCAAATATCTGCTGAATGAACGGACAGGTGGATGGATAGATGAATAGATGGATGATGGATGGTAGATAGATGGATGAATAAGTACGTCAGCATTAAGTGAAATCTCCTAGTCTCTGTTCCTCTTAGAAATTACAGGTAAATTCTTACTGGCCACTGGCAGCCATATTTGACTGACCTGAGAGCCGTCTCTGCACATTATGAAAACCCTGTGCTCTGCCACACGCAAGTCTGGAGCTCTCCAGCTTCTGGGTGGGACCTGGAATTCTGAGACTCCCTAACAAGATACAGTTTCTGGATTGTCACTTTTCTCTGAGGATTTAAGTAAGTGTTAGTGGTATATACACACCAGGCTCTAGGTGAGCTAGAAGCCGTCTAGGTGTGGCATGTGGAGCTCCGATATGTATTATTTCCTGAGTGCCTTCCACGGGCCAGGCATGGTGTTAAGTACCCTACACAAATTGTTTTATTTAGTTCTTGGCCAATTGTACAAGGCACACCCTCCTGAGTGATGCAACTAGGACTTGAACCCCGTTTTGTCTGAATCCTGAGTACACGCCCTTACCCCTACACTGATATTTCCCACGCTATGCATGTGTGTGTTATTGAAACTACACAAGGAGGGTTTTAGACATTACATAGGCAAGATTATTCATTTTAGTGGTTATGTATTTGCTTAAATCTATAGTGGAACAATACTAGTAATTAATTTAGGTTAATGATTGCATCTCAAAATACATAACTTAAATAAAGAAATTTCGGGCTTCCCTGGTGGCGCAGTGGTTGAGAGTCCGCCTGCCGATGCAGGGGACACGGGTTCGTGCCCCGGTCCAGGAAGATCCCACGTGCCGCGGAGCGGCTGGGCCCGTGGGCCATGGCCGCTGAGCCTGCGCGTCCGGAGCCTGTGCTCCGCAACGGGAGAGGCCACAACAGTGAGAGGCCTGCGTACAGCCAAAAAAAAAAAATTTCCAATTTTAAGAAAAAAATATATCATAGTGTAGTTGGTACAAATATGGCAAAAACCATGACGGTGGCACTGTATGACTCAAGTTTGGGAAATATTGCCCTCTGCCAAATGACGTATCCAAAGAGACCCAGAAGCCCTAAGTCCTTCCTCAAACCCCCTAGTTCTTTGCCCCCAAATTTACTGTAGGATTAGAAATTTTCCCTTCAAGCATGAAGGGTCTATAGCTCTTAAGCCATTGTCAACTGCTGCATCATTTATATGTTTCTTTTTCATCCTAGGTTAGGTTAATGAGCTATTAAGAGCTAAGTGAGTTGTACATGAGAAAGGTGAGTTTTGACATGGAAAACAGAGGAAGAGGTCTCTATACTTACATTAGTTAACAGCACTCATATTCAGCATG
Organism: Phocoena phocoena; assembly: GCF_963924675.1. NCBI lineage: Eukaryota > Metazoa > Chordata > Mammalia > Artiodactyla > Phocoenidae > Phocoena > Phocoena phocoena. Next base: position 33,352,115 of record NC_089233.1, on the reverse strand, counting down.
GGATGCACCTTGGCATTTTCAACTTTTTGGGTTCCCTTTCTTTTTATAACAGGAAGTCTTCTTTGCCCATGGGTTTGAATGCAAGGCTGAAGCAGGTTGAGATGTGATAGCATAATCTGACCTCATCAGAGAGGAGAGGATCGCTAAGATCGCTTTCATTCTTTTGTTCCCCATCCTTCCAGGTTTTCAGAGAAGGCTCCATGCCTAGGACCTGATAGGCACTTAACAAAATGAATCAATCTATGTAAGGTTCTTGGAAGAGTGGTTGATGTGTCTTGAGCACCTTATTTGTGTTTGCTATGACCTTAATATTATTAGAATATCCCATGGACTGAGTAGGTCAGAGCAAGTGAAGTGGGAAAAGCATGGTATTCGGAATCCAACAGGAGCTGTGTGCTCGGTGTCTGCGTTCCCTGCTGTATGCACTCTCCATCCTCCCCCATCCTGCTCTTCCCTACAAGATCCCAGGCCCTTCACCTGGATTTGGCCATTGGGGTGTGCCCTGGCTGGAAGGGAAGGGGAGGAAGGAGGTCAAGGTATTTGTTCACTGTGAGATTTCCCGTGCCCCTCACCCGATTCCTTCTCTCACAGCACCTGCTCTGAACAATTCTGTCCTCACCTCCCTCCCCTTGTTCCTGGGGATAATGATGGCTGCGTTGACACTAGTCTAGAGTTACTGCTCCACACCTGCCACGCCTTTGTTACCAGTCCTTTTTTAAATAAAAGGACATCTCCATGGATTGCCTCAAGTGGAGTGTGCCATGTCTTTTCCACTGGGACCCTGCCAAGTTCAAATCCTTGCCTCTGCTATTCACTAGGTCTGGGGCCTTGGCCAGGTTCCTTGACCTCTCTTAGGCTCAACATCTTCATCTGCAAAACAGATAAGCCAGGGGCGCAGGCTCACATGTCAGGGACCAGGCAAGTGTCTCAAGCGTGCGAGGTGGGTGTGTGCCTCACCCGAGACCTCTCCTTAGTTCCCAGCCTGGCTGTGCCGGAAAACAGGCATTTTGATTTGTCTAGAGAATCCAGAAATCTAGCTTTTGTGTGAAGTCTCCTGATTTGGAAACACTGGCGACTAAGTAAAATGTTAAGTTTGGAATATCAGGCAGAACAAAATGTGGGTTAAGAATTAATTGAGAAGGCTGGGAACATCGACTCTGGAGCCTGGCTGCCTGGCTTTGCCTGAAGGTTTGCTCTTCTGCTTACCAGCTGGGTGACCTTGGGCATTTCACTTAGCTTCTCTGAGCCTCAGTTCCCTTATCTGAAAAATGGGGATAATGTCATACCCATTTCATAGGGTTGTAATGAGGATTGAAAGAGTTAATATTGGACAATTTTAGGAGACTGGTACACAGAAAGCACTACAGAAGTGTTGGTAAATAGAAATGAATAAATGTGATCGGCCTGACCCAGTGCTTTGGCACAGCGGGGACTTTCAGTACACGGGAGCTTAAACAAATGAATGTCCAAGTGAGAATATAAACACACATTCCTCCAGCTTTTTGTGTGTTATTAAGTTAACATGAACTCAAAAAATAATGGAAGCTTTTAATTTTATTTCTCCCTCCAGAATGGTCTATTTAATGCCACTTGCCTTGAGATAGAGTCTGACTTCAGAGGTCCTCATCAGGCTACACTGATACTCAGCCCGAAGATTGTTCTAATAAGCTTTATTGACTTGCTGAACCTCGGAGTTCTTTTTATTGACATGCAGTGTAAATCATTCCGTCTGACATTTGAATGTCCTTTCTGAGAAACGTGTTAGACTTTACATGGGTACTGAGCTCCTGAGGATGTGTACATTCCTTAGTCAAGCGTGCAATGGCTTAGATGAAGACATCACACACATAGCCTTGTTTTAAACTAAAATTGGATGGGGGGGGGGAAGGGCCATGAAATTTTGTTTCGTTGAAAAAAATGTTTCTGAACTTTGAGAATGGTGTACCTTTTTATGGGAGCATAGCTGTTGCTTCTGTCTTAAGAAATGGCCTCTTGGCTTTGTATAATTTCTAAATAATCGGTAGCGTGAGAGGTACAGGGAGTAATAGACGAGTTTGCCTTGCAGAGAGACTCACGTGACTTTGAGTTCAGAAACTTTCTGTTTAAATTTATTTTGCAAGGTGGGAGGAAACACACCCTGCGGCTGAAAATTTCTGATACAATAGCCATTTAAGGAACCATCATGCCTTCCAGGAACTCAGTTTCTTGGATGATGTTTCATAAGCCCATCTGGACACTCATTCCCTTCCCTCAGTTACTCTGCCAATGTTTAGTGAGCATCTGCTATGGGCAGGTTCCTGCTAGTGCTGGGAGTACATTGACAAATCCGACAGTGTCCCTGCCCCTGAGAAGCTCAGGATCTACTTGAGAAGATATAAAATCGATCATTATAATACAAGGCGTTAAATGTTACACTAGAGCAGGAGTTTTCAACTATGGCACTGTTGACGTTTTGGGCTGGTTTGTTCTTTGTTGTTTGTGCCTGTGCATTGGAAGGTGTTGAACAGCCTCCACCCACTAGATGCCAGAAGAATCCCCCCTCCAGTGATGACAACCCAAAATGTCACTAGACGTTGCCAAACACCTCCTGGGGAACAACACTGCCCCTGTTGAGAACCACTGTTAAATATAGATATTTACAGAATTTCTTGGGAAAGGAGCAACGGATTCAGCCAGGAGAAGTGGGGTAGGCTTTTCAAAAGGATAATGGCATTTGAGCTCGGTCCTGAGACAGAAATATAGCTCAACGGGGGGCGGTGAAGTAGAAGTTCACCACTCCAGCAAAGGAGATACAGTGGTGTGACAAAACACAGACTATTTCAAGAACAATGTATCTTTCTTTGTGGGTAAAATTAGACTACGTGGCAAATAAGGCTAGAAGGGCAGGCAAGAGCCAGTTCCTGGAGAGTCTTATAAGCCAAGCAAAGGTGTTCGGATTTTATCCTATTGGTAATGGGGAGACAATGAGATTATTAACTAGATAAGTGGTGTGTTAATATTTGCATTGTATTACCGATCCAATTATTTGATGGTTCAGCACCTGGTAATAGCACACCTGTTTCCTTTGGGGAGAAACACCTGTCCACTATTCTGAGACTGAGTGGTTCAGTTAGAATTGATCCCATACCCTGATTCCACAGATATGGCTAGCCAGAGTGCTGTATCTACCTGGTCATGTGATCGGTTCAGTGATGGACATCTGATCCCATCCAGAGCAATGGGGGCACACTCTAGGACTTTTTCTAGAACTACTAAGGGGAAAATTCATACTCTCTTTCTGCTGGGGTTACTAGCGCAGTAGAATATTATATTCAAGTCTGGACTTTTTGGAGGGCATCTTGACCCAGCAACTGAAGAGCTCACTGAAGAGGCCGCCAACACACCATCATTTACAGAGGGTGGTGTCTAGGCAGAGTAGATAGAAAAACAGACAATTAGGGAGCAGTTCAGAGGCAGAGGCAGGAAGAAGGCCAGAAGTGTTGTGTTTCTGAAGCCAAAGAGAGTTGCCAGGAGGTTGTCAACACATCAGATGATGAAGAGACAGCAACCAAGATCAAGGATTGAACATGGCTGTGGCAGTGGGGGTGGAGGGTTATCGATTAAGAAGATGCTAAGACAGTAGCTTCAGTGGAATGGTATGAACAGAACTACCAGATTACAGAAAGTCATTGGATGATGGAGACAGGAAGTTATACACAGGGATTGAATGACTGTTTTCAGAAAGCTTGGCGATAGAGGTAGACCCAAACTAGTAGTACACTAGGTGAGGAAGAGTTGAGAGAGGAGGGTTAACATAAGGGAGCTTTAGCGTATTTATATCCTGAATGTTTGATGACAGAGCAGACAGAGGGATTGACTGGTGGAGAAAAACGGAAGCAAGGCAGGGCATTTAGCCTTGGCACTGAGAAGCGTGTTCAGATAAGTACTTACATTTTGCTTCAACATCTGTCCTGTGCTGTTCTGTTCTGTATTCTCTGTGAACTACTCTAGAAAAATGTGGTTGCTTTTATTGCCAAGTTGCTTAATTGCCTTACGGAATAATGGCAAGCAAGCTAGTCTTGGAGCTTTTGAACACGGAGAGGAATCAAAGCAAGAAGAGGTAGAGAAATCAAATAGACCGATGGCCTCTTTGTTGACAGTCTCTCAAGTTGCTTACCCCTTCGTCTGTCAGTCTATTAATGGTTGCTGACATCTGCGAAATACTTTTTAAACTAAAAATAGAGAGGGATGCAAGAAAACTCTACCTGCTCTCATAAAAGGCACATACGGTTTATGCTCTACTTCCTCTCCCCGCTTTTGTCCATTAATAAAAGAACTTCTGGGCTTCCCTGGTGGCGCAGTGGTTGAGAGTCCGCCTGCCGATGCAGGGGACACGGGTTCGTGCCCCGGTCCGGGAAGATCCCACGTGCCGCGGAGCGGCTGGGTCCGTGAGCCATGGCCGCCGAGCCTGCGCGTCCGGAGCCTGTGCTCCGCAGCGGGAGAGGCCACAACGGTGAGAGGCCCACGTACAGCAAAAAAAAATAATAATAATAAAAAAGAAAAGAAAAGAACTTCTCTTATAAATGCCAGGTCTAGAACATTCTTTGACAGTGATTTGAGGATTACTGCCACTTCATACTCTCTAAAAAAGACCTGCCAAAAAGGAATAATGGTACCTTACTCACTTTGTCTATCACCCCAAACTGCCAGTGCCTTTTCACCTGGTTGTGCTTTAGCCTCACACCTGTGAATCAAGGAGGGCTTTGTTATAAAGAAACTGGTTCAGCAAAGGTTTGATTCCTCCATGTTGCCTGCCTGGGACAACAACTGGAGCCTCCTGAAACCTAATTTGTTTATTCTCCCTAATACATGACATCACTATTTCCTTGTCCTACTTAGGGCTCCAGAGACTCCGGAATGGTGCTTCCTGAGTGGTCCCATGAGTTCCCTGCAAAATACCTGTAGATTTTAATATATTCATGGCGCATAATCAGTGCTTCAGAATCCTAACAATAACCTCCTTTCTGTGAGTTTGAGAGCACAAAAAGCAATCGTATTTTCAAAGAGAAGGGAAATATCCATGCGCAAAGCCCTCCGATCCGTAAAAATATGTGAAACTCCCACTTGTCCCTACCTCCAACCCTGTTCACAATTCATTCTGCTGCTGGATTAAACACATGGTGCTGCCTATGATAGGAATGCATGGTGTGTGTGTGTGTCTGTGTGTGTGTGTGTGTGTGTGTATGTGTGTGTGTGTAGGGGATTTAAAAATTGAGATTCCCTGGTCTCATCCCAGACTTCCTGAATCAGGATCTCTAGGATGGTGCCCAAGATCTGAATTTTGATATGCATTTCAGACAACTCTTTTTTTTTTTTTTTTTTTTTTACAAATTTATTTATTTTTGGCTGCCTTGGGTCTTTGTTGCTGTGCGCAGGCTTTCTCTAGTTGCAGCGAGTGGGGGCTACTCTTCCTTGCAGCACGCGGGCTTCTCATTGCGGTGGCTTCTCTTGTTGCAGAGCACAGGCTCTAGGCACGTGGACTTCAGTAGTTGTGGCATGCAGGCTCAGTAGTTGTGGCTTACGGGCTCTAGAGCACAGGCTCAGTAGTTGTGGAGCACGGGCTTAGTTACTCCGCGGCATATGGGATCTTCCCGGACCAGGGCTCGAACCCGTGTCCCCTGCATTGGCAGGCGGATTCTTAACCACTGTGCCACCAGGGAAGCCCCAGGCAACTCTTATCTACACCACAGTTTGACATCCATAGGATATTTGGACCCTTGGTCAGTGGAGCTTCATAGATGATGAGAGATACAGAGGCTTTTCATTCCTACAGGACACGTCACTGACTGCTCCTGCGAAGCCAACATTTCCTCTTCTTTCTTCATGGGGATGTTGAGTGTATAGAAGATGCTACCATTGCCCCACAACCCGTGACCCCAATCCCTAGGTGTTTACCATTCCATGCATGCATTCTGGACTTCCAAATACCAGCACCATTGCCTAAGGACTCTCCCTGACCACTAGACTCCACTCTACCTGTGCCCAGGAAAGGCTGGAAGTGGCATTGGATTACCACTCCTTCCCCACCCCCCTCCATGCACAACTAACCCTTAACCAATGACTGATGGGAATCAGTGTATAAATACTCAAGCTTCCTTGCCCCCTGGATGGGATAACTGTATGGGGCATATTCTGCCCTAGCTTCCAGAAGTTTTAGTGGAATTAATTTCCAGTTTACTAACTTGGTCGACAACACACTTACCGTTAGCTCCTGTCCCTTTCCAAGCTTTCTTCCCCACTCCCTTGCCATTGTTTCCAAGGTTCACCTCCCAAATGCATACTTACACTCAAATATTTGTCTCAGGGTCTGCTTCTGGGGGAACCCAAAAGAGTGTCTACAGATTAATACAGCGAGACATTTTGAACCAAGCCTAAAGTAACAGTGTGGGGGAAATCAGAGAAGGTATGGAAACATGCTTTATGGAAGAGAGTTCACTTTTGACCAGATACCCAAAGTGTATCCTTTGGATGTTTATATTCACTGCCAGAATCCCAAATTTTTAGCCGTTGACCCGTATTAACCTGTGTTTCCTCATGTTAACCACTATGTATTCTTGAAAGAGATTCCCAGTGATTTTTTTGGTAAATTTAGAGGTTTGTGCCTTTTAAGTGAAGCATAAGGAATAAATAGAAATAATAAATGTATAAATGGAGAGCATAGTAATGCATACGTTGACCATGATTTACAGATATTTTACTGCTCAGAGCATCTATAACCCACCAGTAACCACTGCAAATGCATATTCTTCCTTGTAAGGTTGCATATTTCATCCTAAATGGCTTAAATATCTTTACTTAGCCATTTGTAATAAAATGATGAAGACTTAAAGTAAGTGCATTTGAAAGAAATCGATTGTCGATACTCTGGCTGCTAATACATGGAACAGTGTTTTCCCCCCGAAGTGTTAGTACATTAAAGCGAAACTATTCGTGTTCTGATTATAAATTCATTAACTATTTACACCTCATGACTTACAACTTATTTTTTTCTTGAGAACGATCACTTTCAACCTTCATGGCTGACTTTAGTGGAACTACTCAAAGCACAGTTTATTATTTTAAAAAATATTTTTAGTAGGACTTTAGAATATGTACATGATTTTATTGTCTTATTGGCCTTTGAACTTTCTATACCTAAAGAGAGGTGCCATAGCCCAGAATTCAGACTTGCAACAACTTAAAATGAGCTTTTGAGCTTGTTAGGTTTATAAGCTTTGAAAATTTGCTTTTTTTTCTCTGAACCTCAGTGTCTATCTGTAAGATGGAAATAATAATACTACCTGCCTTATAGAGCTTCTCTCTGAGGTTAGATGTCATATCTGAGGCTTAGCATAAAGTTCTCAAAATTATTTTTAATTTTCCTCTTTTTTTCCCCTCAAGTCCTAAGCAGGTATATAATTACTTCTTATTACCTTATCTAGCAGGAGAATAAAAGTGGCATCTAACTCCCAGTTCAACATTTAATTGTGAATGAGTGATTTTGGCAAACACTTTTTGCTAATCACCACTCAGACTCAGGACTTACTGTTACTTTCAAAGCTGGAAACAAAGGAGATTGTGGTCAGCTCCGCACAGGTTGTCTTGATGGGTTATCAAGGATTGTGGTGCTTTTTTTCTCTTTATTACTTCGGGGCAGTTTGTGTGTTGGCTGGAACACTCAGTCACTATGAAGCGTCTAGAGGAATGAGCTAAAATACATGGAATTGCGGAAAGCAACCCAAGATCACATTGCATTTCTTAAAGACGCTCCTGCTATAGAGTTGTTAGGTGGAAGTCACCACACACTTTGAGCAGTTGCTGCGCCAGGCACGATGCTGAGGGACTCCTCATGCATCATACCATTGACTTCTCATGACAACCTTGAGTCAGAGGAGTCATCCTGAGCTGGGTTGGAATTCTAAACCAACTACTTACTAGCTTGGTGACTGTGAGCCAATGCCTGCATTTCTTTGGATCCCAGTTTCCTCATCTGTAAAATGAGGATAATAATATAACCTGGTTCATGGAGTTGTTTTGAGAACCCAATGAGAATATGAGTGAAGGTATAGTGCACAGTAAGCCTGAATAGATGCTAATTGTTATTACTACATTACTAGTAGTAGTACTACTTCTACTAATACCATCAGCTTATTGATGAGGTTGCTTTTGACCAATGGTTCTCACCTTGGGGTAATTTTGCCCCTCCCCCCAGAGATCATGTGGGAATATCTAGAGACATTTTTGGTTTTCACAGATTTGGGGAGCAGTCAAGGGTGCTATTAGCATTGAGTGGAGGATAAGGTAGAGGCCAAGGATGCTACTAAACATCCTACAGGGCACAGGTAGCTCCCCTCCCACTAAAGGATTATGTGGCCCAAAGTGTCTATAGTGCAAAGTTTGAGAAACCCTGCTTTTAGGCCACATGTCAACTTAAACAGGATTTTGCAGTCAGGGATATATCATCACAGAGAACAGGGAATGCAGTGGTGGGTAGTTTTGAATGTTTGCTGATTTAGCAGCTCTGTAACCTCAAAGATGTTACTGGTTCTTTATTCCTCCCTGCCCTGTCATTCTCTGGCTGGTCATAAGATATTTGTGGCAGATCCAGAAGTTGTAGACACACAAGGAAACATCTGGAGGGATAAGAAAAAAAAATTTTTTCCTGTGGCTTTCACTTGGGTCAAAATATTTTCCATAAGCACGTTAATCACCTTTTCCTGGATTAGATGACATGGACCCTAGGGCAAGTCCTAAACCAGCCACATACAAGGAGGTCAGAATTACCGCGCTTGAGGATGGGGATCAACTGCAGTGTCCTCTGTATTAATAGTAACTATTATTATATTAGTTATGTTACCGTCATCATCTTCACTATTATCATCCGCATCCCTATTTTACAAACAGGGAGTTGAAGATTAGTGATGTTTAAAAAATTTTGCTTGGTGGGCTTCCCTGGGCTTCCCTGGTGGCGCAGTGGTTGAGAGCCCGCCTGCCGATGCAGGGGACACGGGTTCGTGCCCCGGTCCGGGAAGATCCCACATGCCGCGGAGCGGCTGGGCCCGTGAGCCATGGCCGCTGAGCCTATGCGTCCAGAGCCTGTGCTCCACAACGGGAGAGGCCACAACAGTGAGACGCCCGCATACCACACACACACACACAAAAATATATTTGTTTCCAAAATGCTTTTTATATAGGCAGGCTCCCTTTTGTGCTGAGGATCACCGAACCTCCCTTTTTATTTTTCTTATTCCAAGACCAATTGACTAGGCATCCCTACTTTCATGATCATAAATCACTGATATGATTGTAAGCCTACCTACATGGAGTATGAGCCCTAGTATACAGAAAGACAAGATGCATCATAATTTATGCTTCATGAACTTGGCTCTGCCACAAAACAGACTTAGCTTTGATTCCTGGCCTAACCATTCACCAACTCTGTGGGGCTGGCCAAGTCACTGAACCTCCTCCTCCTTTTAAGCTTTGGTTTTCTCATCTATATGAAGGAAACCATAATAGTACTTACACTCAGAGTTGTATTGTGAGGATTAAATGAGATAATACAGCTAAAAAGCTTATATAGTAGATGCCACATGCTTGTTATTTTTAATTTAATTTTTTTATGCAGCAGGTTCTTAATTAGTTACCTGTTGTATACATATTAGTGTATATATGTCAATCCCAATCTCCCAATTCATCCCACCCCCACCCTCACCTGGTTTCCCCACTTGGGGAAAAGCTTGTTATCTTTATTGCTATTCTTATCATTGTGATTGTTCAAAGTGTTATTTTTTGTTACCGTTGCTATCTTCATCATTATTTGGGGGATGTAGGCAAGGGAAGAAAAGGGATGAGCCCAAGGAGAGGTGGAGAAACCATCATGTTTACTATTTCAAAGACAGTTTAAAACAGAGTGTGAAAGTTTGTATCTTTTCAGAAGAAGAGAATTCAACCCTGGACACTGGCTAGCTCATTCTCAGTATTAGATGCCTTGGCTAATATCAAGGCCCTGAACTACATGATAGATGGTGACTTAGTTCAACCAATCAGTAATTATATATTGAGTATCTGCCACGTGTCCAGTGACTGAGGGGGGAATAGAGAATATAAGGTGCAATCCATTCCCCTGTGGTCCTCAGACTGTTTTAATTAGTTCATTAGTTGACCAGACTGTGATAAAGCTTTCAGGTAAGCCCGAAGACTGAGAACTTGAGGGCAAGCAGGTCTTACATGGTATTGGGATTGTGAGAAGCGCTCTATTGAAACAGAGTCATTCATACATAAATTTGAGCTATACATCCTCTCTTCAGTGACTGCTGTGGAAAGGTGTCCTTTGGAAAGAGACACAGAAGGATGCTTGGCTACTTCAGTTTGCTTTTTTCATCCTTTTCCTATCCTAATATACCACTGATCATCCCTAAAAGTCCTAGAATACTTTGGAGTGACCTACTGATCCCCAGAATTTGCTAGATGTTTATACAGACCATCTGGAAAAGTTCTTAAACAAATATTAAATAATCAGGAGAAAAATGGTCATTGAAGTGAAGGCAGATGAAGTCCAGGCCATGACACTGGAACTATGGCAGTGGTGGGTCTGGACAAGCCTTGGAGTCGTCCTATCAAAAGCTGCCTTGGGGTAAAGCAAGCACACTTTTTGCTTCAATTCAGGGCTTTTTATGAGCTTCCCCGAGTTTATGCCTTCAGCTTCATTGTCCACTGCCTTGCTTCCCAACCACCTTCCAGACCCTTGAACTTAGCATGATTCTATTAATATAGAACAGATTTGCTGCTCACATCTGTTCAGTACTGTTCAAATACTGTTCAATATTGAACAGTATAGCCTCCTTGAAGGGGCTATACTTTGTTTGGCTTCAGACAGTCTCGTAAGCTGTGTTCTTCTCCAGGAATGTCCTTCACCCAACTCTTTGGGTATTCCTCCTTATCTCCTATGTTTAGAGGAGATCTCCTCTAGAAACCCTTGTCTGGCCTTCCCCTTTTCACTCATGTCTGGTTGTATCCTCCCATTCAGTACTGGCCAAAACCTTTCAAAACCCTTGATATCACTTATATATGTGCCTGCTTATCATGTTAGACTATAAGCTTCTTTTAAAAAAAGTTTATTTTATTGAAGTATAGTTGATTTACAATGTTGTGTTAATTTCTGCTGTACAGCAAAGTGATTCATTATACATACATATATATATTCTTTTTCATATTCCTTTCTATTATGGTTTATCACAGGATATTGGCTGGAGTTCCCTGTGGTATACACTAGGAGCTTGTTGTTTATCCATCTTATATATAATAGTATGCATCCGCTAATCCCAAACTCCCACTTCATTCCTCCCCCGCCCACCCCCACACCTTGGCAACCACAAGTCTGTTCTCCGTGTCTGTGAGTCTGCTTCTGTTTCACAGATAAGTTCATTTGTGTCTTATTTTAGGTTCCATATATACGTGATATCGTATGGTGTTTGTCTCTCTCCTTCTGACTTACTTTGCTTAGTACAGTGACCTCTAGGTCCATCCACGTTGCTGCAAATGGCGTTATTTCGTTCTTTTTTATGGCTGAGTAGACTATAAGCTTCTTGCGTGCAGAGACTGCATCTAGTTTATAGACTAATTGGTTTACGACTAGCCTCTAGTAAAATACAGGTTTGATGGCTGAAAGGACGGATTAAATGAATGGATGAGCAGGTTGATCTCTCAAACCATCTCCAAGAGGCTAGCCTGTTTAGACAGAAATCCCCACAATGGTTCACCAAACATTTATTGAGCTTATTATGTGTTTGGTCCCATGGACTGAGAAAAACTCCCTGACATCAAGGAGCTGTCAGTCTAATGGAAGTGAACATTTGCAGTAGGCAGAGACAAATGATGTGATAAAGTTATGGAGAGGTGCTCAAGGAGTTCACAAGAGAGACACTGGTCGTATCTTGTGTGTGAGTGGGGGTTGGCAGGGAGAAGCAATGTCCAAATGGAGATCTAAAAGAGAAACTATCCAGGAAAAGAGAGTCTGTAGGAGCATTCCAAGTTGGAGGAACAGCATGTGCAAAGGATTGGCGACAAGCAAGGGAAGATCACCTCTGGATCATAGGGTCAATGTAAAATGAGAGACAGAGAATCCAGGAGCTTGTAACTCATGTAGAAGACTTTATCTTGAGGGACAAGAGGAGCCATGAGAAGATCTTAAATTTGAAAGTGAGATGATGAAATTTACACTCCAGGGAGATCTTCAGCATTTTGAGTAGGGTTAATAAACTCTCAGCCAAGCATGAGGCTACAATGTCATTCCTTCCCACCAGTTTTATGGAAGACACCATTTTGACATCTGCTTATATCACAAATTGCAAAATATCTTTTACGTCCAGTAGGAGGAGCCAAAGGCTCTATGTTCTTCCCCAGAGCTGGGCATTCCTTGGCCCTCCGCTGTCCTGGGAACTGTTTACTTCAGCACCTCTCATTACTGAGAAGTGGATCAACGTGGAGGAATGACAGAAAAACTCTGCCTGGAATGTGAAAGATCATGATGAAAAAGAAACTAATACTTTCCAGATGAATAGCGTAATAGCATGGTATATTGATCTTTACTCTAATTTTGTTTTAAACTGTAATGAATGTCTCCCCCACTCATATTAATCTTTCTTAAGCCATGTAGCCACACAACACCAGTGAGTCATACCTGACACTCATTGCTAATACACCTAAGCCTATCTCTACTCCAAAATAAATAAGAGTCGACTCAGACTGACCTTGATTTTGAGATGCTTGAATGTTTTATTTCATTTCCAATGGAAAAGTATATAGTAAAAAATCATAAAAGCACCCAGCGATTACCCATTCTAATGAAACAATAGCCAGTGTTTCTGCCTTGAATGATTGCATTTTTTTCCCTTCTGGAATAAAAATGAAGGAGCATGGAGAAACAATTCCTGTTGGTGAATTTGCACAAAACATTGTATTTCAACAGAACTTCCCATTAACTGCCATTTATTTCTTCTCTCATTATTGATAATTTGCTTTTAAATTGAGAATACCTCTTTTACAACCCATCTCATCTCCCTGCACGGCTAGACAATTACATTTAAATTCGGTGGTTTTCCCATTGTAAACAGTTTCTGGGGGAAATGATTATGGTGTTACTAACCCAGATTTATGGCTTCATTGTGCTATCACTGAAGGATAAGAGACTAGTATAAAGGAAAAAAAAGTTGCTTACATACAAATATATTATCATTGAGAGTCCTCAGGAAGCATATAGTAAAACCAACCCAAACTGCAAAATCACCTACTGGGGCCAGTGAGAGAGACATCTTTCTGGATTTTGCAAAGTTATTTTTGTTACATGTTTTTAAAAAATTCCAGTTGTTGGCAGAAGTTCCTTTTTTAAATTTTATTTTAATGTTAGAAGAAATCCTAGCCCGACAGGATTGCAGAGGAACTCATGAGTCTGCTATTTGGTAGGCACTTAGGAAATACACGTTACAAAGCAATACATGTAACATGGTCCCTACTTTTGGAAATCTTACAGTTTTACTTGGAAGCGGAGACATAGTACAAATGCAGCAACAACAACAAAATCAAATGATAGGGCGGGGAAAATGAACATGAGCCTCAGAGCAAGGGCTCAAGGCTAGAATCTGGACTTGTCCAATCCCATCTGGCCCTCAGAAGGCAGTGTGGTGCAGTGGTACACCCCATGAAATTAGGTATTGCCCAGGAATCCTGGTTCTTTCCAGCTGTGTGACCTTGAGCAAATTATAACTTTCTGGACCTCAGACTTTCCTGTGTAACATAATCACCTAAAATGTTTATCTAGAAAAAAAAAAAAAGATGAATTTTTGGCTCAGTGAGTCCAGGGTGAGGCTCAAGAAAGAAGAAACATTGCTGCTTTAACCCCTTTAAGCCTCCGTTTTCTGATCTGCGAAGTGGACAAACCTATATAGTACCTACCTCATTTAGTTGTTGGGAAAGTTCAATGTAAATACTTCACATAGTATCCGGTGAAAGTGAGTGCTAATTGAGTGGTAGGATTTATTGAGGAGTCACAGGGCTTCTGACTCTAAGGCAACTGCTGAGAGAGTAGTCTCTGCACCCCTCTAGAGTCAGCACCCTGTGCAGGATTAGGCAGCCATGTAAGAGGCCAGGGAGGGGTGGCCCAGGCCAGCGCGCAACCGCTCCCTGCCTGGTGTCCCTCGGGCCAGGATAACTTTTTGCATCTCGGATAGGGCTCCATCTTTGCCTGGCCTCAAGATTTCCCAGAGCAGAAGCGGATTGGGGCAAGACACCTCCTCCATGTAGCATTCCTCTAGGGGATTTGTCCAGTCTCCTTGAGGGGAGGGGATGGAGGGGCGGCGCTGGTGCTCAGTGAGTGAGTCCACTTTGGGACAAGGACTTGGGAATGCCAAAGACCTGGGTTCAACAGCCACACTCCCAACTCTCACCTCTTCACCCCAGGAGACCGAGGCACTGGGTCGCGCGTCAGCCACCTCCAGCTGGAACCGGGGCTGCGCGCTTGACCGCGATGGCGGTGCTGGCGAGGGGAAGGGGGAGGGGGCGCTCCCTAGAGCTCGGGATTATTTTTGGCTCCGCAGCCCCGGCTGCTCGCCGCCTGTGGCGCGCGCTCACACACATTCTCACACACACACAGACACACGCGCACACACATATGCACACATTTTCTCGTTCGCTCTCTCGTCCTCCTTTGTTTATTTTCTAATCCATATTTTTATTTGAAGATCTCCTCTTCACTCTCTCCCGCCCGCCTGCCGGCACTCTCGCGGGCCAACCGGGTGCACACCGCTCCCCTCCGTCACCCCAGCCCTCCTCCCGTCTCCCCGAGCGCGGGGTTTGAAGGTCACCTCCTTTCCAGTCCCCGTGCGAGCCGCGCCGCCACCGCCGCCTCCAGCCGGAGCCGGTGGCACAGGCTGCGCTGCCGTGAAGTGGTTCTCTCAGCCGCGGCGGCGGCAGCGGACCGAGCCCGGGGTCCGTGCCGGTTGGGGAAGCCCGAACTCGCGGAGGGGAATCCCTCTCGCTTCACCCCAGCCCCTGGCTGCGCCCGCGGTGGGGCGGGGACGCTCTGCCAGCCCGCGAACGGCAGAGGCGGTGGCCGCGACCAGACCCACGCGTGCGCCTCCCCGGCAGGAGGAGGAAGGAGCGAACAGGGCACCCCGCATCTGGAGGGGACAGCCGCGTGCCGCGCCCGTGCGTCCGGAGCGAGAGAACTCCGAGCCTGCCACCAGGCAGAGCGCGGAGAAGCGGACTGTGCACCCCGGGACCGAGGAACCTTGCGCTCCAGACCCCCGGGCAGTGGCCGTCCGGGCCCAGCGGTGCTGACTCGCACCGCGCGCAGCTGCGCCCAGCCTGCCGCCCAGGCAGGGGCGCCAGGGCGGGGCTGACCTGCCAGCAAAGTTGCGGACAGCGTGGGAGAAGCCAGCACCCCCTTTCGCCATCTCCAGCTCATGGTGAGTGTGGCTGAGGGTGCAGAGAGCGCAGGGAAATTGGAGGGTCTGGGGCCGAGCGGAAGGCGACCGGAGCCGGGTGCGGCGGGAGTTCTAGGTAAGTCTAGGCGGAGTCACCGCCTCTTTGCCCCCCTGACCTGGCCAAAGGGTCCCACTGAGGGAAGAGCTGGCTTCTCGAGGGCTGGCTTCCTCTCAGAGCCAGGCCGGGCGCGCTGTACTGGGAACTTTTTCAGTGTGGTGGAGAGATCTCTCTGCACGTCCTCCCTGGGGGCTGAGATCAGGAGCCCCTACCCCCTCATCCTTCTAGAAGCAAGCCCTTTCTCGGCCCAAAGCGCGCCTCTGGAGCGCCCAGGCTGCCTTGTCCGTCCTCCTGGGAGCGAGTCCCAGGTGCAGGGAACAGCGGGCGTCTGCCTGCGCACTTTGGTTAGGGTTCCTGGCAGACTGGAAGCGTGCACTCCGTGCGCCCCGGGGCGCTGCCTCTCCACTGCCCTTAACGAGGTCTGAGGGAGAAGGCACGTCGTGGCCTGGGAGGGCGTTTAGAAGCATCGAATCCTTTGTGGAAGGCGGGGAAGAGGAGGGTCGCTGAGCTGAAGGGAGAGTGTCTGTGTTTATGGACACCGGAGGGACGCCCAAGATGCCACTGCATTTGACCCTGGGGGGGAGGGGAAGGGGGCCAGCCTGGGAACTCAGTACTTGGAAACTCCGGCTGCGCCCCTTGGTTCCTTTGGTGCCTTAGGGCACCTTCACCCTGGAGAGGAAACCCAGGTAGCAGTTCTCGGCGCAGGCCAGGGGTCGCCTCTTGTCAGCTCCAGTTTCCCAACTCTCCAGGGTTAGAGGCGAGGGAGGGGTTAGCGAGTCGCTGCTTCCATATCCCCGCGGCACCATCAGGTTGGGATGCTCCTGGAGTCTTTAAGGTGTCAGCTCCGAGGGACTAGGCCAGCCCGGAAGCTGCCCGCGCGGAAAGGGCGGGGAAGACCCCGACCCGCCTGGTCCAGGAGCCGCCGACTCTATTCCCTGCTGCCAGGGAATGGGGGGCTCATGGCTGCTGCCCGGACAAGCAAGGGCCGGGCTGCACCTGCCTGGCTCGGAGCGTGTGGGGCGGGGCTGCTCAGGTGCTTGGAAATTCGAGTCTGGCCGTCCAGGGAATTGGTACCCACCGCGGGTCTTTTCAGTTGAACTTGGAAAGAAGTGCGGACGGTGTCATGGAATAGCTTTGTTTGACCTGCAACGTGATGCGCCACAACTGGAGTTTTCTTTTATAATAATTATGATTGTATATTTTTATTATTTTTTAAAATCTGGTGCGCCAAGAGGCCTGGCCTTTTCAGCACAAGTTTAGGACACACCCCAGCCAGTGATCTCTCCCTGCCCCTGTCCTAGTTCATCTACCCTCCATTTCCCATTTATCTTTGTTACAAAGGAAAAAATAAAAGATATGAGAGGGCCTGGATCCTTTCAATTCTTAAGTGACCACAGAGGGCCTGGCTGGAGCCATGGGCAGATTTATTTTTGGCCAAGGTCTTTTTTCTTCAGAGGCAAGGACCTGGGCCCATGAAGGGTAAAAGTGGTTCTGGCAGGGGTTCTAGGGCAAACAACGGGGCTGACTCCAGACCTTCATGCTTTCTGAGCTCATCTGGGAAGCACTGGGATCTGGGGGAATCCACTGGGTTTCCCCTAAGTTAACTCGTGGCTGAGTTGGATTAGGAAGAAACTGGTATCATCCCTTACAGTTTCTGAAGGTACCGTTAGCGTCCAGAGATAAGGCTGAGAAGAGTACCGGGCCCTTGGCGGTGCCACCTGCTAGCTGTGTGACCTTGGGCAAATGACTTCACCTCTCTATGTCTCCGTTTATTCACCTGCCAGATGAAAGTTTTAGTGGTAGTATTGACCACAGCAGGTTTGGGGGAGAATTAAATAAAGCAATAAGCACAGAACAGGGTCTGACACATGGCAAACGTCTGGATGATGTTAGTTTTCTTTCTTTCTTTTTTTTTTTATCAAATAGATTACTCTCTATTTTGAGTCTCATGACATCTGGTGGGATAGGAAAGGCAGGCAGCTTCCCTTACACGTATGCCCTTTCTTTTAAACGACAGATCGCAAATAGGGAGGTTAATCATAAAGGGAGATTTCTCAACAGAAACCTCATTCCTTCCAAGCCTGACCTCTCCTCATGTTCTAAGGAGGATCAGCGACACGCCGCCCACTGGCTGAGAGGTGGGTTGGTGGCATTTGACAACATCTCAACAGGCACCTATACCCTGAAATTAAGTTTTTACTTAATTAAGTATTTAAGTTTTTACAGCAGTTGTGTATTTTATTCTTCACTCAACAGAAGGCCTGCTTCTCCTTGGCCTCCTGGGATGAAAGTATCATCTTAGTAAATCTTACTTTCCTAAGAACACACCGTCTTTATTGTCACCCCGTGGTCCCAGGGTTTTCCACTTAGAAACGAGCCAAAACATGGATCTGAGCAGATTTCTCCTCCTGGAATTGACCCACTCTGCCCTATTTTCTCTTCATGATAATTGATGCTATTTTTTTACCTACTTCTCTAATGTCTGAGCACAGGCCGCTGTGACATCTTCACGTCTCTGATGACTTTTTTTTTTTCTAAAAACAAATTTAGCCTTTTCAGTTCAAGCCATACCAAATCATTATATTTTATAAAATTCCTTTCAGATAAGTCTTTTTTTTTTTTTTCATTTAGAAAATTGGGTCTGTCCTGTATAAACATGTCTGACATTTCACCTTTGCAAAAATCAGGCCATTTTATTTGCATCTTTTAAGCTGATGTGTGGAGTAATGAACACATTCCAAGAGGGAAATCGTATCTGACACAGAAAATACTTTGGGGACGCAGTGATTTCCCAGTGGTGTGTGTGAAGACTATTGAAATCCAAGTGCGTTTGCTCTGAAGGACACAGGGCAGCTCATCTCGCTTTTCCCACCCAGCGTGGGAGCCACGTAGTAAGCATGCTCCACAGAGTAATATCGAATGACTTTCCTAAAATCATCACTTGTCACGTTTCCTTTCCCCTATATTGCCCGAGACAAAACGTTGTTGTGCCAAAGAGCTCAAATTGGAGATGATATTTTTATTTTTTAAAAACATTCATTTATTTATTTGGTTGCACCGGGTCTCATTTGCAGTAGGTGGGCTCCTTAGTTGCGGCTCCAGGGCTCCTTAGTTGCGGCAGGCATGCTTCTTAGTTGTGGCACGTGAACTCTTAGTTGTGGCACGCATGTGGAATCTAGTTCCCTGACCAGGGATCAAACCCGGGCCCCCTGCATTGAGAGTGCTGAGTCTTATCCACTGAGCCACCAGGGAAGTCCTGATGATATTTTTAAGACATTCTGAGGCTCTCCCTGATGCCTGCCTCCCATTATTTAAAGCACTGCCTCGAGGCACCAGTCTTAAAATATTAAAGCTTTAATTAAAGAATAAATGGTGAGGGAGCTTCAAAATGAGGGGCACCAGGCACCTTCAGATGACTTCAGCAGAGATCATGGTTAGACTAGGTTGTCGGGTCTGGGGGTTCTTATGAAAATGACCCGTGGAGTTATAAGGAGAGACAACCATCCTCATGTTTTATATCTGTAGTTACTCTGAGCACCATCATTACTGTTGGCCTGTCATTGGTCATCAGATACAACAGATGTGGGTGGCGCTTGCCTGCTGCTATGGGTGGGTGTGTCTGTACTGGAGGAAGGAGTAACTAACGTAGTAAATGTTTATCCAGAACATACCACACGTTAGCTGTTCTGCTCGGGGAACAAGGCCAATGAGAACCTTGCCCTCTTGGAGCTTCTTTGGTTGTGGGGAGAGCCAGACAATAAGCAAGGGATGGAAAATTCATTTTTATGAGGATAATGACAAGGGTTACAAAAATTATGATGTGACAATATGATAGTGACTTGGAAGGACTTTCCAAGGAGGAGAGATTTGAGCTGAGATCTAATTGAAAGTAGTTGATGTGTATCAAGCAATACATGCATCCTGTGAGCATTTATTGAGCACCTACTACGGGCCAAGCACTGTTCAAAGCACTTGCAATACACAGTGATCAGATGGAGCATTCCTTCCAGAGTGTTCTTCTACATGAAGAGCATTTTAGAAAGAGGGAACAGCAAGTGCAAAGGCCCCGAGGCTGAAACAGGGATACCATTATATGGATGAAGTCGGGTCATAGAGGCTCCTGAGACCTGATGAGGAGTCTGGCTCTTATTATTCCAATGAAGCCATTGGAAGGTTTAATGCAGAGACGTGCCATGTTATATTTATGGCTTACATGTTGTGGGAAACACCGTCAGATGTTTCTGAGAAGGGTAAATAAAGAAGCGTGTCTTCCTGGCCAGCCAGCTTTTGTCTCAAAGTTCCAATTCATCTCCATAACCAAATTTGGTCTGTGGACTTCCCGGCACTGGAAGGGTAAGCCCTACAGCGTCTAAGAAAATGAACTTTTTTTCCCCCCTCCTTTGGGGACTTAGAACAAAGTCTTAAATTCAAGATGGGGGATTAGTTTATAGGGAAAAGGAACCCCAGGTTTCTCAGTAACACTCATTGTGTGTGGCTGGAACAGTAGCAGGTGTCTGTATACATTATCTTACTTAGTTCTTTCCCTAGATATCCCTTCAAAGAAGCAGCACCTCCTCCCCTGCCCCAGCACCCACACACACTCTTCCCAGTGGCTTGGCTGCCTCACCATCTATCTGCAAAATGGGGACGTGAAAAGACTCCACCTCGGAGTGCGCGAGAATGATCCAGTGGAATCACTCATTACTCCCATATCCAGCATCTACGCTGTGCCAAGCACCCTGCTGGATGCCAGGGATACCATGATGTCCAAACCAGGTGCATATACGGTTTGGACACAGATCCCTGTTTTTGATCATCTATTCCAGAAGGTTCCTTTTGAGAGTGTGGCCATGTTTTTCTCCCATGAGTGCGTGTGATAATGGATATTGACAGGAAGAAGTGAGCTGCCTCCTGAGAGCCCTGAGTGCTCCTGGCATTGTCCGTCTTTGGAGGCTCTCCTGGCCTTGGTGGGTGGTAATAAGTTGTGATGGAGCATTTGTACATCTGGACAGTTCAACTTTCTTCCCACATTTGACCCCCCCGCCCCCAAGCCCGTCTCTCTTTATCCACAAGCCTGGAGCTCTGTCAGTGCTTATTAGAGGAGCTGTGATAATAATGATAAGTTTATGATTTTTTTTTTTTTTTTTGGCTGAGCTGCGAGACATGCTGGATCTTAGTTCCCAGACCAGGGATCGAACCCGGGGCCCCCTGCGGTGGACGCGCGGAGTCCTAACCACTGGGCCGCCAGGGAATTCCCAGGTTTATGTGTTTTGAGCGCTTTCTGGTCGATACAAGCTGTGCTGAGCACTCTGCCTGTGTGGCCGTGTGTTGAGCTGTGTTTTCCTGCCATGTGATCTCTTCCTCCTGCCCTCACCTCCACAGCTCACCTTGTTTACTCCCTACTCATCCTTTAGGTTACAACTCGGGGGTCTCTTGCTTAGGGAGACCTTCTGTCTTTCCCGGTGTGGATCCCCTTCCTTGCAGTCATCCCAGGAGCGGCTTTGGATTTACTTGGTGGCTCTGTTTTATCTCTTTCTCTTACTCCACTGGAAGGTAGAGTCAGGTGGGCCACGCACACACCTGGTTTGGACATACGGTATCCCTGGCATCTAGCAGGATGTTTGGCACGGAGTAGATGCTGGATGTGGGAGTAATGAGTGATTCTGTCGGATCGTTCTCACGCACTTGGAGGTGGAGTCTTTTCATGTCCCCATTTTGCAGATAGATGGTGAGGTGTAGGCGGGGTTAAGCAGTGTGTCTCAGGGCACCACATCAGGTAAGTGGCCCACCCAGGATTTTTAGCCGGATGGTCTCAGCGCGTAGTCCGAAATGCTGGTCACTGCACTCGCACTGCCTGTGTTGCTGCTTTGTAAGATGCTAGGGAGGGGGGAGGCAGTGCCGTGCAGTGGTTAGGGGGACTTTGCTGCTCAGCTTGAGGAGCTCTGAGCAGTGATGCTGAGTCTATCAGAGGCACAAGAAGAAAACAGGACACCTGTTTCTGTTTTCACAACCGTTCGTCGTTGTGTATGAGCGGCCTGAGCAGGGGGTCTGCGCTGGTGTAATCTGGCTCTTGTTTTGCTCTTTCCCTCCTCAGAGCCTTCGGGCCCCTGGCTCTGGGCTCACACTCTGAGCGTGATTTTGCAGGGAGTGCAGAGGGCACCCATCTGGCTGCAGGCATGTGGGGGCATCATCCCCTGCAGGCTGACACGGCTCTGATAACCACTCATGGTGCGGGTTGCGCACCGTGGCTCGCTCCGTCGAAGCAATGTCATCTGAATCAGCTCGCCGTTCATTTTTTCTGAGAACCAAAACTAGGCCTTTGCCGGCATAACAGATCAACTTGTGCCATCACCTTGCTTATTGTTAGGTCTGTGCTTCCTCAAGATGTTCCTTTTCTGTGAATTTTAGAATAGGGGAGTCAGAGACGAGAGTATGGATTTAGGTTTTCAAAATTGTCTTTGTGTCATCCTCAGTTCCCTAAGAGCTACCATTTGTAGGAAGCTCCTTTCGTGCCAGGGCACAGGGAAGAATGCTTTGCATGCAGTGTTGCATTAACTATTTACCACAGACTTTATTATCCCCATTTTGCAGATGGGAGTACTGAGGCCCAAAGACTAAGTTGCAGACTCAAGCAGTTGCTTCCAGAGTCCTGGGCTTCTCTCTTCTACTCAGCGCTGAGAGGACATGCTGGGTGTCGAGGGGCGGGGCATAGCAGAGGGACCTTCGCAAGAGGCTCGGGAGGAAGGAGGTGACGCAGGGTGATGATTAGGATTTCAGAATCAGACTGTCTGGCTTCAGTCCCAGCTCTGTCACATTCTAGCTCCACGTCCTTTGGTCTTACTTAACCTCTCGGAGCCTCAGTCTTCCCATTTGGAGATAATAATGATTCCTACATTGCAGGATCAGTCCGATGATTCATCAGCCCTGTAAATTATTTTAGCAAAGTACCTGGCACACAACGTGTGTTCACGAGTGGTGCTGGCTCTGATGATAGTGACAGTCATTACTACCATTGAATAATGATTATATCATTATTGTTGTTGTTGTTGTTACTAGAATTTCACAGTCCCTTGAGGTAGCAAACTGGCCCCAGAATGTGATTCTCACATTTTCCTCTTGGCTGTAACACAGATGATAAATTGAGAGTGAAGGAGGAAGGACCCAGCATGGCTGCAAGTGTATAGTTGAGGGAGTTGACAGACCTGAGTCTCTATATGGAGTTCCGCCTGCGGAGGACTGCTGACAGCAGCCATATGCACGGGCTCTGATTGATTGGCAGAGAGAAACACTAATATATTAGACTCGTTATGAAAAGTGACAGAGCAGGGAATCCAGAGGCTGATTCAGCATCCACAGCCCTGGCCACATCCTGGTGGTGCTAGCTGGGTGTCTGTTTCCCGTGGGACAAGCCCTCCATCTCCATCCCGGGGTCATTGCTTGTGTTCTAGAGTGAGTCTCTTAAAGACGCCCTGGGCCTGACTGAGCCTTATTGGGTCTTTCTGAAGGGAAGCCTGGCCCGTGGCATGGCTCACTGTCAGGGCATCGTGCAAAACACATCTTTTCCACGGGCAGCCTTAGAAAGCTGGGTCCAGGTCAGGCTGCTGCTGATTGCAAAGGCTGATAAGAGAATGGAGATTGCACGCAGAAATCCTCAAAGGGGAGGAAGATATACTCATTTGCATGGGGTGGGACATTTCAAGAATTTCCTAGGGGAGAATAAAGAGGGGGATTGATACCTCTCTTTAGAACGTGAAGCTCTTCATTGGGAGGGTTTCTCATTTCTAATTGGAGGAGTTTGGTCAGTCTGAAGTATAGCAGGTAGCATGCTGGCTAAATAAGGAGAAAAAAGCCTTGCCTTTCAAGATGATGGCACATTGACCTAAGCTAATGGAGTTATTTTGGAGTCAGAAAAGCTTTGAGAAGACCAAACTCCCTGAGAACCAAGGAGTGAGAAGACACAGGCTTTGGATCCAGGCATACCTAACTTTTGAGTCCAGACTCTGCACTTTCTAGCTGTGTGACCTCAGGCAAGTTATTGTACCTCTCTGAGCCTCTCTTTCCCTATCTATCAAAGGACGAATGATTCTGCCTGTCTCACCAAGGATTGATGCTCCAGAGTAAGGTGAGTTAAAACATAGACTTCTGAGAATATTCCCTCCTCATCTATTTACTTACCTTGTAATATGCAGACAAGAACTTTTCACTAGGAGGCTCTTTGATACAAAAGTTTCTGTAGTTAATGTGCCTCCTGGTTCTTAGAAGGATATTTTTTTTTCTAGTGAATTTTTGTTTGTTTTGCACGTGAAACTTGCATAGGTTTAGTCTGTGTTGAACTTCCAGTAACCTTTGGAAGTGAATATTGAGGACAAAGAATCATTCCCCACCACTCCATAAATTCAGTTCTCCTGAATTGTGGTTTGCCGCTTATAATGAGAGATATTATAAGAAAGCCATTTCATGCAATATTTGAAAAAATAGATATGATATATACACAGAAAAAGAATAGACCATTTAGACCGAGTTTAAGAGTGGATACAGCTGAGTCTGTAACACTTGAAATGCAAAGAACAAAATATTTTTGAAAACAAATGAGGGGAACCAAGAAAGATAAAAGGTCATGAAGAAGTCACACTCCCTGCTGTTAATTGCTGTGCTGGCCATCCTTGTGTTATCTCTGGTTTCAGGGATCAGAAAAAGTTCATTCTTTCTGGAGATATTGATTGGTATTTATGTATCAGACATTCTAAGTGGAACAAATGATTGTGTTCCCTTTTCACCTGCCAGGAAGCTCAGAGCCGATTTTACAGTCCAGTCTTGACAGTGTATAGCATTTGCCAGCATAGGTTTTACACATTAACCTCACTGTTGGCTCCATTTTACTTCTCTGCCTCAATTTTCACCTTTTATTGTAATTTATGTTGCTTGTTTCATTATTTTTTAGAAAGAATGATCTTTGCAAGGTACCTAAAATAAATATACAAAAGATAGGTGGCAGTTGGGAGGCACAAATGAATAAGTTGCAGTCCTTTAAAATATCAGGAACTCCAGAAAACATGGTGCTATAGTGCAGCGCTAGGTATCCTGAGCTAGACCCGGAGTAAAGCAGTGTCATTCTGAGTCCCAGCAGTGCAAATGGACACTCTTATTTTCTCCCATTTTTTTCTTAGAAAAAATTTTAAATGACATGACATTTTAATGTTATGTCACTTTAAACGACATGTAGGATCGCTTTTCTGGGGTCATTCACTGCCTTTCTCATACATTCGGTAAACATTTAAGACATTGCTCCCTGTCAGGTGCTGTGTCAGGCTCTGTTGTATTTGGATGATACACTGACCAGTGACCAAGACCAGCAAGATCTCTGCCTCCTGACGCTTATCCTCTAGTGGGAGAGACCAACATAAACCATGAAAACAAATAAATGGACCATATAATTATCTATTATAATAAGTATTAAGATGGAAACAAAACGGGGCACTGATGTGCTAAAAAGGTAAAGGGCCATATAGGGTTAGAGGGTGTGGGAAGATCTGTCCAAAAAGGTCTGTCCAAAAGGGGAGACTTTTAGGTGACATTTAAGCTGAGACCTGGAGAATGACGAGGACTGAGTTCTGCCAAGAGGGGAGATGGAGGGAGGGCAGGAGAGCACGGTGGCCAGAGCCCCGGAGTACGGGGAGTGCTCTACACGCCATGAAACCTGCACGAGGGCCCCCATGCCCGGAGCAGCGTGAGCAAGGGAGTTGACGTGGCCGGAGGAGCTGCGGAGGCCACAGCACGCACCCTGTTCGCGAGACCCCATGCTATTTCTTCCTGGAGTGGGTGAGGTCTGTGCTAGAACCATTACTCACAGATGTGCAGCTGATGGGAGAACAGCACTCAGGGTGAGAGAATGGCTGCGGGGAGCACCTCTGCGGGGAAAGGTGAGGTGGGTGGGTGTGCGCATGTGCAGGTGCGTGATGATGCACGTGTGTGACGCAGGAGGGAGAGAGGGCAGGAAGGGTGACCAGATGGTGGTGTGATGGGCTCTGATTTCAGAACCCGTGAGAATGAGGAACGGGGCAGCTGGGCCTTCTCTTATTTCATGTCCAGGGTGTCTCTGTTTAGTCCCCTACTCAAGTCGTCCCTCAGTTTTGTAGGTACATTTGGTGAGTGACAACATCTTAGGAGGTAGAGCCAGACCCCAATTCTGTGAATACACCTTCATAACGTCTGTAAAGAGAAAAGAGAATTCCCTTCTTCACCTTAGACCACCCTTAACCACCGCTTCGTTGGCTCCATGCCACTGTCAGAGATTTAAAAATAATTGGGAAACGCTTTTGAGACTTCAGCATTTTGGAGTCCTTTTCCAAAGCCTTTTATTACCACAGCAGTGCGACTTCTGCCTCTTGCGTCGTCACCATTTTCAGTGCCCTCCCTTTTCACTCGTGGTTTTGGTTTTGCTGCCTCTTTGGTCTGACGTCCCTCCCTTGCGAGTCTTGGAAACAGGAATGTTCCGTTTTATGTTCCTTGTTCTTCCGGCATCGGTAGAGGGTTGTTACCCTGTTTCCTCCTGTGTTCACCATTTCGAGACAAGGATTGGTGGAATTCCCATTTATAGAAACAAAATCAAGGGAAACAGCTCACAGAGTTTAGTTTGTCTCCATCCTAACTCTTCTAGTAATTAAAAAAAAAAAAGGGAGTGAAATTATTCATTCCCTTGAGCTCCAGATTGCTTTACTGAAAGAAGGGAGGGAATTCACTCCAGGGGAAAGAGGCTCTTGGGCTTTCATTCCTTGATGATCTTCTCTTTACATAATTTTAGGGAGCATATTGGGGAATATTAATTCTGGTCGGCCACAAATGTGCCTCAGGTCAGAGAATAAATGGAGAGCAGTGTCTGGAACAAGCGCTTGTCTTAAAAAAGTTTATGAAATGCCAGCAGATGTCACTGTGCCCTTGCCATTTTAGTCTTTTTCCCTTTTAACTTTTTTTAAAGCAGCATTAATTATTTGCGGTAGTAAACACACGCGCGCGCGAACACACACACACACACACACACACACACACACACACCAGCAAAACACAGGTATATCCTCCTACAGTCGTTAATTAAGAGACCATGAAGCAACTTTTTTTTTTTTTAAGGTCTGGGGAGAGACCAACAGAATTCATTTCATAAGGTGAGCCCTCTAAATCACCTAACTGTGTAATATAATTGTCTTTTCCCACAATAGTGGTTTCAGAATTAAAAGACTAGTATAAGTTTTATATTTTTTCTCCTTCCCTCTCAGCCATTGTTGGGAAGCTAATAATAGCCCAGGATCCAGCTCAGCTTCTTAGAACCAACTGGCTCTGCTAATTGATACAGCCCTTTATTTGAAAGCTGGAGTTTGCAAAGAAGGCTGGGGGGAAAGCTGGGGCTATAAGTCTCGTGATCCATAGTCTGAGTTATAATGCGAACCTCTTGCAGTTTTCATTGTTGTCGTGAGCACAACAACGTGCGTGCTAATAGTCAGTTCCTCTTTTCGGGTTAAAAATTGGTGGCATCTATACAGGAAAAGATTCGAGCAAAGTATTTAATGTTAATCATTTTAAGTGAGGGATGATTTGCCAGCATTTACAGAAGACAAGTACAAAAGTAGTAAGTTAGTTTCGAGGCAGAAAATGATGTATTCTCTGCATAGTTGGTGCTTCGCTTTATTTATTTAATAGTTTAGATTAAAATGGCACAGTACTAAAAATGATGCAAGATTATGCTGAGAAAAATACATTTCTCTTCCACTTGCCTCCTAGCTTACCAGAGACAACTACTATCATGGTTTCTCACACGTCCTTTCGTAGATCTGTTTATGCACGTATAGACATATAGACATTCACACTGATTCGAGGTAGCATAGAAAATGCATAGTTCCACTCTTTGCTTTTTTTTAAATTTAAGGATATATTGTAGGGATTATTTCATATCTATACAAAATCTCTCCATCCTCTTAATGGATATATAGTCTTCCGTTGCACGTATTTAAGTTATTTAATTAGTCTCCTTTTGGTGGATACTTATGTGATTTCTAACATTTTGCTCTCATAGTGCGGCATGGAATATGCTTGACCACCACCATTTCCTCACATGTAGGTCTATCTGTAGGAGAAATGCCTAGAGATGGAATTGCTGGGCCAGAGCAGATGGGCCTTTCATTTTTACAGACACCTGCAACCTAAGGATTTGGCTGGCATGTGCCCTGGCATCTCGGTGGGTGACAGAGTCTCTATGAAGACGTATTGTGGTTCTGGTTTGGTGGCCACAGTGCAGACGTGGGGCCGTTGGACACTGTTTACCTGTTGGCATGTCTTGCATTTCTTGTCATTCCCGTTTTCTGCTAATACTTTCCATCTGCCAGGTACTTTGCTAAGAGCTTTCATTCCATTTTCATATTTTGTCCTGTGGAGTAGACCCTGCCGTCACCGCTGCTTCAGAGGAAGGGACATGCGGGCTGAGAAAGAGAGGTCAGGTGCTTTGCTTAGGGTCACAGGACTGGTTAGTGGTGGTTGGGGATTCACACTCAGAGCCCCGAGCTTAGCCATCATGCGGTGTGTTTTGAACAGCAGAGATCAATACTCTTGAGTTGCACCAGGGTTTAACCTGGGCACTCTTGCACTAGTGGCATTTAGATGTGATAGTTTCTGCTGTTGTGTGGGGCTGTCCTGTGGGCTGTAGGATGTCTAGCAGCATCCCCGGTCTCTGCCTATTGGATGCCAGTAGTACCATTCTTTGACTGGCAACCAGAGATGTCTCCAGATAATTGCCAGATGTCTCTGGAGAGGGCGTTGTTGCCCCTAGTTGGAAACCACTGGCTCAGGAACATAGCGCATGTGCTGTGGGGACATATATTGTCACACCAGAGACATGGATTTCACTTGTCCCTGCTTGGGGACACACATTTGGCCCTGCCCAAAGGTGGGGCAGCTGGGCTCCCCTCCTATGAACACCCGTCCAGGAAGAAACAGGAAGGTGTGCTCAGGCCACTGTCATGCTCCCATCACAGTAATGCTCCCCAACACGACTTTGTCTTTTAAAATGTAGCTTAGAAACATCCATGAAAAATTGCCTGGTAAAACAGACTTATAAAAAATCACGTTCTCAAGTACAGCCCAGCTTATATATCACGCAGTCTTCCTCTTCGTGCATTTTCATTCCGTGCTCAGTAATGCTCTCCATCAAAATGGCAATCGTGAGGCCTGCGTGACACCACCACCCTTTCCGTATACGTGGTAGACATTGATAATCAATTCTTTCCCCCTCCCCCCCCATCAGAGACACTTCCTGAGAATCCTCAATACATCACTTTTGGCATCTACTCTCAGCCAATTGGAATTACTATGTGAAATGAAATGTATTTGCCATCCCTATTACATGGTGCCTTTTTGGCTGAGAAGGATTATGCCTTGCAAAGAGGCAGGCTTATCATGAGGTATTAGCTTATTTTTCAGTTACTCTGAGAAAAGTACTTGATGGATATGAAGTAAATGTCTATTCTTAAGGCATCTGGAATGAATATCCTATTTCATAACAATAATTGGGCACTTGGGAATGTTTCGATGTCCTAGGCATTTTACATATGCTCCACTCTCGCAGACTGTGGTTTGTATTGTAATATCCCTCTCTCCCCCACCAAAAATAACCCCCTCCCTTTAAAGCTGCATGAGGCAGCCAGCCGAGGGTGAAACGAAATGCTTTGTATACAGTGGAACCGAGACAATTCCCTTAGCAAAGGACATTCAGAAGCTGTGGGATATTATTGGAACTGTGTCACTTCTTAGCATGGGGCAGGTGAGGAAACTTTAAAGAGAAAAGGAACTTGACCATCCAAGACTTCCAAAAGTCGAGTCTGATTTCTAAAGGCCCTGAGGTAAGGT
Organism: Phocoena phocoena; assembly: GCF_963924675.1. Classification (NCBI taxonomy): domain Eukaryota; kingdom Metazoa; phylum Chordata; class Mammalia; order Artiodactyla; family Phocoenidae; genus Phocoena; species Phocoena phocoena. Next base: position 33,322,667 of record NC_089233.1, on the reverse strand, counting down.
TGCTCTAGGATGGGAACATATGTCTAAAATTTTAAAGTGCTTTTAGGTGGTACCTTATAATTACCCCTTCCGGCATAATGTTTTATTTCCTTTTTGCTTTTTCTGAAGACATGGATGGGATTCCCAGAGGATTATTTGCATAGATTTAGTAATTTGACTAACCTACATGCAAATACCCACCACTGAAATCATTTTTAACTAGTCTCCTGTTTCGGATCCTAGGAAAACACATAAAAATAGTCCTAGGGGGACTTCCCTGGTGGCTCAGTGGTTGAGAATCCGCCTACCAATGCAGGGGACTTGGGTTCGGTCCCTGGTCCTGTAAGATTCCCACATGCTGCGGAGCAACTAAGCCCGTGAGCCACAACTACTGAGCCCATGTGCCACAACTACTGAAGCCCGCGTGCCTAGAGCCTGTGCTTTGCAACAAGAGAAGCCACCGCAATGAGAAGCCCGTGCACCATAACGAAGAGTAGCCCCGGCTTGCCACAACTAGAGAAAGCCTGTGCACAGCAACGAAGACCCAATGCAGCCAAAAATAAATAAATAAATTTATATATATTAAAAAAAAATTAGTCCTGAGAAGATGAAGCACTCGGTCAGAGGGCATCTGTCTCCTTTTTGGGATGGATGGTAATGTTTTTCTTCCTCTACTCTTTGGTGGCTTAGTCTCTGTGAGGTAGGGACAAAAAGACACATTATTGTCTTGTATTTCCTCTTCTAAGAAAGGAATTCCCACGTGGGTGTCACCAACGGACCAGTGGACTTCAGGGGCTTACTGAAATTGTATTCAAAATTGTTAGAACATTTTTCTTTACTTGGGTGGGAAGTCCATAGCTTTAAAAAAAAATCAGATTCTCGAAGAAATTATCAGCCAAAAATACGGTTAATGCTGAGGTGTTAACCAAAACAACCATAAGAATCACAATAACAGTGTCATAAAATACTTAATTGAATACCCCTGGCCTCAATAACTTTGGTGATAACTGAAATCAGAAAGTCCTTCCTAAAAACTCTAGGAGTTAAAGTCACGTGCATGGGTGTTTGCTGGAGAAGATTTGCAACCATTCTTGTAAAGTTCTTGACAGCAAGACTTCTTAGTACGAGGTTGAATTATAGTCCTCAGTCAAGTCTAGTAATAATGTATGTTTATTTTTCAGTACTACTAACTCAATAAAAACTACCATTGGTTATCCATTGATCATTTGTAAAAAAAAAAACGCACGTCTGTAAATTGCATTTCAGTGTTACATAATACTGATGGGAAAACTTGCATTTTGGCCTCTCAGTGTCCTGTCATGAAGACTTTCTGGGCTTATAACTTGGGCATCACGAATCACTGCTCTAGGAGGTTAGAAAAGATGGGAGCAGAGGGCTTTCCCATGGGATCTCCAGTCTACAGATATCCCCATTTTTATCAGAGTGGCTCTAAAAACCATGTTTTCTAAATTTTTTCATTTTATAAATTATCAACAGGCTTGAGATACACGTACACACACAAGCACACACCGCACACATATATGTAGAGTCCACACACATACATGCACTTATGAATGTGTTAGACCCAAGTCTGTATTTATACACACTGGTCGTGGTGTGTGTCAGTATACCTATCTGCCCGATTTTAGAATATCACTATTAAATACAATTTAGTGGTCTTTCAACACCTCTTCATTGGCCAACCTGTTTTGAGAGAGGTCCATTAGCTAGTATCCATTTTAGGCAATATACATGTTTATGAGACACTTAGTAGGAATTTTTGGGATCCAGTATTTTATGAAGCAAAATAGATTAATTTAAATGAAACCCATTTTGTTTGCTTTAGAGCTTGGATTTTTAACTTGGATGAATTCTGCAGAAAAGCTAAGCAGAATTATCTACCACCTGGGTTGGATTTTTGGTTGTCCTCCTTATCTGAAATCACACCCAGCCATCCCCATGGATTTGAATGGCTGTGATTTTCAACATGCACATGTTCTATTGGACCCTTACCAAGTGGTATCTGATTTTCTGTGCATACATTTCTGTATGTGGACAAATAATATCACATACCAGTCAGTGTTCCCTATTGTCTTCATGGATCCTGGTTTGCAAAAAAAAAAAAATGCTGAATCCAGCAGAAAGTTTCCACTTCCCAGACCAAGATGTGTGCATAGCAGGGAGAAGAGACCAGATGGCCAGTGGGTTGAAATCAACCGAGAACCAGCTGGGTTGCATGAGAGGGCATTTCCTCCCCCACTTCCCTGGGAGCCTGGTCAGGGCAGGTCCTGGAGCGCTGAGCAGGACAAGGGACGTCAATGTCAAGACCTCTGTCTGGCTCGAAGGACCCCTGGACAAATAGGAGTTGGATTGGAATCCAGCAGAGGAGCTGAGGACAGCTGTTAGTTTCCTGCTTGTTTGGGGGAAAAAAAAAAAAAAAGCATGCCAGCATGACAGAAGGTTTAAGGGTAAAATGCTGATGAACAGGAAATACCCATATCTCCCTGTGTTAGCAGTGGCTTGGAGACTGAAGTTCTATGATGAGGGCACATAATTTGCGTGGTTTTAGATCCCAAAGGAAGGAATTTTTTCCATGTAAAGTAAAACCTTTCTTTAACACCGAATAATTAAGCATTTCTTAGACTGCTAACTTCAGCCACTGTGATTCCTAACCCCTGGGTTGACGCTGGGCTTGTTCAGTTGTTTTGAGGAAAGCTACACACTCTTCAAATTCTCTCATCTCTAATTAATTATTTAAAAGTATTTCTATAGCTATTCCTTTTTTGGTGAATGTATTAGTTATCTATTGGTGCAGAACAAATTAACCCAAAACTTGGCAGTTTAAAACAATAAGCATGCAGTACCGCACACAGTTTCTGCAGGTCAGGATTCTGGGAGCTGGGTGGTTCTGGTTCAGGGTCTCCTAGGAGGTTTCGGTCAGGATGTTGGTGGAGTCTGTCATTATCTGAAGGAGCAACTGGGACTGAAGGATCTGTTTCCAGGTTCACTCATGTTTTACTAGCAGGTCTTAGTGTCCTGATGACTTGTGGAAAAGAGGCTTCATTTCCTTTTCATGTGTGCAGCCTTGTAGAGTTGCTTACAACCTGGTGGCTTTCTTCCCCTAGAGCCAGAGAGGTGTGTGTTGGGGGAGTGGGGGCGGGCAGGGAGAGAGAGAGAAAGAGAGCAAGAGAAAGTCCAAATGACTTTTTTGGGGGTACAGTTTCCCCTGTTATTAACACCCTGCATTCGTGTTGTACATTTGTCACAACTGATGAACCAATATTGATATATTTTTATTAACTAAAGTCCATAATTTACATTAGAGTTCACTCTTTGTGTTGCACAATTCTATAGTTTTTTTCCAGCTTTTTTAATATGGTAAGGTACATATAACATAAATTTTACTATCTTAACCATTTTGAGATACACAGTTCAGAGATATTAAGTCTATTCATATTGTTGTGAAACCATCACCACCATCTGTATCCATAGCTCTTTTCAGCTGGCAAAACTGAAACTCCATACCCATTAAAACACTAACTTCCTGTCCCTCCTCCCCCAGACCAGGCGCCCACACCGCTCCTTTCTGTCGCTGTGATTCTGACTACTCTGCGCACCTCATGTAAGCGGCATCATACAGTATTTGTCTTTCTTTGACTGGCTTATTTCACTTAGCACAACGTCCTCAAGGTTTATCCATGTGTTGTAGTGTGTGTTAGGTTTGTTTTTTTTAAGGCTGAATAATATTCCATTGTACGTACATGCGACACTTATCCATTCATCCATTGATAGACACTTGAGTTGCTACTCAAGTACATCATAGCAGCGGTGACAATTCTATTGAATTGATAAATGCGTAATGTCATGCATCAGATACTATAGAGATTAGTTTCACTGCCCTGAAAGTCGCCTGTGCTTCATCCTGTGCCACCCACCCCCCAAACTCCTAGAAACCACTTTTTACTGTTACGCCTTTTCCAGAATGCCCTATAGTTGGAAGCATACAGTATACACCCCTATAGTTTTTATAACCTGATCTTAATGTCACACAGCATTATGTCTGCCTTATTCTATTTGTTGGAAGCCAGTCCAGCCCACAGTCAAGGGGAGGGTAATTAATCTTCACCATTTAAAGTGGGGGATATCACAAAATTTGTAGACAGATTTTTAAGCCACCACAGTTAAGAAGCTGAGACTGGAAGTGCCAGCATTTATTGAGCATCTGCTATGTGCTGCGCACCATCTTAGTGTTTTGATAAACTATCCATCTAACCCTTGCATGAATGCCGTGAGGTCTCTGTCCTATTTCTCATCTCAGTTTTTTTTCTTTTAATAGATCTCTATTGGAGTATAATTCCTTCATAATACCGTTTTAATTTCTGTTGCACACAAAGTGAATCAGCCATATGCATACATATGTCCCCATATCCCCTCCCTCTTGAGCCTCCCTTCCACCCTCCCTATCCCACCCCTCTAGGTCATCGCAAAGCACTGAGCTGATCTCCCTGTGCTGTGCTGCTGCTTCCCACTAGCCAACTATTTTCCATTCGGTAGTATATGTATGTCGATGCTACTCTCACTTCGCCCCAGCTTCCCCTTACCACCCCGTGTCCTCAAGTCCATTCTCTATGTCTACATCTTTATTCCTGTCCTGCAACTAGGTTCATCAGTACCATTTTTTTCCCTTTAGATTCCATATACATGCGGTAGCATACGGTATTTTTCGCTTTCTGACTTACTTCACTCTGTATGACAGACTCTAGACCCATCCACCTCACTACAAATAACTCAACTTCATTTCCTTTTATGGCTGAGTAATATTCCATTGTATATATGTGCCACATCTTCTTTATCTATTCATCTGCCAGTGGACGTTTAGGTTGCTTCCATGTCCTGGCTACTGTAAATAGTGCTGCAATGAACATTGTGGTACATGACTCTTTTTGAATTATGGTTTTCTCAGGGTATATGCCCAGTAGTGAGATTCCTGGGTCATATGGTAGTTCTATTTTTAGTTTTTTAAGGAACCTCCATACTGTTCTCCATAGTGGCTGTATCAATTTACATTCCCACCAACAGTGCAAGAGGGTTCCCTTTTCACCACACGCTTTCCAGCATTTATTGTTTCTAGATTTCTTAGTAATGGCCATTCTGACTGGTGTGAGGTGATACCTCATTGCAGTTTTAAAAAAATTTTTTTTAACTTATTTTTTTATATAACAGGTTTTTCTTAGTTATCTATTTTATACATATTAGTGTATATATGTCAATCCCAATCTCTCAATTCATCACACCACCACCCACCCCCCGCCACTTCCCCCCTTGGTGTCCATACGTTTGTTCTCTATATCTGTGTCTCTATTTCTGCCCTGCGAACCGGTTCATCTGTACCATTTATCTAGGGTCCACATACATGCGTTAATGTATGATAATTGTTTTTCTCTTTCTGACTTACTTCACTCTGTAAGATAGTCTCTAGATCCATCCACGTCTCTACAGATGACCCAGTTTCGTTCCTTTTTATGGCTGAGTAATATTCCATTGTATATGTATACCACATCTTCTTTATCCATTCGTCTGTCGATGGGCATTTAGGTTGCTTCCATGATCTGGCTATTGTAAGTACTGCTGCAGTGAACGTTGGGGTGCGTGTATCTTTTTGAATTATGGTTTTCTCTGGGTATATGCCCAGTAGTGGGATTGCTGGGTCATATGGTAATTCTATTTTTTAGTTTTTAAAGGAACCTCCATAGTGCTTGTATCAATTTACATTCCCACCAACAGTACAAGAGCGTTCCTTTTTCTTCACACCCTCTCCAGTATTTGTTGTGTGTAGATTTTCTGATGATGTCCATTCTAATTGGTGTAAGGTGATACCTCATTGTAGTTTTGATTTGCATTTCTCTACTATTAGTGATGTTGAGCAGCCTTCATGTGCTTCTTGGCCATCTGTATGTCTTCTTTGGAGAAATGTCTATTTAGGTCTTCTGCCCATTTATTGATTGGATTGTTTGTCTTTTTAATATTGAGCTGCATGAGCTATTTATATATTTTGGAGATGAATCCTTTGTCCGTTGATTTGTTTGCAAATATTTTCTCCCATTCTGAGGGTTGTCTTTTCATCTTGTTTGTAGTTTCCTTTGCTTTCCAAAACCTTTTAAGTTTCATTAGGTCCCATTTGTTTATTTTTGTTTTTATTTCCACTACTTCTAGGAGGTGGATCAAAAAAGATCTTGCTGCGATTTATGTCAGAGTGTTCTTCCTATGTTTTCCTCTAAGAATTTTATAATGTTCAGGCTTAAATTTAAGTCTCTAATCCATTTTGAGTTTATTTTTGTGTATGGTGTTAGGGAGTGTTCTAATTTCATTCTTTTACATATAGCTGTCCAGTTTTCCCAGCACCACGTATTGAAGAGACTGTCTTTTCTCCATTTTGTATCCTTGCCTCCTTTGTCATAGATTAGTTGACCATATGTGCGTGGGTTTATCTCTGGGCTTTCTGTCCTGTTCCATTGATCTATATTTCTGTTTTTGTGCCAGTACCATATTGTCTTGATTACTGTAGCTTTGCAGTATAGTCTGAAGTCAGGGTGTCTGATTCCTCCAGCACCACTTTTTCCCCTCAAGACTGCTTTGGCTATTCGGGGTCTTTTGTGTCTCCATACAAATATTAAGATTTTTTGTTCTAGTTCTGTAAAACAATGCCATTGGTAATTTGATAGGGATTGAGGTGAATCTGTAGATTGCTTTGGATAGTATAGTCATGTTCACAATATTTATTCTTCCAATCCAAGATCATGGTATATCTCTCCATCTGTTTGTGTCATCTTTAATTTCTTTCATCAGTGTCTTATAGTTTTCTGCATACAGGTCTTTTGTCTCCTTAGGTAGGTTTATTCCTAGGTATTTTATTCTTTTTGTTGCAATAGTAAATGGGAGTGTTTCCTTAATTTCTCTTTCAGATTTTTCATCATTAGTGTATAGGAATGCAAGAGATTTCTGTGCATTAATTTTGTATCCTGCAACTTTACCAAATTCATTGATTAGCTCTAGTAGTTGTCTGGTGGCATCTTTAGGATACTCTATGTATACTATCATGTCATCTGCAAACAGTGACAGTTTTACTTCTTCTTTTCCAATTTCTATTCCTTTTATTTCTTTTTCTTCTGATTGCCTTGGCTAGGACTTCCAAAACTATGTTGAATAATAGTGACGAGAGTGGACGTCCTTGTCTCATTCCTGATCTTAGAAGAAATGCTTTCACTTTTTCACCATTGAGAATGATGCTTGCTGTGGGTTTGTCATATATGGCCTTTATTAAGTTGATGTAGGTTCCCTTTATGCCTACTTTCTGGACAGTTTTTATCATAAATGGGTGTCAAATTTTGTCAAAAGCTTTTTCTGCATCTATTGAGATGATCATATGGTTTTTATTCCTCAATTTGTTAATATGGTGTATCCCGTTGACTGATTTGCATATATTGAAGGATCCTTGCATCCCTGGGATAAATCCCACTTGATCATGGTGTATGAATGATCCTTTTAATGTGTTGTTGGATTCGGTTTGCTAGTATTTTGTTGAGGATTTTTGCATCTGTATTCATCACTGATATTGTTCTGTAATTTTCTTTTTTTGTAGTATCTTTGTCTGCTTTTGGTATCAGGGTTATGGTGGCCTCATAGAATGAGTTTGGGAGTGTTCCTTCCTCTGCAATCTTCTGGAAGAGTTTGAGAAGGATGGGTGTTAACTCTTCTCTAAATGTTTGATAGAAATCACCTGTGAAGCCATCTGGTCCTGGACTTTTGTTTGTTGGAAGATTTTTAATCACAGTTTCAATTTCATTACTTGTGATTGGTCTGTTCATATTTTCTATTTCTTCCTGGTTCAGTCTTGGAAGGTTATACCTTTCTAAGAATCTGTCCATTTCTTCCAGGTCATCCGTTTTATTGGCATAGAGTTGCTTGTAGTAGTCTCTTAGGATGCTTTGTATTTCTGTTGTGTCTGCTGCAACTTCTTTTTCATTTCTAATTTTATTGACTTGAGTCCTCTCTCTCGTTTTCTTGATGAGTCTGGCTAATGGTTTATCAATTTTGTTTATCTTCTCAAAGAACCAGCCTTTAGTTTTATTGATCTTTGCTATTGTTTCCTTTGTTTCTATTTCATTTATTTCTGCTCTTCTCTTTATGATTTCTTTCCTTCTACTAACTTTGGGTTTTGTTTGTTCTTCTTTTTCTGGTTCCTTTAGGTGTAAGGTTAGATTGTTTATTTGAGATTTTTCTTGTTTCTTGAGGTAGGCTTGTAGTGCTGTAAACTTCCCTCTTAGAACTGCTTTTGCTGCATCCCTTAAGTTTTGGATCGTCGTGTTTTCCTTGTCATTTGTCTCTAGGTTTTTTTGATTTCCTCTTTGATTACTTCAGTTATCTCTTGGTTATTTAATAATGTATTGTTTAGCCTCCATGTGTTTGTGTTTTTTATATTTTTTCCCCTGTAATTGATTTCTAATCTCATTGCATTGTGGTCAGAAAAGATGCTTGATATGATTTCAATTTTCTTAAATTTACTGAGGCTTGATTTGTGACCCAAGATGTGATCTATCCTGGAATGTTCCGTGTGCACTTGAGAAGAAAGTGTAATCTGCTGTTTTTGGATGGAATGTCCTATAAATATCAATTAAATATATCTGGTCTATTGTGTCATTTAAAGCTTGTGTTTCCTTATTAATTTTCTGTTTGGGTGATCTGTCCATTGGTGTAAGTGAGGTGTTAAAGTCCCCCACTATTGTTGTGTTACTGTCGATTTTCTCTCTTATAGCTGTTAGCAGTTGCCTTATGTATTGAGGTGCTCCTATATTGGGTGCATATATATTTATATTTGTTATATCTTCTTGAATTGATCCCTTGATCATTACATAGTGTTCTTCCTTGTCTTCTGCAACATCATTTTTTTAAAGTCTGTTTTATCTGATATGAGTGTTACTACTCCAGCTTTCTTTTGATTTCCATTTGCATGGATTATCTTTTTCCATCCCCTCACTTTCAGTCTGTGTCTCTAGGTCTGAAGTGGGTCTCTTGTAGACAGCATATATATGGGTCTTGTTTTTATATCCATTCAGCAAGCCTGTGTCTTTTGGTTGGAGCATTTAATCCATTTATGTTTAAGGTAATTATCAATATGTATGTTCCTATGACCATTTTCTTAATTGTTATGGGTTTGTTTTTTGTAGGTCCTTTTCTTCTCTTGTGTCTCCCACTTAGAGAAGTTATTTTATCATTTGTTGTAGAGCTGGATTGGTGGTACTGAATTCTCTTAGCTTTTGCTTGTCTGTAAAGCTTTTGATTTCTCCGTGGAATCTGAATTAGATCCTCGCTGGGTAGAGTTATCTTGGTTGTAGGTTCTTCCATTTCATCACTTTAAGTATATCATGGCACTCCCTTCTGGCTTGTAGAGTTTCTGCTGAGAAATCAGTTGTTAACCTTATGGGGGTTCCCTTGTATGTTATTTGTCATTTTCCCCTTGTTGCTTTGAATAATTTTTCTTTATCTTTAATTTTTTCCAGTTTGATTACTATGTGTCTTGGCTTGTTTCTCCTTGGGTTTATCCTGCCTGGGACTCTCTGCACTTCCTGGACTTGGGTGGCTATTTCCTTTCCCATGTTAGGGAAGTTTTCGACTATAATCTCTTCAAATATTTTCTCGGGTCCTTTCTCTCTCTCTTCTCCTTCTGGGATCCCTATAATGCGAATGTCGTTGAGTTTAATGTTGTCCCAGAGGTCTCTTAGGCTGTCTTCATTTCTTTTCATTCTTTTTTCTTTATTCTGTTCCATGGCAGTGAATTCCACCAATCTGTCTTCCAGGTCACTTATCTGTTCTTTTGCCTCAGTTATTCTTCTATTGATTCCTTCTAGTGTATTTTTCATTTAATTTATTGTATTGTTCATCTCTGTTTGCTTGTTCTTTAATTCTTCTAGGTGTTCTTTAATTCTTCTTGGTTTTTGTTAAACATTTCTTGCATCTTCTCGATCTTTGCCTCCATTCTTTTTCCAAGGTCCTAGATCATCTTCACTATCATTATTCTGAGTTCTTTTTCTGGAAGGTTGCCTATCTCCACTTCATTTCGTTGTTTTTCTGGGGTATTATCTTGTTCCTTCATCTGGACATAGCCCTCTGCCTTTTCATCTTGTCTGTCTTTCTGTGAATGTGGTTTTTGTTCCACAGGCTACAGGATTGTAATTCTTGCTTCTGCGGTCTGCCCCTCCCTTGCTGCTTTTAATATTTTTTCTTTGTATTTAATTTTGTTAGTTTGATTAATATGTGTCTTGGTGTGTTTTTCCTAGGGTTTTTCCAGTATGGGATTCTCTGTGCTTCATTGACTTGGGTGACTATTTCCTTTCCCACGTTAGGGACGTTTTCGACTATAATCTCTTCAAATATTTTCTCAGACCCTTTCTTTTTCTTTTCTTCTTCTGGGACCCTTATCATTCGAATGTTGGAGCGTTTTGTGTTGCCCCAGAGGTCTCTGAGATTGTCTTCAATTCTTTTCATTCTTTTTTCTTTATTCTGCTCCTTGGCAATTATTTCCACCATTTTGTCTTCCAGCTCACTTATTCGTTCTTCTGCCTCTGTTATTCTGTTATTGATTGCTTCTAGTGTATTTTTTCATTTCATTTATTGTGTCGGTCATCTCTGTTTGTTTGTTCTTTAGTTCTTCTAGATCTTTGTTAAACATTTCTTGTATTTTCTCAATCTGTGCCTCCATTCTATTTCTGAGATTCTGGATCATCTTTTATTATTATTACTCTGAATTCTTTTCCAGGTAGATTGCCTGTTTCCTCTTCATTTATTTGGTCTTGTAGGTTTTTACCTTATTCCTTCATCTGTGATGTATTTTTTTGCCATCTCATTACTACATTTTTTTATGAGTGGGATTGTGTTCTTGTCTTACTGGTTGTTTGGCCTGAAGCTTCCAACACTGGAGTTTGTAGGCTTTTGGGTAGAGCTTGGTTTTGGTACTGAGATGAGGACCTCCGTGAGACCTCACTCTGATGAATATTCCCCGGGGTCTGCAGGTCTCTGTTAGTCCAGTGATTCGGACTTGGAGCTCCCACCACAGAGCTTTGCCCGACCCCTGGCTTGTGAACCAAGATCCCCCAAGCCGCATGGGGTGGCAAAAAAAAAGAAAAAAAAAAAGAACAATAACAAAGTAAAAAATAAAATTAGACTAGGAAACTAACAGATATGTTAGAAAGAATATCAAAATAAAAATACAGATGAATCAACAAGCGAGAGGTACGTCAGTACCACAATAGTAAAAAAGAGGAGGAAGGAGAGGAAAAAAAAAAAGAAAGAAAGGGAAAAAAAGCGGGGGGAAGCCTTGGCTGTGGAGGGTGGGACCTAAGCAAGGGCGAGGTCTCTGGGCAATGGGTGCGGCCTATACTCAGGACTCACAGGGCTGGAAAAGGCCCTGGGGGCTCTGCGGGGTGGGGCTTAGGCTCAAGGAACAGAAGGGTCCCAGGCGTGCCCCCCACCCCTGGTCTCAGAGGGCAGGGGACCTCACTTGGGAGTCTAGCAGGCTTCCTGGGCTTGAGTGGGTGGGGCAGACACCCTCCTTTCCTCTCGTGCTCCTCTGGTCCTGGAGGGTCCCTCCCGCCTGCCACTCCTGTTCTCCCCTCGGCCTCCCTCCTATGCCCCTAGGACCAATGCGGCTGGGGGAGGTGGGGGCCTTGGAGGGCAAGGGATCGGCCTAGGAGCTCAGCAGTCTCCCTGGGCCCGAGTGAGAGGGGAGACGCCCTCTACTCCTCTCCCACTCCTCCCACCTGCCTCTCCTGATCTCCCCAGCCTCAGGCGCGCCGATCATGTCTGGCCTCCACTTTTCCTAACCCCTCAGTCCCCCCATGTCCTACCAGTTCACTTGGAGTTTCCTTCCATTTCCTTGGCCATCAGGGTCCCCCACCATCGGCCGGCAGTCACCCTAGTTGTGGGGAGACACTAACTTGGCATCTTCCCACACCACCATCTTGACTCCGCTCATCTCATTTTTTCAGATGATAGGACTGTGACGCTCCCGGGTGGCACATCTTTTTTTTTAATTAATTTTTGGTTGCATTGGGTCTTCGTTGCTATGTGCAGGCTTTCCCTGGTTGCAGCAAGTGGGGGCTATTCTCTGTGGTAGCGCGCGGACTTCTCATTGCGGTGGCTTCTCTTGTTGCAGAGCACGGCCTCTAGGCACACGGGCTTCAGTAGTTGCAGCACGCGGGCTCAGTAGTTGTGGGTCGCAGGCTCTTGAGTGCAGGCTCAGTATTTGTGGCGCATGGGCCTAGTTGCTTCTCGGCGTGTGGGATCTTCCCGGACCAAGGCTCAAACCCATGTCCTCTGCATTGGCAGGTGGATTCTTACAGGTTGCACACCTTATAAGTGGCAAAGCCGGGCCTCACACTCAGGTCTGCCTGAAACCAAAGACTGCGTTTTGAAATTAATATCACACTGCCTTGCAGTGAACTCTTAGTCTAGGGAGGTTCTGGATCCAAGGCTTAGATTTAGGGGACAAAGTTTGACCACTGAAGACAGAAGATGCCAGGGGGGTGATGCCAGGGCATCTTCAGTTGCCTCTCAAAAGGCTGCATTACTTTTTGGAGGCTCTAGGGGCCAATCCCTTTCCTTGCTTTCTCTGCTTTCTAGAGGCTGCCAATATATTCCTTGGCTTGTGGCCCCTTCCTCCATCTTCCAAGCCAGCAACGTTGCATCTGACTCTCTTCTGCCTCCCTCTTCCACCTTTAAGGATCCTCGTGATCACACTGGGCCCACCCAGACAATTCAGGATAATTAGCAACCTTAACTCAACTGCAAACTTGATTCATTTAATGCACAAACTTAATTTACAGGTTTTCACAGATTCCTGGAATTTGGAGGTGGACATCTTTGAAGGGGGCCATTATTCTGTCTACCACGTCCATCTGCTCTTTTCCCAGGAAGCTGATAAATAAGAACTACACTCCTGGCTCCTTTGCCCTTGGATTTTCGTCTGACTTCTGCTTATGGGGAGTTTGGGCTGGCGCTTGGAGGGAGGGAGTTGAGCGCAGTCAAGGCATTTTTTTGTATTGGTGCCCTCATGAGGGCTGGAGGTCACACTTCCCGTCCCTGAACTGCCCCTTTTCCTTCTGGGGACCCATAACGGTTCCTTCCCCTTACGCCCTTTGGCCTGGGTGTGGTAACAGCCATGCTGCTCCGAATTTGGGGTTGCTGCACATCCTGCTTGGTTTCCCTCCACTCTGCCCACACCTTTGAAAATAGTACCTCTGTAAGTAAAATCTCCTTAAACAATCCGAATTTGAGTATGCCATCTGTTTTCCATGGAGAACTTGACTGATACAGTGGCTAAGGAGATTCATATTTAAGTAAAAAAAAAAATTGTGTCTTAAATTAGGGCAAGCTGAATCTTTCAAAGCATGATACTTAACCCCTTGACAGAGATATTGACATGGAACCAGAACTCTGGGGTGGCATGTTGCTTTCAGAAACCAAATTAAATTTCCATATGGAGGCAGTGCTTTTTGACTACCTAACCAAGAACCTTCTTAGAAGGTTGAATGTCCCTGCTTTGAGTCTCTCTTGGTGTCTATGTTATAAAAGGTAACGAGCTCAAGAATCTCCCCCAGTTGTGGTGGGTTATCATCCCTGTCTTAGAAGATCAGATTCAAATTTTAAAAATCTTTTTATTATATCCCAACAGTTCCACAGGTGAGCTAATGAGCTAATTACAGATAGCAGTTTCAAAACATTGGCATTCCACAAGTAAACAGCATCTGCCTTTGATTAAGGTGTGAAATTTTAAAAAGGTGTGAAGTTATGGGTAATATCTGAAGATGTTCACGTACTTCAGATGGTTTCCTTTTTTTATTATGGAGAAATATTATGAAAAACCTTTATGTGTGTTTTCCTATGAGAACCATGAAAACTAAGTAACACATCCCAAGACCCTCTCTTGGTGTATATCACAAGCCCTAAGTTGCCCCTCTCTTCTGGGGCATAGCCTGAGCCTGCTCCATGGTCCACAGAGCTGGGGTTTTGTCACTATTCCTCAGGTATGTGCATCATGCATTGTTTTAGTTTTGTAATAACAGTCCCTCTGCAGACACAGAATTTGTAAAATTTTGAGATGTTGGTCTTTATGCTCTATCCGTGGTTCTAACTATTGATTGCACATTAAAATACTTGAGAGAGCTTTAAAAGTACCAATGATGCCCAGACAGTGGCCCCAGAGACTCAGATTTAATTGGTCTGGGATGGGGCTTCTCATCAGGGCTCATAGCAATGGAACAAAAATGAGGCTTCTCAAATTTTTTTTTTTTTTTTTGCGGTACTCGGGCCTCTCACTGTTGTGGCCTCTCCCATTGTGGAGCACAGGCTCCGGACGCGCAGGCTCAGCGGCCACGGCTCACGGGCCTAGCCGCTCCGCGGCATGTGGGATCCTCCCAGACCGGGGCACGAACCCGCATCCCCTGCATGGGCAGGCGGACTCGCAACCACTGCGCCACCAGGGAAGCCCGAGGCTTTTCAAATTTTGATGGGCATGCAGATCACCCAAGAATCTTGTTAAAATGCAGACGCTGAGTCAGTAAGTCTGGGGTGGGGCCTGCCTGAGATTCTGATATTATAATAAACTCCTGAGTAATGCTGCTGGTTCACGGAACATCCTTTGAGTAAGGAGTTAGAGCATTTGGGTGGTGACGGATCACTTCTTAGGATGGCTGAGTGTTAATGTTTGGGTCGTTTGGTGGCTTGAATCAAGGCTCAGAGAGTTCCATAAGGGCAGGAAATTGTAGTTTAATTTGGGTTTTAGGGTTATAGGCTCAGTGGAGTCTTCAGTAGAAAAACACAGCCAACCCTTTTCACATCCATCCATCCATCCACCCACCCATCCATCCATCTGTTTGTTCATTTAGTGAGTATGCATTAGACATCAGTCATATACCAGGCATCTTTTAGGTGCTAAAGATAGATCAATGACAAAGATAAATGGGATTCTTGCCCTTGTATATTCCAGTGAAGGGAGTGGCAAGAGATACTTAAGGAGTAAATAGGAGTCAAAAAGAGAAGTACAGGTGATGGTATGCACAATGAAGTAAATAAAGCCTGATGTGTTAGGGAGTTACCCTAACTTTCGTGGAGGGTGTCGGTATGGAGTTTGATTTGCTACCACAGGTAGAAAGTTTCTCTGAAGATACGGCATTTTGGCTAAGACATGAAGGATGAGGATAAGGCATGCAAAGACTCAAGGGAGGGCTTCCCTGGTGGTGCAGTGGTTGAGAGTCCGCCTGCCGATGCAGGGGACGCGGGTTCGTGCCCCGGTCCGGGAGGATCCCACATGCCGCGGAGCGGCTGGGCCCGTGAGCCATGGCCGCTGAGCCTGCGCGTCCGGAGCCTGTGCTCCGCAACGGGAGAGGCCACAACAGTGAGAGGCCTGTGTACTGCAAAAAAAAAAAAAAAAAAAAAGACTCGGGAATACCATTCCAGGAAAAGAGAAGAGCAATGGCAAAGACCTTGAGGTAGAAATGAGATTGATTTATTGGGGATCAGAAAGGGGTCAGTGTATCCTTGGTGTAGTGAGTGAGGGAGTGAATTATATGAAGAGATAGGGACGGGACAGATCATGCAGGGGATTGCATGCGAGGATAAGAACTTTGAGTTCTTCCCGAAGTACCAAGGGAAACCATTTGATGGTTCTAAGCAAGGAAGAAATATATTCTGATTTATGTGTTAAAATGATCACTTTGGTTGCTATGTGACAGATGTATTTGAGGAGAGGGTATCAAAAGCAGACACAGGGAAACCAGTTAGTGGACTCAGAGTAATGAGTGATGATGGTGGCCGGTCCTAGAAAAATGGCAATAGGTATGGATATAATTTGTTGGTAACACTGACAAATGGAAGGGTGGAAAGAAGGGTGACACCTAGCAAGTGGGTAAACGGCAGTGACTCGAACATGGAGAAAACTAACAGAAGAACCAATTTGTAGGACGTGTCAAGACTCCAGAGCTCCATTTGGGACAAGTTTGAGATGCCCATGAATCTTTCAAGTATAGTTTCAAGAACAGAGCTTATACCCAAGTCTAGAGATCAGGGAAGAAGCCAGGTGTAAAGATAGGATTTTGGGGGGGCTATCCATACATCATCACATTAAAGATCACCTTATTGGACGAATTTTCAAGGAGAGAGAATGTAGCTGGAGAAGTGTTGATGCCAAGGAAATACAATGGATCTGAAGAAAGATCAGCCCCATGTTAGGGAGAACAACAATTGGATCCTTCTTGAAACCCAGATTTCCCAAACCTTAGCCTAATGGTAGCCTTTACTGCGATTTCAATAATAACTAGTATGTAAACTTTCAGTAAACATTATTTCCCAGACATAGAACATCTGGCCGAAGCCAGTATAATTTGAAATGACGTGGGCTTGGTCTAGATGTCTCTCTCAGAGGGACACGTTGTGAAGAAACAGACATTATGTTGGATTATTATGGAGGGTGGGAGAAATAAACTTGTTGGTTCCTTGGCCAGATGTCTAAGTATATGGTAAATGGAGTTAATGGACGTTGGGGAAGAGAAACACGTGTGCAGTATTGGCATCCCTTCAGCAAAGCCAGGCAAGGTTGCTGATGAAGGACGCCCGCTGCTGGGAATGGCACTGAAGATGTATTCTTGGACCCAGGGAGGAAACACAGAGGACACATTATCATATGGCATGATTACTTGGCTAATGAGCCTTGAGGGGCCGGAAAATTGACTACAAAACAAATTAAACCAGCCTCTGACGTTCTGATGTTCTTTATAAACAAGTGATAATGTCAGTGTGTGTGTGTGTGTGTGTGTGTGTGTGTGTGTGTGTGTGTGTGTGTTTCCTTGTACCAGCCCACTTATGTTAACCAACCCCACACAAATATTCAGAATTAGATTGACCAACTCCCGGTGATTCATGGGCATGGTACCATGCCTAAAGATGTGATTTGGCTTTTAGATATATCCTTTCTCTGTGGTTGTTCTTGGCAGATGATGAAAGATGAAATTTCTCTGAAAAGCTCATTCCTTTGAATCGTGTTCCCGAGGAAAGAGGCCAGATGCCACATGACCGGAGCTTTAGAAAACTCCAGGATTTTTGGTGATGGGCATGCAAATCCTGGCTATCTTCCATCTGCAGCAAGGGCAGAACCAGCAGGCAGCAGATGGAAATACAGAGAAAGAAAAGGAAGTTAGGGGTGAAGGATAACTTTCTCACAGATGGGATTATTTAATCCCGAAATGGAATGGTTTAGGGTGAGCGAAATCACCTTATATGGAGCATTGTAATGGTAGGGGCTATTTACTCAGTCTTTATGGGTTGACTCTTTGCCAAGTTCAGACTTTAGGAGTTTTGCATTCATTATCTCATTTAACTCCACAACAACCACAGATGGGGGTTCACTATCTCTGTCCCTTTTAAAATATATAAATAAATAAACGTCTTAGAGTCAAAGCAATTTTCCTAGGGTTTCACAGTCTGCGATTGGAACCCAGCCAGTGACACTTGAAAGCCCCATTTGCTATATGACAGAGGAATTGCTCATTTAACCAAGAGAGAAAAGAAAAATGCTGCAGAGAAACAAAGGCCAAGGTCTTCGTAGGATTTTAAAATAGTTTTAATTTAAAATAAATATAGCCATTTATATTATGGTTAATATGTGCCAGGAGTTTGACCATACAATTGCCTTCTAGAATCTGGTTGAATTTTTACAACAGCTTTGTGGGAGAAGTATTATTATTTTCATTTTGTATCTGAGGAAGTTGGCTCAAGGAAGCTGAGGTCAGGTGAGGTCAGACAAGGTCAGGCAGCTAAACCTGGCTGAGGTGGGGTTTGAATTCTGATCTCCGGCTATTATTTGTTCCTTTAAATATTACTCAGTACTGTGTAAGCGTAAGTGGGAAGGCTCTTATTTTCATATCCCGGGCCCAGCGGAATGTATAGCCTGCGTTCTGTGTACCTTTTGAAGTTCACTGATGTTTTGGAAATAGAAATACAAGTATAAAGTCTAACTTATAGTAAAATTTTCTAGATATCTCAGATTTCTTTCGAATGATCAATGCCTCTGAATTATCTGTAGCCTCTGCTGCTTATTTGCCTTTACGAATGTCTAATCTCTGCCAGATACCAGTAACCTACCAAATCGTGACTTCTTCTATTCTGCCACAGAAATTTCATTATTTCCTGTTCCCAGTAATAACGCAGGACACACATTTCTGGATTACAGAGTGCACCTTCCCAAATGATGCACCCTGGAAAGGTTATTATTAATAAAAGTAGCATTAAAACACCACAAATAACTCTGTAACCTTGCTTGGGCTTAATAAATTCCCTGCAGAAAATTTTATTTGCAGTAAACTCTTAAAATTCAGCTCATTTTTAATATACTGTGACCTTCATGACCCTATCATTCATTACATACCAGTGACCTTTCCAAAGTTGAGAAGGGTAGTTGCAACAGCTTTGGGGTATTAATATCTATAAGAGGTAGATATGGTTTTCATTCTTTCCTACTGATAATTAATTCATGTACTTGAACAGCATCACATTATTTCTCTTATGACACAGTCTGTGATGGTTTCATAAGGGTGCGGACTATAAATGGTTATCTTGGCTAAAGTGGGTTTCCATCATTTTTAGACACCGAGTTCTATAGCTTTACTTAGGGGGAGGCTAGACTTGGAACAAACAATGCTAGGCTTCTGGGATCTTAATCACCACTTTTTAATCATCATCACCTTACATCACCTTCTTTGGATTTTTTTTAAAAAAGAAACTTTGTATTATTGCAAAAGTTAAAGCATATAGAGAAGCTGAGAGAATAGCATAAAGAACCACCATATAGCTATCACTCAGATTCAATAATTATCAAGGTGCAGCCAATCTTGTTTTTTTCCTATGCCCTTGATCAGTCTCCATCCCCAGTCTCATGTTACTTTAAAGCAAGTGTCAAACATCCTGTCATTGTTTCCATAAGCATTTCAGTTTGCATTTCTAAAGGATAAGAAGTCTTTTGCTTTTCTTTTCAAATTTAATTTTTATTTTATTTAACATGAGGTCTATCCTCTTAATAAAATTTTAAGTGTACAATACAGTGTTGTTAGATTAGAGGCACAATGTACTACAGAGTTCTCTAGAATTTGTCCTGCTTAACTAAAACTTTCTATCTGTTAAACAGCCACACCCCATGGCTCCCTCCTCACAGCCCCTGGCAACCACCTTTATACTCTGCTTCTGTGAGTCTGACTATTTTAGATACTTCAGGTAAGTGGAATCATGCAGTATTTGTCCCTCTCTGTTTGGCTGATTTCACTTTGCATAATGTCCTCCAGGTTCACCCATGTTGTCACATGTGGTAGGGTTTCCTTCTTTTTAATGCTGAATAATATTCCATTTTCTGCATATACCACACTGTCTTTATCCATTTATCCATGGATGGATGTTTAGTTTGTTTCCGTAACTTGGCTATTGTGAATAATGCTGCAATGAACGTGAGAGTGCGTGAGAGATACTGATACAACTCTTGGATAAATAGCCAGAAGTGATATTGCTGGATCATATGGTAATTCAATTTTTAATTTTTTGAGGAACCTCCATACTGTTTTCTATAGTGGTGCACCATTTTACATTCTCACCAACAGTGTACAAGATTTCCAGTTTCTCCACATCTTTGCCAACAGTTAGCTTTTGTGTGTGCTTCTTGGATAATGGCCATCTTTTATCTAACATAACCATAGAACTCTTTTTCTAATATAACCATAATACCTGCAAAAAATTCAGTGATTATTAAATCATTGTTTAAGTGTCCAGTTTTCTCAGAAGTATCATTTTTTTCATAGTCTGTTCATTTGAAATAGGATCCAAATAGGTCCCACACATAGTGATGGGCTGATATGTCTTTAAAAGGCTCTTTTAATCTGCTTCAAGGACCTTTTGATCAGTCTGACTCCAACATTTTCGTTTATTTTTACAATTTCTTTGTGGTTGACATTGTGAAACAAACAGGCAATTTTTCATGCAGTGTTTCCCACAGTCTGGTATTTGCTGGTTGCATCCTGGATGTAGTTTCACATGGTCCTTGGTCCTTTGTATTTCAAATTGTAAATGGTTCCAAGAGTCTTGATTAGCTACAAGTTCCGTTTCTTTAGTAGTCTGCTCTTCCAATAGGAGGCCTGTAATATCAAGTTGTCTCCCTTTTTGTGATGCTGTAACCATTGGTGCTCAACATCTAGACCCATGAATTCTTTAGGGGTTGCAAAATGGTGATGCTCTAATTTTATCCTTGCTTCTACATGGATTTATTGGAATACCTCTTAAAAATAAATTCTCCAGTCTACTTTCAGGATCTTCAGGGATACAGCTTATGTGGAAAATACAGGAAAACATTTGATTTTCTTTTTTAGTTTTCCAATTAATGAATTGGTTAATTTACATACTCCAGTGGTGACCATGTTTTTTTGTATGATTATAAACTCAAGGACTAAAGTTATTATCTTTATTGATACTCAGATTATTCAACCTTTGACCCATGGGAGTCTCTTCAAGTTGCCTCGTGGGTCCTTTTGACATGATTCTGCTTGTCTTTGATGGCTTTCTTGCTCTCTAGCGTGATATGATATTCCAGATTCATGTAGCACATGTCCTGTCCCAGGCCTGGGATAATCCATTTCCCCAAAGAGTTCTAGCCCCTAACAGTATTTCAGGATCATAATCTAGGTGTGCCCTATGGATCTTAAAAGAATGTCGTCATCTCTTCCTCAAACACCCGTTTTCTCCTGTTACCTTCATTTTGATTGACAGAACCCCCATCCATTAGGTGAGATTGTTCATTGAAAGCTCTTAGAAGCACAGAGTGCTTCATCAGTATTCCTTGATCTTGTTGCTGTTGTTATTATTCACAGTAATGTTTACACGTAGAAATATTTGTTTATGCCTCTGTTAACAATCATGCATCCCAGCAATTTTACCAGGGTCTAGCTTTTCCTCTAAATTGGAAGCTTCTTCTAGGTAAGGGTCTCATCTTAGCAATGTTTATTTTTTCATACTTGAGGCTGATGGGTGCCTTGCACACAGTAGGCCCTCAGTCATTGTTTACACATTTTAATGCCATGGATATAGTGGGAATTATACAAGAGCTCATGATGGAATTCCTTGCATCCTGGTTGGAAACGGTAAACAAATAATATCACCTGATACCAAAAGGTGTTGAAGAGCAGGAAGTGCAAAGAGAGAGTTTGAAAGAGCAGAAAGCGGGCAGAATGGGTCAAAACCATTGGGGGTGTCTGGCCTGAAGAAGAGGTTGGATAAAGAAAAGCAAGGGGTCCCTATAAGAAGGGGAAAGGGTAAGAACATAAGCGTAGACATGAGAGGAGACTGTACCCTCAGTGTCTGAATTTAGACAAAGAACGAAAATAATTAGTTGAATATTAGTGAATCAAATAAAGAAAACTCAAATGCAAATAAACATGGTCTTAGGAAACAAGAATACTTGTCACAGTTTTATCTTTGGGGGGAAAATCATGTATTAAACAGATAGTTAAATTCACCGCTATACCACAGGTAAAGTTAAATCAACAAAACATTATTCTGCCTATGAGCTGTCCCTACACAGACAGGAGGTCTTCAGGTCTTAGGTGGTGTTTTGCAGTGTCTTTGTCTGCGCCTTGCTTGTATGTTCAAGATGACACCCCTTGGTCAAGGTTGTAACTCAGGAAACGTGCTGAAATCTCAGGCTCCTCCTCAGCTCATCAAAGTTGTGTTTCATATTTTGTTGTGTATTGATCTGCTTATTAGGAAACAGAATATAAAATGCTGGGAGGGGACAGGAAAGAACTATAATAATTATATATAAATATATATAATGCACATATGATTTACGTGTTATATATAATTTATGTATTGTATAATTATATTTAAATATGTAAATTTATATTAAAATATATGAATAGTATTATAATGCTCTAATAGTGGCTGGCGTGTTTGGAGCCCTCATCGTGTGCCAAGCATTGGTATAAACATACTGCTTTGAATCCCATACGACCCCTGCTTTTCCCACTTGACAGACAGACTCCGGCCTTGAGAGTTAACGTGATGTGTTCCACGTCAAATGAGGACTCAGATGAGGTCTGTTCCCCGAATGGTAAAGCTGACATCTTGGCCATCCTGCATATCAGA
This sequence comes from Phocoena phocoena, assembly GCF_963924675.1. Taxonomy (NCBI): domain Eukaryota; kingdom Metazoa; phylum Chordata; class Mammalia; order Artiodactyla; family Phocoenidae; genus Phocoena; species Phocoena phocoena. Next base: position 33,300,464 of record NC_089233.1, on the reverse strand, counting down.
TCTAGAAATGTGCAAACTGGAGAAAAGGATCACGAGTTTTTGTTGCTTGTTTAAAACTAGACAGCATAATGAAAATTCTTAAATCGTACACTCGCATGGGCCCTTGAAGTTCATTATGTTTCTGAGCATGAAAGTCACAGATTTGCGTGCATCTCCGCTTGAGAGGCATCAGAGGACATTAGTCTACTGCTGTCTACTGGCTACTGTTTTACATTTAGCCAGTGGCTACTGTTGGCTATTTCAGATATTTGATTTTTCGTTAATATTTACCAACGTAGACTGTAGAATCATGTGTTAGAGAAGGCTGTTCTTTGGCAGAGGCCTCTGTGTGAGGATGGCGTTTCCTATGGAATCTTTTCTAGGGCACAGAACTTACCCTGCAGATCTTCTTTAGCATTTGAGAATGAGTAAAGGTTTTCTACTGTCCGACTGAGTCTTTACGAATCATGTGTTGTTATTGTTCTCATTTAAAATAAGCAATCTGTCTATTGTACTTTCAGTGCATTTGTGTTAAGTGACTCTTACCTGCTAATCTCTGAGGAAACGGAGTTGAACATGGTACAGTTCTGACTCTCATGGGAGTCTGCAGTCTGGGAAGGAAGGCAGACAGTAAAGAAAAGGAAATGATGGTCTCAGGGTTCAGGGCTCCAGGAGAGGGGTTCAGGCAGCTCAAAGGCTGAGCTGGGGAGAGGCCCACATGAACACAGCCCAGCAAGAGAGATACATAGGATCCTAGTTTATTGTAGAAAACTTGGAAAACACAGAGAAGTACCCAGATAAGTGGTACTCAGAGTCCTACAACCCTCATTGCTCTGAATATCTTGCCTGATGCTTGATTTTCCCAATCCTCTCTGGGTGCACATTTAGTTTCTTTGCCCTAAGGTATGAAATAGCTCCCTAATTTTGAAAATTCTTCTTTTATCTACTTGGTGACAAGAATGTATTTCATTCCTTTTCACTCAGTGAAGGTTCTTGGAGCAAAATGGGCAGTTTTAGTTGTGCTAGTCAAATTTAAGTAAGGCTGGTTGGCTGCCCAAAAGGAAATGTTGGTACCTGCATCTTGTTTTTACGTGAGGTCTCCCAGGTATTCATCAGTGTCTCTAATGTCTTTCACAGCGTCTTACCTAAGGGTTTCCATGTTGTGGGCAAAGTAAAAGAGTGAGGTTTAGGAATGAGGCAAGGAAGTACGAGATACATGCACCCCTGTGTTCATAGCAGCACTGTTCACAGTAGCCAAGACATGAAAACAACCTAAATGTCCGTCGACAGATGAAAGGGTAAAGAAGATGTGGTACATATATGTATACATACATACATACAGTGGAATACTACTCAGCCATAAAAAAGAATGAAATAATGCCATTTGCAGCAACATGGATGGACCTAGAGATTATCATACTAAGTGAAGTAAGTCAGACAGAGAAAGACAAATACCATATGATATCACTTATATGTGGCAATCTAAAATATGGCTCAAATGAACCTATCTACAAAACAGAGACAGAGTTACAGACGTAGAGAACAGACTTGTGCTTTCCAAGGGGTGGGGGAGAAAGAGGGATGGGGTGGGAGTTTGGGGTTAGGAGATGCAAGCTATTATATACAGAATGGATAAACAACAAGGTCCTAATGTATAGCACAGGGAACTGTATTCCATATCCTGTGATAAACCATAATGGAAAAGAATACGAAAGAAAGAATGTCTGTATGTGTATAACTGAGCCAGTTTGCTGCATGGCAGAGATGGGCACAACATTGTAAATCAACTGTACTTCAATTGAAAAAAAAAACTTAAGTGTTGGAATTTGGGAAGCAAAAGATTTGGGAGTTTGAATGAATCAGCAAATAGGGGACCTGATTCTTTTTCTCTTTCTCTTTCTCTTCTCTCCTCTCCCCTCCTTCTCTTCTTGTTCCTCTTCCTCTCCTGCTCCCGTCGTCTCTGTCTCTTGGTGTCTCCTCTGTATTTCCTCCCCTTGCCACACCCCCACCCTCCTCGGCCCATTTGTATTTGAATAAACGTCTCTGTTGTGGTCCCATTAGGACATCTCAAGAAAAGGAAAATAAAAATCTCCTGATCTATCTATGCGTGAATTGCCTGGCCCCACTCCCTTCTCCTCCATCCCAACTCCAGCAGCCACTGCACGGAGGGAAGGGTCCTGAGCAAATCAATGAAAATGATCCTTTGGAGCCTCCGTTTGCAGGTCTTGGTTGTGATAAGCGTTCAGGATACCTAAATAAAATTGTCCGTGAGAGGTACATTATGAAATCACATCTCCAGTTATCCTATTGACTGTTAACATGGACCACCAGCGATAAATATTTGAGACAGTGGTTGGCTGAACATCTCATAAAGAGTTAAGATGTTTTTTTAGACCCTGAACGTGAGCTGCATATAGAAAGAACAGAGGCTGAGTACAGATTCGTCACAAAAGTACTGACGTGGCAACTGATTAAACTCCCACTTTATGGTACCTTTCTTCTAAAGGGGAAAGTAAGTTGGTGTTTGTAAATGCCCTGGTGACAAGAATCTCTTTTTTTCCCTGAAGAAAGATATCCATGTATAACCGAATTTTCCCAGAGGACACAGAAGGGGGGGAAAGCAATAAATCAGGTGAGTTTTTATGATCCCTATAAGCAAAAACATACTTCAGTTATGATGGATTGTGTTAGAGAGAAAATGAGATTGCGTGGAGGCTGTGTACTCATGTTGATATTTACAATGCTTAAATGTATTGCCTGCCTCCTCTAAATGCAGCTTACTCATTGGCTTTATTTTATGAAGGAAATATCAGAATAATGAGCTGGTTTTTTCCCCCTGTCTTCATAGTTTAATATCATGCAACTGTTTATTAATAAGTTCCAACCCCTAAAGAATTCTCCTAATCCTATTCTAATATCAGACTAAATTTAATAAGGTTCATTCTTCTCCCTACTGCATATGCCTCATCCATTCATTTATTCAACTAATATTTATTGAGGGTCTCCTATGGTGACAGGCGCTGGGCTGGGCTTGGGGAATAAAATGCTGAAACAAGACAGGCTTCGTCTCTGCCTGCACACGGGGACAGACCTAAAGGGAAAAACAGAGCAGAGATGCCCAGCCAAGAATGGGACCAGGCATTTTTAAAAATAAATTTATTTTATTTATTTATTATTTTTTGGCTGCGTTGGGTCTTCGTTGCTGTTCGCGGGCTTTCTCTAATTGCGGCGAGCGGGGCCTACTCTTTGTTGTGGTGCGAGGGCTTCTCATTTGCAGTGGCTTCTCGTTGCGGAGCATGGGCTTTAGGCGCGCGGGCTTCAGTAGCTGTGGCTCGCGGGCTCTAGAGCACAGGCTCAGTAGTTGTGGTTACATAGGCTTAGTTGCTCTGTGGCATATGGGAATCTTCCTGGACCAGGGCTCAAACGCGTGTCCCCTGCACTGGCAGGTGGATTCTTAAACGCTGCGCCACCAGGGAAGCCCATGGGACCAGGCATTTAAGGATGTATATTGTTTCTCTAATTAACAACTTTGAGATTTAGGGAGAGATCAGGCTTTAGAATATTTGCAAAGAAAAAAGGAGGCATATTTGGACTGGAAGTATTGTCTCCTGGAACTGTGAAGGGGAAATGTCTTGCAATTTTCTCATTTTGCCAAGCCCCCTTGGCATTGTTGAATTTTACGAGGGTTTGCTGCGTTCCTTTGAGGCAGACCTAACTTTATTCAGGTTACCAGAAGTAGGCAACGGCTCAATTGAATTCCAGATACAGGACAAGATGTCTTGCTGATGGTGAGGTCAAAGATGAGGGAAAATCTTCAGAGAAAATGAAAGCCTGAAGCCTTCGCTTCAGATGAAGGCCTGACCTGGGTTTCCACACTTGAAAAGATGCCGGATTTCAAAGGGGCAGTGCCGGAGGAGTGAAAGGCAGACATATGGGAAGGCTCGTGAAAAGAGGGCTTTTGTCTGAAGTCGAGTTTTTGAGGACTTGATGGGGATGGGGGTGGAACAGAAAAATGCAAGTACATGCTTTTTAATCACAGACCTTCTCATTAAAATGATTTCCTATCATCAATATGAGTGTTGTTTATTGGCTTCTCACTGCTCCCTTCCTTCCCCTCTCCCTCCCTCCCTCCTTCTAGATCTGGATGTGCTAAAGACCCAGCCTTTGCCAGCTTCTTGCGTTGAACTCTCTCTTAGACTGTGCTATTGTTTACGCTAATTAGATCCCTAAAGATCCATCTTTTTGAAGTTATGATGTTCTTAATGACACCAAGCAGCATTTTCCAGAAAATATTGAGGTCAATCTTGTGTGTCCATTCGTCCATCCATCCATCCATCCTTAACGTTTATACTAAGGGCAGCTGCACTGTTTTGCTTAATTGCTTCACCTCAGCCTTCCTATCAGTGAAAGAGGAACAACTCTTTCAGACCCTAGAACTGGGGAACCGAGAAAAAATAATGACTGTAAACAAATTTCGCATCTTTGCAAAAGCAAACACCACGTGGACTGCTGATTATCATGCTGCTTCCTCTTTTAACCGTCTTCCTATAAAAGTCATAATTTGCACATATAGGAGTCAGGAGTTTTCAGAAGGGAGGGTGGAGGAGGTGAATAAGTCATCTGGACATGGAGTGAAAGTTTTAATTTTCCCCTGGACTCAAGATGCTTGTTGGAAAATAAAGGTGGCTGTAAAGGAAGAGCCAGTACAAAAGGAGATGAGTAATAAAGAATCAATAAAGAATTCTAATAAAGCATCTTCCCTCCACAGTGGCAGTTATAAAAATGAATCAAATCTTGGAGCATTGAAAAGGGATACATGGCATGAAAAGATGAGTGTATCTTTTTTTTTTTTTTTGCGGTACGCGGGCCTCTCACTGCTGTGGCCTCCCCTGCTGCGGAGCACAGGCTCTGGACGCGCAGGCCCAGCGGCCATGGCCCACAGGCCCAGCCACTCTGCGGCACGTGGGATCCTCCCTGAACGGGGCACGAACCCGCGTCCCCTGCATCGGCAGGCGGACTCTCAACCACTGCGCCACCAGGGAAGCCCAAGATGAGTGTATCTTATCCATGGGACTGGGATTTCTATAGAGAAGGCCTGATTAAAATCTCTTTGATATTATTTGATTCTTTTTAATGTTCTGTTTACTCAGCACTTTAAAAAAATTTTTATATTTTTAAGAGAAAATGAGTGCTTTAAAAGAGAAATATTCAAAATTCATTTTTGCTTGTGGGGTGGAGAGTTTGTGTTTAAGTTGGTTCTCTGGGTAAATAGATATATTTTTGACATGGGAGGTTATTCAAACTGTACATCTCTGGGTTTTATGTATTATGGTTCTTCTTTCTTCTCTCTACTTTGTTTCACTTTTAGAAGCTGGAACAGGGCCTCCGCCATCTGTTTCTCTATTTCAGCCAAATTCACCATTCAGATAATGTACATTTCACAACTTAAGCCCGCTTAGAGATCACTTTTCACCACTTAAAGAGCATTTAGCCATGATTCCAGGAATAGAAAGGATATCCTGAGACCCATAATGACTTGATGGGAGAATAAAGGATCATTTGTTATGCAGCAAGTATAAAATTATAACAACGTCCCTCATTGTTTACAGATGAAGGACGTTTTGGCTCTGGAAGTGGGGCGGATTCTCCAGATTTCTGACATAAATGATTGGATGCTGTACTTTCCCACTCTATTTGTTGTCTTAGAAACAAATATAGGACACAATGTTTAAAGAAATAAGTCATTGGCACTGGTTGGACCTAAAATTAGGATTAGGGTTTTTTGCATATAGCAAGAATGGAAAATTCTGTATTGAATTTGGGCTCTCAAATTCTTCTCAGTCTCAGTTTGGCTAAGAGGATGTGCCCTGTTTCTTCATCTGTAAAATGGTGATAATAACAGCAAATAATCTGGTAGTATTGAAGTGAGAATTAAATGAGTTAGTAGATGTAAAACACTTAGAACAATGCCTAGCACATACGGAATGTTCTGTAAGTGTTAGCTGTTATTTTTGGCTATTATACCATTGAATGAAGCTCACTGTAAGAACCTCCTAAGACCTGCTCCTTTTAATGCTTTAGCTTGACCTTTTGCAAGGTGTCTCTTCAAATGCAGCCTCTAAGTTAACAGTTCAATATACTTTGATGTTTGTTTCATGTTTTGCTTATGGCATTGTAAACAGACTTCCTCCACATGGTTTTGTTGCTAGGCAATACAGAATCATCATCCATATTACCCATCATTTGGCTGCAAGTAACTTAAACCCATTCTTATTATCTTAAGACAAGAACATATCTTGGAAAGATTCAGAGCTTTCTTCCATAACCTAAGGACACAGAGTTCAATCACAGAACCCAAGGGGAGACAGTTTAAACAGTTTCTCATGAAGAACTGAAAACAGAAAAAGACAGTAGAAGGTCGGTCACACTGTCTTTTCAGGGCTACCTTGGATCTATACTTTCATCTCCTCTCTGTAGATTTTTTTCCCCTGCGTATGCCACATGGACAAGCGTGGTCACTCTGAATCTTATCCCACCCTGCCCACAAGACTGATAACCGTCAATATATCTATTCATTTAAAATTCCTGATTGGCCTGACTCTTACCAGGAGTCACCCCGGGCCTAACCCACTGACGCAGAGGAGTGTGGTCATGATGCCTAATCCACTTGGAGGGAGATATAAGGGTTGATTCCAGGAGAAGGGCTTTTAGAAGGGCAGGGACCCACTATTACAGATTAATTGATGGGTTAAGAAACCCGTGTGCCCAGTTACCAAACTTATTTGCTCAAATAATTAAACTCTATTGAACTTGTTCTTCATAATGTCAGAGCACAGAACTGGAGTCAATTGGTGTAACTGACACGGGCTCAAATTTCAAGTCCCAAGGAAGGAATTTCTAAAAATATATATGGGACTTCCCTGGTGGTGCAGTGCTTAGGAATCTGCCTGCCAATGCAGGGGACACAGGTTCAAGCCCTGGTCCGGGAAGATCCCACATGCCGTGGAGCAACTAAGCCCATGCACAGCAACTACTGAGCCTGTGCTCTAGAGCCCACGAGCCACAACTACTGAGCCCGTGTGCCACAACTACTGAAGGCCACACACCTAGAGCCCATGCTCCGCAATGAGAAGCCACTGCAATGAGAAGCCCGTGCACCGCAATGAAGCTTAGCCCCCGCTCGCCGCAAGTAGAGAAAGCCCATGCGCACCAATGAAGACCCAACACAGCCAAAAATAAAATAAATAAATACATTTATAAATATATATGTATATGAATTATAGATGAATCTCCTTCTCTATATATAGATACTAAATACCCATAACTATATGTATTCTAGATATCTATATCTAGAGAGATGTGTCCCTATATCTATCATCTGTTTATCTCTATTGTTTGAAATTTGTAGGGCAGACTGTCAGCCTGGAAACTCAGACAGGAGTTGGTGTTTTAGTCTCGGGGCTGAAACCTGTAGGCTGGCTGGCTGGTAACTCAGGCAGGATTTCAATGTTATAGTCTTGAGGTCGAATTCCTTCTCCAGGAAACCTGTCTTTGCTCTTAAAGCCTTCGACTGATTAGATGAGGCCCACCGCATCATGGAAGATGATCTCCTTTACCTACAGTCAGCTGATTATAGATGTTAATCACATCCACAGAACACCTTCATAGCAACCAATCTAGATTGGCTACCATAGCCTAGGTAAGTTGACACACAGAATTAACCATCACACCATCCTACACCATCTCTAGAAATCTGATCTCTTTGGAGTGGCAAGAGGGCAAGGAAAAGGTGAGGCAGAGGCTGCCACATGTTCTTTCTCTGACATCCTACATCCTTGTTTTCTTCCTCCCTGATAACATATCTTCCAGCAACCACCATCAAAGTCCACCCTTATTCCTCCCCACATTGGGACTGTCAAGACTACCTTTTACTCCGCTATTGATACCATCCTTTATTTTATTTTCACGTGTTGCATTCGTTACAATGCCATCAGCATGAGGAGAGGGGTCCTGTCGCCAGGGCAGCCAAAGCACTGCATGTCCATTCCATCCTTAGTGGATATGTCCTTCCCTGTTGGGTGAATTCCAATTGTGTCTTTGATTCATCCCATGTCTGTGGGCCCTGAGATGTAGACACTTGACAGCCCCCTCATTCTTAATGTGTCTGTCTTTCTATAGCTTACTTGCCAAAACCTGCTCTTCAGAATCGACTAATTTATTACCTTTCATTTCTTCAAACATCACCCATAATGTTTCCAAACATGTGTAACCACATGATTATACCTTCACAAACACTCGAACCTCTAAGCCTCTGACATTTTATTTCTTTATAACATATCCTAATGCATTTCCCTCCTCCAGTACAATCCATTTCCCTTCTGATCAATACAGCCCATTAATAATGAGCTCATCATCATTGAAGGTATCCAGCTAGCTACACGATCATCTCTCTTCCCAGGATGTTATGAAGGCTATTCTTGCATTATGAAGGAGGTTGGAATACATGATCTGTCAATTCTTTAAAAATCTTAACCTCTAGGGGTATTCCATGTCTCTAATTTTCCTGCACGTGTATAATTTTAGATATCATAGATTCTCTATAAATGAAGACATCTGGGGCATTCCAAATGCAGGCATCGGTGCAAAATGTCTACACATAGTTTTCCATATCCTTCTCCTACCTCCACAAAATTTGTCAGTAACTTCCTTAAATTAAATTTACCTTTGGTTGTATACTTGATGAAGTGGAACTCTAAGTGGGCAATCTAACAAGAAAATCCATTCCTGTATTTTCTATTCAGATAGAATACATACAGTTTTCAGTAGGCCCTGTGTGTGGATGTTTCCAAGTAATACACTCCTGGATTTTGCCTTTGACCAGTCATTTCCAAACCTGACATTTTATTTGACACACACGCGCGCGCGCACATACACACACACACACACACACACACACACACACACACACACACACACACACACACACACACACACACACACCCCTACCTCTGAGCCCAGGACATGGAGAATCTGGAGTAAAGCCCAGTATCTGTAATTAAAAAAATAATCATTTAAAAAACCTGCCCATATGATTCTTACGGCTGCCCAGGCAGTTTTGGGAACCATCACCCAAGATGTGTTCTCCTAGTTCTGGGGGACATGGTTTCAATGCTGTTACATATACTACGTGGGCCGTCTGTTCCCCATGCTGGCTTCCACTGTGGTCACAGCTGGTTTCGAAGCCCCTAATATGCTCAGCCTGCTTTCATCCTCTCCTTGTCTGCTTCCTCCTTCATTAGTCACTCATCATGTCCTCAACCTGCTAAAACATCTTCAGAGGTTTGTCCACAGCCAGAGGTGAAAATTCTCATCTTTCAAATGGGCTCTCAGGAACCTCCAAACCTTCATTTCTCTTTGTCTTTAGGAGATGATATAGTGTGACTCTAAGACCTGGCTTTGAATTCTGGATCCTCCTCTGGAGACCTGCAAAGTTCCAGGCAGTGTCATCTCATGTAATGCTTATCACAACTCTGCGAGATGGATATCCCTGTTCTACAGATGAGAAAACTGAGGCTCAGTTATTTGAAGTAATTAATCACTTAAGTCACTAATACTTGGGCAGGGGGGGTGGTGGTCTGAATTTTAGCTCAGCGGTCTCGGAAGTGTAGAGTTTCTGCAGCATGATGGGCTGCCTCCCACTGTCAACAGAAGGATTGCTATTCCCGATGACTTGGAAAGTGTGCTAGGAATGAGACGTATTTCCTGTTTCTTCACTTTAATAGTAAGTAGTATAATCTAGATGTGGTCACTGAGAGGGCAAATGGAAAGCACTAATTAAGAAATATTCCAGTTTCTAAGACTGCAGAACTTCAGCTGTTGTTGAAAATGTAGACATCAGGAGGGAAAAAGCATTTATTCAAATACAATGCTGCTAAGTACATGCTACTGAGAAATAGGACTCCTCACACGATGGTTATTCAGTATCTTTTGATATTGTCAGTGCACAGTTGAGGAACGGATGCCATTTAAATGCATTATTCTAAAAATGTAAATAGAACAAATGATTTCAGTCAGCAGGAACTCATTATGTCAGAATTTAAATTCTCAGGATAGCCAACCGGAAAGGGCAGGTAAGTTTCCAGAAATAGATGAGTGTTTGGCCAGAAATGGCTGTGGGTGCACTGCGCCAAGCACTGGCGTTTGCCAGGTGCCCGCCGTGATGTCAAGGATACAGGCTGAAGCTGCCCATATGGTTCTTGGGGTCTCTCGGCTCATTCCACCCTCCACTCAGAGTTGGAGACGTGGGGCTTTTCTTTATCTGCAGGAGAAGGTAATTGCTTTAAACTTCACTGGCTGAGCTTGACCCTTGACTCGCCATCGCACTGCATTATGAAATGAAGCATCAGCAGTGGTCCTCCTGGTGGAGGGGGAGGGGCAGAGGGAGGGGGAGCCTGAGCTATCAACGTGGCACAGTTTAAATGTCAGGCGCTGCAATTTACAAGTGATCTGAGATTCATGGGAAATGCAACGGAAAAGTCATTACCTACCCCCCCTCCCTCGTGCTATAAAATTGAGTATGTCGTAAATCGCGTGCATGGCTAAGTTCATGGTGTTTCTGTAAGAAGACGATAAAGATAGAACTCCTTACATCTTTGATTCTTGCCTAGGGAGCATCCAGGCCAAAACTGTACACACAGACATTACACTGCCTTTTTAATCTCATTTTTTCATTTCAGGGCCTCTGCTCTTTAAAGCCAAACACTTTTTCAAAGACACCCTGTATCTATCTGATAACGCTTCATTTTCTTAACAGCAAGAGTGGGTAGAGGTGAAAAAACCTGAAAGGACCCGTGAATGCCTGGATAGGAATGGAAAGTTTCATTGAAAATAAAATGGAAATGAATCACTAATTGTATTAGTATTACCTGTGTGGTGGGAGTATTACAGAGCTTAATGTTAAGTACAGTGTCTGAGCTAGTCTGGGGAAATGCGTTGGGAGACACATATTTTCCGTTTCATCAGAGAGAAGTTTTGCTTTTCCCTGAAGCTACAGCCTCAGCCTCCTTAGAGAAATCATTCTCTGTAGAAGGGATTGTCTACAAAGGGTGGACTGCTCAGGGCTAAATCCATTAAAACCAATTGAAGCAAGAGCTGTTATTTGCTTAGGAAGGGAAAAAATAAATAAATAAAAAGCTCATTACCTGGAGCAAAATGACTTCTTCAGGATTAAGAAATTGACAGTTCATGTTTAATTATACCAACCTGCTGAAAACATTTAATACAGAGCTTTCAAGACACCTAACACAAGCATATGTGCATTTATTGTTCTAGCAATTGGGGAAGATTTGTGATTGTAAATGCCAATAGCGTGAACGGTATCCACCTAACCTTTGGGTGAGTAGGCCTGTTGCATTCACTTTACAGGGAAAACTTGGTCTTTCTATCAACAGTGCCAAGATTTCTTCAATTTTCTTGTATCCCATAATTTGCTTTAATGACTTGTCGTCTTTCTGATTTTAGGCGAGTCACTACTTTTTTTCTCCATGCATAGTTTCATTAAGGGAAAAATGTTCCGTGTGGACTGAGGCTGCTGCTCTTATGGGCTGGCTTTCTCTTGGGTCTGAGCTCTAGCGTGGGTCACTCAGGGTCCAGAACAACCTGGCAGGCAGCTTAAGAATGGATGGTTCCAGAAGTCTGCAGCCTTCCCATGTCACCAGGAAGGCAGGGCTAGTGAATGTCTTGCTTATTCCCTTGTCTTCTAGAACAGTGCCTGCCTGGTGCAAAGTAGCTACTCCATAAACATGCTTATAAAGAAAGAAGGGAGGAAAGAACGGGAGGGAGAGAAGAATTATCAGACCAACTTGAGGAAACTGGAGGCCTGCTGTTCCCTCAACTGGCCAGCAGATTCTATCTCTTAAAGAAAGAAACACAATTGTTTTGGCATTCTTTGTTCATAAGGACCTTCAGGATCTTCTCTCTGATGATTTTCAAGGTCCCATAAGTCTCCCTGAAACTTGGTTATTTTAGAAATTTAGAGAAAATTTTAGTGCGATAAGATTACAGTTATATATTTAAGTAATTAAATATAAGTAAATCTTTTCATAGTTCAAATTCAGTGGAAAGGATTTTTTAAAAATCTCATCAGATTGTTATAGCAAACCTTCGTTTTTGTTAAAAACTGTGATTTGAGCAGTAAGAACTTTGCATAACTAAACTTCAGAAGCAGACCTGTTGTAGAAAGAGGTGCTATTGTTACTGAGGGATTTGGAGTCAATATTCTACTTCTGGTTCCTTCCACATATCCAAAACCGTCAAGAGAACAATTTCAAAGAAGACACGGCATGAGAGTTAAAAGTTACAGCTGTCATTAGCTCTTGGCATTGAGGACTTTTTAAAAATCCCATTAAATCCATGACTTCATATACTTCAGAGTACCTGCGATTTGCAAATGCAGCTCAATAAATTTTTATCAAACTTGGGCATTTAGAAGAATAAATATAGCCCAAAATTTCATGGCTTCCAGGACACACTTAAATACCACATTATAGTAAAGTCTGATCAGAAGTCACCCTCAGCAGATAAATGAACACAGAACAATACAAATCAATGCAAATCAGCATCTGGCTTTGGAGAGAGAAATTCATGGAAATTTTTGACCATAAATTGTGCAACACAATTTTGACCTTTTGTTAGCATTGTAACAGTTCATTTTTGCAGCCTAGTTCTCCTAAGAAGTTTGCTTCTAGGTAATAAAATTTATGTATATGTGTGTGTGTAGTTATATTTAATTATATAAAATATAATTATGTAGATTTATAATTAATAGAATCATAAATTATAAATATATAATTATTTTAAAATTATAAATATCTATTTCTAAATATATAATTATTTTTACATAAGTATGTTTATATGTAATATAAAATATGTTTATAAATATAATCCTATATAACTTATAAATATATATTATATATAAAATTTTACTATCTAGAAGCAAATTATATATAATTATATAATATACATTTTATATATATATGTATTTGTATTTGCACTAATTTCTTTACAAATGTTCACCTGACAGTGGGCAAAGAAGTTAACATTTTTTTCTTTAATTCTTACAATAAAGCATGGCATCAAATTAAATTATTTGTCAGGTTTTCATCTTGCTCCTTTGATTTTGATTACCTAGTATTTTCTATATCTTAGTCATTAAAGTGGAAGATACCACCAGTTTTTTGTGCGTGCTGAAGGAAAATGTAACCTTGCCATGTAAGGGGCAGGAAGGAATTTTTATGAAATAACTTTTATTTGAATAAAAGGAAATCAATGCTTCTTTGGATAAATCAGCAAAATAGCTGCTCTTTAGTTTGAAGTGAAAAATTGGTGTACTTAGAAATCCGTTATATTCGCATGTGAAAATCTAGTGCGTTGTGAGCTTCTTAGTGACATTCTCTGATTGGTCACGCTGAGCCAGAGGCTGTGCCTGGATTATGTCTTTACCGGTGTTCTCAGTTCTCAGCATTGGCATCAGACTCTAACATCGGAAGGAGGACTGAGGGACAACTGAGCCCTCGTGCTGTCATGTCACCTGCTGCACTAGATTCCAGGGCTGAGATGAGCCATTCAAAACATGTGTATGTCAGGAAAATTGATGCTCAAGAGTGATGTAATTCACCTGAATATCTGGATATTGTAGGAACCACCTCCCTTTGCCTTTGGACTAGTTCACTCTAGTTTAACATATAATTTTGGAACTGAGAAACCCAGGAAATTGGTTGCTGCCATTATTTTTTTAATTAATTTTAAAAAATTGGAGTATAGTTGATTTACAATGTTGTGTTAGTTTCTGCTGTACAGCGAAGTGAGTCAGTTATACATAAGCATATATCCACTCCTGCTGTTTTATTGTTGTTGTTGTTTTGCTAGTGTATATACTATTAGAAAAAGGGGAAATAAATACTGGTTCCAGCTGTTCAGCCCCAAATGTGTTTATCATGTTCAGTTGGCTGAAGCAGTTCTTACATGTTTGCTTTAAAATATCAAACATTTCTGTTTTGGAACTAAAAATGATTAAAAATATAAAGTCCAAAAATATATTAAAAATTGTTATAGCTGAAAAAAAAGTGTTCAGAGCACATAAGCCTCCTCGATTCCTACTTTATTGTCAACGTGTATATGTTTCAGTCTTTTGTGTTACTTGTCTTTCCCACTAGTTATTTAAAAATGGCTGGAATGATTTGAAATAGAACTCTAAGAGATACATTATTTTTATATTTGTTAGGGTTCTTTTTAAAATTTTTTATTGGAGTATAGTTGATTTACAATGTTGTGTTTGTTTCAGGTGTACAGCAAAGTGAATCAGTTATACATATACATATATCCACTCTTTTTTAGCTTCTTTTTCCATATAGGCCATTAGGGAGTATTGAGTAGAGTTCCCTGTGCTATACAGTAGGTCCTTATTAGTTATGTATTTTATATATTTTATATGTAGTAGTGTGTATATTGTTCGGGTTCTTTCAGTTCCCCTAAAGCAATAGAAATGGAGGTGGGAGGCTGACTTCAGACACAGCTGAATCCAGGAATGTGATCAGTGTCGTCACGGCCGGCTCTCTGTCTCGCTTTGTCTCCCTCTCCCTCTCCCTCTCTTCATTTCCTTCATAGTTGCACAGACTTTCTGTATGTAGTGAGTATGTTTACCAAGGTTGATTTAGCAACCCTACCTACAAACATCTCACTCCCCCATACGTAGCTCTGCATACGCGTCCTAGGAGGACTGAAATGGCCTGGTGTCGTCATGGTCCATCCCTGAACCAATCACGGTATAATCTGATTGGCTGGGGCTGCATCCTGCAATACTTCCTGCTAGAGCATGGTGGTCCCCACCCTACCCACATCTAGCATGTCCCCCCAGAGCAGAGAAGGTAAAGGAGAAGCTGGGTAGGTCATAACGGTGGATGCCCGTGTCCAATATTCACATTTACCTCATGCCGAGAATGGGATGCCCTTGAACAAAGTCACTCAGATAATAAGCACTGTGGCAAAATTGTTTAAAACATCAAACTTAAATGAATACTTTTCAATGTTGATACAGATGTATATACTTTGATTGGCTTTGAGAACTAAGATAACCAATTTTTTCATCCAGTTTTCTGAGGAGGTGAAAAATAAATAGGAAAATATTCATCTATTTAGCAAATATTTATTGACTATTCTTCCTGTGCTAGGTGCTGTCCTGGACACTTGGAGATACAGCACAGAATAAAATGGACAAAAATCCATGTCTTCATGGGTCTTACAAACTTGTACACCGTGAGAATAATGCACTGCTTTTGAAAGTGTAGTATGTAACTTCCAGTGATAGATACTTTGCTATTCCTGAGGGGTGAAAAGTACATAGTAGGGTTTGTACCATAGAACAAAGATGTGATTCTTGTTATACATACACACACACACACACACACACACACACACACACACACATACATTAATTCAGGACATAAATCAAATCTTTGTGGTTGTGGCTTCTTCAGTCTAGTCCATTCCACGTGAAGCTGAGTAATCTGATTTTATATTGAAGTGATACCTCTCCTCTCTCCTTAAATGATTAAAATATCATCTCAGAAGGAATTTAGGGGATGTCTAGTCTATCTCCTTGTCTGTTGGACAAGAATTAGCTGTAACTATCTCAAACAAAGGACACACAATATTAACCACTGTTTATTCTGAGTGTGCAATTCACCAGGCACCGTGTAGATGATTTGTTGTGCATGTACTATCTCATTTAATCCTCACAACAACCCAACAAAGTAGGTACTGCCATTATCCCCATTTCACAGCTGAAGAAAGGAAGGTTTATGTTCTGTGTGTCAGGACTCAACCTGAGAAATCTTTAAATTTCTTCTATTGTCTGTAAGGAAGAACACACCTTACTTTCTCTGCCTTACTGATTGAAAGGCATTAGAGTCCAGCATAGAAAGGCAGGTAGATGGTCAAGCTCATCTTCAAACACCTTACCTTGATGAAATGGGACAGATGGGGTAATCTAAAAAGTTCTTGGTGAAAGTATGAAAAGAAAAACCATGAGGCCAAACCAGAGAAGGGGAAATAACAAGTGAGGAGTAGGCTGTGTGGCTCTGGTCTAAGGTGGGAAAGTGGGAGCTGGGAGGTGCGGGGGGCAAGTCTCTTACCCAGAAGTGAACTGAATAAGATTCATAAGGTTGCAGGAATCTGGGCTAGCACCATCCTTGAAGACTAACAGCCAATATCAAGCCTGCCTAAGAGTGCAGACGAAGCACTCAGCAAATTTAGTTTTACTTACAGCCTCGTGAGCCAGGATTGGTAATTCTCTGTGGTGTCTTTTAGTGGGAAAAGCAAAACAGGGATGACTGCTTTAAGTACCTTTTGGGGTAAATGGCTTTCAGACACTGGAGTTCCACGTTTTGCACCATCTCATGCGTCAGCCCCTTCTCTCTGCTGGCATTTCAGAGATGGGTGGGCACCCCTGGGTTGCAGCTGGTACAGCACCTCAGCTAGCTACTAGCTTGCATATCTAGCATTTATTGCTTTAGGTGTTCAAAAATAAATCACATCTTTAAAAGGTCAGTGTGGTTTATACTAACTATGTGAGCAATGAAAATGACAGTCTGGGGCAAGCTTATTTATTATTCTTCAAATGAGAAAAGTAATATTGCCTCATTGCAGAGAACTGGGAAAGAAAATGGCTCATAACCTCATCACCATGATCCCGTTCAAGACTGTGCTGTGCGCTTCTTCAAGAGGTTGATGCTGTTTGTTTTCTCTTTTTCCTTCAAAGCACAGCGTTTATGAGGAATGATCTTTAGGACTGTGTTTGCAATAGATCTAGGAGAAAGAAATGCATTTGTTAGAAGAGGCAACTCACCAATTCAGGTGTACTAGCAGCATTTTGAAAGTTGCTAACACGAAGCTGGAGTTGCCTCCCCACCAGAGGGTTAGTTTAGCCTGTGCGTGTGGCCCGATTCATCCTGTGGTGAGACCCAAGAACGGTGCTCTTGTTACTCTTATTCTTCAGGTGCAGTGAATTGTCCTTGTTCAGTTGCATAGGATTATCCAGCAGAAAATCCTCACTGGAGTTGGAAAATTGGAGGGGTCTGAATGTACCAAAATCAGATTTATAGAGAGACAGGAAGACATCCTGAGATGCTTTGCACGTTGAAGTTAAACATGTGAAGAGAGAGAGCTGATTGGCAACTGAAAATAGATGTAACCTGTTACTCCCATGGACTTCATCCTTCTCTATTCAATCACTATTGTCTACAACTCAAACATCCATTCACTCAACAAATGCTTATTAAGGAACAGTATGTATCAGCCACCATGCTTGGTGCTGCATATGTGATGGCAAGCAAGACGGATATGGCTTCTTCCGTCTTGGGGCTTATAATCCACTGAAATTAGCCTCGTGCAGTGAGCCACAGATCATCCCCACAGTGCATGGGTGGGAGAGTGGGGGCCAGCGCCCGGTGAATGACCGTCAACAATATTTTGTCTTGCACATCACATCTGTGTTCATTCTCACTGACATGCTTCCTTTTGCTCTCAACTGATTTAAGTGCTATGTCATGGGCATGATTTTTTAAAATGCTTTACTGAAGTTCATCTAGGAGTTTAATAGTATCTGGTCTTACGTTTAGTTCTTTAGTCCATTTTGGGTTTATCTTTGTATACGGTGTTGGAGAATGTTCTAATTTCATCCTTTCACATGTAGCTGTCCAGTTTTCCCAGCACCACTTATTGAAGGGACTGTCTTTTCTCCATTGCATATTCTTGCTTCCTTTATCGTAGATTAATTGACCATAAGTGCGTGGGTTTATTTCTGAGCTTTCTATCCTATTCCATTGATCTATATGTCTGTTTTTGTGCCGGTACCATACTGTTTTGATTTCTGTAGCTCTGTAGTATAGTCTGAAGTCAGGAAGTGTGATTCCTCCAGCTCTGTTCTTCTTCCTCAAGATTGTTTTGGCTATTCTGGGTCTTTTGTGTTTCCATACAAATTAAAAATTTTTTTGTTCTAGTTCTGTGAAAAATGCCATTGGTAATTTGATGGGGATTACATTGAATTTATAGATTGCCTTGGGTAGTTTGGTCATTTAACAATATTGATTCTTTCAGTCCAAGAACATGGTATATCTTTACATCTGTTTGTGTCTTCAATTTCTCTCATCAGCGTCTTATAGTTTTTGGAGTATAGGTCTATTGCCTCCTTAATAAGTAGTTTATTTCTAGGTATTTTATTCTTTTTGATGTGATGGTAAATGGGATTGTTTCTTTAATTTCTCTTTCTGATATTTCGTTTTTTAGTGTATAAAAATGAAACAGATTTATGTATATTCATTTGTATCCTGCAGCTTTACTGAATTCATTGAGGAGCTCTAGTAGTTTTCTGGTAGTGTCTTTGGGATTTTCTATGTATAGCATCATGTCATCTTCAAACAGTGACATGACAGTTTTGCTTCTTTTCCAATTCAGAGTGTAGGGGCTCACAAACAGATGCCTATCTGGAGCAGGCAGGTAGCAGAAATTAGAAATCAGGATGGCATATTTAAATACATAGGGATATTCTTCCCCTTCTCAAAGAATTACACCCTTTAAAAAATGTGTAGCTCTCTTGGTCTGCATTTTGTTTTCCTTCTTTGATAGAGACATGAATTCAGAGAAATAGCTGTCTGCTAATCAGAAACACCACAGAGCAAATGTGATGATAAAACACAGCAGGCACTTGGTGTCAAGGTCGGGGAGATGATCTGGAATGTTGAGGTCAGTGTTGAACTGGAAATTACACACCGCATCTAAAAGGAACAGCCACCTCCCAATGCCACCTTATTCTTAGAAAAAGCCAGAGATGTAGATTTTTAAGTGGGGGAACCTCCTGATACTTAAATATTGACTCAATCTTTATGCACTTTTCAAACAAAATACATGGTCAGGGTGAATTCAACCTTTCACACCAGTTGGTAACTTCTTGAATAAGGAGTCTAAGAGATGTTTTCTGTAGCCACAAATATTCTACAAGGTTTGGGAATGTGATTTTGGTAATTTCCAAAAAAAAAGAAAATCACATTACCAAATGACAGGTTTACCAAATCCAGTTCATTAGAAATCCACTTGCCAACAGCAGTTGGTGGGCTTTCCCTTAAATGTAGTGTGACCAAAGGCCACTGTGATGGATTGGCAGAAGCCCGTGTGAACCCAGCCACACGTTGATGAGTTCACGTGGGCATACCTGTGAGTCTCCTGTGACACTTAACCCATTTGAGAAAGCAAATCTGTGCCATGCATTAAAGTGGGAAGCCAACCCAGTGTTTAGGAAATCCTTGGCATTTGTGGTACTTTACATCGCAATTTAAAATATTCAAGGCATTATCCTCTTGAAAAGCCATGGTCTCAAACCAGAGAAACTTTATACCCTTTGATCAGGGTCATAGCATTGCACCATCCCAGGGGGCACCATTAACATGGATTTCCTGTGCTCAGGGGCGCCGTTCACCTAGACTGCCATATATATTGTATCTCCCTGGGGTCGACCACTCAGCAGTTTTGCTTGGAGCGTGGCAATACGCTTGTTCACAGAAACGCTCTTGCAGCGAACGGGTTATTAATTACCACTTGGTAAAGCGATCATTTGGTAAATTTTCAATAAATTGCTTATTAGGCATTTTTATTTCTAAGGGATTGGCCTGTTTTCATCTCTCTAAAATGTCATTGTTTCTAACATTCTTCACTCAAAACATATTTATGGAGACCCTTTTATGTGCCAAGCACTTGGGAAGGTTCTATGCTCAGAGACCTAATTCCTGCCTTTATGGAACTTACATTCTAGAGGTTGCGTGAGAATTCCTTACCCCATTACTGAGGCTCTTCCACCTCACTCCTCCACCAATACCCTGCTCACCCTCCACTTTGTTCCTACAACCACTTACTCAACACACTTAAACTATATTGCTAAGTATGGGCTAGGATGGTGATGGGAAGCCCTCAACCTCCTTCCTTTAAGATAATGATTTCTTATGGAAAATTGCTCTTAAGACAGGTCTTTAAGTTATATACAGTTGTGGGTTTTTTTTTTTTTTTTTTTTTTTTTTTTGCGGTACGTGGGCCTCTCACTGTTGTGGCCTCTCCCGTTGCGGAGCACAGGCTCCGGACGCGCAGGCTCAGCGGCCATGGCCCATGGGCCCAGCCGCTCCACGGCGTGCGGGATCTTCCCAGACCGGGGCACGAACCCGTGTCCCCTGCATCGGCAGGCGGACTCTCAACCACTGCGCCACCAGGGAAGCCCCATATACACTTTTTAACCACATGGTTTTGGGTCCTTACCAGGCATCCTCCTGAGCTCTTGCACCAGTGATGCCTTTTAAGATCATGCCTGTGATGTGGATGTGACTAATGTTGGAAACAACCAAGAAGTGGACATTGGAAGGGCAGCTCTCATGATTTCAGTGGGTGGTTATTACAAGTGAACGAGTGACATGTTAGTAAAAGTGGAAAGAGCGTTGAACCAAGGCTAAAAATATCTGAATCTGAGATTGAATGTCCCCGCCAGTGACACACCAGTCATCTGGGTGTCTTGGCTGCACTGGTCTTCCTCCAGTCCTTCTTTTTTAAAATATTTATTTTATTTATTTGGTTGTGCCGGGTCTTGGTTGTGGCAGGCGGGTTCCTTAATTGTGGCACGTGAACTCTTAGTTACAGCATGCATGTGGCATCTAGTTCCCTGACCAGGGATCAAACCCCGGGCCTCCTGCATTGGGAGCACGGAGTCTTAACCACTGCGCCAGCAGGGAAGTCCCTGTCTTCCTCCAATCTTCATATTCCTCATCTTCCATGTGAGAATAAGAGCTGCTGTGTTCCTTCTTAAGCCTCCTCCTCTGATCACGTGATATAATGGGTGATAAGATACTCTGTACATGACAAATCATGTTAATGTAAAGGGTTATTGCTTTTGTTGCCATTCCTATTATGAAATCTGGCCTCTAGGAGTAATTTGAATTCGTTAAGAGCATAGGCTATGGAGCCAGACGGTCTCGGTTTGAGTCCTAACTGTAACACTTCCGATCTAGCTGTGTGACCTTGGGCACATTACTTACCCTCTCTGATGATCAGTGGTTTCTCCTTGCGATGGGGCTGTATTAGTACCTCTCTCAGTGGATTGCTGTGAAGATACTGAGATAACGTGGGCAAAGTGCATGTGAGAGTCCCTGGCCCATCGTAACTGTGCCACAAATGGCAGCTATTGATGTTGTTGGTGTTCTTCTGTTATCCAGGGTGTGCATTGCTTTGTTATTCTTTTCTTCCCCTTTTATCATTCTGGTGTTTCCAGCTCTTCAAGTTTGCTGCCCTCTTAGAAGTACTATATTTCTGTGGCTGTCAGGACCTGTCTAAAAACTGTGCACGGAAGATCATGTTATGGTGGTGAAGACGTTCTCTCTCCCATCATCCCAAATATTGATTAATTTATCCTTCCGCAGATAGCACTTATTATATAAGCTTTGATTACACATTTAATGAACTGTTGTAAAAGTCCTTTTAAAATTGTATTGTCATTGTAACTTTCCATCGTAACTTCCTTCCAGTACAGAATACTGTGTCTAGTCCACTGAGAATGAACTTAGAATGCTCCTATGACTTGGATTGGCTTTAAAAACTATGGGTGATTGAGGCTTAATGCCATGTAACAACTCTCCTAGATTCTGGGAGCGAATCCAAGTCTGGTAATGCTATTAAGGAAAGGGAGAGGCATATGTATTTGAATGTATGGGGTGGTATCTCGAAGGGGACAAGATGGGGATATTTCCACCTTGGTATATGGCAGAAGGGGAGATACAGGAAAGAGATAGGAGTTGTAGGGTTCCCATCCCAAACTTCTCTTTGTTCTGCTCCATCACTCGCAGAGTAGGTGGTTGTGACCTTGTGTGAGTTATGTAATATGTAAGGGTCTTAACACCATCATTTCCTGCTTCACGTGAATCGGAGAGTCTGGAGTGTCCCTTACCTGCAGGGCTCCAGCTTTTCCCTAAACATAACCAGTCGGCGAAGCCTCTACTAAGCCACGAGGAACACTTGGTACATTTGCAGAGAACTCCTTTTGTGTGCCAAGCATTGGACTGCGTGTTCCTATGAGCAAAACAGGAGTGATCCTCAGGGAGCTGCAAGTCTAGAGGGGAAGAGAAACATGGACGACAGAAATGCACAATGAATGCATGATTGAAATGGAGACAAATACTCTAAAGGAAAAAGAAATGTTTCTTTGAGATAAAACAGCAAATGGATCGGACTGCGCTGGTTAAGAAGATCATTTATTTATGAACAGGGATGCTTTTTTAATGATTTACTCCCCTCTGAATGAAGAATGTATTAAATATAAAAAGCAAGAGAAACGTTTTTATGGAAAGCCAGAGTTTTAGGGAAACGATTCTTGAAAGTTCTAAAGGGACGATGCCATAGGTGGCACCATGCTTTCAGTGCCTTCTGATGTGAAAATGCTACTTGTTTTCCTTTTTAATACCAATCTATTAATGTAAAAGTATAAGAGGAGATAATCAAAGATATTTTCTCCATTTGGAGAAACCAAGAAATACAAATCTAAGTACCCGTAATGCCTGTTAGATGTATGTTTGTCACAGTTTAAAGCCACTGAGAGGGAGATTTTATTTACTTTCCCAGCATCCTGGTCTAAGAAGCTGGATTTTAAATGAATGTAGAACATAGTGTTCCTTTGCCCTGGGTATTTAAAAATAGACCAAGAATTTCGCCTAGGGTATCTTTCAGATACACTTTAGCGGACCTGATGACGATGATGGCTCTTCCCAGGATGGATTTAAATCTGAAATGAAATGAAAATTTAACAAGGTGAGTTTGTTCGGGTTAAAAGCGCCTACCCCTTTCAGCTCATCCAAGATTGTTCCTGGTTGGACAGTTTCCCAAGACAAGCTGGGCTGGTTCCCTAGCAGCTATAATGGTCAGTAAAGCCAAACTCCATTCTGGAGTTCAGGTCTCTGTTAACTATTTTTTTCTGGCAAGACTGGAAACGTGAATTTGCCTACCTATTATGTCGGGTAGGTTTGACCTGGCATATTTTTACACTAGGATGCTGCTGGGCTTAAGATGAAAGTTTTTTGTTTTTTTCTTCCCCTTTTGAATGTTTTAGGGACCCAGCAGTTTGCTGCTCTCTGCTGCCCCCTGTTGCTTTTGAAAGGGAACATCTGGGTTTCCACTCAGTGATTCTTAAAATAATCCTTGCCAAGAGCTTCATGTGAGGTTGAATGTTGGGTTTCTCATTTCATGTGAGGGTCTGATCTGTGAAACTGACTTTTAAGTGAAAGCTGAGCTAAATGATGAAGAAGGCACCTAGCAACAGCAGGAGTCCCAGAGTTAAAGGACAAGAAGGAAGTGGACGACTGTGAGAGCCCATCTCCAGCTGGCCCTGTCCAGCTGCTTGCAGATATGCTTTGCTGCTTTAGGGTCCTGGTCCTTGGCTCCTTATATCCGGGCCCCAGAATTAGGTTCGGCTAAACAAATACCCTCAAGGTCCCACTGTATTTCAGGTCCTGTGCTAGCTGCTGGGGTTTCCAGGAAGGAGATAATAGAGCGTTAATACTTTGAGTTCTGGAGTCAGATAATGGCTTGGAATTTGAGCTTCATCTCTTGCCAGTTGTGACTTGGATAAATTACTTAAACCCGCTAAGGCTTAGTTTCTGTATCTGTAAAATGGGAATTATAGTAGTTGATGCATGGGTTGTTGTGAGAAGCAAGGAGATCATTGAAATGGCATTATTTATCATTTGTTGTTCACATGCTAATGTCAGGGCATTTAAAGAAAATTTTTTTAGAGTATAGTTGATTTAAAATGTTGTGTTAGAGAAATCTCTTGCATTCCTATACACTAATGATGAAAAATCTGAAAGAGAAATTACGGAAACACTCCCATTTACCATTGCAACAAAAAGAATAAAATACCTAGGAACAAACCTACCTAAGGAGACAAAAGACCTGTATGCAGAAAACTATAAGACACTGATGAAAGAAATTAAAGGTGATACAAACAGATGGAGAGCTATACCATGTGCTTGGATTGGAAGGATCAACATTGTGAAAATGACTATACTACCCAAAGCAATCTACAGATTCAGTGCAATCCCTATCAAACTACCAATGGCATTTTTCACAGAATTAGAACAAAAAAGTTTCACAATTTGTATGGAAACACAATAGACCCCAAAGAGCCAAAGCAATCTTGAGAAAGAAAACAGAGCTGGAGGAATCAGGCTCCCTAACTTCAGACTATACTACAAAGCTACAGTAATCAAGACAGTATGGTACTGGCTCAAAAACAGAAATATAGATCAATGGAACAGGAGAGAAAGCCCAGAGATAAACCCACACACATATGGTCACCTTACCTTCGATAAAGGAGGCAAGAATATACAATGGAGAAAAGACAGTCTCTTCAATAAGTGGTGCTGGGAAAACTGGACAGCTACATGTAAAAGAATGAAATTAGAACACTCCCTAACACCATACACAAAAATAAACTCAAAATGGATTAAAGACCTAAAATGTAAGGCCAGACACTATCAAACTCTTAGAGGAAAACATAGGCAGGACACTCTATGACATAAATCACGGAAAGATCCTTTTTGACCCACCTCCTAGAGAAATGGGAATAAAAACAAAAATAAACAAATGGGATCTCATGAAACTTAAAAGCTTTTGCACAGCAAAGGAAACCATAAACAAGATGAAAAGACAACTCTTAGAATGGGAGAAAATATTTGCAAACAAAGCAACTGACAAAGGATTAATCTCCAAAATATACATGCTGCTCATGCAGCTCAATATCAAACAAACAAACAACCCAATCCAGAAATGGGCAGAAGACCTAAACAGACATTTCTCCAAAGGAGATATACAGATTACCAACAAACACATGAAAGGATGCTCAACATTACTAATCATTAGAGAAATGCAAATCAAAACTGCAATGAGATATCACCTCACACCGGTCAGAATGGCCATCATCAACAAATCTACAAACAATTAATGCTGGAGAGGGTGTGGAGAAAATGGAACCCTCATGCACTGTTGGTGGGAATGTAAATTGATACAACCACTATGGAGAACAGTATGGAGGTCCCTTAAAAAAACTAAAAGTAGAACTACCACATGACCCAGCAATCCCACTACTGGGCATATACCCTGAGAAAACCATACTTTAAAAAGAGTCATGTAACCCAATGTTCATTGCAGCTCTATTTACAGTAGCCCAGACATGGAAGCAACCTAAGTGTCCATCGACAGATGAATGGATAAAGAAGATGTGGCACATATATACAATGGAATATTACTCAGCCATAAAAATAAACAAAATTGAGTTATTTGTAGTGAGGTGGATGGACCTAGAGTCTGTCATACAGGGTGAAGTAAGTCAGAAAGAGAAAAACAAAAACCGCATGCTAACACATATATATGGAATCTAAAAAAAAAAAAAAGGTTCTGAAGAACCTAGGGGCAGGACAGGAATAAAGACGCAGATGTAGAGAATGGACTTGAGGACATGGGGAGGGGGGAAGGGTAAGCTGGGACGAAGTGAGAGAGTGGCATGGACATGTATACACTGCCAAACGTAAAATAGATAGCTAGTGGGAAGCAGCCGCATAGCACAGGGAGATCAGCTCGGTGCTTTGTGGCCCCCTAGAGGGGTGGGATAGGGAGGGTGGGAGGGAGACGCACGAGGGAGGAGATATGGGGATGTATGTATATGTATAGCTGATTCACTTTGTTATATAGCAGAAACTAACACGCCATTGTAAAGGAATAATACCCCAATAAAGATGTTAAATAAAGTAAAATAAAATAAAACAGAATGTTGTGTTACTTTCTGCTGTACAGCAAAGTGAATCAGTTATACGTACATCCACTCTTTTTTAGATTCTTTTACCATATAGGTCATTACTGAGTTCTGAGAAGTGTTCCCTGTGCTATCCAGTAGGTCCTTATTAGTTATCTATTTTATATATGGGTGTATACGTCAGTCCCAATCTCATGTCAGGGCATTTTTCAGCACTGTCCTTCCATTATCTTTTGAATCCTCACAACATTCCTATGAACTATGTCAGATGATCATCCCTATTTTACAGGTGAGAAAGTAGAAATTTCAAAAGATGAAGGAATATATGCAAGGTTAAGCATAATATATACCAAGAGTTTCGTTGTTGTTTTCCTTTGGGCTGCACGCAGCAGAAAACCCACTGAAAGAGGCTTGTCTTATACAGGAGTTATTGTCTCACTTTATGATTCCTGAAGATAAACAGCTTCACAGTTGCTAACATTAGCAGTGCAGTGATTTCACCAAGAGTCCTATGTGCTGAGACTTCCCTGGTGGCACAGTGGCTAAGAATCTGCCTGCCAATGCAGGGGACACGGGTTTGAGCCCTGGTCCGGGAAGATCCCACATGCTGTGGAGCAACTAAGCCCGTGCGCCACAACTACTGAGCCTAGGCTCTAGAGCCCGCAAGCCACAACTTCTGAGCCCACGTGCCACAACTACTGAAGCCCACGCGCCTAGAGCCCATGCCCCACAACAAGAGAAGCCACTGCAGTGAGAAGCGTGTGTACCGCAACGAAGAGTAGCCCCTGCTCGCTGCAACTAGAGAAAGCCTGCGTGTAGCAATGAAGACCAAATGCTGCCAAAAATAAATAAATAAATTTATTTTAAAAAATGAAAGAGTCCTGTGTGCTTCATATCTTTTTATCTCCCCACCCTCAGCCTATAGGCTCTCAGGTTTGCCTCCTCATAGTGAAGATGGCTGCCACAGCTCCAGGCATCACGTCCTCATACAACCACATTCAAATACAACAAAGACACTTCTCACTTTCAAATCATGGGGAAGCCCTCAGCAAATGTCCTCTTAATCTCATTAGCCAGATTTGCATCACATGCCCATGCCTAAACCAATCACTGGCAATGGGGATGGAATGATCCATGCTTGGGTTAATCAGAAGTGGCTCTCTGGGAAGGGACCACCTTCTCTGAGCACACAGAGGGCGATCACTCAGTACTGGGTCTGAGACAGGTAAAAAGAACACTCTGGGGAAAGGCTGCTTAGTTGGCAGCCAGCAGGATCTACCCCACTTAGCTGGATCCATCAAGGCTAACTCAAGATCAGGCATTTTGGCCCAAGAGCCCATATCCCATGGATGGTGTATGAAGCGCTTAGCTCAGAGCCTGGCACGTAGCAGTCCCTCTCTGCAGGTCACCCAGTGTTGCGGGAATTCTGCTTACCTAATTGCTGTTCTCAAGAGGGGGAAGCAGACACATAAGAAAGTAATTTTATGATATGCAGAATGTGTTGTGCCAGTTGTAGTCACAGACTTTTATATTCACAGGTTCTATCAGTTTTAAGACACTGGCCCCTAGAGCAGCTATTTATTTATTTATTTAACATCTTTATTGGAGTATAATCGCTTTACAGTGGTGTGTTAGTTTCTGCTTTATAACAAAGTGAATCAGTTATACATATACATATGTTCCCATACCTCTTCCCTCTTGCGTCTCCCTCCCTCCCACCCTCCCTATCCCACCCCTCCAGGCGGTCACAAAGCACTGAGCTGATCTCCCTAGAGCAGCTATTTAGATTTGATTTTTGTTTCAAACTAGGTGTTGGTTCTGCTTTCTTGACCTCTTTGGTCTAGATCCTTAAACTCCAAAGAATCCCTCTCCATTCACCTCCTTTCCTCTGTAATCCCAGTGTCAGCAGAAATGATTCAGTGGAAACCTATGACTTTATTTGGAGGATGGGTCAAAAGGAAATCCCCCAAAGGATCTTGGGGCATTTTCCTTTTGACTTCAGTGTTCAAAATGATGTCACATTTTAGAAAATGAGTAGAAGTCCAGTCGAGTACAGTGGTTAAGATGTCGTAGCTTTGCCACTTGATACCTTCTGACCTTGAACAAGTTAATTAATCCCCTGGGCCTCAGTTTTTCCATCTGTAAATGGGGCTAATAATACCTCCCCCCCGAGGGTGTTCTGAGAAGTGACAGAGATAATATTTAAGTACTTTTGCATGATGTCCAGAAATTTACCATGTTCAATAACCCTCCCTGGGGCTTCCCTGGTGGCGCAGTGGTTGAGAGTCCTCCTGGCGATGCAGGGGACACGGGTTTGTGCCCCGGTCCGGGAGGATCCCACATGCCGCGGAGCGGCTGGGCCCGTGAGCCATGGCCGCTGAGCCTGCGCGTCTGGAGCCTGTGCTCCGCAACGGGAGAGGCCACAACAGCGAGAGGCCCGCGTGCCGGCAAAAATAAATAAATAAATAACCCTCCCTATTATCATTTCTGAGTCTCTTCACCTTCAAAGGGCAAGGACCCTTTCTAAAATAAATTGGGGGCACAGTGGCAAAGTGAGCTTGTTCTCACCATATTTCTGTGATTATTGGTCTGGATTACTTGGCTGGGGCTAAGGTCAGACACTGAAGGCTGTCGCAGGGGGCCCTGCCTGGGGAAACATCAACTTTCTTCTGCCTATGCACCTGGGGATTCTACAGAGGGGGCGTCCGAGACACGGAGGAACTAATTCACTCTGACCTTGAACTGTTTATTTGACTTGAAGTGGTTAATGGCCAGATAACCACTCTGAGTTGATATCTCAATTTCTTCTATGTTTCCTGTGAGTCAAAAAGAAAAAAGTTGATAGTGATCAGAATTCATTTACAGAAGTGGTTTCCTTTTCCCCAGTCCGCTTGTCAGAATTCACTCTCTCCTTGGCTTGCTTGCTTCCACCTGTTCAAATATATTTCAGGCGCAGGGCTAGGGGCTGGGCGAGAATGGCGAACGCTTCATTCATGGACTTATTGTCACCCGTCATGCATGTTCTTCCCCCATAATCTTCCGATCCAGAACCCCTCCTACTGGGAGACCTGCCCATTTAGTTCATACGAATTTCTTGGTCAGAAGTCTAACTTTCAGGCTCTAACTGGGTTTTGGGATGTGCTTGGTTCATTCCCTCTGAGAAGCTGAACACGGGCAGCCTGAGCAGTGCACTGAGTGTGTGTGTGTGTGTGTGTGTGTGTGTGTGTGTGTGTGTGTGTAGGTGGTAGATACAGTAGGTCTCAAATCCCACCCTCCCCAAGAGCTGGTGCCTTGCCCGCGATGTTCAGTCTCCCTGAACTTCCATCTCATCCTTTGTAAGGCAGAAGTGCTGATTCTTACCTAATAATAACATGCACATTTATTGGATTTGAATTCTGAGATTGAATTGTTGGAAATGAGCCATTATGTGCCATTTGCCGTGCCGCGTATCTTCCAAGTGTTACGGCCCTGTGCAGCCTGCACTCCAGATTCTTCCCGCAGGTGCTCTGCTGCCTAGACTTAGTCTACAGAGTGTTTAATCCACTCGGAGGGATCAGTGGTGAACTCGCTTTTCCTGTCCCATCTGATACTGCTTGCGACAACAGCATCCCAGTTCATTGAGCACGGAATGTTCTTTGGATTTCTGCTTAAACATGAACGAAGAGTGAGTGTAGAATCTTTGGTCTCTGACGTGGGACCCTCACTTGGCTGAGCATAAGATACTCGGTGGGGGGTGGGGGTGGGGGTGGGTGGGTCATCTTCATGGTATCTGAATATACATCAGGGAGATCATCTCCTGTTTTCCAGTAAAAGATGGTGTTTTGAAGAGCACCATCTTTCCATGTTGGACCTAAATACATGTCTAAATCCATTCCATCATCTTGCACAAAAGAGACATTTGGCAGGTATTTATTAAACTGAATTGAATAATGCTCGAGTCCTCTTCCCTAAAGCACCGTTCAGCTGAGTGTAACACAAAAGAGACAGTGGATCATCATTCATTCTGGCTGAGCAACTTTCCTCGTTAAAGTCTTTCTGACGTTCGTGGAAAGACCAGGTAGAATCGCCAGGAGGACACTAATCTGGGAACTGAGTTGCAAAGCTGTAGCAGCAAAACGTGCGAGAGGAGCCCTTCTAGTGCCAGGCAGGTACACACTTAGTGGTGATGTGGAGAGAAAAGTACAGACGTCCAAAGCGCCCCAAAGGGAAAGAGGCAAATTTGACAGAAATCCAATTTCTGTCACCAGATTTAGATTATGAGATGACAGGATAGATTTATGAGGATAGATTGACTCTCCCTGGGTATTATGACTTTGGAACTGCTGCCAGGTGAAAAGTGGCACATTTTTAGGGGAATTTAGATCCAAGGAAAAGGCTTTTCCTTAGGCAGGAATTAAAACATCCACCGATCCATATTTTTGTGCATACAGACACACATGCACAGGCAAGCTTTTAATTAACTGAGAAGTTTTGACTTAATAGCCATGTTTGTATAGATAGTATAAATATGACAAAAGGAGTTCAAAAATCAGCTGTGATTCCAACATCCACAGATAACAATTGCTAACACATTTTAGCCTTTTTTCTTTACATGTCCATACATATTTGCAAATTTGGGATCACCGTTAAGTTGCTTTGTTTTTACTTAAGATAGCATGACACTGATGTGTATAAACTGATGACTAATAAGAACCTGCTGTATAAAAAAATAAATTCAAAAAAAAAAAGATAGCATGAGCATTTCTTCATGCCCTTAAATGTCCTTCTAAGATGTAGTATTTTAAATGCCTCCTAGTGTTGCACTGTATGGATGGCGAGTAATAACTAAAGCCCCTTGTTGGGTATTTAGGTTGTTCCCCATGTAACAGCACGTGTGTGTGTCTGTGTTTAACTTTTGCTCCACCCCAAGCCAATCTTCTCAATTTCTGGACCAACCACAACAAACCTTTTCCCTGGTGAATTTCAGAGACACGGGGGTTCACATTCTTCTGAATTCAACCTGACCATCTGTAACAAGGGTCATGGAACCTAATCCTTTGATTTATTCTATCCGAAAATAGATCTCCTAGTTAATGGTTTTTGTTTCTGTTTTTTTCATTTTCATCCCGGTTGCATCAGATGGAGTATATCTTTTTTTCTTAGGAACGTTTCTGAAACTACCAAGCAATATGGAACATGTGGTCAATGAGGGTATTTTTCACAGATGCCTTTTTGTCACACAAATGGGATTAGCCAGAGACTAATTCATCTTGTACTCTGATGTGGTTTTGTAATCTTCACTTATCTATTATTAGGAGAAATTCTCTAGATGAGTCTTTCCAATGATACATGAACATACAAATTAATCATTCACGTTCCTATCCACCATCCAACTGTCCATACATCTATCTATCTGAATATCCATCCATCCAATACTTATTGAGTACCAACTCTGTGTTGGGCCATGAGTTACACACTGGGACAAAGAAGTGAACTAGGTTGCATCCTTTTAGCAAAAGCTTGCAATGTGACGGCACTCACATTTTAATGCTGGGTTCTTTATGCTGAGGTTCAAGGCATTTTGGGGGATCCATGAAACTTCTGAAATTATTTGTGAACTATATTATGTTATATGTAAAACCTTTATGATTGTAGATTTGTGAAAATGGGGTCTGATTCTTCAGATACTTAAAACGCTCCATGATCCTGAAAAGACACTGATATTTAGGACTAATTATTGGAAGAGACCACCAGGTGATCAGTTGTAACACGGTGTGAGAATTGCTAAAGTTGAGGCATGGATTCTATGCTATAGGAGAACAGAGCTGGTAGGTCCTAATTCACTTCAGTAGCCGCATATTAAGGGGAGCTCTTTGGGGTGGTCAGGCTGAGTTCTGAAAGATGATTAGAAGGTGGATAGATGAACATATGCATTTGTTCTCGGCAGAGGGAGGGACACATGCAAAGGCCCAGAGGCTTAAGAGATTTGGATATGATCAAGAAACATTTAGTCGGTTAGATGACTAGCACCTAAATGGAGGGTCTATGGAGGAAGGGAAGGAACTGAGGGTGTAGAAATTGGTAGAGACCAGATGCTGAAAGGCATTGTAAATTCTAGACGGAAATCTGCTGGAGACCTTGAAAAACTTAAAGATTTTAAGCAGAGTGACTCCACGCATTTGTCTTTTGAATGCAGATATTTCTGGGAGGGACTCTAGCCTCAACCAGCTCATGATTAAATTAATGGTCCCCTGAGGGCTGGGTCAGGTGTGTGTTCTTGGGGACTGAGACACTTGGGGATGTGGATGTTGGAACAGGCAAGCTAAAGGTAGGTGACAACCTTGCCAACTTCAAACTTGGCAGTTTACAGAAATGGCAGAGAGCCATCACGTTGAGTCCTTCCTAAGGCACCGTCCACTTTCCATAAATCAGCTTATTTAATCCTCTTAAGAATTTACAAAGGCATAGATTGTGAATTAATTTCCTATTGCTATTGTAACAAATTACCACCATAGTGGCTTGAAAGAATACAATGTATTATGTTACAGTTCTGGAGGTCTTAAGTCCTAAGTGGGTCTCCCTAGGCTAAAATCAAGGGGTGGGTGGGGCCACACCCCTTCTGGGGGCTTTGGCTCTGGTCCATTTCCTTGCCTTTTTCAGATCATAGAGGCTACCTATGTTCCTAGGGTTCAGGGTCCTTTCAAAGCCAGCAGTGGTGTCTTGATTTCTTCTTAGGTCATATCTCCCTGATGCCGACTCCTCTGCCTCTCTCTCCTACATTTAAGGACCCTTGTGACTGCACTGGGTAATCCAGGCTAATCTCCCTATCTTAAGGTCAGCTGATTAATAACCTTAATTCCATCTACTACCTTGTTTCTCCATTTTCCTGATAAGGCAGCATAGTCACAGGCTTGGGGGATTAGGACAGTGTCATCTTTAGGAGGCCATTATTCTGTAGACCATACATTATCTCTGCTCTTCTGATTGCAGAGACAACCTCGTAGGTTAAAGTCACACAGCTATGGAGGGTCAAAACAAAGATTTGAGCCCTGATGTCTTTGGCTCCAGAGTCAGCCAGTGATAAAACGTAAACCTTGAACAAAAGTTAATGATCAAAGATACTTAGGTCTCCTCCTCCTTTTAGGTAATTTATGTTCTGTAGAGGGTTTTTAATTTGCTTTTTAAATTAGTCATCCTCCAAATTACTCACCCCCATGTTGCCATTGAAAAGTACCTGGGAAGCCTACTGTGAAATGGATCTTCGGTTTTGACCTAAGCTTTGTCCCAATGACAAAGCTAAGTTTGTAGGGGGGCAGACTGTCCCTAAATGTGCTTGCCATGGATGAGAAAGACCAGACATGTCCCTTTGGTAGCATCTTTTCTTTTTATCATTCCCTGAGTCACCATCCAAAGGAAGAGAGGTCGTTAGGGATGTGATTTTGAGAAGAGGTCCATCATCCATTCAGTTTCTTTTAACCCCAGATGGTATTTCCCAGTAACAAGGAAACACTTAGGCAAAGAGGGAACAGTTCCTATGTAAAACCTAAACCTCTTGGACTCACAGAGAAAGGTAGAATTTATCAGACTAAAAAGTCACCAAGGGAGAAACTGACATGCAGATGCTAGAATACCAACCGTAGCAAACATTCCATTGGAAGCTTGAAAGGAGTTATTTTAGGACAAATAAAAGAAAGGGCTACTTTTGAAGTAGGTAGGTCGCAGCCAAGAGCTCTGGAGTTTAACTACTTTTAGTTTCAACTCCAGGCTCTGCTGCTCCAACAGTTTAAGATCATGACACAGTGTTTTACCCTCTCCACATCTTAGTTTCCCCATCTGCAAATTGGAAATAATGATGGTATCAACCTCACAGTGTTCTTGTGAGCAAAACACCCAATGGACCGTTTGGCACATGGTAAAAGCCTGTCCATATATCTATCTATCCATCCATCCGTCCATCCATCCACCCTTCCTTCCATCCTTCCATCCACCCTTCCTTCCATCCTTCCGTCCATCTGTATTAGATCATTATCCTCATTATTAATGGAAGTTAATGACAGAAATCAGATTTAATGAGGTTTAATGATTGAGGTCTGTCCATCCATCCATCCATCCATCCATCCATCCATCTATCCATCTATCCATCTACCGTTCTTTCCATCCATCCATATTGGATATCATTATCCTTATCACTATGGAGGTGAGTAACAGAAGTCAGATTTAATTAGGTTTAAATAAACTCGAGTAGATTTGGATTCCTTTCAAAGTGAAACATTTAAAATAATTTTTTAAAGTGAATATACGAACAAGTGAAGTCAAAATGGTAAATCCTTGATAGATTTCTAAGTGAAGTAGAGGGTGTTTAGAACACCTCCGCTGTTTCTGAGAGTGATGTCAAGAAACTTAGCCAACTCACTCTTCCCACAGACTGTCCGTGCACTTTATATGGAGCAGTTTGGACCCTTGCTGTTTAGACAGCCGCCAGAGTGTTTTCACCCTTTTTTGTCTTGCTTCCTGGGTTCCTCCTCACCAAGGAGAAGGGCTGGCAGAATTGGAAGTGAGTGGAGGCACTCCTGTCTGCCATTCATTTCAGGAGGCAGACACCTCTAACGAGCTTGTACCTGATAAAGTCTCTGCCTTTGCAAGGGGCTTGGTAACCAGCCAGCACCTTACTTTACCTCTGATTAGTCCTGCTCTGAGCTTTTCTTCTGAAACTGAAAGGAAAAAGTAGAAAAAGAAAGGTGAGATATCAAAGCAAGTCCAAAACTGAGTGAGGCAGAGAGGTAGACTAATGACCTGCCTGGGTTTGGAATTGTTCCCCAGACTATCTGGTTTTCATGGTGATGCACGTGAAAGCGTATCCACTATTAGAGAGTTGGCTTGTCTCCTGACAGCGCCCTCCACCCGGCTGCAAGCAAAGCCTGGTCTCCAGTTCCTTGCCTTTGAGCTTGAGTCCCAGATCCCAGTCACCCACCCCCTAGTGGGAAAGGATTTTCGAAGAAGCCTGGCCTGCCCCAGAGCTGGCCCTTTTAGGGTGTAAGACCTTGGAGGATATGGAAACATCATCAAATGTCATTTGCCTTTGCCTCCATGTTGCCATGGAAACAGAACATGGCTTGCTCATGGTAAACGACCTTGTCATTGCTTTTGTATATGCTCTTACTTATTGTGCTGGAGTTATTTATAACCTGATGGAAGGGAGTCCCAGGAAAGCTTAATTGTTCCATGGGGGAAGGAGAAAAATTTTGCCCCAAAGAAAAGAGGTCTGAGACAAGGAAAGAAAAACAAAATGAAACGAATGAAAACACATGGATAGAACCTTCTGAAAATCACCTCCCAAATGCATTTTTGCCTTGTTTAGGACCATGGGTGCTCTACTTTATTTGTTCTCAAAATTTATTTTGGGTGTTTTATGTAGCCATTATAATATTTTCTTAAAATCTCTTTAGGACTGTTAATTCCCTTCATATCCTCTGCAGAACTTTCCCTATAGTTGGTTAATATTTCATCTAAGACTTTGGAGAACAAACGTATGGACACCAAGGGGGGAAGCGGGGGGTGGGGGGTGGGGTGGGGGTGGGGTGTGTGTGATGAATTGGGCCATTGGGATTGACATGTATACACTGATGTGGATAAAATGGATGACTAATAAGAACCTGCTGTATAAAAAAATAAATAAAATAAAATTTAAAAATTACCAACTACCATAAAACCCTAAGAAGAATGATTATACTAAAAAAAAAATTTCATCTGAGACTTTGGAATTCTAGACTGAAGCTGTTTTGTAAATTCTCTACACCTCTGATGGCCTTTGAGGAAATTCTGGATCCTTGGTTTGGAAGCTTTTGGATTCCATAAACCAACATAACCTTTTCCTAGGATTTGATGCAGTGTCATCAACTTTATTTATTTATTTTAAAATTTTTTCTTTATTTTTGGCTGTGTTGGGTCTTAGTTGCTGCACGCGGGCTCTTCACTAGTTGCAGTGAGCGGGGGCTGCTCTTCGTTGTGGTGCACAGTCTTCTCATTGCGGTGGCTTCTCTTGTTGAGGAACACGGGTGCTAGGCGTGCAGGCTTTAGTAGTTGTGGTTCGCAGGCTCAGTAGTTGTGGCTCGTGGGCTCTAGAGCGCAGGCTCAGTGGTTGTGGCGCACGGGCTTTGTTGCTCCGCGGCATGTGGGATCTTCCCGGACCAGGGCTCGAACCCGTGTCCACTGCATTGGCAGGCGGATTCTTAACCACTGCACCACCAGGGAAGTCCCATCATCAACTTTATAATTTACCAAATGAGGATGTTTCAAACCCTAACCACTGTCACTACATAGGTCCTGTAGCCTATGTAGACATGGAAGGGTTACCATCACTGTCACTTTATAAAATAGAGGATGTTATATGAGCTATAAAAAAATACTATAACAGATAATATATTTGATCATCTGCTGTGTGTCAGATACATTAACCTTACTCCTCCAGCATGGGCAGTGGGCCAGCTGCATTAGCCTCACCTGGAGAAGAGTTAGGAACACAGAGTCTCAGACCCCTCCCCAGACCTACTGAACCAGCACTTCCAGTTCACTGAGGCCTCCAGGTTATGAGAATGGGCATTAAAGTTTTAGAAGCCTTCCCCTGGAGAAATGTGACTGCAACTGTGGGACAGACCTGTCAGATTAGAATCTCTGGGGATCTCTGTGTTTTAACAGGCTCTCTAGATGACTCTTATCAACACTAAAGGATGACAAGCTCTGGCTCAAAGAGAGAGCTTTCATTATCTTCATTTGGCAGGTGAGAAAGATGAGCCAATGGGAGGACAAGTCACTTCTCTCAAGTACTTAGTAAGTGACCAGGTGAGGGTTTGAACCTAGGACCTGTGAGTCTGGAGTCCATAGCCCTAACCATTATGCTCTACTGCCACCATCCCTTTGAGCTCTGTTCTCCACTGCACTTAGCAGTCCCCAAGGCTCTTGTTTATTTATTTTCTATCTCCCCATCCAACGCATTGGAATGTAAGCTCCTTGGAAGATCGCCAGCTCGTTCACTGTTGTATTGCCATTTGATATCACTAGAACCTTTAGCAAACACCAGCCTCCCCTGGCGGGCTGGTAAACCCCATGTGGCTGGGCATCTGATTCAGCAGGTCTGGGCAGGGCTCGAGACTCTGCATTTCTGACAAGCTCCCAGGTGGTGCTGCCCCTGCTGCTGGTCTGTAGATCTTACTGGGATTAGAGAGAATTTATGCCATTTTTCAAAGGCAAAAGAAGTGTGTCTGTGTGTGGGAGGGGAGAGGTTGGCCATCGTTTACTTTGTGCCCTGGCTGCCCTTGGTCGTTGCCTGGCATTCTACACACTTTGCAAACTTTGCCTCATTAATCTTCCCCGCCCCAGGAGGGCCTGTGTGACGGACACTGGTGCCTTTATTTCACAGATGGAGAGGCAGCAGTGCTGAGGGAATGTGACAGGCCCAAGGTCACATGGTGAGTCCCCTGAATGAACCGAGAATAGAAACGTCGCCGCCTGCCGCAAAGCCCGGCTCCCCTCACCCCCGTGAACCTGCGAGCCCCTAAGCCTGCAAAGCCTCCGCATGTCCCCTACATCAGTGCCCACTTGCACTGCCTCCCAAATTAGCTTTGTCTCTTTAATCCCACCCTCAGGAGACGCAGGTTCAACGTTAGCACGCAGCACCTTTTGAGTTCCTTGAAACTTGGATTCTGGAATTATTCAAAGTCAAGAGCAGTTAATTATAGAAACATCCGTCTAACGGAAGAGCTGCTTGAGTCTTTGCTACCAGAGGCTGTCCAGGTCCTCCCTATTCTCTTTCTCTGCACGCCTTCAAGGGCTCGTGCATTTGTCCCCACTGACAAGTTGAACATTGACACACTTACTACAGATACAGATGCTCAGTCCTAGAGACCAGAATCCGTGGGGGTCGAGTCCAAGCCCCCATTTCACTAACAAGCTCCTCAGGTGGTTCTGATGCAAACGTTTCCTGGAAAATTCCTAAGTAGAGGAGGTGGACGAGCTTTCAGGAGTGCTAGTAGCTCTCTTCCCAGATACGTGGTAAACAGTCAGGAGGGATGGGGCTTGGGGTAGGGGGAGGGCTTGGACTGCATTCTGTAAGCCGCCTTCTGTGGTTCTCGTAGGACACGATTTAAATCAACAGAGGATGGATTGCGTAGGCGGGTTCCTGGTTCTTCATTAGGCAGAGAATGTTTCTCCATCTGGTTGAGAGTCTGTCGCATTGTATGACTCTAGTGGGCGATGTATTTTGGAATTTACATAAAAGAAAATTTGGTTTAACACATTTTACTTTTCTCATTAGCCAGCACTCTTCTGGAAGAATGGAAAAGTCCATTTGGTTGAGTCAAAATGGAAACTGGCCATTGTAAATGTTAATATGGTCCACCTTTCTTTTTGGTTTTTTTGAGTTGATCCATAGTGTTGGTCTGCTTTTTGGCTTGATGTTAATTGGAATATGGGCTATGGGAACCCAAGCTACAGTAAAATTGGCATCTGGTTTGGTCCTGTAGCCTATGTAGACATGGAAGGGTTAGTTCTGACTGCCTCCATGGTCATTCTAAGTATCTAGTCAACTTGAATATATGATTCCATTCATATGAAATATCCAGAATAGGGAAATCCATAGAGGAAGAACGCATATTAGTGGTTGTCAGGGTCTGGGAGAGGGGGAGAATGGGGAGCAACTGCCTAAAGAGTTTGTGGTTTCCTTTCGGGGTGCTGGCAATGTTTTGAAACTAGATAGAGGTGGTGGTTGTTCAATGTTGGGAATGTACTGAATCTCACTGGATTGTTAACTTCAATATAGTTAATTTTATGTTATGTGACTTTCACCTCAATAAAAAATGGTAATAATAAAGCCATACAACAAATAAGAACAAAACAAACTAACCCCATGTGGCACATCCTTACCTTTTCTCAAAGCGTTCACCCTAATTTAAGGGACCATTAATAACAGATCTTCTCTTTTGCTTCCATATAAAAGGAGTTCTTCTCCCTTTGCCTCATTTATCCTCATATTCAATAATAAAACGTATGAATCATCATCTGTACAGGCAGGTGGTGTAACTTAGCATCGCTTAGGATTCAGGAGGCATCTTTAGGTA
Organism: Phocoena phocoena; assembly: GCF_963924675.1. Lineage (NCBI taxonomy): Eukaryota > Metazoa > Chordata > Mammalia > Artiodactyla > Phocoenidae > Phocoena > Phocoena phocoena. The sequence goes on along the minus strand of NC_089233.1, from coordinate 33,261,509 downwards.
GGGAAGGATGTGTGGAAGACTTGGGAGGGTTGGGGAGGGCATATTATAAAACAAAACAGACTTGAATGTGAGGGATCCTCTAAGATAGTCAACTTCAGGTTAATCAAAATGGGAAGCAGGTGTTGTCTTTTCACGCTATTCTAATATGATACTTTGGTCAATCTAGGCCCCCTCCACCCCCTCCCCCTCAACCCCTCTTACACACACCTTGCAGTAAATATACTTTGATTGACAGTGTATTTGAAGTTCAAAGTAATCAGTTCAAATTCATTTTATTCTTATATAATAATGGATATTTATTGAGTCCCTACTACAGATCCCAAACTTGACACGCCTTACCTACTTTGTGTTTCTGCAACACCATGATTCAGGGACTGTTATTATCTCAGTTTTTTAAATAAAGAGGCAAGACTCAGTGATCTGAATGAATCGGCCCAAGTTAACAAAGCCAGCAAAAATAGCAGGGCTGCAGTTAGAGCCCTGGGTGATCCGAACCCCAAAGCCATTACTCTTGACATTTCAGTCTTCTTTGGAGGTCTCTGATGAAGAGTTCTTGAGGGATAGCTATATGGCCAGACTTCCCTACACGCACACAGTGGGCTTTCTGCTTAAAATGATCAACCTTGTATTTTAAGGTGTGGGTTCCTCCTAAAGAGTTTTAGGGTCAGACAGCTCGGTTCAACTCCAGTTCTACCACTTACCAGCAGTTTGACCAAGCTCTACAAAACTATCTTTGCCCATTTTTTTCCTCTGTAAAATGGGCATAGTAATGACTTCCTAGCCGGGCTCTTACAAGAATTCAGAGGTGATTTCTCTGGGAATACCTGAGACTGCTCAGTCCCCAGGGCTCACCCTTCTCAGGCCTTGAATCAGTGGCCACCGTCAGTCAGTGTAGGATTCTGGGTCTCGAATCCTCTTTCTCTGCTGAGTAATGGTCTGTAGACAATTGCAGAAATTAGGGAGCATTTGCCTGAACACAATAGCCTCATCGTGAACCAAGAAGTTCTTAATATCCACATAGGAATCTAGTTTTTGTCACAAAGCAGCTATGAAACGGCTTTCTTTTGGTGAAACTATTTTTTTTTTAATCCTCTGCTTTTCAAAACAGCATTTTTACAGTCCCCAAGCTGATTCTCCCCGAATCCCGCACACAGTCCACACCCTCCCTTGGCCCCGTCTGCCTGGGCAGTGGGACCTGCAGGACCAGGGTGGCCATTCCTGGGAGGTGATTGTTCTGCCAGGGTTAAGTACCTGGAATAGCCTGGCCTCTGGGAGGCCCAGCATATGAGGTGATTGTTTCGCCTTGAGCACATTCTTTGAGAGATCCACATTTCTAATAATTAAGAGCCAAGACGCTGAGGCTGTTGAACTGGCTGCCTGTTGTTTTCTACGAGTGTGGCGGAATGGCCTGATTTCATTTCCTCATAATTAAAGTATTCCGAATAGCAGTGTGAGTTTTGACCTGAAAGAAGTTATTAGGATAATCTGCCTTTTTCCAGCAAAATGATACACCCAGAAATGCATTTAGTTAAAACCTCTGGTGAGAAAGGTTTTTTTCTCTCCCTCCTTTTTCCCTCCCTCCCTCCCTCTTGCCTTCCTCTCTCCCTCTTTCCCTCTTAGAAATGTGCTGAGACCTCATTAGGCCTATAGTAAGGGTTCATTCATTATTCTGAGACGTGAACTATAACGCTGTATAAAAACTGCATTAAGTGATCTGACTGAAGTTGGTGCCTCAGTGTCTGCCCCTCTAAATCTTAGAAGGGCTCAGTGTGAAAGAATGCAAATCATCAAATTGTAGGTGAACTGTTGAGGCTGTCTTTTTCTGCATAAGAAAAGTTTCCTTTCAGGCAAGTAGATCTGGATGAAAAGCTTAAGGATAATTTTCTCTGTAGACATTAGGGATCCTTGATGGTCCTCTCTCTCAGTCTCAATCTCTCTCACTTTAATGTGAATCATTGACCTCAGATATGGCTGTCCTCTCCTAAATTTTATAGGAAGGTTATTGAATCATTTTTCCCTTGATTTCCAAGTTTCCTACCTTAGCCCTGTCTCAGTGAATCACAGCTGTCAAGCTGTAGCTCATGATTTTCATCGTAGAGAGGATTCCAGTTCCTAGACCAGGTCAGTCCTTTCCAAGCCTTGTGCCCTGAGCTGTAGGACTGAGTTGGGTCTGGGGGTGACTTGTGGTCATTTGTCCTTTTAAAAGGACGTAACAGTAGGTCTTTCTCTGCAGGCATCTTAGTGTGTTCAGGGCCATGGGGACCCTGGTTCTTAATTCAGTCTTTCAGTAACTGTCGTTATGAGCAATCAGGGTGTGCTAGCCTCTGCTGGGCAATGAAGGGGATTGAAAGTAGGGGGTGAAGTCGATTGGTTGCTGGTTTAGTAGGTAAGTGACATCGTTGTCCTCAGCAGGCAGAAAAATGGGTCACAAATGTGAGAACAAGCAGCGTTTGCTCCCTGGGCAGCAGAATTGGCCAGTTCAACCTGAATCATACAGCCTGAGCGTGAAGAGGAGACTTGAGGGCTGAACTCTGTGGGTTTCATTTCATTTCTAACAGTTACCCATGTTGTGACCTTGAGCAAGTTACTCCCATTCTCTGGGCCTTGGTTTCCTCTTCTGGCTGAAGATGGGGCGGTTCTCCCTCACCCTCTTTGCCCTCAGCGGGATGCCGAAAGCTTGGCCTCTGTGCAGCGGTGCTGAATCGAATCTCAGAGATAGAGTTTTGGGTGAAGTAGAAAAGAGTATAGCTTTATTGCTTTGCCAGGCAGAGGGGGCCACAGCGGACTCCTGTCCTAGAAAACTGTGTGTCCCAACCTAGGGGAGTTTGGTGAGGAGTTTTATGGCAACGGTTCAAGGGTGGGGTTGCTGATAAGATTAGGGTGTGTGCAGGGCCTGCATTCCTCACATCTGGTCTCAGATAATCTTCCTGATGAGCTTCTCTGGTTCCTTTAGTGTAGCCTCAGATGGTCTTTCTCTGGCATGAAGAATGCTGACATCTAAAAGAGCTTTGTTATGTGTGTCCCTTGAGGGGGAACCAGGACCCTGCCCCAAGGCTACACTATTGTTTCCTCCCTTGTCTTTGCATCCCTTCCCTTCCCAAATTAGCAACTGTTTGAATCTACCCTTTGGAACTCAGGGAAGGTCAGGGAGGCTGGAGGCAAGAAATGGGGGACAGAAAGGCTTCCGTGCCCAGGAGCCCCACAGGGTCCTGCTCGGTTTCAAGCACATATCCTCTGCCATCTCTTCCTACCTCTTTCCCTTCACCCTCCAGAATTTCAACACCCTGGTACTAACCTATTCACACCTTCCAGCTTGGAACCCCTGCCTTGACTCCTGACATTTACAATTTCTACCTTCACAGACCTTCTAATTAGGGAAACAGTAGGTTTTATTTTCCCGGCATTTGATACACGACTGTATCATCTTTTTCCCTTTTGATGTCTGTCACTCCATTTAAAACCTACTCCTTTGGTCTAAGGACTATAACTTATGGATGCTCCTTCAATTACAACATTCAGAGAGACCCTTGGAACTTAAGGCATAAATATCTGCTTTTGAGAGCTAAGTGATACCATCTTGGAAATAAGGTCATACCAAACTAGATTTTTTTAAACAGCTTTATAGAGATATAATTTACATAACATAAAATTTACCAATTTTAATTTTAAAATTCAATTATCTTTAGAAAATTTACAGTCCAATTTTAGAACATTTCCATCTCCCTGAAAACACCCTTCCCCCATGCCCATTTGTGGTCAGTCTGTTTTTCCACCCTCAGCCCCAGGCAACCACTAATCTATTGGCTTGGCCAAAAAGTTCGTTCAGGTTTTTCCATAACATCTTAGAACTTTCTGGCCAACTCAGGATATTGTTCGTTAGCAGCACTAGTCACGATAGCCAAAAAGTATAAACAATCCAAATGTCCATCAGCTGGTGAACAGATAAACAAAACTCACCATACCCACACAATAGGATACAATTCAGCAAAAACAAACTACAAAGAGGTAAACAAACAAACAAAAACCCAGAATACTAATACAAGCTACTACATGGATGGATCTCAAAAAACATGCACACATTTTGCTAAGTGAAAGGAGTCAGATACAAAAGACCATATATTGTACAGCAGAAAATACACCTCGACTTTCTGTTTTAGGAGCCTAAACTACTCACTTTTCCACTTTTTCTGCTGAAGGGAGAAATCCAGAAGCCAGAAAGGAGACCCTGGCTTCTCTTGAGCCAAATAAAAAGGCCCATCATTCCTCTTACCTGCGTCTTGCCTTACTTCTCAAAGCCCATTTGGGACCAAGCTCCATTTTTAAGTTAATATGATGGAGAATATATACCATGTCTGCTAGGACCTGGTGGCAGGCAGGGATGGTGAAGCTGATCGTTTGTTTTAAACATAAATCATTTGTAATGCATGATTCATCTCTTGCTAGAAGGTACGTGGCACCTTTTACATATGCCGTGATTAAAATTGTGACAACATTTGTAGCTCAGAAGGGAAAAAAAATAATCAGAGGTTTATTCATCAGAATTTTCACAGATTCCACATTTGTGGGATTGGAGATAATACCATCTTAGCCTATTTTAAACTAGCATCCTGGGGAGGGGGATGTTGGTGTGCTGGTGTAATAAGCAAAACAAAGACAAACCAAAAAATTAAGTTGTTTTAGAAATGGGCAGATAAATGTCTCCTAAACCTCAATAGTTATATTCACTGACACCATCTTTTATTTATTTATTTTTGTACCTTTCTTCTGTTTATTAAATAATATATATGTGTGGAGGAAAAGTTGGAAAAAAGAAAAGAAAACTATATAAGAACATAAATTCCCTTGTAAAACTCTTACTATCGTGGATACTTGCTAACATCATTCTGGTGGATTCCCTTTGTATTTATTTTTTCCTCTGTGTATGTGAGTACTCAGTTATTTATTTAATTGGGCTCAAACTATATATATATTACTGTGCCCTGCTATTGTCACTTGGCGTTTTATTATGAACATTTTCTTCCACCTCATTAAATGTTCTTCAGGAAGGTAAACTTAATGGTCCATAGTAGCCCAACATTTGGGTGTGCCATCACACTTACATTCTCCATCTGTTACACACTAATATTGTTTTGGTTTTCTTTTAATTTTATTTATTTATTTATTTATGTTTGGCTGTGTTGGGTCTTCGTTGCTGCATGCAGGCTCTCTCTAGTTGCGGCGAGCGGGGGCCACTCCTCGTTGCGGTGCGCAGGCTTCCCACTGCAGTGGCCTCTCTCATTGTGGAGCATGGGCTCCGGGAGCCTGGGCCTCAGTAGCTGTGGCACGTGGGTTCAGCAGTTGTGGCTCACGGGCTCCAGTGCACAGGCTCAGTAGTTGTGGCACACGAGCTTAGTTGCTCCACGGCATGTGGGATCCTCCCAGGCCAGGGATCGAACCCATGTCCCCTGCATCTTTGAGGTGAGCTCTTTTCTACATTCTCATTCTCAGGGAACATGTCCTTGTGTATTTTTTGTTTGTTTGTTTTAATAAGACACTATTCTCTCTTCTGAAGCTAAACAAACTTCAGAAGTGTCAGATTATTGCTAAATTTGTCCCCTAGTATTGTTGCATATATTAATACCCTCTAAATATTATTAAAATGGAGTTAGGTATTACTTTCTAGGCAATTTTAATCCAAGTTGCACTCGACATAGGATGGATGGATGGATGGATAGATGGATAGATGGATGGATGGGTGGGTGGATGGGAGAGATGGCTGGACAAATTGATAGATAGATGGATGGATGAATGGTATATTCCAGGTCCCACTATCTAGAGCCTACTTTAGGTGCTGAGAAGAAAATAATTTTTAGTTGAAACTATTGATTAATGACACCATCAGTTCCATAGAACTTGAATTCCGGTCAGAGTTTTAACAATACTTATCCCCCAGATCATTGCTTTACTTCCCTTATCAATCAGGGATAGGCTTGGAAAAAACCTCAGCTGTTATGTTACACACAGCTACTATTTTCTGTGAATTATGGTAGAAATAATAGGCTCACTCATAATATAAAGATTTAATGTATCAAAAAGAATCAAGTATCAAGTGAAGAGAGTGACCAGAACACCTGTTACTTTTTTTTTTTTTAATATATTTATTACCCGGGTTTCTGGAATGGGGTCTTTTTTTTTTTTTTTTTAAGATGTTGGGGGTAGGAATTTATTAATTCATTAATTTATTTTTGCTGTGTTGGGTCTTCGTTTCTGTGCGAGGGCTTTCTCTAGTTGTGGCGAGTGGGGGCAACTCTTCATCGCGGTGCGTGGGCCTCTCTCTATCGCAGCCTCTCTTGTTGCAGAGCACAGGCTCCAGACGCACAGGCTCAGTAGTTGTGGCACACGGGCCTAGTTGCTCCGCGGCATGCGGGATCCTCCCAGACCAGGGCTCGAACCCGTGTCCCCTGCATTAGCAGGCAGATTCTCAACCACTGCACCACCAGGGAAGCCCTCACCTGTTACTTCTTAATGGCTAGGAATGCAGTATAATATGAATGGCCCATGAATTTAGTGCAATATACATGTCTGTCTTTTTTCAGACCAAAGGTTTTGCTCTTTGTGATACAGAATCATGCAGGGGGCAGTGTCGCAGAATGGTTATGGGAGAGGACCCTGGAATCAGTTTTCTGAGTTCTGATGACAGATCTGCCATTTGATGGTCACGTGACAAAGGACCAGTGTTTCCTCTTGTGCAGTAGAAATCCTAACACCTGAACGGTGGTGATGGTGTGAGGACTGAAGAATAGAGAGGGCCTGTCACAGAGTAAATGTTAATACAGGCCAGGAGGTGGTGGGCTATCATGTGTCTTATCATTGCCATTATTATTACTCAGTAGTGAAGTCTGGGATGGAATAGAATGGAGGCACTCAGGAAATATGGTGGGTTTGTTAGTTTCCTGTTGCTGCTGCATCAGATGATCACGAATTTGATGACTTAACCCAACAGAAATTTATTCTCTCGCCGTTCTAGATGATAGAATTCAGCATCCCAAATCAGCATCATTGGGTTATAGTCAAGATGCTGGCAGAGCCCGTTCCCTCTGGAGGCTCTAGATGGAGCACTTTGCTTCTTCCAGTTTCTGGTGGCTGCTGGCATTCGTTGGCTTATGGTGTGGCTTCACTCCAATTTACGCCTCCTTTCACATGACCTCCTCCTCTTCTGTTTTGTTTTGCGATACACGGGCCTCTCACCGCTGTGGCCTCTCCCATTGCAGAGCACAGGCTCCGGACGTGTAGGCTCAGCGGCCATGGCTCACGGGCCTAGCCGCTCTGCGGCATGTGGGATCTTCCCGGACCAGGGCACGAACCTGCGTGCCCTGCATCAGCAGGCGGACTCTCAACCACTGTGCCACCAGGGAAGCCCCTCCTCCTCTTCTGAATGTGTCATGTCTCCCTCTGCCTCTATCTTTTAAGGACACGTGTCATTGGATTTAGAACCTATCCTGATAATCCAGGATAATCTCCCCATCTGAAGATCCTTAATCACATCTGCAAAGACCCTTTTTCCTTATAAGGTAACATTTACGGTCTACATGGAATAGGACCTAATAGCTTTGGGTGGCCATTATTCAGCCTAATACAGTAGGTTACATATGGAACTTGATTTCCCATTTCACAAGGATATGGGTCGTCTTGGAGGTTTTATCATGTTGTCTGCAAAACTGATGTCATCATCTGAGGGGACATTTTCTGAGTAGTGCTTTTTGTTTTCTGCAAGCTCCTTGCCCCTTTCCCCTTTAATATTTGAGTAAGGCTTATTTTATGAATAAAAATGCCTGCAGCAAAAAAGCACTTATTGATCATCTGTGGATCGATATGTAATATTTATATTTCGCTGGATCTTCACGCCATAGTTCAGGTTTTGCTACTCTGTCAATTTTGAAATGATCTGTGCTAATTCCATAGTGGGAAGACCTAGGTCTTCTCTGCCAACTTAATTTTGTCTTCTCATTCCGTGAAGCCTTTCTTATCACCCCCGAGGGGTTGCCAAAGGATGTTTTTGCACTGATAAGGCATAATATAGTTAGTCGATGATACATTTGTTGTAAAAAATTTCTTTTTCCATTGTAGTCCAAAGTTAAATTTCCCCAGTGTTCTGGGGGAAAATAGTGCTTTCTCTGTTTTTGAGTGCGCTTAAAAATACATTTGCAGTCACGATTGCCTGGCTAAGTTATAAATCCTAGATATCAGAAATTTTCTGCTTAAGAAAGAATAAATGAGGGCTTACCAATTAAAGAAAAAAATTACTTGGCTGGGGATAGTAGAATATTTTATCAGTATTATTAAAATTTAAGGGCAGCTAAAACGCCACAGGAATCGTTGTATAACATTTTGGTTTAAAAAGTTGGCTTAGGGTTAACTGACATTCTTTTCTTCAATTTTACATCAAACAGGGTATTATATAAATTTTTTAAAAAAGAGAGCGGCGTTCTTGTTCAGTTGATTCAAATATAGAGTTTTTTGCCCGATGAAGCCATATGATTTTACCCTTTATATTTAGAAATCACTTTTTTGTGTATCTTGGGTTCCTAATAATACACTTTCAGTGTTCTCAAACTAATGTTGATATCACACATGGAATAAATAACCTCACGATTTATTATAAAACAGAACCTTTTAAAAACATAAATATTTTACCTATAAGCATGTCTGCTGTTTATAGAAGAGTATATTTTGTGGATGATCACAGTAGATTTTTCACTCTGATTTTTGTTTTTCTCTATTGTGTTCATTATTGTTATTATTTTTAGTCCATTATTCTTAACAGCTCTCTGGTGTTCTGGTTTATTCTCTGTAGGTCATTGTGACTTCTTTGCAGCCTCATCACAATTCTCCATAGCTTCATAAATAGCCTCCCTGGAAATTGATGATTTCTAGAGAATAACATGGAGTCCTAGGTAGGCACTAAAAAAATAAAAGATTGCCTTTTCAGAAGATGATCCTATTAGGAGAAGCAGAATTCTGTATCCTACATAAGCAAGTTGATGCCTAAGTAGTGTGCATTTTTAAGCAGTCATTTGTGAAATGATGTGGACTTAATGGCAAATTAAAACAACTGCCCGGGCTTCCCTGGTGGTGCAGTGGTTAAGAATCCTCCTGCCAATGCAGGGGGCACGGGTTCGAGCCCTGGTCTGGGAAGATCCCACATGCCATGGAGCAACTAAGCCCGTGCGCCACAACTACTGAGCCTGTGCTCTAGAGCCCGTGAACCACAACTACTGAGCCCACGTACCACAACTATTGAAGCCCACGCACCTAGAGCCTGTGCTCCACAACAAGAGAAGCCACCACAATGAGAAGCCCATGCACTGCAATGAAGAGTGGCCCCTGCTCGCCGCAACTAGAGAAAGCCCATGCGCAGCAACGAAGACCCAACGCAGCCAAAATTAATTAATTAATTAATTTTAAAAAAACTACCCACTACGCTCTTTCAAAAAACAAAACCCTCCAATTAAGATGGATCCATGAGAATGTGAAATCAATCCACCATAAACGCTGAGTACCTCCTATGTGAAGGACCCTCGGCTGCTGACCTGAACGGGGCCAAGAAGAGTTGGGAATCCTTTCAGTCCTGAGAACTGTATAGTCTAGAGTGATGGCTCTCAGTGGAGGTGGGGAGGGAAGCAGTTTTGCCCACCAGGAGGACCTTTGCCAGTATCCGGAGACAACTTTGGTTGTCACAACTAGGGCCCAACTAGGGGCGTGATGCTGCTGACATCTAGAGAGTAGAGGCCAGATATGCTGCTAAACATATGGTACAGCGCACTGGACCGCCCCTCACAACACAGGGTTGTCTGGTGCCGAATGTCAGTAGTTCTGAGTTTACAAAATTCTGATCTAGAGAAAGAGAAAAACACACCTAAAAAGGGTTTTGCTCTTTCAAGCCAGTAATAATAATGCCCTGTTTATTGGGGTTCTAAGGAAGGGAGAGATTCTTATGGGTTGTGTAGGGCTGGGATGTGAAGGTTAGGTGTCACGCTAGAGTTAGGAGGTAGACTTTGCCCTAAAAGATGTGCAGAGAGAACGTGAGGGCATTTCACAAAGAGAAATGGCAACAGAAGCGTTATATTCATAATTCTTATTGATGACTATGGCACACACGCTGACTATTTAGAGCAAACGTACGGCCTTGTACTGTGGTTTACAGGCCTTAGACCAGCCTTGGGACAGCTGTCCTTTCTCAAGGCTCAGTCAAAAGTCCAATCTTGCTAAAACTGATTTGAGCTAAACTGGATTGGATTTATCTCTTTGAGGCCCTTGAATAAGAAGTTTTGATTTGATCTGATAGGCAGAGTGGGCTGTGAAACCATTGAAAACTTCTGCATTAAGGAGTTTCTGAGAAAGTTCTTTTACACTCCACTTCCACCCACCTTGTCAGTGTATTTCTTAGAAGATGTTAGGTGTGTAGTTGAATCTTCTCATAGGAATGTCCCCTGGCAGTTGTAGGGCAAAGCCTCATGACTGTGGCTTCGAGTGGTATGTCTCCTGAATAAGTTGGGTATTTCTAATATCAAACAAGGGTAGAGTGACAGGCAGGAGAAAAATGTGATGATGAAGGCAGTATTTTAAGGAGTTTAATTTGGGGGCAAATATGCAAAAGGATTTGGAATGAGAAGAAACAAGAAAGGAAGACCTTTTAAATTATTTATAGGCAGTGGGATTAGAAACTAAGTGACATATACTGGGGGTATAATTATTAAGGAATCTGTAATCTAATCTCTCTCATCTTCCAGTAAGTGACTTGACAAAATGGGGTAAATGTATGGATTGATTGAAATAATTCGCATAAAATACCTGGCCCAGGGGAGGAGTGATTTGAAATTGAGAGACATTTGCTAAAGGTATGATTATTAGAGAACCAATAAAATCTAGTATTTCTCATTTTCCATTGACTGATTTGATACAAAAGTAGTTAATACATGGATTCAAGGAAATAATTCACATAGGATACTTGGCCTGATGAGGGAGTGGTTTTGAACCCAATATCTGGTATATTCCAATTCTGCCAATAGTTAGATGGTGCAAATTAAGCCTTGAATTCTTCATTATCATGAAGATGATAATTAATTACATGTACTTCTGGAGCTTGTCCTGTATGGATACCATGAGGTAACACATGTAAAGCATTGAGAACATTGCCTGAAATCTTATAAGCACTCAGTAAATGAATATAATAAATGTTATTTATAATGTTTATCCCATATGTGGATTTAAATAAAGGAATCATAGTTCACCTTGAGATGTTGACTGTTCATCACTGTAATAATAAAGGTGCGTGAAGGAACTCAGACGGGGGGGTCAGTTATTGTTTTGTTTTTTTTACATTCTTTTTTTTCATATTCTTTTCCATTATGGTTTATCACGGGATGTTGAATATAGTTCCCTGTTCTGTACATTAGGACCTGGTTGTTTATCTAGGGAGTCAGTTTAGAGGTGAGAGATGGAGTAAAGTCAGTTTTACACGCCCAGAATTTAAGATGAAGGCAGAGCACATCAAAGCAAAATGCTTAGTGGGTGTTTGGAGGCTGTAGCCAGTATCTGAGAGAGCAAAGCAGGGTATGCTGCTTTGGAAATCTGTGTAGAGTGAGAATTTGAATAGGAAAGTGTGGCAGAAAGTTTCTGTGTCAGTTCTTTTTAGTCTCTGTTGTTTGTTGTTTGCTTTTCTAACCTCCTTTGGGTCTAGGAGAAGCCATGGAACACAATCCCAGCTGCTGAAAATGTATCAGTCAGCTCTTGCCACCATGGTGTTGTGTAACAAACTATCCTAGGACACAGTGGTTCATATGAGTATATATTTCTTTCTAGTGGATCTGTGGGTTCTCAGTGATATGAGTGCAGTTTGGTCCAAACTGGATTGCAGACTCCAAGCTGCATGTTGAGTCTAGATCTTCCCAAGATGTCTTTCATCCTTCTTGGACTAGAGACTTCCTGGGGTATGTTCTTCTCATGGTGGATTGCATGGGGACCAGAGGGCAAGGCCAGTTGTGAAAGCACATTTTTTTTTTTTTTTTGCCGTACGCGGGCCTCTCACTGTTGTGGCCTCTCCCATTGCGGAGCACAGGCTCCAGACGCGCAAGCTCAGCGGCCATGGCTCACGGGCCCAGCCACTCCGTGGCATGTGGGATCTTCCCGGACTGGGGCACGAACCCGTGTCCCCTGCATCGGCAGGCAGACACTCAACCACTGCGCCACCAGGGAAGCCCAGTGAAAGCACATTTTAAGCTTCCGCTCACACCACATCCCCTAACAATCCATTGACTAGAGCACACTGTAAGGCCAAACCCAAGGTCAAGTGTCAGCATGCCCACCATGAAGACGTGGTAGGGATGTGCTTTTTTAAATAGCGTAACAGGGGAGTGAGGAGTCAGGACTAACCAGACCACAGAGACAAAGGAGGTATGCTGCGGGCGGGGTTTTTTCAGAAAGCTTGTGTGTTCATGAAGAAAAGATACAGAAGCACTGGGACTGCTTCCTTGCCTGTCTTCCTGGCTCCTGTGTGGACTTCCTTGCTGATTGGTGCTGTGGCACCCTTCTTGTGGTCATGATAAACGGGTCAACGGCATCATGGAAACACAGTCTTGACATTGTCCAGTCATAGAAGCAGGGGCAGAAACTGCCTGCCTACAGATTTATTGATGTTTCAGCCCTGAAGGCATGTTTTCTGTTACTTAGTGAAGAGCAATTCTAATGATACAGTAAAGGTAAGAGGAAGGAGCAAAGCTGAAATTCAAGCTGAACCTTGGGTTTCACCTCCATTTGGAGTATGGGAGGGACATGGCGCCTAGCGTGTAATGTGTACTCTAGAAATGTTTGTTGTCTTGAATTGATTCAAAGGAGTCAGACAGGCCATGGTCCCTGCTACTCTTTACATCTATTATGCCACTGCCAGGCCATTCTCCTTTGCTCCTATCCCAGAGAAAACCACATCGCCAGCAGCATAATAAGGACATTTTATTATCATGTTCTGAAACCCTAGGGTTGATATCCAGCCGTTCTAAACAGAGAAGTTTTCTGTCAAAGAGATTTCACTTAGGGCTAAGCATGACTGTATTCAAACTCCTGCGACCCAGGGACGAAGTCTTTATTTACCATTCTTCCTAGTTGTCAATCTCTAGATAGGTATGCACTTGTTATTTTTTCCCCTCCCTTAATCTTCTCTGATATTCACAAAGAAAAAAAGTTTGTGTTATGAAAGGATGACCTGATGTTGGTGAGTAAATTCTTCTCTCATAGGTCATTTTACGATTAGATTCTTAGATGAATATCATTTCCATCTCATATATACAGTTAGGAGTAATCTCACGCGGTAGTAAGCTCTAGAACTGCCTTTGAAATGGAAGGCAGTGAGAGCATAAGTATCACCTTTTTGTGTCTATGTAGCATTTTGACCCTCATTGCGCATGAGAATGATAACAGTTACTGTATTGATACATATAGCTGTTTATTGCTCATTTTTATGAATGGAACATAACCAATTAGAATCAGTGGCATAAAGTCTTCTTGGAGATGGGCATAGCTTGCAGACCACTAAACACTGCCTTTAGTTCAACCTTTCTGAGACTGTGTTTATCAGACAGTTAATGAGAACGTATCCACCTTGTTTTTTGGCACTAAACCCCTTTGAATTTTATTTCAGAAGCTATTATAGTTTACGATGACTAACATCTAGGGTTCTTATGAGAAATCAGTGACACACAGTGAGAGAGAATGTTCAAATTTTAGGATTTTATTTCCCAATAAAATTTAATAAATGAAAATTAGAAAGGCTCTCACAGGCTTGCAGACTTTTAATTTTTCCAGAGAAGGACATAAGGCAAAAATAGCTATTTACCATCATGATAATTTTATAAAAGAAGTTGAATTCAAGCCATGTAAAATAGGAGGGCTATCATAACTGATAATTGATTTAGATTTATGAATTGATTTATGAATTAACCCCTTAACCCAGGGGTTGGACAGTAGTAGATGTTGTAGTGTCTCGGTAACATCCATTTTATTCCTCTGCCCTTGCATAGCAGACAGTTGACGGAAAAATGCTGAGATGAATTCCAGGTGTCACATATTCATCTAAGCCAACGGTCACCAGACTTTTTCTGTAAAGAGCCAGGATTTTGGCTCTATGGGACATGCCGTCTCTCTTGCAACTACTTACTCTGCCATAGTGCAAAAGCAGTCATAGGCAATCCAGAAACAAATGGATTTGGATATAGTCCAACAACTATTTATTTACAAAGTTTATTTGCAAAACTAGGTAGTGGGCTGGGTTTGGCCTGTGGGCTGTGATTCTCCAACTCCTGGTCTAAACCACGTATGTAATAATCCCCAGGTACTGGGGCCTCGGCCATCCTGAGCTTTGGGATAATCCCAGCCCACAAAGATTGGTTTAAGAATAGGAAAAGGACACAATATGCGCTGATGAGACATAAATGTCTCTTTCTAGCAGCTACTGATTGTTTTCTTTTTCCCGGGAGGAAGATAGTCCCTTGCATTTCAGTGGAGATGGTCATACATAGATATGACAACCACATCTGCTGCAGCCACCCTCCTGCCTGCCTGGAGATGAAGCCAGTGCAGGGAAGTAGAGGAGCAGAGTAAAGAGAATCAGGGAGAAATTAGGCAAGATCCATGGGGTTGTGTAAACACTGAAGCACCCACCTTGAGGTTTCCAGTTAGGGGAGCCACTATATTTTATTTCTGTTTGATTCAGTTTGAATCAGGATTTCTGTTTTCTGCATGAACACCTATCCCTACGGATAGAGGAGAAAACAGAACGTCCATGAATAAGATGTTACCAGGGATTTGAAGAAGTGGGAGAGCAAAAAAGAGATGAGAGGAGGTCGGGAGAGAGGGGGAGACGGGTGCTGGAACCTGTGTGTAAGGTGTTGAGGAGATCATCTCCAGTGGCAGAGGCAAGAAGTACTTTCAAGAGCCACAGTATTAAACATTCACTTCCAAGTAGTGTGAGTGTGTGAGACGTAAAACCCCTCTGCCTCTCTGAAACTTCAGTACAGTCTGGTGCTCTCACCAAAGCCTTTTGGGAGTAGCCGTGGATAAATCAAGCTAAGATGCTGAGTTCCATTCCTGGGTAAGTTAGATCCAGAGCTAAGGGAACTTGTATGGGAAGGGTGAGAGTTGAGGGGATGTAGAGAATTAAAGCCGGAAATGACTATGAAAGGGTACGTTTCTGGGAATTTGTGGACATCTTTCAAAGAACACCAAACACAAAATCAGAGATACGTGACAATTACCTTTAAAAATCAAAGAACAGGGTCACCTTAGTTTGCATTTCAAATGATCAGAAGTAGTAACAATGTCTACCATGCCGTATTTGATCACTTTCTAAAAGGAGTTACATTTAAAATATTTAATAGAATTTGGAAAATAAAGACATGGGCAAGTTTTCTTGAAAACTTTCTACATATCCTGCTCGCTTTCATCACCTAATTTCCTTATTACCACTGTGATTAAATGTTTTCTTCTAAATGTAAAATAGGGGTTATAATTTAGTTGGTGATAAGTACAATATTTCTAATAAGACTACAGGATGGATACCTGAAACTTTTGAATTAGCAGCTATGAATAATTTTAAAACCTTTTTGGAGACAATTTTGGACTTTCAGAAGAGTTGCACAAGTAGTGTAAAGAATTCCTGTGTACCCTTCACTCATCTTCTCTGAACATCTTACATAGTCATAACACAATAATTAAAACTAAGAAATTTACATGGGTACAGTGTTGTTCACTGAAATAGACATTTCCCTAGGATTTTACCAGTTTTTACTTTTGTTCTTTAACTCTTTCACTCTCAGGATCCAATTCATTAACCACATTGTATTTAGTTGTCATATCACCTTCGTTTCCTCCAATCTGTGGAAGTTGCTCAGGTTTATTTATTTGTTTGTTTGTTTATGTCTTGCATGGATTTGATACTGTTGAAGAGTGCTTGTCTTTTTTTTTTTTTTTGTCTTTTGGTACAATATCCCTCAGTTTGGGGTTGTCTGCTGTTTGTCCTTGTTTAGACTGAAGTTACCTGTGATTGGAAAGGATGCAAAAAGTGTTGAGTCCTTCTCAGGGTACCACATTGGAGGACACCTAAGATCTGTGTATCTTATTCCTGGTGATATTATCCTCGATCATTTAACTGCGGAGGTGTCTGCCAGGTTTCTTCCCTGGAAGTTGACTGTTTTTCCCTTTGTACTTAATAGCACAATAATTTATTACTTTAGTGTTCTCACCGTGATTTTCTGTTTCTCTCAACCCTTTTACATGTATTAATTGGAACTCTTCTGTAAGGAAGGATTTTCCTTTCTTCTCCATTCTGTTATTTAGTTGTTTATATCATTGGGAACTCAATAATACTTTTTTCCTTTGGATTACAGTCTAATTTTGTCATTATTTTTGTTGCTCAAAGTATTCCAGTTTTGACTCTTGGGAGCTCCTTCTGTTTGGTTCTTGTGCCCTTTAGACATACCCACTTTTTTTTTTTGAGCACTTCCTAAATTTTTGGCACCATAAGATGCTCCAGGCTCATCTTATGTTTTCTCTGACCCATCCCTGGAATCAGCCCCTTCTTCAAGGAACTCCAGTTCCTTGTGTTAGCGAACAGTGTTTAGAAACCAAGATCTGAGCAGAGGTGTTCACATTGTTACTGGGATGTCAGTGCTTCTGGGCCCCGTCAGTAGATCTACAAAAATATGTGAATGTACACATCTGTATGTATGTGTACAGATATCTGTGTTTACTTTTGTATCAATATCTGCATATCTATTTTTAAAACGTGAGTTAATACTGATGACTCTGACTCCAGTCCATCACGTAGGGATTAACTTTTCCCTTTTACTTATTTGGAACTTATTTCTCTGACAGTGAGAAACCTGGCTCCCACTATATAATATATTTACTTATTTGTTCTAATATTCATATAGCTTTAGAATTGTTGACCTATACTCCTGGGATAAACAAATATATGAACTACTGTGTTTGTGTACACATCGTTTTGTTTAAGTATCCCATCAGAACAGTTTCCCAAAGCTACTTTCCTTTCTTTCTCATACCTTTCAGTGTGGTTATGTGATTCATTTGTAGCACAATTAAATTTCTTTGTCACAGTGTGTATTCCTTCTTGATTTCCTCCCACACTCTTATTGATTTTTTAAAATTTTACATACAGTAAAATTCACCCTTTGTAGTGTTCAGTGCTACCGATTTAGGCAAGTACGTGAAGTCTGTATCCCCCAGCACGGTCCCATGGGAAACATTTCCATCATTCCCAGACTTCCTTTGCAGTCAACCCCCCTCTCATCCCCACACCCATGGGCAACCCCTAATCTGTTTCCATCCTGTAGTTGTGTTTCCATCTATTTTGCCTTAGCTGTAAATAATTTCGCTGGTTGAAAAGTTAATTGCCTTGCAAATTTGGTTTTCTTATTTAGAAGAAATGATTATGCAGATGTGTGCTACCAACAAGAGCCACCACATTTTGCTGTGAATCTCGTAATAATATTAATTCCTACAGCTATTGAGCACATATGTGTGTGTTGGACTGTACTTAGCTTGTTTATGGCCAATATGATTTACTGTTCATACTCATCCTTCTGATAGATACCACTATTTTCACCAAGGCTCAGAGAGGGTCAGTAACTTGCCCAAGTTTATTCAGCTGGAAGTGATGAAGTCGTTATTTGAACCCAGGTGGTCAAACACTTTCCACCGAACTTTTCCTCACTCCACTATGGTGCTTCCTCACACAATAACGAATGCTTATTGGATGTGTAAATATTGGGTCAGATACTAGATATTGGGTCCAGAAGTGTCTCATGCATTATCTCATTTGATCCTCACAGCAGTCCCTTGATATCAGTGTCCCAGTTGTCCCCATTTTGCAGACATGACAGAGGCAGAGAGGACTGATGTTCCTGTCCTGAGACCACACGGCTGGTTACGGGATGGCTTTGTTTCAGTCCTGAGACTGCTTTACTCCAAAGTCTAATTACCCCTAATCACTGCCTCTCTGAATCAGGGTAGGACTTTAAGAATTGAAATGGATTGTGTGCCGGTATAAGTGACAATGAATGAAAAAAAATGTTATTAATGATTCAGTGGAGGGAGCGGGCTAGACGTGTGGGCAGTGGAACGAAGTGCTGTCAGTCTCTGTCTCCAGCAACGAGGATAATCGGCAGAAGTGAAAACCATGTGGTCAGCATAGGAATCTTGGAAGATACTGTGTGGAGATGACAGCTGAGAGTGTTTGAGGATGTAGATTCCAGGACCAGAGAAGATGAGAGGCAGGGATGCTGAGTCTGGACCAGCTTTCCTGCGCACTCCCCAGGTAGCTAACCCCCGTAACACTCCATCAGGGTGGTTTGTTGAAATCCTCAAGGGTCGTGGAGGTTCTGGGTCTACAGGTTCTAGTATTTCAACATATTTGGGTGCTTACTTGGCTGTGTTCTCACTGTGTGACCT
Source organism: Phocoena phocoena (assembly GCF_963924675.1). Lineage (NCBI taxonomy): Eukaryota > Metazoa > Chordata > Mammalia > Artiodactyla > Phocoenidae > Phocoena > Phocoena phocoena. The sequence goes on along the minus strand of NC_089233.1, from coordinate 33,243,011 downwards.
TGGTCACATCACACAAGGTCTCTGTGCCCCATTTCCTTATCTATAAAGTCTTCTCCCGTCTATTATAATGCTGTTTCCAGGGCATTCAAATGAGAGCAGAAGTGCATCCCTGAGTTCGTCCACAATGAAAGGAAGCCTCTCTGGACTTTCTCAGTGTTTCCCACACTCGCACTCTGCTCTCGGCTTTGGGGTGACGGTGACATGTGGCTTCCCAGGCGCTTGCTTGTTGGCAGAGATGCCCGGGCCTGATGTTTTCCTGCCCGATACACTCAAGACTCCCTTTGTAGTGAGCTGAGCAGACTGGCACTGGATTTCCTTCCAAAGAAAACAGACCTTGGGATTCTTGATCTTCCTTTATTTTGTATTTTTATCGAGGCAGCATTCACAAAACATAAAGGTAAGCCATTCGCTATTTTTAAATGTGTGATTCAGTGGCATTTAGTACATTCACGGTCTTGTGTGACCACCTCCACGATGTAGTTCTGAGACATGTTCATCACCCCAAAAGGAAAGACTGCAGCCGTTAAGCAGTTCCTTCCCATTCCTTCTCCCGTTCTTTCTTTCTTTATGGATTTTCTTTTTTTTTAAAATTTATTTATTTTATTTATTTTTGTTTGGCTGCATTGGATCTTCGTTGCTGCGCGTGGGCTTTCTCTAGTTGCAGAGAACGGGGGCTACTCTTCGTTGCGGTGCACGGGCTTCTCGTTGCAGTGGCTTCTCTTTGTTGTGGAGCACGATCTCTAGACACGCGGGCTTCAGTAGTTGTGGCACGCAGGCCCTAGAGCGCAGGCTCAGTAGTTGTGGCACACGGGCTTAGTTGCTCTGCTGCATGTGGGATCTTCCCAGACCAGGGCTCGAACCCATATCCCCTGCATTGGCAGGCAGATTCTTAACCACTGCGCCACCAAGGAAGTCCCTCTATGGATTTTCTAATTCTGTATATTTCATAGGAAAGGAATCATACATTATGAGGCCTTCTGTGCTCTGGCTAATAATTGCACTGAGCATCACGTTTTTGAGGGTCTTTCACCTTGTAAATTTTATCAGTTCTTCATTCCTTTTTATGACCGAATCGTATTCCATTGTAGGGACGTGCGGCATTTCATGTATCCATTCATCACTTGATGGCTGTTTGGGTTGTTTCCACCTCTTGGCTGTGGTGTACAGGTATTTGAACATGCGTGTACAAGTGTTTGAGTCCCTGTTTTCGAGTCTTGTGGGTACAGAACTAGACGTGCAATTGCTGGGTCACACGGTATAACTCTGCTTAACTTACGCAGGAGCCGCCAGACTGTTTCCCACAACAGCTGCACTGTCTTCCATTCCCGCCAGCAGTGGTCAAGGGTTCCAGTTGCTTCGGAAGCTTATTCCTCTGCAGTGAATGGAACCTCCCTTCCCTCCTTAGCCATCTTGCTTCTCGTGGGATCATGGGCAGGCCACGTAGGTTGTCTGAGCCTCAGTTTACACATATGTGTAATAGATAAATCGTAGTACCTACACTGTGTTTTTTTGGTGAGGATTATTCAAGTAATCCATCTTGGCTCAATGCCTGTTAACTTTATAATGAATATTATACTTTTTTGTTGTTATTTTGCTTTTCCTTCTTGGGCTCTTCTATTCTCCTATAGCCACTGCGCTTGCAGCCATGGCTGCAGATGGCTGAGTGTTCTTTCTGCAGCTCGGAGCTGTGCTTTTCATTTTTCTGGGCAGACATCGTCAGTTCCAGTGCTACCAACACCCACTGTAGTTGCCCTCACTTCTTCGTAAACACATTTTTAGTGTGAGGGGATGCAGACTCCTGGGTTTGGGGTGGAGGCTAGTGAAGAGTGGAGCGGAGGGTGAGGAAGACTGGGGCTGTTTTTGTAGTGGGAACAAGACAGCTTGTTCCCACTACAAATTGGTCTTTATTGTTTCTTGGAACTCTTAGGTCTCATCTTCCAAAAATGCATTTTGTAGTTTTGCGTTCCGCTTTATTATTTATCTGTGTGTGTCCTAATGTAACAAAGAATAACACCCCTAAATAAAAGAAATCTTCATGTCCAACTGTTGGTGTGTCGGGAGAGGGGGGCTGTTTGTCCTGCAGTCCGCACAGGCACAGCCTTGCCCACCCATTGGAGTGAGTGCGTTGAAGTTTCACGTGCATCAAACTTCGGGATGCACAGACACCTCAGGGGAGCTGGTCAGAACATAGGGTTCCAGGCTCTAATCTGAGATAGAGACTCCATATGCCTGTGGTGGGGCTCAGGCATCTGTATTTTTAACAAGCGTCCCTGGTGAGTAAGATGTAGCGGGTGAGTCTGATGGTGGATCACCTTTTCAGAAACTCCATGCCAGAAGATACTGTGTGAAATCCTGCCTCCAATGTCCTTCTCTTCATTCAGGCCATTCCCATACCCAGCACCCCTGGACCCCAGCTCCTAGGAGGACCCTCAGGATCCCACCACACCGTCCTTGTGTTCTTGGTGTGTTTGACAACACCCTTCCGTTTCCTTGTGGAGTGTCCCTGGCTTGTGCCAAGGAGCATTTCTGCTCGTCCTTATAAGGTTCATCCCAACTGTGTGCATCCTTTCTCTCTGGCACTTAGCACAGCATGGTGTTCACAGGGTGCGGCAGCTTTTGGAGTCAAGGGTGCCTGGGGCCAATCCACCTCCTACTTTTACTAGCTGTGTGAATTTGAACAAGTTCATTAATCTTTCTGAGAGAGGTTCCTGCTCTGTAAAGACGGGGTAATTAACACTACCTGTCTCTGTAGGTTGACTGTGGGATGAAATCAGACAACGCCTGTGAAATGTCTGGGACGGAGCTCGTGCTCGCCGAATGCCCGTATTATTTTTTAATGTCTTTTGCTTGTTTGGTTGCTTCCTCTGCTGCTCTGTGAGCTTCTTGATAGTGGGGAAGACTCCTTAATGATCTGTATATCTTCATTACTTATCAGAGGGCCTGGTGTCCAGAAGGTGATCAAACACACACACACGCACACGCGTGCATGCACACACAACTTTAAAGGATTTTCTGTGCAGCGGGGGTGAACAAATGAATTTTATGAATCCCTTAACTCCTGTCTTTGCTGTTTTCATCTTTTTCAAATTGGAGTCCATCTCTTAAGACGTACTCTGCCTTGAAGCCACCTTCCTTCACTGGCTACTTGTTGGGCTTACATTATGCTGAGTGTGTGTTCCTTGCAGTATCCTCTTCCCATTAACGACTGACCGACAGTGGGGGGGGCGGGTGGCCGATGTGCTGAGTCAGCACCCTGGGGGCTCACTGGCTCTCCCCTCACTGAAGGGGGAAGAGTAACTCTATCTTTCCAGTTAATGGGAAGAGAAGGCCACGGGACCTTTGTCATTCGTTCTGCAGGGTTGCAGAATGTGATCCGTGTGCCAGTGTGTGCGTGTGTAGGTAAAAATATATTTTCCGATTAAAGTGCCAAGTGTTTTGTTACAGCAGCCCGTGCAGACTAGATTGCAGACTAGGTGGATGGTCCCTGTTGTGAAGAAAGTCTCCTCTCGGACAGCTCTGCCCAACTGCCACCCAGCAAAGCTTGTTGTGGATGACTGCCTCTCTTGGTCACATCTTTTCCTCGATCAGCCCCCAAGTCCCTCACACTCCCTACAATTATTACAATTTTTGGTCTTATCTGAATGTACAAGTATAATTCACTAGACAGAGGGGAGAGGAGAAGAGGTGGGGTCTCATCATGCAGGCCTCTTGTCTTCCCGGTTGAGATGGAAAAGCAGTAGAATGGGCATTGAGGACCCTTGTGTTTGCCAGAACTGGGAGAGAGCATATCGTGTGTCTGCTTTGGCACGTGGATCAGCCTTCCAAGAATCGGCGTCATCTGTGTTTGCCCCTGGACATTTTACACTGATGAGAACCCCTTGAGTGGTTAAAACTGTATGAGTGGCAGGTGCCTGGAGTGCATTTCTCATTGGCCAAGGATTAAATATGTGGGAAAGTGTGCACCCAAAGCTGCTTTGGCCTCATTGTAGGTTCTGAATCCAAGTGAAAAGGCTATGGAGTGGGTCACAGTCAGCAGAAATGCGTCCCTAAGCTGGACTGATGGTTCGGATTGATCAGAATTCACAGGAAATGGAGTAATGCAATTACTGTCTTTGAGCAGCTCTCTGTAGGATGTTCTCACAGATCAGTGGCAAAGGGTTAGTAGGCGATTTTCTTCCCCATTATATTGTGAGATATACAAACCTTCCTACTGATATTGCTGGGGAGAGATTTTATAAAGGATTATGAGACTGCTGTTTAAAAAAAATGATTTCCAGTTAAATACCTTTCAGTATGAAAATGGTAAGGCTATAAGGAATGGGGGAAGTTCCTTCAAAATAATTGCTTCTCAAGGAGTGTAGTTTGATTGTCTTATAAACAACTTTAACTCATTCATTTTTCTTGCCTATGATAAATGAGAAAGGAATTCTGCGATTCGTTGAACAGTCAGATTTCCAATATGGTGTTTACTTGCATTTTCTATTTCTACTGCAGCCAGGAATTCAAACCCAAAGGACTAAATACCCCATTCAAAGTGTAATGGAGAATTAAAGAAAAAAAGAGAAGTTCACCAGTAATTGAGGAAGACTTCAAAGTTTCCAAATGATATTCACAAGGGCCAGCAAACTAAGCAAAGGCAACCTCAAGTCTGTAGGCCGTTGGAATTATCCTCGCTTACTTTCCTGATGGGGCCACGAGATCAATTTTTCAACAACCATCATAGCTAATCGTGTCCACTTCGTGAATGAACCTTTCCTATGTGCCAGGCCCAGTGCTTGCTCCATTATTTTATTTAATCTCGACAACTCCTTCAAGTAGAAATTTTCATTCATCCCATTTCATGAGGAGAAAACAGACGTGGGCAGTTAATAAGGAGCCCACGGTCACAGGGCTAGTAAGCGGTGGAGTCAAGGTCCATCTTCCATGTAACTTCAAGCCCATAGTCCGAGTCACAGTGTGCACTCCCAGGAATGCTTACCATTGATTTACCTCCCGTAACTTAATACATATGTTCGGGGATCTGGCTCCCCCATTGGCTTTGAGTAGAGCAGGGATTTTTCCCTCCCCATCTGAGAACTCCACAGCTCAAGGGCGTAGTATTCGCATAATAGTCAACATGTATGTATGTCAAGGGTCTAGTAGAGACCAGGTACTGGGCTGGGGGCTGGGAAGCAGAGGAGAGACCACAGAGACGGCCCCCACCCTCGTGGAACTTACGTTCTCATGGGGAGACAGACCACAAGGAAGTAAATGCCTCAGACACCGGTGGCCCCTTGTGACAGATTCTAGGGAAGAAATCAACATGATTATGAGCTAGAAAACAGTAGGTAAGGGGCAGTGGAGAAGGCTCTCTGAAAAGACGGTGTTTCTGCTAAATCTTGGAGGGAGTGGAGGAGCAGGCCTTGCCTTGCCAACAGCTGTGGGAAGAGCATTCCAGGCAGAGGGAACAGCACATCCAAAGACCCTGAGATGGGAATCAGGTTGACATGTGTGAGAAACTGAAAGGGGGCTGGTGTGGCTGGAGTGACAGCGTGTTGAGACAGGCAGCCTTGGTGGGATTCAGTGGTTTGGCTTAAAAGGGCAGAACAAACATATTCTGTATCCCAGGTTATTTTCCGTCTTTCTCCCTTAAAAAGTTCTCTTTCTGCCTTGCTTTTCTCCTGCTCCACCTAATTCGAGTACCTGCTTCAGGGGCTCTTGATGAAAACATATGACTCTGTTGATCTGGGCCTTTTAATTCAAGAAATCTTTGAGCATCACATGCCAAACCCTGAGGTAGGTAGTGCAGGGGCTCAGACAAGTGAAGCGACGTGTGTGTGGGCCTTGGAGAACACATAGCTTTGAATTCCAAGGGTGAAAATGAAGCTGACCTTGTGGAAACGGAGCTCAGGTTAGGTGGCGATAAGCCTGTAAAGAAGATTCATGTGGGACCTTTTCAAATAATTCTGTTCCCCGGTCAATTTAAACCACCCTGCCTCCTAGCCAGCACAGTTTACGGCTTTGTTCCCATCATAGATTTAGAAACCAAGACCCAAGAAAGGTCACGCCATTAAATAAACGTTTAACACTCAGAGAGAGATGGGACGTTAATAACACATTCTCACTGGAGTGACATTAACTTGAGACTCTCGTAATAGCTACTTTGGTTTGCATTTGTAAAACTTAAATTTTTTTTTGTCCTGTATGTTTGGTGAGACAAGGGAAGTTTTTGGCCTAAGCCTTTTTCTATTTCAGAGAATTGGATAAGGGAAGTGTGTATTGATCACTATGCTTGGGGGTGCTGGAAATGTGTTTGAAAACCGCTAAGGTCCAGTGTTTCTCCAATTTGTTACGCTTAAGGATAGAGCTGGCTGCCCGATGCAATAGCCATTAGCTCCACGTGGCTACTGAACACTTGAAGTGTGGCTGGATCAAACTGAGCTGTGCTCGTTACTGGTAAAATACAGGCTTTTGAAGACTAAGTGTGAAAAAATAATGTCAAACATCTCAGTAATCTTTACATTGATCACTCAGTAGAGTGATCATTTTTGGATATATTCAGTAAATGCAATACATTACTAATAGGATTTCACTTGTTCATTTTTGCTTTTTATTTATTTATTTATTTTTTTGGCAGTACGCGGGCCTCTCACTGCTGTGGCCTCTCCCGTTGCGGAGCACAGGCTCCGGACGTGCAGGCTCAGCGGCCATGGCTCACGGGCCCAGCTGCTCCGCGGCATGTGGGATCTTCCCGGACCGGGGCACGAACCCGTGTCCCCTGCATCGGCAGGCGGACTCTCAACCACTGCGCCACCAGGGAAGCCCTTGCTTTTTATTTTTAATGTGGCCGTTAGAAAATTTTAAATGATATGTGGCTTGCATTCTATTTCTGTTGGATTGTCCTACTCTAAGAAGACTTCTGCATCCAGTCCTGATGCTATAACTGATGCCAGGCTTCTCCTCCTATTGAAAACAACTGTAAAACTGAATAAAATGTATGAGGCTGTTCTTTTCAGGCCTCCATCAAACTGGCAGTGCAGTTCTGTGATCCCGGAGAAAGGGACACAGGTACTGAGCCTCATAAAGCCCTGACTCTCTGTCTAGGAGCCCTTTTTCTGCTTCAGAGCAGGTGAGAAGCACCAAGCAGAGGGAGCATCTCACTGAACTAAGAGAGAGGTAGAGACTGGAATTCTTGGCTTCTGAAGTGGAATTTTTGGGGCAGTGTACCAGAAAAGAGGAATATGGGCAGGGGAGTACTCATGAATCTTCATGGGGATTTACTGTAGGTCCTTCCTTGGCTGTGGGCTGGGCTATGCATGAACAGGGCGAGACTTAGCAGAGACCACTTAACGCAGGGCTGGGATCCATCTAATCAGGGTTTGGGGCGGGTGTCGTTAAACATCCCGTACAGTCAGCTGTGACTCCAGAATGGCCGTGCCTTATAAGTTCTTATTCTACTAGAATAAGGCCACACCATGTGACTCAGTTCGAGGTGGAAATATACCCAATGGCCAAAGAATAAAACCAAGATCGACAGGATCAAAATAATTTTCTAGTAATGTAGCCATCTGTGTGAATAAAACTCAGCATCCTTTAAAAGAAGGTAGCATAATCTAGACTCTTATAAGACATATCCATGTTGTCCAACAGGCAGTAAAAGTTGCTAAACCTATGAATGAGCAGGAAAGTGCGGCCCACAAGCAAGATAGAAAACAACGTTAACAGAGACATCAGATGTGGCATGGGTGTTAGAATGATCCTCAACCATTTGGAAACCAAACTAGAAACTTCTAAATAACCAGTGCTTTAATGAAGAACGACTCACAAGGAAAATTATAAAATATTCGTAAATGATTGATTCTGAAAACGCAGCATATTAAAATTTGTGGGATGCAGCTAAAGTAGATCTAAGAAGGAAATTTATAGGAAATTTCTTCATGGAAGAAAATGAACCTTGACCTATACCTCACAGAAATTAATTTGGAATAGTTCATAGATCTAAATGTTTAAAATGATAAAGATTCTGGAAGAAACCATAAGAGAATATCTTTGCAATCTTGGTGTACACAAAAAAACACTCATGATAGAAGGAAAAAAGATAAACTGGACTTCATTAAAATCAAAAACTTCTTTCAAAGGTATAAAGCAAATGAAAAGGCAGACTATGGAGTGGGAGAGTATATTCACAATTCTGCTATCTGCCAGAGGACTTATATTCTGAATATATAAAGACAACCCGCTGCAAGTGGGAGAATGACTTGAACGTACATTTCATATCAGAGGCTATAAGGATGTCTATTGAGCATATTAAAAAGTGCTGGAGATTGTGGTCATTATGAAAAACTCACAATGAGATACCACTTCACACCCACTGGAATAACTGAAAAACACACAAAAACCCCCACCAAATGCTGGTGAGGGTGTTGAGGACCGGAAACTCTCATCCATTGCTGGTGGGACTGCACGGTGGCACAAGTGCTTTGGGAATCTGTTTGGTAGTTTATTTTATAGTGAAACATCTGTTTCCCAGCAATTCCACTCTTCAATAATTGCTTAAGGGTAATAAAAGCATATAACCCCCCACTGACAGATACACACACATACAGTAGTAAAGGTTATTGCAGCTTTATTCATAATAGACAAAACTGGAAGCCCACAATTCAAATGTTCATCAGTGGAAGAATTGGTAAATACATTGTGGTACTCATGAAATTTAATTAGTAGTCTCAGCCATGTGAAAAAGTCTGACTAGTGATCTATGTACTGATGTAGGTGAATCTCAAATACTTTAGAAAGAACATAAGGGGCCAAACACAGAAGCATGTGTACCATATGTTTTCATATATGTGATGTTCAAGAGTTGACAACGCAAATGAATGGTGAGAGAATTCAGAACAGTCATCGCCTTTAGAAGTCTGCGTACCACACTGGGGTGATGGAATGATCTCCACTTGATTAGTGGTGGCTAGATGGGTATATGCATTTGTCAAAACTCAAAAACATTATGAGCCTAAGATCTGTGCATTTCACTGTGTGTCCAATGTTTCTTAAAAAAAAAAAATTCCTGAAAAATACTCTAAAACAGGGGTCAGCAGACTATGGCCCACGGACCCAGTCTGGCCCATCGCCTGCTTTTATAAGTCATGTGTTATTGGTGCAAAGCCATAATGATTTAACCACATATCGTCTATGGCTGTTTGTGCACTGGAGTGAGTGGAGGAGTTGAGACTGTATGGCCAGCAAAGCCTAAACTATTTATTATCTGGCCCTTCCCAGAGAAAGCTTGCTAACCCCTGCTCTAGAATAATTGTTTCAATGAAACCCACCCTCAGGCATTCTGATGCAGAGGCTCAGAGCTGAGGGCAGAAACCTACAATTCCATCCCACTCCCCAGATGGCTCCAAAGCGGGAGGAACTGGATGGGCAGGGAGTACAGAGTTGATCCTTTCAGGAGTCACCATGTTGATACATAGCTACTGTCTCTGGTCATAAAGTTATTTTACTGACTAATCTAATTTGCTCTTGCTGGAGTTTTAAAAGCCCATTTCTTCCCCATTAGTTTTCGGTGGCAAGTGAGAAAAGTTCATTCTCATCGTAGTGATGTAATCATCCTTCATAAATTCGGAGAGCCTCGTGTATTCTGGCATCAGCAGCAGCATCTCCTGCCACGATTTGGCTCTCTGTTGGAGGCTGTTTGAGAGGTTAAAAGATAGGATGGGGGGAAAAATCCACAAAACACTTTCCGTGCACGTCTAATGGATAATGACACTTAAGAAGCGTTACTTAAAGCTGATCTGGCTTCACGATGATTTGAGCTGCTCTTTTAATTAGTTTTTCAGAGCATATATTGTTTGTTATCATTATTTTACTTTGCCATGCAGAAGCTTAGCGTGCTTTAGTTCACAGAGGAGCCCGATGCTCTTTACTGGTTTTTAACCACCAGTCAAGGAAGAAGAAAATACCTTATTACACTGGAAAATTTTCCTCATGGGTGGTTTATGCCTAAGATTTAATGATTACGGGGGATAATTGTTTTTAATGAAACTATTCCTTTTTTTGGCGGTGCCACACGGCATGCGGGGTCTTAGTTCCCCAACCAGGGATCGAACCTGTGCCCCCTGCGTTGGGAGCGCGAAGTCTTAACCACCAGACCGCTAGGGAAGTCTCTATGGGGGGTACTTTTGGCAGAAACATTCATGCTCAACAGACATTCCATTTGTGCCTCAACATTTCCAGCACCCTTCCAGTTAGGTGGGCTTGTGTGACTGGTTTTACTCAATGAAATGTGTGGCTTCTCCATTCTTTCTCCCTGCCCATAGAAGCACATATTGAGATAAAGTTATCCCAGGAATGAAATGAAGCAGCTTGGATTAATGACCTTGTTTTGTCCGATCAGGAAATTAGCATCGGTTGTGTTAATCCACTGAGTTTTTAGGGTTATTTGTTACTGCAGTATAGCCTAGTCTCTTCTGACTAATATGGTGCTTATTGGTATGGGTTAAATTACTCATTGGAGAAAACAGACCCATGAGAACATTACAAATGTACATAGTATAGGTGTGTCCTTTCAAATAAGAATGGACTTAGTTAACGGAGGAAGGATATGTGACTGTTAGTTCTTTCTTCAGCCATATAAAATAAATCTCAGTTGTTTCAAAGAACCTACATAATATGAATATAAACACAAGCATGTATCAGTGCATGACATATAAAAATAAAGACAGTGGAGACTGTTGCTTTCCAAGAGGTCTCTGTCTGTGCATTTTGTTGCCTGATTTTTTGTTTGTTTGTTTTGAGAGAGTGCTTCAGAGGAAGCAAGTTATTATCTTCCAAATCATTTAAAAGTGCCTTCTTTGGAGGTATTGGATTGGAAGAGGACACTTCTGTGTTGCCGAGGCCCATTTTTCACGGGGCTCTGCTCTCCGGCAAGATAGGCTGTCACAGCAGTTGTTGCATCCTTCATCTCTGCCGGCAAGACTCGCCTGATTGCTCACCTGCTCAGCAGTGTTGGTTGAGTCATGTTCTGCCACCCTTGCCCATATGGCTGTGGTTGGCTTCCATGTTGGTCTCTCCCTCTGGAATGTGAGCTTCAGAGGCAGAGCCTCTCTTATTTATCTTTATGTATCTTTAGTCCTATCAGGCACATGGCAGGTACTCAGTCTGTTTCTGGCTGAATAAGTAAGTCATAATTCTGCCACTCATATTCCTCACCTTGTAGGGTATCACCATCTCCAGTGCCACCACCCTGATCTAAGCTAGGGCGCCTTGACTCCCCAGAGAACTTCCAAAGTCTTGCTAGCTCCGCTCTAACCCTCGCCATTAATTTCTTCATCAGATTTGCAGCGATTTCTTTTAAACCCAACTGGTATTTCACTCCCCACTTCGGATGCTTTGGTGGCTTCCCATTGTTCTTTGAATAAAGGCCAATGTGCTTCACACGCTCTGCAAGATCATATCTCTGCACCTTCCCCTCACTCACATGCTTCCCAGTCCAGACAGATTTCTTTCTTACAGTTGCTCAAACACACCCTGGTTTATTCTGCCGTAGGGTCTTCATTCGTGCTGTGTTTCATGCCTCAGATGCTCCACTCCGAGATTCACACACACGTACATGCACACTTACATACTCATGTGCACACTGACACATATGCAGTCACACACATATGCATTCACACACATACACACTCATATATAGACTGATGATACACACCTATACTCACACCCACACCCACACACTCACACACCCAACCCCCCTGCACACACACATCCTTGCTTACCTAGTCTAGTTCCAACTTATCTTTTTAGATCCCAACTCAAATTAGGGATCCTTCTTTTATAATTTGGAATTTCCTACAGAATCAGACACCCGTTGTTGGCAGCATTTATAATTGCAGTTTTACATTGACTTCTGTGATTATCTAATTTCTGTCTGCAAGCAGCAAGCACATAGGGACTGTCTGGTTTAGCTCACCACTGCATCCCACGAGCCTGTCCCAGTATCTGTCGTACATTCACTCAACAAATAATCTTGCGTAAATGAATGTCTCTCTAGGGGTATTGTCATGGCTGTCTACCACCTGAGGAGACACATGAGTGCTGCCTGGTCCCGTGAGCTCCAGGAATCCCAAAGTGTGCTGCATAAGTGGTAGGGAAAAGATGTGACATGGACTCTGCCTGGCCTGGAGCAGGCAGAGATGGAGTGGATGGGAATGACTGGGAATTGTGGCCACTCTGGTGGCCCGGTCATCCTGTGCTTATGCTCAGACTGTCTTTCGAGAGTGTGGAGAGTTCATGCCCAGCACTGCATCCTAGGCAGGCCTCGATGCCTAAGTTCTGACGGGCTGCAGGCTCAGGATTGGCTGGTCTACACAGCATTCCAATTCACTAGCACGAGGTTTCCATCCGCAATACGAGTGCATGGCGAGTCCAAATACCTGGTTCTCCGTGGTAAAGCGTCAGATCTGGATTGAGATTCTCTAGGCTTTATTCCCATAGGACAATGAGAGGACGAGGGGTCAGAGTTTACTGCAATGTTGTTGTTCGTTGCATTTTGCTTGTTTTAGTGGGGAAGAGTGGTGGGGACATGTGAAGATCACTAGTGTCCTCTCCAAGACCAGCATCATTTTGAGGCGAATGAGGAGGGTAAGAGAATCAGCAGGCACAGGGGTGAAGATGAGGTTGGCTGGATACTTGGATAAAAGTGTTAATGTCTGTGTTCAGGGCATAAGAGTGTAAGTTACAAGAAAGTATAGCATTTAGATGTGGGTCAGTCAGGCTGCATGAGTGAAACGGGGAGACCATCAGCTAATCAAATGGTGATTAATCCTAAGGGATGAAGAGGGGGTAGAATTAAACAGTTAAAAACTAAGAAGTGTGGCAGAGGGTGTCCAGGAAACTATCAGCGATGGGACTTTTTTGGGACCCTTTTGACAATTGCTTTAGGTGCTGTTGACCAGATGGTTGTTAAGATAATGATGACAAATCTATTAGATTTGAAGAAGTATGAAAGCAAAGCCTTGAGACGGAGAAATGGAGCCTATGTGTACTTGCTTCCTCAGCAATCAGAGGTGTTTCCTCTAGTAATGCCACCGCCATGCTAGCGCCCCCTAATGTCCAAACCTGGCTATGCTTTTGATACACAACTTCCCCCAGCACATAAGCTGATCCCAGTTACTGGTGGGACTGTGCTTTGTGTCTCAGGTGTTCTGGGGTAGAAAAAAAAAATGTTGAGAACCGCTGATGTGATCACACAGGAGAAAGCATGGAGAATTGAAAGGATGAGGGCTGATGCTTCAATTTGTTAGAATGTCTATTGTCCGACCGTCTTTTAGATTCCCTAGAAACTGCCCATTTTTAGGAATGCTTGAGTTGTGTGCATTTCTGCAGAGCTCAGGTCTAAACTAATTTGATGCAAGTTATACATTGCAAGTATCTAGGAAAACCTTTATGGGCCCCACAAAGAGTGCACAAAAGGAACCGATGATGTGTTTTTATCCATAAGCAAGCCATTTCTCTTTCAAAATTCGTACGCAGCCTCCAAAATACCTAATGCATCACAAGCCCGACATTTGTACCGCTGGCTTTCCGTACAGAGAAGTACTGTTCCTTTTAACCAAGTAAGTTTATTTTGCGGCGAAACCTTTTGTATAATATTGAAAAATAGTTGTGTTCTTTGGAAGCTATTTCAGTTTCCTGAAGTGATCATTTTTAATCATTGGCCTAGCAAAACAATTCACCAAGCAGTGGAGGATAACGAACCATAAAGTTTAATTTGCCTTTTTTAATTGAGTTGTTAATTAGCACCCCTCCACCGTTGGAAACTCCCAACTTGCTTTTTTTGTTTTGCTTCTGATCCGAGACATTTCAAAGAATCTAATCTATCATATTTCTTCTACCCAGGTACTTTCATGAATTACATCAATAGGTGATTATTTCCTAAACCTGCTGAAGCTTCAACAGATGCATACCAATTTCTGTCAGTGGCAAATAATTAGGGAATAGAGAGTGTTGTTCAGTGGATGAAGATATCTTCCATTTACTGAATTCCTACTATGTGCCAGACACTACTCCATGTGCTTAATTTAACATATATTACTGATACCTGACAGCATTTTGAGGGGCAGACTACTATCTCCACAGATGCACAGTGAACAGAGGTTCGGTTATGTTAAACACTCTTCCCAAGGCCATCTAGCTTAGCAGTAGTGGGAGAAAGCTTCAATCCCCGGCAGTCTGGCTGGTAGCCCCACAGACCATCCTTTCAACCCTGCTCTGTATTTTCAAGACCCTTTATGTCAAACAGACACACGTTTGAATTCTAGTTCTATTGTTAATATTGATGTTAAACACATGCTATTCAGACCCAGATTCATGGGTGTGTGACGTGGGCAGTCAGGGTCCCATGCCCAGGAAGGCGCTGTATATAGGTCTTCTGTTGCCATCTTGATATTTTAAATAAATTTTGGACAACGGACCCCACATTTTCATTTTTCATTGGGTTCTGCAAATTATGTAGCTAGTCCTAATACTCTTGTTGTCTTACTATACATTGATTCTCCCTCCTTCTCATGATTTTGTGGCTCGGAAGTCTGTGCATGGCTTAGCCGGGTCCTCTGTTTAGGGTTTCACAAGGCTGAAACGAAGGTGTCAGCCAGGGCTGGGTTCTCATCTGGATGCCCTACTGCGAAGGATCTACCTCCCTGCTTGCATATTCCCGTGGCAACATTCAGTTCCTTGCACCTGTAGGATTCATGGCATTTTGCTTCTTCAAAACCAGAAGAGGGAGAGAGAAGGACTAGGGCAAGTCTTCTGGAGGAGTCATATCAGGGAACATAATTATGGGAATGCAAGCCCATCATCTTTGCTGCATTTTGTTGCTTAGAAGCAAGTTATAGGTCTTTCCCATACTCAAGAGGAGGGCATAATAAAAAGGTATGGGGTTTCCCTGGTGGAGCAGTGGTTGGGAGTCCGCCTGCCGGTGCAGGGGACGCGGGTTCGTGCCCCGGCCCGGGAGGATCCCACATGCCGCGGAGCGGCTGGTCCCGTGAGCCATGGCCGCTGAGCCTGTGCGTCCGGAGCCTTGCTCCGCAACGGGAGGGGCCACAACAGTGAGAGGCCCGCGTACTGCAAAAAAAAAAAAAAAAAAAAAGGTATGAACATCAGAAGACAGGGATCATGGGGGACCATCTTGGATCTGTTTGCCACAATTATTGTGTATTTTTATTGTGTGTAGTTATTGTTGTTATTATCACTCTTTGTATTGTTGGTGTTGACGCCAGCAGTTCTGTAGCGCTTTACTGTGCTACAGGCCCTGTTGCAAGTGTATTGCAAGTGTACTGACTTGTACAGCTGAATTCCAAGGTCCTGAGGACTGAGACAAAGGTCACCCCCCCTCTGCCCACTGGAATTAATAGCTCCCAGGGTAATGAAGCGTGAGGCCACTCTTTATTTTCCTGAGTGGTAGGATCGTCTTAGGAAGTAGTTAAGTATAATGATTAGAAACATGGAATTTAGTGCCCTTCAGACCCAGGTGAGATCCCAACTCTACTACTTTCTGGTCACGTGGTCCTTCCTATGTTTCTTCATCAGGGATGCTCAGGACGGCTTTGAACAGTGTGTAGGCGTTAAAGCTGCTTCAAGATTCATGTGCCTTACCACAGTGGGGTTATGCTTTTGTGTTTTAGACATTATTACCCTCCTGAATCCCAAGAGCCCTCTTGTCTCAGGCTCCTGTGGAGTTTGATACAAAGAAATACAACGGAGTAGCCCGAAAAATACCTCAAAACTTGCCATCGCCCATATAACTACTTCCTACGCTCTTCTCTAGTTTTTCATTAGGCAGGTTACCTTGTTCACCAAACGTTTTCTCACCAATCTTTCTTACTCTTTTCCTCACTGATTCTCTTTCTCACTATCTTTTTTCTTCATTTATCCAAATGTATCTGTTTTTATTTGTCTTTCTCCCCCGCCCCATTCTCCATTTTTATCCCACTGAATATCTTGTCAATCATCCTCCCTTCTCAGGTGGAAGAAAGCAAAGGAGGAAGGACAAAGGGGATGATGGATAGAAGTCCATCATTTTCCTTTCCTTGCAGGTGTTCACCTCAAGTGAGGTTTCCTTTCTTGCTTCTGAAAAAGTCCGTGGCTCGATTTCTTGTCTCTGGTCACCTGTTTGCTCCTCTCCACCCCTTCCCATCAGACTGCTACATTTCCTCCTCTGCTGGAATAAGTGTCCTGAAAGTCAACAGGGAGGGTTCACTTATCAGTGCCTGTTCTCAGCTCTGATTATCCCCATCTGTCTGCAGCATCAGGTGGGCCTGACCACCCAGCTATGAGAGTCTCTGCCCTTTACATCTTTTTCAAGACCGAGTCTCTGCATCAGTTCTGACTTCTTGTTACTTCTCTGTCTCCATCTGGCTTGTCTTCTCCCAGACGTGGGTTATGCAGGCGGTCCTTAGGAACGTACCTCCGAACTCCTTCATCATCCCTTACCTTTCCCACTCCCATCCTGGATCTTGGCCAGTCACTCTGGACTATACTTTTGGAGCATGTACTCCGAGTCAGACTCTCTTCTAGGTGCTCTTTGTGTGTAAACTCCTCTAATCCTCCCAGATGGCTTACGAGAGAAAATATATTTTGTTACTGTTTTGTAGGAGAAGCACCAAAACACTGAGAGTTTATCTTTCTTGCTTTCAGATTTCTGGGCGTGACTCTGACAGCTCTTGGAGTTGGCCTTTGATTTCTACTCGTCATCTTCTGGGTTGCCTGCTAGTGACTCACACTTAAAACCAAACTCACCCTCCTGTCTGTCCCACTTTTGTTCATCTTCAGTTTTCCCTGGTTCTGTCGATTTACTGCAGTAGTTTTCAGTCATTACTTTCTGCCTCATTTTTGGTGACTCCCTGCCTTTCCCCCCTCATCAGCCCTATTCATTTCACCCCCAAATATCTCCCCTTCCCTCCCAATTCCATAACGTTCTTTCAAGCCTTCTTCCTTCTCTCATTGTAGTGACAATAACCTCTTTTTAAATTAATTTTCTTTTTTCCGTTATAAAATGATTGTATCCTGATTTCTTTGGCAAAAAAAAGGAAGGAAAGTTTAAAAGATCCATAATCTGATCAGATCAGCTGGATGCAGATGCTTTCTGTATGGGCTGAATATCGTACCCCCCCAAAAGATATGTTGGAGCCTTAACCCCCAGTACTTCAGAATGTGATCTTATTTAGAGACAGGGTCTTTACAGAGGTAACCAAGTTAAAGTGAAGTCATTAGGGTGGGCCCTAATCCAGTATGACTGGGTGTCCTTATAAAAAAGGGAAACTGGATGCAGGGAGAAAAATGCCATGTGAAGATTGGAGTGATGCTGCCACAAGCCAAGAAATGCCAGAGATTTCCAGCAAAACTTCAGAAACAGGAGAGAAGCGTGGAGTAGATTCTCCCTCACCACCTTCAGAAGGAACCAGTCCTGCCAACACCTTGATGTTTTGAATTCTAGCCTCCAGAACTCTGTGAGATGATACATTTCCGTTGTTTAAGCCGCCCACTTTGTGATGCTTTGTGATGGCAGCCCTAGCAAACGAATACACTTTTTTTTTCTTGCCGCACCATGTAGTTTGCGGGATCTTGGTTCCCCGAGCAGGGATTGAGCCCCGGGCCACCACAGTGAAAGTGCGGAGTATACGCCTTCAAACATGGTTTTCTGCTTCTTGTCTTGCTCTCACTTCTCTGTTGTTCATCAGCATCTCAAAACCCAGCTTTTCTGTGTAACTCCCAGTGTAAAAGCTTTGTGGCTCCTTGTAGCTGCTACAAAACATGCAACTCCTTAGGCAAACACTGAAAGCATTCCAGGATCCCCTGGAAGGTAAGTGTCTGGAGGAAAATGACTTTGCTTTACTTACCAGAGTATCACAACACACTGACAAATGCCAGGAACGGGGTAGGAGCTCACTTCTTGAATGGGTGAATGAATGAATGAATGAGTGAGTGAGTGATGGATGAACCCATTCCCCTTCACTAATCCCTGGCTTCATCTGGAATGAATCACTGCCTTTTCTTTCCCCCAGTTGCCCTCTTTTCCACTTCCTCCCACTAGCTATTAACAGCTGGTATCTGCCCATGGTCATCTCTGTTGGTTTTTACGTGACTACACGTGTCGTTTAAGACCCAGCTCATTTGTCAATGCTTCTTCAAATTTTCCCTGATATTTTCTAACTGGAAGACATCTTTCCCTCCCCTGTCACTCCGCAAGCATGTTTTACTTTGCATTATGGTTACTTTATGCCAAGTCCTGAGCATGGTACCATTATTTTTACAGCTTGGCCCCTGGTAGGTCGTCAATAAATATTTGTTATGTAAGTAAATTAATTAAGTGTAAATATCTGGGATAACAGAGCTGAAATGAGAACTCATAAGCTCCCCTCCCTTATTTCTACGTCTAGGCAACACTTCGTCCGAAGATTTCCCTCTTAAAATTTCCATTTACAAATGCTCTTCAGGAACTACATGTAAGAGAAAGGAGCTGCTATTGAGGGCACTGAAAAGTTGAATTGCAGGTTGCCATGGAAACAGAGTTGAGAGTTGAGTTTTTCGTACATGAATGTTTTAATGAAAACATATTCTTAGCCATTATGGATGGGTTTGTGTACCAGAAAAGAAGTGCTTTATCTTAACATACTGTTATGTTCATAAGTTAGATTGATGGTCCAAAGGATTATTTCATCAAATCACTATACACTATTGTGGTTCCCTTGCAGGAAGTGATCCCAATGCTGACAAAATGAAGGCTGTCCTTGTTTGTGGAAGAAAACGTCTCTATGGACTAATTATTTTCCTTTTGCTATTGAGAAGTAGCCTTTCTATTTTAGCCAAAGGACATTACCCTTAAGCATATAAATGATTCTATTCTTTCTTTGAAATAACAAATGTCCCCAAATCACGCATGCATTGTATATGCTGGGTCCTAAAAATATAATATAATATAATATTACTACTCTGTTGATAATTAGTAAATAATTTGAAAAGTTTTGTGATGATGGTGGTGATAATGATGGTTAATTATAGGAAGAAGTTCAGTGTTTACTTCCAAACTCTTAGGAAGTAGGAGACTGCCCATGCACAAACTACTTTGGGTTTTTTTTCTAGTTTTAAGGCAAGTATTCCTATAGGTTAGATGCTACAGACTGTGACCATTAGAATGCCATCCTGAGCATGCTGGAATCATAATTAGACAATTATAAGTTCTATTTGCAATCTTCTGTTAAAGATGATTTATTAGGCATCTTGTCCCTACCCAGAGATGGGCATACGATTCACTGTTTGTGGCAAATTTGAGGTACCATTTTGGTTACCTGTTGAGGATCTCTTTTAATACAGAGATCCAACCCATCATTCTTCTCAAGTACCTTTTAATAGGAAACCTCCCCATAAACCTATTAGAAGCATAATGAAAACCTCACTTAGTCTTCTGTCAGGCTTCAGAGCTGTAAGTGGCTTCTAATTTGCACAAGATTGGAATAGCATTGAAGAATTACAGTAACTAAGTGAAACACTCATTGGATTTTCAATTTTCTGATAGCATCCCATGTAATTTCTTGTAACGCATCTGTAGCCAAATGCAGTGACACATGTCAAGGCTCATGCTGGAGCTTCTGCCCACATCAGCGGTATAGTGAGAAGCACGAAGCTGTCAACATTTCTCATGGGGAGGGTACAGATCGGAGCCTTTGTTTGGCCTTGAAGGACATTCCATTATATGCAGTCCTCTGAACAACAGTCTCCTAATTTCTAACAGCTTAGATGGATGTGTTTGATGCTTGACATTTGACTTCACGTATTTATTGGAACAAATTGTGAATCGTTCCTTCCATGCGAGTACTTGGCAGAATATGTAGTTTGTCCTGCGGTACCTGTTGAGTTGATTGCCTCATTGGGACAAAGGCTACATGCTTTGTATTCTGCTAAATGGAATTCCTTTTGGAGCAACCAAGAGAAGCAGCGGCAGCGTGGCTGTGAAACCAGAGAGATAAGACCCTGAGTTTTCCTTAGCATGTTTCATATTATTCTCAGTTACTGTTTTCAAGCGAAGACAATTCATTCTCCCTTTCAGGGAACCTAAGTGTTTTTCTTCTAACCTTAAACTGAGAGTCCCTTGTGCCTGTGTCTTAACATTGGTTGTTAAAAACCTTGAGCCATTAACAGTATTAAAAATAGACTCATCACACTTGGTGAAGGAAAAAAAGAAGTCAGCTAGGCTTTGTAATCTCCAAAATAGTTAATGGTATGGCTGCTCTTTGCATATAGCCCCAACAAGACTGTCCCACTCCCACTACAGGTTTTCTGACTGATTTTTTTTTTTAACATCTTTATTGGAGTATAATTGCTTTACAATGGTGTGTTAGTTTCTGCTTTTATAGCAAAGTGAATCAGCTATACATATACATATATCCCCATATCTCCTCCCTCTTGCATCTCCCTCCCACCCTCCCTATCCCACCCCTCTAGGTGGTCACAAAGCACCGAGCTGATCTCCCTGTGCTATGCGGCTGCTTCCCGCTAGCTATCTATTTTACATGTGGTAGAGTATATAAGTCCATGCCACTCTCTCACTTCGTCCCAGCTTACCCTTCCCCCTCCCCGTGTCCTCAAGTCCATTCTCTACGTCTGCGTCTTTATTGCTGTCCTGCCCCTAAGTTCTTCAGAAACTTTTTTTTTTTGGATTCCATACATATGTGTTAGCATATGGTATTTGTTTTTCTCTTTCTGACTTAACTTCACTCTGTATGACAGACTCTAGGTCCATCCACCTCACTACAAATAACTCAATTTACTTTCTTTTTATGGCTGAGTAATATTCCATTGTATATATGTGCCACATCTTCTTTATCCATTCATCTGTCGATGGACACTTAGGTTGCTTCCATGTCCTGGCTATTGTAAATAGAGCTGCAATGAACACTGTGGTACATGACTCTTTGAATTATGGTTTTCTCAGGGTATATGCCCAGTAGTGAGATTGCTGGGTCATATGGTAGTTCTATTTTTAGTTTTTTAAGGAACCTCCATACTGTTCTCCATAGTGGCTGTATCAATTTACATTCCCACCAACAGTGCAAGAGGGTTCCCTTTTCTCCACACCCTCTCCAGCATTTACTGTTTATAGATTTTTTGATGATGGCCATTCTGACCGGTGTGAGGTGATATCTCATTGTAGTTTTGATTTGCATTTCTCTAATGATTAATGACGTTGAGCATCCTTTCGTGTGTTTGTTGGCAGTCTGTATATCTTCTTTGGAGAAATGTCTATTTAGGTCTTCTGCCCATTTTTGGATGGGGTTGTTTGTTTTTTTGATGTTGAGCTGCATGAGCTGCTTGTAAATTTTGGAGATTAATCCTTTGTCAGTTGCTTCATTTGCAAATATTCTTTCCCATCCTGAGGGTTGTCTTTTGGCACAGCTTTGAAGTTTCATTAGGTCCCATTTGTTTCTTTTTGTTTTTATTTCCATTTCTCTAGGAGGTGGGTCAGAAAGGACCTTGCTGTGATTTATGTCAGAGTGTTCCGCCTATGTTTTCCTCTAAGAGTTTTATAGTGACTTATTTTTTTATTACCTGAGGAGGATAAATTTGCACTAATTCTGCTGCATACTCTTCAGGGGTTCCCTTTGTAACTAAAGACATTTATTTGTGAAGTAGCAGGGTCAAGGTTAAGACAAGAGTCTAAAGCCATATCACAGAGTCAAGCTAATTGGTTCACGTGGGGATGTGAGCTATGTACTAACTATGGTGCTTAGGAAGCCAAGCACCACTTTTTGACCCTTCCTTTCACCCATGTAACTACAACAAACATTTACTGAATTCTCACCGGGGAACAAAGTCCTAGGTCAGGAGCTGTGTGACGGGGCAGGGCAGAAACAGCCAGGAAGGACTCATTTCAGTGCTGCAGGGACTTCCTGGATGCTCAGGACAGATATGAATCCATATTTCTATTTAAAGCATAATGAAAAAATATTATTTGAGTCTTTCTATTTGACTTATCTAATTGCAATCATTGAAAATAAGTCGAACTTAGACTGTGAAATTACAGATCAGATATTTTCAGTGTCAGCACTATGGATATTTGGGGCCAGATTATCTGCTGGTGGGGAGGGGACTGTCCTGGGCATTGTTGGATGCTTAGCTGCATCAGATGCCAGTAAAACCCCTCTCCAGGTGTGACAACCTGAAGTGCCTCCAGACATTGGCAGATGTCCCCTGGGGGGCGGGGGTGGGGTTTGGGTGCAAAATCCCTTGGTTGAGAGCTCTTACCATTGCTGACTTCCTGGTGGCTGCCAATACTGCTGCTTTTAGAGAGAGTAGGTAGCTGTTTTCTCACCTAGAAAAATACAGATGTAGAGCCCACAGAGCGATGCTGTGTATGGAATAAGGACTTCCCAAGAGTGAACTTTTTGGTATGTGAGTTACATCTCAGTAAAATCCATTATTTAAAAAAACGTGATATTGCCATCTCTGCCGTGGATTATGAATTTACTGAAATGTCCTGAGTCTTAAGGTATCTTACAGAAAGCGGTGCCAGCATCCTCTGAGTATTATTTGAGCTGTCAGTGAACTATTATTAGAGAAATGTGGGCCATACAACTATCTGTAACTAGTAGGTATTAAGAAATGGTGGATGATTCTGGAGTGTGGCATCAGTCTAGCTGTTCAGGAATTTTTCCTTAGCAGTTGTCTTCAGGGCTCCCCTAGCCTTCCTCCCGACGGCGATCCATTAAATCTTCATCACTCCAAGGGTGGTCTCTAGCCCAGCAACATCAGTATCACCTGGGAGCTTGTTAGAACTGCAGAGGCTCCAGCCCCACTTCCGAGCCCCCTCCGTCCCCCTACAACTGTTACCTAGAAGGACCTCTTCAGACCCTACTTTCACAGAAATTCTTTCTCTCTTGCTGGCTAAATAGTCTCTTTGCTTCCACTGGTTGGCCTCTTGAAAATGTTTTCATACTTGTGCTTGCTCGCCATTCTGCACTCCCAGAAATATTGGACAGTTTTGCTTCCTCTGATCCCAAAGTATGAACTAACACAGCCCCCTCCTGCACAGTGATCCAACCCCAAACGCCCAGGCTGGGTTAGAATTCTGGACTCGTGGGACACAGTTCTGCAAAAACTACCAGCTAAACAAGGCTCCGATATTCTAGTTCATCCATGGGTCGATGCAAGAGTGTTTCTTTATATGTGTCCATCTGTAGACACAGCCTCCTATAGAATATAAAGCTCCCCAATGATAGCTACCTCAAAACTACCCAACAGTTAAAACTAGAGGGGGTTTGTACAAGAGATATTAGAATAAAATGGCTCTCAAGATAGAGTCATGGTTGGGAAAAAAATAGAAAAATGGAAAGGGTATCATACTTAGAGAGCGCGCCCTTCAACACAGCAAGTTACACTCAGCAGCCGTCTCTTATCAACTCCGCCACAAAATCTTTCCCATCTTTGTAAAGGGCATCACCATCCACTCCGTTGCTCAACTAAAAACATAGGCATCGTTATTGATTCTTTTTTTCCCCTTCAATCTATCAGCATTGATTGCTGAGCCACCTTCAGAAGTATCTCAAATCCATCCATGTCTGATCATCTCTGTCGCTGCTAACCTTGTCTGGGTACCATCTGTCATGGTCTTCTGCAAGGGTGTCCCAAATTCATCTGCCTGATCACACCTGCCCACCCCCCCAACACCCTTCCATTAGCAGCAGCCACAGTCTAACTTCTAAATCGCAGATATGCCTTTAACACACCCTTGCTCACTGTGCTTCAGCCTGCTTTCCATTCCCCACATTCTTCGAGCATGTGCTAGCCTTTGAGTTCTAGTCCCCCGCCCCCCTTTAACACCCATCCTCCCGCTACTTGCGTAGATGGCTTGTTATTCTTTGAGTCTCAACCTCAGATCTCACCCTGTCACGCAGGAGCACCCTATCACATTAGGACCAATCAGAGCGCCTCTGCTTATATCCCCTGTGCCAAGCCAAGCTCCTGCCACAGAAGCGGCACACGGATGCCTTTGGAATAATTCCTTGCCAAGTGAAGATTTGAGCATTTCTGAAAAGTGCTGACAGTGTGGAACTAGAACGACCCTATGTTGGAATTGGACATGTAGCCAGGGAAAGCTGGAGCTATCCGAGAAAAGTTCATTTGCGATGCTTAGGTTTATCTACTAGAGGGAGAGAGATTGCCTATCAATTAAAGCCACAAGGGTTGAGCTGGGATGTTGTCCCTCGGGATTTGAAGTAGTTTCGTCTAATCTGGAGCAGTTTTAGAATTCAGTAACGCAATCAGGTTTTAGCATTTTTACCCCACATAATGATTCGTGTGCCATGAAATTTTTCAATAAAAAATTCCAAGGCTCACAAAGTAGAAAAAAGCAAGGGGGCCTCACATACCTCATTTGCCCAGCCATTTCAGTGAGGCCCCAAATGTAGAGCATTGAAATGGAGCCTTGGAATTTTAAATCAAGTTTTACTTTGCACATTTAATGAAATGCAAACAAATACTTGGCAGTTCTAAAGGGCATGAAGTCATTAAGATTTCTCATTTTATGAGGTGCTTTGGGGGCCTCCATAGTTTTGGAGTAATAGCAATTAAGTTGTGTGTGTGTGTGTGTTTATGTGTGTGTGTGTGATTACTTGTTCAGTTCTATGCATACAGGCAGACTCTGGTCTTAAATTTCTCTTGTGCCCTTTTCCAGCTGTGTCCTTGGGCAAGTTACCTAACCTTGCATCATATGTAAAATGGGGATGATACAAGTTTTGCTGGGAAGACTCAGTGCACTGGTACAGGTCTCTGCTCTTAGAAGGGCCCATACTTTGTTTCACGCTTTGCTGTCACCATCTTGAAAATCCTTAATAACTTTTGAATAATGGGCCCTGCATTTTAAATTCTGTATCCAGCCCCACAAATTATGCAGCTGGTCCTGATTTGATGAGATTAGGTAAGTACGGCACCTGTTAGAGTCCCTTGAATGAGGTGGATACTAGATATGCATTCATTCTTTTCCTTCCATGTTTGAGTAGCTGTGTATTCCTGCTCCCCTGGCTTAGGCAAAATTGAAAATGCTGATACTTTTCTAGTCTCTCTTCCTTCATTCTATATTGCCACACCCCTAAGAGAATCAGATAATCCTTTGATTACTTTTAAGACTGTAGAAAAGATATTTAATCCTCACATGCTGGGAGGACAGATAGTATTGGGGGAACATTTATGGCCTAATAGCTTGGTAAAATGAGACTTCGTGGAAGCAGTTTGCCAACTGTAAATTGCTCTACTAATAAGTCATGATGAAGTGCACAGAACAAAATGTTTATTGAATAGTAACTGTGGTATAGATATGGGTAAGGAGATAACGTCAGAATTTATGGGGTCGCTGACATTCAAAACCAGAGCTCCCCAACTATCAACATTATCTCTGTCAATTCTGGGAGCCTAGACCTCTGTGCTGTGTACTGCAGGGTGAGGGTGTTGGGATGGTTGATTACAAAGAGCACAGGACTCCCAGTCAGAGGAGCTTATGGGATGTTAGTAGTTTAGAGGTAGTAGTGGAATATGATGGAGAAGATGCTTGGCAGGAAGCATAGAGTGAGGTCAGAGAGAGTTGAAGAGGGGATCCTGGGGGATTTTTGCACCTGAGGTTCTCAACCTTTGGATTAACATAAAATCCTCAGGAAGTTCACACAGATGGTGTTGATGGGAACCATCTCCCGTAGGGTGAAAACCACCATTGGTCTACATTTGAAGGGCTGGCAGATCCAGAAGAGAAGAGTGGAAATTGAGAGTCTCAAGGCACACACAGACAGCAGTGCAGAGCCAGGGAGGGGACCTGGAAGTTCCTTCCTGCCTCTTTTCCCTTGAAAATAATAGTAATAAAATCAATGTCTGTATTGACCATCTCTGTTCCCTCTTTGCCCTCTGAAATGACCCACGTGATCACTGGCTCTTTTAAGACCACCTTCTCAGAGATTCTCTCTGCCTTTGTCGCATTATTCTATTTATTTCTTTCAGGGCACAACACTCTCACTGAAATCATGTTTTTGATGGTATTTATTATCTTTTTCCTTCCTCTCTACCACTGGATTGTAAGCTCCATGAGAATGGGTATTTTGTCAGTCTTGTTTATGGCCCTTTTCCTACAAGCTAGGTCCATGCCTGGCACATAGTCAGCCCTCAAATATTTATTGAATGAGTGAGTCATTTTTCCACACCTGAGATGATGCTCCACCATGAACGTTTGGTTGTGCTGACATGGGGCTGAATTATTTGCATTCTCCCACAGCTCTATGATTTCCGCCTTGCCCACCCCCGTTCAGGCTGCCCCCTGGACCTCTTTTTCCCAGGTTGGATGTCTCTGCTGAATTATTTGCATTCTCCCACAACTCTATGATTTCCGCCTTGCCCACCCCCCTTCAGGCTGCCCCCTGGAACTCTTTTTCCCAGGTTGGATGTTTCTACTGTTCTCCAGGACAGATCCTTCTTACAGATTCAGGGAGAAGTCTTCTACAAAGTCTGTGAAATCTCACTGGAATGTAAGGTCTGGAGGACAGGACTATGACGGGCTTTCTTATTCATCAACAATAAATGCACCACCAGTGAATCTCTACCCCTCCCATACTCTTCCTGTATATCGTAGAGGAACTGACCATCCATCAGAGGTGTTCTGAGCTTGTGGCCAGACTTAAAGAATTCATAAACCATTTCTTTTCAGGAATCACACTGTTATTTCAATATCAGTCTTTTATGCAGTTCTCTGTCTTCACATATTTAGTAGATCACAGTCCAAATATCACATTCCTAATAGATTTGTTTGATGGAAAAAGAGGAGGTAGTAATGAAGCTATACAGGCACTGCTGGGAGCCAGGAAAAACACAGAGTGGGTACAAGATAGTGCAGAATAGATTCGTTTTTTCTAGGTGTCGCTTCTTTCCTTGATGGTCTTGGGGAATGAGGGGAAAAATTAACAAGGCACGTCTGCTGCATTTGATGGTTCTGTGGCCCCTTCACTGAAATGCATCTTGGAATCCATGAAGGGCATTGATAAGATGGTGTAAGAAGCTGCTTGTTTAAAACAAGAGAAAATATGCTTTAATTTAGATGACTGGATAGCTGGACACTGATGAACGACTGTTGCAAATGTGAATAGCCATTTCTTGGGTTTCTAAATGATTTTCACACTTCCCAAGCTTTATTCAAATTTGTGATGTCCTTTATGGTTTTCCTTTATTGGCCAGGAAAAAAAAAAAAAAAACATCCTGAAGACTTAGGTTTCCATCAAATCTGATGGAATACATTAGTAAAATCATATGTCATATTAAAATGTGAAATATATGGTGGTGTAATATCGTCTGAGTCAATCCAGTGGAGTAACATAATTAACAGGGGTTTTGATGATTAATGTAGAAGAGTAAGAAGCTGAGGACAGCTTGCTTCTCTCTCTCTCTGCTTCCCCCACCCCCACATTTTCTCTCCTGCTCTTACTTTGTCTCTTTTTCTGCTAGCTGCTGTTTTCTTCATCCAGATAGGCAGAGAAAAGCCTTAAGTGGCGGTTGAAACTCCCAGAAGCCTGTTTACTTCAAGGTAGAAGCAGGAAAGCTGCCATAATTCAGAAAGCAGCTTCTGGCATGAGATGAAAGTCAGATCCGCTCAAGTTTGGGTCCAAATTTAGAGGCCCCACTGGAGTGTTTATGCTTGTATCTGTAGTCCAGATAAGTTAGTGGAAGAAATTGTTCCCTACGGCAGGTCATGAATCTAATTACCCTAGAAACATTTCTGCAGGCGCTTGACTGAAAATTGCTATGCGGTGTGTGCTGTCTGTGGCTTCCCCCACCTTCAAATCATGTATGGTCTATGGACAGCGTCATCCACGTGGGCCCACAGACCCATAACTCAAGGAGGGAGGCCATGTTTCCCCAGCCGAAAACAGACCTGAGAGCCCCTGTTGCTAAGCCTCTGTCCAAAAGAGTTCACTGTCTTAGAGAAGCGGGAAAAAGAGAACTTTCCTGGACAACAAGAGAGGAATATTGAAGGCTCATGAGTTGACAGGGAAACACAGAGAGGAGATAAATGGCCAGTTTTAAGAACTAGTTCAGTGCCTCCCTCATTGTGGATTTGGTCCTTGTCTAGGACTGTTTCTTGCTGTTAGGAGATTTGAATATGAATCTTTCTTAAGAAGGGCATAGTTATATCTGGTTTGAGTGCAGACTGTGGTCTCAAAGTCAGGATAAATCCATTCCTCCTGCAAACCACTATGGGCCTAGTCTGGTGATCGACAGCATGAGTTTGGAAATCAGGCACTCCTGGATCAAAGTCTCATGCTGACCCTTACTAAGCCTGTGACATTGTGTGAACTAGTTATCTCTTAGCCTCCACTTGGTCATGTTTAAAATGAGGTTATTATAAGGAGGATAATGCAAACAAGCTCATTTAAGTGATTCCTATTAAGATATTTATAGGTCAGATATTTATTGCCAAACAAGCAATATAACTGCTGGGTGGCTAGAGAGTATGCAGGTTATTGCATCTGAATAAATCAGGGAGTGAATCTGTTATGGTATGGGTAGATTTTTTTTTTTTCCTATGAGGTCTTTAATGGAAAGTAGGAAGAAGGGGAATGAGAGCTACTTATGATGAAGATGAGAAATCTTTCTAAATTTGCTAGTTCTCAGGGATCATGGCTGCTGCCTTCGGAAGGGGACCTACTGCTGATGTTGGAATCAGAGAGGAGACACTGAGGGGATGAATATAAATGTCAAAGAGGAAGTGTGATGCCGGGTGAGCAAAGAAAATATTAGTCAAATAATCCTTTAGGAATTTGGAATGTCTGGAGGGTGAACTTCTTTCTCATTAGTTATGTGACCATGGGCCCTACCCAGTATTTCAAGTTTGATGGTTCATTAAAAACTAAGTAGATGGCTTTTATTTCTTTTTCTTGTCTGACTGCTGTGGCTAAGACTTCCAATACTACGTTAAAGGTAGAAGGGGCAAGAGTGGACATCCTTGTCTCGTTCCTGAATTTAGAGGAAAGCCTTTCGGGTTTTCACTGTTGAGTATGATGTTAGCTGTGGGTTTGTCATGATGGCCTTTATTATGTTGAGATATGTTCCCTCTATACCCACTTTGATGAGAGTTTTTATCATGAATGGATGTTGAATTTTGTCAGATGCTTTTTCTGTGTCTATTGAGATGATCATGTGATTGTTTTAATCCTTCCTTTTGTTAATGTGGTGTAACACACTGACTGATTTGCGATTGAACCATCCTTGTGTCCCTAGAGTAAACCCAACGTGATCACGCAATGGATGCTTTAGAAAATAAGATCTGTCCCGTGCCCCTCTCGGGTATCCAGGAGACAAGCAATAGGAAATGAAGACTTGGAATGGTGATTTCATATTTACACAAAAGACAACTGTACAGTTCAGGGTCAAATGTTTTAGAGTTTGGATTATTGAGAAATTTATCATGGCGGTCTGGCCCACAGACCTAGAGACAGAGTGAGACCAGGAGGACCATCTGTTGAGTATTTGGAGACCTTGAAACATACAGCATACGTTTTATGACCCAGAAGGTAGATTTTCCCCTTGTTCATGTCAACCATTTCAAGGACTTGGTAATGGGAGAAGGAGCTTTTAACCTCCAGGTTACTGGTTTAGAAATGTCCCAAGTTGGTAGTGAGTAGAAGGCATTGCCATCTGTCAGCTGCTCAGTGGCCTATATGAAATGACATAGAGGTCTCACAGCAAACCGCAATGGGCAGTCATTTCTATCCAGCCAACTGTAACTCCACATACAGTGACCCAGACTCAGACCCCTTGAAGTGGTCCCCCTAGAGTCTGATGGGAAGATGACAGGTGGTTAAGAATGGAGACATCCATGTGGGAATCAGCAATGCCAACCTTTCATGGCAACTCATCAATTTAAAAGAATCAGCTTAATTTAAGAATCTCTCCCAAAGTGAAGAATAATTTGCTGAGCATTTTAAGATGATATTAGCAACTGATGTCTGAAATTCATTCTATGCCAGGTACTCTGATCAACCCCTTACCTGCATGGTGTCATTTTATCCTTCCAACCATCCTTCACATAGGGAGTCTGTTCTCTGTGTTACAAAGTGCAAGGCTGAGGCTGACTAAAATGAAAGGATTTGCGTGAGGTCACGGAAGTAGTAACCCGGCTAGGTTTCTAGCCCAGATCTTTCTTTACCTAGAGTTCATGCTCATTCCATTATCCTGTCTGACTTGCTAAAAATATCTTTTAAAACCAACATTCTGTTATGCCCCCAGAGAAGTTTCTGTTACTTCTTGGGACACATGAAGTAATGCAGGAGTGTTCAGACCCTTAGATAACCTTTCCAGCAGTCGCTCCCGTCCCCACCCCGGCTAATAGAACATTGATTTTATTGAAGGATTGGGAAGCCCTGCGTTGCACAGGAGTCTCTACTAGCCTCAGGAAGTGAATCATGGTGAGCTTTGATCAGTTACAGAATATTTCCTTGCTAGTAATTTGATGAGGGAGACACACGACCTCATTCTTGGCCGTGGGATAGAAGGATTTCTTCTGGGGGATGCCTGTGAGATGTTTCCTTGATCTTAGAAGAGACATGTAAAAGGGAACACGTTTTTTGACTCTTGACATGGAAGAAGATGTTGTGTCCATCAAGGAACTGAGAAGAGCCAGCCAAACAACCAAGGGCTGAGCCAGAGAGATCTGCCCTGTTGCTGCCAATAACCTCTCTAACCTGAGTTGTCCACCCTCCTTACATCTCAATCTATGAGATGATAGATGTGCTTAGTTATAAAACCACTGGGGGCTCTTCTGTTACTTGCAACTGAGCATTCTTGCTGAAATGGGCAGTCTGTAGGGCACATTTATTTAGTTTTTATTTTTAAATTTTTTATTATTTATTTATTGGCTGCGTTGGGTCTTAGTTGTGGCATGCGTGATCTTTCGTTGTGGCACACTGGCTCTTCATTGTGGTGCTCGGACTTCTCTCTAGTTCTGGCACGGGCTCCAGAGCACACAGGCTCATTAGTTGCAGCATGCGGGCTCTCTAGTTGTGGCACATGCAGACTCCAGAGTGTGCGGGCTCAGTAGTTGCGGCACACGGGCTTAGTTGCCCTGAGGCACGTGGGCTCTTAGTTCCCCGACCAGGGATCGAACCGGCATCCCCTGCATTGCAAGACGGATTCTTAACCACTGGACCACTGGGGAAGTCCCTATTTAGATTTTAATAATGATTTAATTTGTTTGTGTCCCCTATAAAGTGTACAAGGAAAGACATAAACCTTACGTGTAATGATAGAGTTTCAGGGTACACAGTAAGTGGGGTGGCAAGTGAGGTTCAGAATCCAGATCCCCTGCTTCCCTGGCCATAGGACTGCCAGGTGAAATACGAGATGTTCAGTTGCATTTGAATTTCGGAGGGCCAAAGAATAACTTTTTGTTTCATCACCAATATGCCCCAAATATTCTAGGAAGAATACTTATATTAATAATTTTTGCTGTTGTCCGAAATTCAAATTTAACTAATCATTTTGTATTTTTAGTTGCTGACGATGGCAATCCTGCTTGGCCAGGACTGTCTGCATTGTACCATTTGTCCTTTCTCATGTGGACTCCTGTTTGGAAATACCAGAAACCCCATTCCAACTTATTTAAGCCAAAGAGGTCATTTATAGGCTCAAATAACTGTACTTTCCCTTCTGTTTATTGCCAAGTGGATTCAGCTATTTGTTGACAAAGGTGATCACCAGCAACTTCAGACTTACAGTCTATCGTCTTTGTTAACCCCAGTGAAAAGGAAGCTGACTCCCAGTAGCTCACATGAAAGCACCAACGTTAGGTCATAGTGGATGGACTTAAGTCTCAGATCAACCCCTAAACTAATCACAGTGGACAGAAAGATGGGATATACTGATTGACCAGAACTGGTCACGTGACCAGCTTTGAAGATGGAGGTTGACTTTGCCGTAAGCTGTATCCAAACCACCTGGAAACGGGCGGTGGTCCCTACCGTAAAACTGAGAAGGAAGATGGGATGAATGCTAGACAACCAATAACAATGTCCTCCCTAGTCACTGGGCATCAGACAAAACACTGATCTGAAAGAATGCTTTGCTTGCAACGGACTGGGCAGGACCCTTGTCCTGTCTGAGTAAGTATTTTGCTGAAAGTGGGTAGATTGAGCTGGAGAGTATGAATCACAGGTAAGGTACCTCAGAGCAATCAGATGATTGTGAATAAGCCTGTTTAGTTCCGTCTCAGAAGTCAATGTGGTCCAGCTTAGTCAATAGTGACAGAAATCATGGCGCCTCCTACCCATCTCTGCGTGCCTGTGGGGCTTCCTTTGATTTTCAGTCATAAAGAATCTCATTTGGTTTTTATATAAAACCTAAGTTTGAATTTTATTGGAATACTTATACATGATTACCTTTCACTGAAACTTATTGTCATTTCTGCTCTAATGTTCTAGCAAATGGGGGTGGTGGATTTTTTTTTTAACTTCCTTTCAAGTTGTTAGTTTCATTAAACAAATAGTTATTGAGTAGTTTCTATGAGTTAGGCATTGTGGATGACAAAGAAAAATCAGACAAAAGTCCTTATCTAGAGGCACTTACCTGAAAACATTTTGCTGTGTGTGTTATATAAGTAAAAGGTCTGGTTTTCTGCATTTAAATAGTTTTCTATAATTATAGAGCTATGAGAAAATGAGGTGGGGGGCAGCTGAGGTCTTGAATTCTAAGAGAATTGATCTAAGAATCCACCAAAAGGTAAGCTGGTGATCTAGTCATTTGTACCTGAGTCACGTTTTTCTGTCATAGGCTTTCACGGGGATAGGATCCTCACCTTTCAGTCCTTGCCATGGTTGTAATTTGACTTTCACTATGTAGATTCTCAGAGGCCTGCTTGTGTCCACTCCTGGGCTATAAGCTCTTGAAGGCAGAAAGTCCTCTATCCCAGTGCCCAACCCAGGGTCTGCCATGTACCAGGTACCCAGTCAATACTGTTGAGTGAATGAAAGTATCCCCTCCTCTCCTGCTTTTTCACTCTGCCCCTTGGCTGGCTTTCCCGGATCTCCTACAGATGATGCAATGTCATGTTAGTATCAGGAGGTAAGTACAATGAATGTGCTCTTGACCTAGATTTTCAGCAGCTCCAGAGAGCTCCCTTGTGAAAGCTGCGTCCTATATTTCCTTACACATTTGGCAGGGATGTGATTTGGTTCGACCTGTTGCCCACACAAACAAAAAAGACAAACAGAAGCCTGACTTGGTGTGGCCAGAGAAAGGAAAGTTGTTCTTTCAAAGTGCCAAGAAGAGGGTATTAAACTTTGAATCAGCATCTCCGTAGGTTTGTGTGTTCTCTTCTCCCGTAGGTCTTCTGGTGCTGGAGTGACTTCGGGTGCTTAATAAGAGACCTGAGACTTGCTTGGGGTTGTTCTTATCACACCTCAGTGGTGCCAGAAATCAAACTGTCAACCTCGAATCCAGACTTCCCTTCACCCACCGCACCTTGTCTTCCCTTAACACGTCCTGTAAGCTCTTCCTCCAGATTATCAATAGATCCCAAGTCCATCCACTTCTCTGCTTTTCTGCTGCCACTATCCCAGGGTAAATACCACCATCCTTGGCTGAAGGCTAGTAGAGCCTCGTAACTGGGCTGGCATCTATATCCTTTTACATCCTGCCAGAGTGATGCTGTACGTGCCTGCATCAAATCGCGTCTTGCCCCAGTGGCTTTACAACACGGTTAGAGCAAAACCCAAAGTCCGTAGCCAGGTCTGCAAGGCTCTCCATAATCTACTTCCAGATGCCGCTAGGATCTTGTCTCCTACCGCTCCAGTTGACCCTTTGTAAGCCAAGCTTGCTTCTATCTTGGGACTTTGAACTTGCTGGTCCTTCCCTGAGATACTCTACGCCTGGGCTTCTTAAGATTGACACCATCTTTTCATGAATACCTTGATCTCAAGTGTCACATCCCTAGTGAGACTTTCCCTGACCACTCAATCTGTGGGGGTACCCACGTCGTGCTCCCCAATGATCCCGTTTTATTACTGCTAGAACATCTACTCCTTATTTGTGTTTTGTGTCTCTCCTCCTTCCCACTGACAACCAGAATGTCAGCTCTATAAGAGCAGAGCCTTGTCTAACTTTATTCTGCAGCCCTGCCCTTTGATCAGGTCTTAAGAGATAATTTTTTAAATGAACAAGTGATCACTCTATCAGTCAGTCCTCTTGCTCTCTGTCCTACCCCATTGGCCAGGGAAGTCAGCTAATGGAATATCCCACACAAATTGAGAAGGGATTGGGTACTGCAGAGAAAATGTTACAGAAGTTAAGGCACAAGTTAAAACATAAACACACATCAGAAAATGTCTGGGAAGGAATCGAATGTCATTTGCTTCATTCCACGGTGACTTTCAAATGACAAATGCCCAGCATCATTTAGGGTAGTAGAGTGCCTTTGAAAGAGCTGCAGCCGACTGCTCCGGTCATGCCCAGAAAACGTCACTGTCCTCTATGTGTGCCTGCTTACATTTGGCGAAACCAAGCTTCTGGCTTCTGGCTTCTTCTGAGCTTGAAATTGCCTTGCTTCGTGTTACTATTACCAACAGATATTTTTCCTTTGTGAGTCATCTATCCGGCCCCTCTAATCACTGGGAACAAACTTTGAGTAGGTTGAACCAAATTAGGTGTCAGAGTACATGCTTTCTTAGCCAAATAAGCTTTCAGAAGCTAGGGGAGCTGCAAAGCGCTGTCAGTCCTTCACAACCATCTAATTGTGTTCCTCTTTGAAAGTCTGACTTTTCTTCTTAGCTATTAACCGGCATTAGCTGCAAAAGCATTCCCCAAAAGAGAACTCCTTCCACAGGAGTGTCAGAATCCAACAACGCAGATTTCCAAAGAACAAGATTTGTGTTTTAGACAGGAAGTGCTGGGCGTGCTCATGGCTTAATGTTTAAGCGAGTGGTGCAGTGAAGAGGTGCTGATTTCTGCGAGAGGAAGGGAGTGCAGCACCGTGAAAGGTGAACCACTCCCAGCGCACAGGGACAAGAGCTGCAGGAGGTGGTTTCCCCCCCTTCTCCCGAGAGCAGTGGTACTAATGTTTTCAAGGAAAGACCAGCTGGAGGGAGACAGGCAGCACCTAGAGAAAGTTCATGGGGTTGTGCATCATGGGATGCTGGGACACCACAGATGGAGGAGAATGGGCGTGCCATGTGCTTCTGAGTATAAACAGTAACTCCGCATAGACCGAGGCCCTGGGAAGATAATTATGAATTACCCTTTGGACATAGAGCTGCCGGGAAAGGTTGCTTTGTAGGTGAATGCCTCCAGTGGGTGGCATCCTGCCTAAAAGTAGAACTTCTGGAAGCAATGAGAACATGGGAGCAACTCAAAGGGACTGTTTTGGCCAGAAGACCAGAAGAATCTTCTGAAAATCTGCTCTGTGGGGATTCCCTCCCCATTCACTGTGAAATGCTTGTCGAGGCAGCTGTACTTTTTTTGAGAGATGTTCTGAACTAGCTTTTGGTAGCATGTTAAGACATTTCACTATGCATGGGGAAATCCTGTTTGAGCATAAAGGGAAGGTTAAGTTCATTGTTGTTGCAACTCTTATTTATACTGAATACCTTAGCATCTGAAGGTTTCCAGGGCTTGAACAATCAGATAAATCAGAGAGTCGTTGTAGTAGTTTTTTAGTTGAGTTGGTATGTTCATTTGTTTTCGTTGACAGTGGGGTTTTCATGTAAATATTGGCTGTTCTCTGAGCTTGAGAAGTATCTTGGTATCTTAGCCTCAAGGTTGGAAAGCCTGTAGTAGATATTTTGTCTTCTTTCCATGTGTTTCCGTAGAACATATTTTAAAATATATTTTAAAAACCACTGATACACGAAAATGTCAGGTCCATCTAACATTTTAACCTAAATCTGCAGTGTTTATCAGCTGATGGGGGCTGATCGGAATATTTTCACCTAAACCTTAATTAAGTGCAATATGTATAGGAAAGGGGAGCACATTATAAAAGTGCCAATTTAGGGAGGAAGTGAGAAGTATAATTCCTGCCTGTCAAACATAGCCTGCTTCATTATGCTTTAAATTCTCTAACTAGAGATTTTGTGATATTAGTCATCGTCCAAAGACTATAAGCTCCAGGAGGAATTGTTCATTGTGTATTATGTCTATGCATTCATAGGTAGATACTTGCACTTATATATCTTTGAATTATAATTAATGCCAGTTACTAGATTTCATTCATAGGATAAGCCTGGTGGTAGTATAAATAATTATAAATTAAACTAGAGTTCTAAAATTTCTCTCTTCAGGTGGTGAGATTGTTCTTTGCGTATCTATTTCTATTCTGGGAATATTACATTTCTAAAACTTATACATCAGGTAGAAGTGACATTTTCCGCAAAATTCCTTTGTATTGAAATTCCTTTTCTTATTAAAATGCTTTAATTGCATATAAACACACTCAGTGGAGCTCATCACAAGAAGACTGTCAGTGTGTTTGAAATGTTTACTTCCATATAATGCTAAATACCATCTAAAAATCCTGGAGTCGTCTACAGGTGAATTTTTTAAATTAAAAGATCTTCAGTCAAGTTTTGAGGGAAAAATTTGTAATTAGCTAAATAGTTCTAAATATGTAAAGGCTTTATTACCATTACTTAGGTATATATTTAGTTAATAATATATTATTTTTGCTATAAATTAAGAACTTGGCTTCTGATTATTTGGGTGACAGTCAGGGATTGTCCACTCACAGGTTAGCCGTGTGATTTTAGACAGATAACTGAGGCTTAGACATTTCATTACCTTCAGTTTCTAAATGAAGATAATAATAACATTAGTACCCACCTGATAAGGTTATTCTGAAGATCAGATGAGGTCATGAATGCAAAGTGCTGTATGAAGGGCTTGACATACAGTAAGTGCTCAATAAACAAGAGCTCATTATTATTGTTTATATTTACTTATTTATTGGTAGAAAATATTCATCTTCTGAACTACCTTCACAGCTGCCAACCGGAAACAACCATGTCGTCCTCTTCTCCAGGTGACACGAGTGACAAGGTTCGTTACATGAAGACAGTAAAATCCAAAACAGGCAGCAGTGCTTAGGAAGCAGCTATTTGCAGAGGTCTCGCCCGTGAGCAGTTTAAATTGGAGAGTTCTGAACCCAGTAAAGATAACACGTCTGCCCTCTGGTGGATATTAATTTTGACTAGTTGGAATTTTCTTTGGCTGCACTGGAGATTTCCAGTCTCCCTCAAAAGCCACAGTTGTGTGCCTGGGGCGACGGCTCTGCCTGCTTC
This sequence comes from Phocoena phocoena, assembly GCF_963924675.1. Classification (NCBI taxonomy): domain Eukaryota; kingdom Metazoa; phylum Chordata; class Mammalia; order Artiodactyla; family Phocoenidae; genus Phocoena; species Phocoena phocoena. Next base: position 33,205,686 of record NC_089233.1, on the reverse strand, counting down.
TTTTGGACTCTGATAAATATGCAGGTGGACATATAAACGCACAACATGTGTGGTGGGATGAAATGGTTTATGGCTACAGAGAGACGCCCTCTTCCTCTGTCTTCAGGCCTGTCAGGACCCAGCAGTTGTTAAGGGTTGCTTAAAGAGCTCGGAGCTGTCTGATCACTCAGCTGTGGAAGGTAAATGAGAGTTTTAAGGTGTAGGGAAAAGGAGAGGCCAGTGGAAAAGTAGGGCAACGCGTGAGAAAGAGGCAGATGTCAAACTGATATACCGCCCCTGGACTTGATGGGAAAGAGGTGTTTAATGCTTTTTCTATGAGGTGTGTGCCTGCATCCCCTCCCCCGCCACACACACACTGTGGAGTGGAGATTATTCCTACAAAGGGCTTCACTTCTTAGACAGGGTATAGTCTTTCATCTTCCTCGTCACAATGGTTAAAAAAACAAAAAGAGTAAATAGAGACTCTTGTCTTCCAGTGGCTTCTGTCTCCCAAAGTAGAAAACCTCTTAGCTGTCAATTCACTGAAGTAAATGACCTTGAAACATGGCACCCACCTACTGCTCAAGCCTCCTCCACCTCATGGCCCCTCCCGCGCTGCTGAACTTGACCCTGTGACCTTCAGGGCTCTTTAGGGTCCAGATGACAGGGACCCAACTCAAACAAGTAATACAGGGACTGTAGGTTGGCTCACCTACCTGAAGTTCCATTGGTTCACCTAGCTTTAAGGGGCCAGATTCAGCGGCTCAAATAATGTCATCGGGGCCCTGCTCCCTCTTTCTCTCTCAGTCTTTCCCTCTTTCCATCGCTCATCTCTGATTTCTTTTTCTAATTTGGTTTAATTCTCAGGCAGGCTGTCTTCATGTGGGACCAGGATGACCCTGAAACTCCAGACTTCTAAATTCATCAGTGTCTTTGTTTTCAGGAAGAGGCCCTCGCTCTTGGTATCCTGTCAATCCCTGAATACGGGAGGTACTTTCTGCCTGTCTCACTGCCTGATCTCAGACCAGTTCCCACTTTGGGTGGAGCCTGGCTACTCTGAACAGTCATATGCCCAACCCTGTGTTTTGGGAGGGAGGGTCCTATGACAGGGAGGCTGTTTGCTAAAGACTAGTGGGATTCTGTTACTAAAAGGACAAAAGCGTTATTGGATAGGAAAAGCCAAAATACATGTCCATAGCCTTCTGTGCTCCCAGTACGTGCGCCAGTCTCTGCAGGTTTGCTTAAAGCTGTTCTTCCATGACCTTGGACCCTTCAAGGTGTAGCTGAAATTGTACTTCATCTGTAGACTTCTTCTACCAGCCTGATTTCTACTTCCTTCACATTTTAAATCTGTAGCACTTACCTGTACTTCTCATCTGGCGTTTTTGAATGCTAGCTATTGTTGCTATTATTGTTATTTCCAGTGTTACTACAGCCCTCGGACATTCCTCTGGACATTCCATTTTTTGTTTAGTGTTTAAATGTTGCATTGCTCTTTTTGGGGGGATCTGATAAGCTTTTGGATGAATATCTACTCTCATACAGGCAGCACTGACTCTTGATCCTAATGGGATGGGAATTTGGGGAAACCAAAAAGGCAGAACCCATTCAAAGATTTTCACCTGCCCTTTAGTCACTTTTAAGTGCAGTGCCCAAGCAGCCTTTAGCTCTTGATGGAACTGTTGTCAGCAGTCCACCTGGGGTGGCACTCATCAGTCACGGGCACAGCCCTGGGGCCTCAGAGTGGACAGTGCCCCCTTTGGGATGGAGGAACAGAAGATGTAGAGGTGCCCCATACCTTGCAGCTGAGGCTCTGGGTGCTCAATCAAACCACTATTCCAGCAAGGGGTCAGGGAGGGGAAATCGTTGTCCTTTTTTTTCCCCCCCTCCTTGAGGCTAAGATTACAGGTCCAGGTGAAGGTCAACTTGAAACTACACCCATGGCAAAATCCAATTATCAACTCTACCCTTAGTGAAATGCCATTAGAGGTTGGTTTTGCTTTATTTGGGATGCAAACAGACAGTTCTGTGTGTGAAGTATTCAGGAAGACATAGCTATTAAACATAGTCTAACAATGGGGGCACACTCAGATTTGCATTTTAATTCATTTTCCCTCAGTGCTGATATGCAGCTTATCTTTCAAGAACAGGCTCCCATCAACCCTGATATAAGTTGCTTAAGAATAATGCTCATAATCTATTAGTTTAATCTGTTCACATGAGAAGGGACAAAAAAAACCATTGCATGTTGCAGAAGGTTTCAGGACCCACGTGGGTTGTTTTTTTGTTTTTTTGTTTTTTGTTTAATAATTTCCCGTAACAATTCCTTTCAATTTCTTCTTATTTTTTTTCCTTCTAACTAAAGTATTAACAGCTGAGGGAAAAGGTTACGGCCTTTTACTCAGACTCGGACAGGCTTGAGTTCAAAAGTCTGGCTCCCATGCATATTGATTATGTGCAAATTACTTAATTTGAGCCCAGTTTCATTATCTGTAAGAAGTGTATAACAGTACAACCTTGAAAATGTGTTTTGATCAGTACAGAGTATGTGTAAAGATTGCCCGTCAGGAGACCTCTCAGATAATAGATAATAATCAATAATTTTATCCTTCTGGAACTAAGATATCTGCTAAGATCTTTATGTCTTTCTGATACCTGCAACTCTGTATGTTGTTTCTCTCACTCTCTGTCACTCCTGGGAGAAAACAGAGTCCTTTCTGTGCAGGATTTATTAAAATATTGGATGGAGAGTATGTAACTAGGAGAGTCCTATCTCGTTTTTGCTCACGGTTCTGCATTTTCACTGGCCCTCTCACTTCTCTGTCTTTTTGAACTCCCCCATCAAGAGATTCTCTCTGGGCTCATATGACCTTGATGTTTTTAGTAAAGGAAAGATGGCTGGGACATCTGATGACCCTGGGGAGTCGAGAGTGGGATGAAGGTCTGGATACTAAAAAAGATTGAGAACCACTGCGGCGTGCTGCAGTGTGAATTAGAGATGGGAAAGTGCCTGAACTGCCGAGAAGGCCTGTTGATGTCATAATGGACCTCGTAAAAACCACGTTTATCGTTTTACTTAGCTCCACTCCTATTTGGAGGAAAATGGATGGTAGGGATGACTCAAGGCAGATGATCAATGCCAAGGATCCTGGGGCCATGGTCATAAGTGATAATTGGGGCTGATCCTTAGCTATAGGACAGTTAGGGTGATAGATGGAATTTGAATGCAAGAGTTGAACTTGACAGATGTAGAAGACTGATCTGTCCGAATAGACCACTAAGGACTGAGATGCTTTAGTATTATTGCAGGGAAAGGTGAGAATGTGTGGGGAGAGATGTTAAAAGTCTTACAAATGTGAGTTTAGAGGAGCTGTGTCGGGGGTGGCTGAGATGGAGTCCAAGGCCGCTAAAACCGATACGTGGGGCCAGGGTATCAGGAAGGATGTCATCCTGGCACTGAAGCCCATGGAATGATGAGAGGGACTGTGAGCCCGGCGCTAAATTCCCGCACTTGCCGTTTGCTTGTTTATTGTGTTTCCCCCAATTCCCATTAGAGTATAAGCCCCAAGAGAGCCAAGGCATGTCTGCCTCGCTCCTTGCTGCTTCTCCAGTGCCTACACCAGGGCTCAGCGTGCAATAAATCTGCAGTAAATAGCTGCTGGATGAGGGTTAACAAGGTCACCCAGAAACTATGGGCTTTACTTCTCTTCTGAGCCCCTTGCATGCATTTGTGTGCATAGTAGGTGTGAAATGAACATTCGTTGGTTGCATTGTATATGTCAAAGCAAAAATTTAAAAAAATTGAATAAATGCCTTAATACTGGCACTTGTGGTGCTATTATCTATGATGTAGAGCTATTAGGCTTCCTCTCACTTTCTCTCTCCCTCTCACTCAATAGGCCAAAAAGTGTGTGTGGGGGATTATTCTGTATATTGTCTTTCATAAACATTGTATACATGGTGTGGACAATTTCCACGTCAATATATACGAATCTGTAAAATTTACTTCAAGGCTTTATATAGTCTATCTGCACCACAATATATTTAAAGCATCCCCTATTGCTGGGCATTTAGGTTGCTTCCAATTCTTTGCTCCCATAAGTGGTTCAAGCCCTTATTTAGAGACCTGCCTCAATTATGACCTTGGGGCAAATCTAGAAGTGTGGCTCTGTAAAGTGGTAGCTTAGTAGGTGAAACTCAGAAAAGCTTTGTTGGCTTTTGGTGGGATATCTTGTTAATTGACTTGTTTGACCGGTTGGTCAAACTTGCGATGCTTGGGCTTCCTGGTGGCTCGGTGGTTAAGAATCCACCTGCCAAATGCAGGGGACATGGGTTTGAGCCCTGGTCCGGTAAGATCCCACATACTGTGGAGCAACTAAGCCCGTGCGCCACAACTACTGAGCCTGCACTCTGGAGCCCGTGAGCCCCAACTACTGAAGCCCACACCTCTAGGGCCTATGCTGTGCAACGAGAGAAGCCACCACAATGAGAAGCCCGCGCAATGCAACGAAGAGTACCCCCCGCTCGCCGCAACTTCAGAAAGCCCACGTGCAGCAACGAAGACCCAATGCAGCCAAAAATAAATAAATAAATAAAATTTTAAAAATACTTAGGAAAAAAGAAACTTGAGGTGCTTTTGGAAATGTCTTGCCATAAGACATACTGCAGAGTGCTTGCAGCTCAGGAGCGAGGGTGAATGTGTTGCCTGGATTTTAGGTCTCAGCCTGGTCTAGAGCATAAATAGTTCGTGGAAATTCTGGAAAAGAGACCCAACCTTTGGAATAGCAGAGAGCTGCCTGCATCTTAGGATGACACGTAAAAATATCTAGGAGTTGGAGGGAGTAGGTAATTTGGCGTTCTTATTGTTGGTAAAGGGTGTCCCACTTCATTTTGGATGAATTATGTGAAAACAAGACCCAGCAGCTGACGCTTTGGAGCCCAAGCTACGAGGATCCTTGTTGCCAAGTGCAGGGAGAATGACCCCTGGGCAACAGGGAAGTGCAGTGTCCTCACCTCCTTCCTTTGCTTCAGTGGAAGCGAAAGAGAAGCAGGAATAAGTAAAGGAAACAACGGAGTGAGTTCTGCTCCACCTCCCATCTGCCGTTCCAGCCCTGGGCGCGGACTCCGGTGTCTGGAGCACAGACCACAGTTTCTCATCTTCCCTGTCTGCCAACAAGCCAAAAAGTCCCCGTGGCAGCGCCCAGCTTCCTTTACTCCGGTAGGGAGAGCCCTGTACACCGCTTGCGATACACAACTTAAAATAACAGGTACGATGCAGCCTTTAGAACTGGACTTCCTGAGTTCAAGTCCCATCTCTTCCGGTTATCAACTGTATGAATGTGGCCAAGTTGTTTCGCTCTCCTAACCCTGTTTGCTGCTCTTTAAAGTCTGCGTAATAATATTTATAGGGTGCTTCACTAGAATGTAAGCTCCATGAGAGCAGGGCTTTCTCAATGTTGTGTTTGTGTTTTATCGCTGCTGTTACAAATTACTGCAGACTTGGTGACTAAACCAGCATAAATTCATTCTCCTACAGTTCTGTAGCTCAGAAGCCCAACATGGGTCTCCGTGAGCAAGTACCAGCATGTCAGCAGGGCTGCTTTCCGTTCTGGAGGCTCTAGGGGAGAATCCCTTTCTTGCCTTTCCAGCTTCTAGAGACACCACCGCCCATATTCCTTGTCTCGTGGCCGCTTCCTCCATCTTCAAAGCCAAGGATATAGCATCTCTCCGTGCCGTTCTTCACTAGGTCATGTCACCCTCTGACCCCAGCTGGGATAGGTTCTCCACTTTTAATAACTCAGGTGATTACATCGTGTCCACCTGGATAATCCGGGATAAGCTTCCCATCTCAAGGTCCTTAACTTAACCACGGCTGCAGAGTCCCTTTTGAATGTGTCAGGTAATGTGTTCACTGATCCCAGGGATTAGAACATAGACGTTGGAGAGGGGCACATCATCCTGCCTACCATACCTGCCAACACCCAGAATAGTGCCTGACACAAAGTAAGCTCTCAAATATTTGTTGAAGGAATAAATTGGGAGTATTTAAAGATCAAAGGCCTTTAAAGTGCGTAGCAGGACACCCAGCACGTGGATGAGACCTTGGTTTATGTTATGCACTTTTTTACGGGCACTCTCCCAACACTCAAGGGGAAATTTAAAACAAAACAAAACAAAACAACAACAACAACAAACCCCAAATAGCTCTCTTTCCCTGCTCACCAGTGGGTGTTCTCTCCGGATGTTTACTTGTTGGTTACCCAGATCTAGTATTCCTGCTGTGGCAGAAAGAGGCAGAGCTATTTCGGTTGTATAGAGCAGACCCTGACTAGCCTAATTATGTGCCTGAGGAAAGGTCTGCCCCTTTTTGAGTCATTAACCTTCCACAAAGTGATTCACAGTGAGCCCCAAACCTAGGGGGGCTTTAAAAATCATGCCGATTCTTGACTCTGCAGCTCCCAAGACCCTGTCATATTTTTCCGATTCACTTGAGTCCATCATCTTGTAGTTGGGGAACAACCTGACAGGCCACTGGGGTGTCCTGGCTTGGTTTGAACATCTGAGTTGACACCATCGTGTTGGTGTTTTGCCTTGATTCCTTGGACTTGCTGGTTTGTTGTTTCAGACCGAGGCGTGAGGGGGATGGGCGATCATACCGCACATTCCCCACTGGCTTGCCCCATCTGAAAGCAAAGTGTGTTATGTGTTCAGAGTCAAAACTTAGGTGGCCAGCCACAGGAACACCAGCGTCGGAGCTCTGCTCTGACGCCTCATTCCCTTCAAGAAATGCTTTGGAATGTCAGCACCTAGGGCTCATGGTGGATGAATACACTTGAGTGCATTAGCTAAGGTTTTGTGCTCTTTTTGCAGCCTTTTGTTTAAAAGTTCAGACTGATGGACTAAGCTCAGAAACCCTCTGGGCCACTCTAAGAGCTCCTCTGAGAGGGGCTGGAGTTAATCGATCCCTTCTCCAACAGTCTAGTGATTAAAATGAAGTCTCCGGAGCCAGACGGACAGGGTTAAAATCTCGCACCCACCATGTAGTAGCTGTGTGACCGTGGGCAAGCGACTTAACTAATCTTTTCTTTGCTTCCGTCACCATAAAGTGGTGATACAAACCATACCTATCTACTAGAGTGGTTATGAAGATGAAGTGAGTCAACACAGCGGAAGCACTTAGAACTATGTCTGATATACACAGTAAAAGCTTGATAAAGGTTTACTGTAATCCATGACTACTACCAATATTCATAGTAATGAGCCAATAGTCAGCACCTACCTGAAAAAGATGGTCCGGGTAGCCATTGACATAAGAAAGAAGATCATCTCTTCTGAATAAATATTGTCCATAATATGTCCCTAGGAACACACTGTCTGCAAAAGATGTTAATAGGAGTTCTGACTTACGGGGTACCACAGTCGTAAATATTTGGGAAACTTCTCTTCTTGGAGATTTACTCTGCTAGAATCTGGAGTGGAGAAAGTAATGTGACTTTGTGTAATCCAGCTTGTCCTGAATGTGTTTGACCACAGAACCCATAGTGGGGGTGGGCTTTTGTTTTTTGTTTGTTGTGAGTTGTTTTTTTTTAGTTGGGGGCGGTGGGAGGCTGAGTGATGAAGGCGATTATTATTGCTGTGCACTTGTTGTTCGTAGCACCAATAATAGCTCTAGAAACGAGTGTTTTCTCTCTAGGGCAGACTTCAGGATAGTACTCTCATTGACTGCGCCTATGGGGATCTGATTAAAATACAGATTCTTATTCAGTAGATCTGGGATAAGGCCTGAGAGTCTGCATTTCTGCCTAGTTCCCTGGGGATGCTGCCGCTGCTGGTGTACAGGAGGCACAGTTGAACTACAAGAATTTTATTCCCTCGGTGACACACATGGAGACCATCAGAAGTGCTCATAGTTACGTAATAGGGGGAGAGGCTAGCCTAACGCAGAGGTTCTCAGCCTTGACTACACAGTGGGATTATATGGATGTTTCAGAAAACTGCTGTTTGTACTCTACCCCTAGAAATTCTGATTTAACGGTTTGGACATGGGTCCCAGGTGGTTTTTTTCCCAAGTTTCCCAAGTGAGTCTAATGAAAGCCAGGGTGGAGAACCACTGGTTTAGTAGGAAGAGGCTTATTTCTGGAGTCAGAGGGCCTGGTTCTAAATCCCAGCTCCAAATCATCCACATGACTCTTTCTAATTTAGTTAAATTCTCTGGGCCTCCATTTCCCTGTTGGTAAAAGTGGGCAGTAATGACATGTAACCTCAGAGAGTCTTTGTGAGGATTCAAAGATATGTTAGTGAACTAAAAGCCTAGTTTCTGGGGCTTCCCTGGTGGCGCAGTGGTTGAGAGTCCGCCTGCCGATGCAGGGGACACGGGTTCGTGCCCCGGTCCGGGAAGATCCCACATGCCACGGAGCGGCTGGGCCCGTGAGCCATGGCCGCTAAGCCTGTGCCTCCGGAGCCTGTGCTCCGCAACGGGAGAGACCACAACAGTGAGAGGCCCACGTACCGCAAAATAAAAGCCTAGTTTCTAACACATGGTAAGAGCTCAATAAATGTTAGCTGTAATAATTATATTGTAATATAATTACATTACAATAATTATATTGTAATGACTATTGTTATTATTTGATAACAGAGTGAAGTCGTTTTCTTTCTTTTTTTAATCTTCCTGAGATATTGCATTGGTCACAAGCTAAAACCAGATAAACATGTATTTAATTTTCTTAATAAGTAGGGAACAGTGTTATATGTCTGTTGAGTACATGTGTCCTTAGCTAGGAAGAGCCCATTTGTAGCCTAAGTTGCCCCCAGCAAGCACTGGCTTAGCCCGTAATCTCCATGAGAACAGACAAGCAGCTGATTTTGTTTACTGTCGTATCCCCAGTGCTTTTGTTGTTTGAACTGAATAAATGATGGTAACTATTCCAAGTGGAGATATGTCAACTTCTGTCTGCACCCACTGGATTATTTTAGTGACTGAAAATGACAAGAGGGTCATGATAAAGAACTGAGCAATGCCATATTTTGGATTATTTACTCTAGTCATTTTATCGAGTGTTTATTTCCTTTCTTAATTTAGAAGTAGATGACTGAATCTCACCTCTTGTTTTGTTTAAAATCAGCTATGTTGTCTGCCCTCTTCCACTATTCCACTCATATTCGCTCTCAAACTAAATAGCTCTCTATTTTTCTGCCCTGTCTTGGTTCCTTCTCCTTCTGCCCTCCACCCTACGTCCTACTCCCACTGTGGTCTGTGGTCACTATCAGTTTACTTACATTAAGTCCCAACTCTAACTTTAATTGAGCTCTTTTGTATTGGGCTGTCTATTGGTGTGTGATCTGGGGGACAGATGGGGCAGTCTGTATGGTTTTATCTGCTTATAATATCACATGAATAGCAGTGCTCGATGATTTTTGTACTGTTCCATAACAAGTATATATCGTATTCAAGTTCAACAGCAGTCTTCTAAGATAATATAGGGAAGTTGATTCCTAGCCTATTTCTCCTTCTGGGGAAGGAGGAAAACAAGACCTGTTCCCCTCCCTGTCATCCCAATAAGATATAAAGATGCTCAAGAGAACATTTGTGAAAGAACTTGACAGATGCCCTTGGAGAGAAAGCATTACTTTACTCGCTGGTATTTTGAATATCATGAGAGTTTGAATTACAAGTGAGGACACCCAAGCACATAATCGGCTAAGGACACTTTCAGACTCATCGTGGACACTGCTCACAGGCAAAACTGTTAGTGCAGCTCCGATTGCTAGAGCCATGGGGGATTGGAGACCACAGCTACACCCATCTAGTTCAGGAAGGACTTGAAATAGCTCCTGTATTTTCAGGACTCAAAAAAATGGAGCTTTTTCACATTTATCCTGAAGATGGAGCCATTTAACATTTTGGATACCTTATGATTTTAAAATTGATAACTTTAAGTTGGCTTTTTTTGAGACCATAATGTTTCCCTTAAATAGGACGATTGCTTCCTAACCAACAGAAATAAGAGTGTTATGAATATTTGGTTATGGGCATGGAAATCTGGAGATCAGCCTGTGACCTTGCCCGTATTTACAGAGGTCACTTTTTCTTGTTTACCTTTTGCTCCCCCTATCTATGGATTCAGGAAATTAAGTATTTATTAAGTATTTTCCAAACATGTTTAGAATTCCCATCGTTGATGGCTTGCTGCAAAGGAAAGCCCATTTTAAAAGCAATGCAAAAGGGGGGGATGTGTTTATTTCAGGTGCCCTTGTCTTGATCACAAGGTTTTCACTGAATCGAGAATCTTTGAGTCAGGAGGGTATGCATTCTCCCTTCTCACGTAAGTCTCATTTAAGATATTTACTTGGGCTTCCCTGGTGGCGCAGTAGTTGAGAGTCCGCCTGCCGATGCAGGGGACGCGGGTTTGTGCCCCGGTCCGGGAAGATCCCACGTGCCGCGGAGCGGCTGCGCCCGTGAGCCATGGCCGCTGGGCCTGCGCGTCCGGAGCCTGTGCTCCGCAACGGGAGAGGCCACAACAGTGAGAGGCCCGCGTACCGGAAAAAAAAAAAAAAAAAAAAAAAAAAAAAAAAAAAAAAGATATTTACTTATGTACTTGTGTTAGTTTCCATGGCTGGATTAAAATATCTGTGTTTACTTATATGACTCCCAAATCTAACCTTAATTGTGCTCTTTAGCAATGACTTGTTTATTTTCGTTTGTGAACGAAAGTAAAGTAGATCCAGATGGGCATTTTCTGTCCTAAGGGGCCCTCGCTTCTCATGGCTGAACACCTTCTTGTAAAGAGGGCAAAAACCATAGCAAATTAGGAGCCAAAATATCTCACTTGGAACATGAATGGCCCATTTTGGGAAGGAATGAACAGGTATACTGCCCTAAGAGGCCATCTGGACATCGCCATGGGTCAGGCTCAGGTGAGACATGATGATGTGTGGATGGGAATAACGCCAGAAGAGGAGCCTTCTTACTACAGGAGGTAGGCGTGGGCAGAGGACCCTAGGAGAGCAAGGTGCCGTTAAAGCAATTGTCGGGCAACTCTCGGATGTAAATATTAGGTGAGAAGTGGGGACTACCTGGAGGCTGATTACTCCTTCAACTATTCAAGCCCGAGGTTACCAGGCTCTGTGATTATGATAAAGGCATTTTCTTGAGAACTGGGTGTTGCCTTTGGTGGCTCCTCCACTTCACTTCCTGGGAGGCTGGACCCCAGTCCCTTCTCCCATGTCACCTGTGCCCACAGAGGGGGCCATGTGGTTTTCAGGTAGGTTTAGGCCTATAAAGGACCAGCCGTGACCTTAGGAGGAATCTAAGTGCTGGGGACCTCACCCCATGTTGGGACGCTCTGATGCCTTGGACGTGGGCCATCTTTTAGGGGCTGAACTCCAGCATCCACCTTCATCTGACAGTCTGGAGCCCTGACTCAGAGCCCTACTGGCTGAGAGACTGTGGTCTGCTACCCAGTACTGTATCAGTTCCACAGTTTGTAAGACAACAGCAACAACTATTATTATTTTTACTGCTGTTCCTATTACTTCTCCTCCTCTTCCCCTGCTGTCTCGTATTATTATTATTGTTATTATTTTTAGATATCTTTTGCTGTCAAGCAAATTAGCCCCAAACTTAATGTATCAAAATAGAACAATTTATTATCATTCATAGTTTCTGTGAATCGGGAATTTGGGAGCTGCTGAGTTTGGGTTTCCCATTTTGTATGATACAAGATGTCGGTTTTTTGTAGATGCCCTTTATAAAGGTGAGGTAGTTCCCTTCTCTTCCTAGATCGTTGAGTTTTTCTAATCACGAAAGGATCTCAGTTTCTGACGGAAGTTTTGTTTCGTACCTATAGAGATGGTCATGCGGCTTTGTCTTTTATTCTATTATTATCGCCTCTTTACACTGACAGATTTTCATACGTGGTGGTGGAAAATTCTTTTCATGTGTTGCTAGATTTGGTTTGCTAGTGTCTTCTTGAGAATTTTTGCATCAATATTTACAATGGATGTTGGTCTGTAGTATTCTTTTCTTGTGATATCTTTGTCTGGTTTTGAGGTCAGTGTAATACTGGCCTCACTAAAATGAGTTGGGATATATCACCTCCTATTCTTTCAGAAGATATTCAGAAGTGTTGATGTTAATTCTTCTTAAAAATTTTGAGGGGCTTCCCTGGTGGTGCAGTGGTTGAGAGTCCACCTGCCGATGCAGGGGACACGGGTTCGTACCCCGGTCCGGGAAGATCCCACATGCCATGGAGCGGCTGGGCCCGTGAGCCGTGGCCTCTGAGCCTGTGCGTCTGGAGCCTGTGCTCCCCAACGGGAGAGGCCACAACAGTGAGAGGCCCGCGTACCGCAAAAAAAAAAAAAATTGATGAAATTCACCAGTGGAGCCATCTGGACCTGGATTTTTCTTTGTGGAAAGTTTTTTGCTTATTAATTCGATTTCTTTACTTGGTATAGTTCTCTTCAGATTTTCTATTACTTGGTTTTTGTAGTTTATATCTTTCTAGGAATTTTCATATTTTATCTAGGTTAGCTAATTTTTTTGGATGTACAATCGTCCATAGTATTCCTATATCCCTTTTTATTTTATTCCTTATTCAGATCTTCTATTATATTTCTCATTTGCATACTTTGATTCTTAAGTTTTTTTCCCCTTTAGTTCTTTGAACATGCTTATAATAATGTTTTGAAGTCTTTGCCTGCTAAATCCAACAATCCAACATCTGATGACAGATGGTATCTATTGACTCCTTTTTCCTGAGTATTGGTCACAACTTTTTGTTTTTTTTTTTTGCGCAAGTCTCCTTATTTTTTATTGAAAAGTAGATAATTAGATAACATCATAGCAACTCTGGATTCTGATTTTTTACAGGTAGTTATTTTTGTTGCTTATTTTGTTGTTTGCTTTTTGCTTATAAACTTGCCTGGACTAAAGCTGTGAAATCTGTTCTCCCAAGGTAGGTGGCTACTGATGTCTTCGTTCAGTTCTTCTTGTTGTTCTGCTTCTTTTGTTTTTAACCTCGGTTTCCAAGGGCTTTCTCTATTATCCGTGCAGCTGAAGGGCCAGTGAAAAATTGAACTAAGGCTGTGTTCGCATACCTACAAGAGCAGTAAGAAGGCTCTTGTCCTCTGTGGATGGGTCTGTGTGGATCAAGGCAAGTGTATCCAGCGTTCAGGCCATTTTTAAGTCTTCCCAGGTATTTACATTCTGCCGGTCCCTTCTGCATCACCTCTTCTGCACACTGCCTTAGCATCAATCAGGAATATGCGACTAACTTGAACCCTCTCCAGTCTTTAGCGAACATGTGTACAGTCACAGTTGGGAATGTGCTCACCCCAGCCACCGCCTTGGGCCAGGAAAGTCCCTGGCTCTTCCCAGTTTCCCGCCACTGAGAATCTCACTTCTCCCAGTGGTGCTGCTAGATGAATATAGTCATCGCCCTCCACTCCAAATCAGGTGAGCCCTTGGTGACCATGACCTCAAAGCTGCCAGGACTCATAGCCTGCCTCGCCCAAGCAGGGCCTTCATGCCACCAGGGAGATTTGAGTGAACCTCTTAATGGCATTTTATTAACCACGTAATGTAATATTTCATTGAAATTTGTTTATACTAGTTTATTAGTGAGGGATGGAGGAAGAAAGGAAACCCAGAAATGTCAGGTGATATATATATATATATATATATATATATATATATATCATTATATATAATGATATATATATATCATTGACAAATATTTTTGACCAATTACTAAAGTCCTGGCAATCTTTTAGAAAATAAAGATGTAACGTAAAAAAACAAAAGCCAAAACAAAAATGAAAAACAAAGTTCTTTCTCTCAAGAAACTTATGTTCTATTAGAGATGGGGGTGGGGTGTAGGGGGCACAGGCATACGTAAAAAAGAAATGACATACGGTGTCATTGCCATGAAGAAAAATAAAGCAAGGTAAGAATAGGATGTGGTGGATTGGGTGAAGGATGCTATTTTGTATGGAGGTGTGTGTCCGAGAATGCGTCTCTGATATGTGACAGTTGAGTAGAAATCTGGAGGTAATGACGAAGAGTTCCACGTGGATATCTGGGTGGAACAGACAGAAGGAACAGCCCCTGCAAAGACACTTGGCTGGATATTGCTTGTCATGTTCACAGCAAGGAGGTCAGTGTGGCTGGAGTGGCGGGAAAGAGAGAGACAGGAGTGGTCCTAATCAGAGAGTTAGCAGGGGGTTAGATCATGTAGGGCTTTGAAGGTCGTGGGATAGACTTGGGATTTTGCTTGGAGCGAGACAAGAAGTCATTGGAGGATCCTGAGGAGAGGGACAATGTGACATGATGCACATTTTAAAAGTTATACTCTTGCTATTGGGTGGAGAATAGATGTGGGACAAGACGCAAGCAGGGAGTCCGGCATGGGGGTTAGGGGGCATTACAACCATCCAGGTGAGAGATGACCAGGGTGGTAGCAGTACAGGTATGAGAACTGTTTGGAGGTTGGATATGTCTCAAAAGCAGAGACAGTATACTTAGGTAGTGCGTGGACTGGAATGTGTCAAAGAGAGAGGAATCAATGGCTCCTACAGTTATTTTAGCCTGAGCATTTCAAAAATGGAAGTACTGTTTCCGAGATGGATTGCAATAGGAGCAGATTTCTGGGGAGGGAGGGAGGGAGGGAGGGAGAGAGGGAGGGAGGGAGGGAGGGAGGGAGAGAGGGAGGGAGGGAGAAGGAGTTGAAGGGGAGGTATTGGGAGTTCATTTTTGAACATATTCGGCATAAGTTGCCTATTGGATTTCCAAGTAGAGATGTCAAGGACACAGTTGGTTCTTTGAGTCTGGAGGACAAAGAAGTTTGGGATAGGGATAGAAATTTAGGACTCTCCATCTTATAGACTGTATTTGACACCTTTACACAGAACAAGATCACACCCATCCCCATGTGCACATGCCATAATATATGCAACATAAAAAATCTCCTGTGACTCCACTTCCCCTCCATCTGCCACCCAGTTTCTCTGATCTCCTTTGCACAAAACTCCGAAATAAAATGTGTCTATATTTGCTATCATTTTTTCTCATTCCATTCTCTCTTGACTTCCTTCCAATGAGGCTTCCCTCCTGCCCACCTTCTGGGTGAACTTATCCTGTCACAAGGCGTTCAGTACTGACAATAAGCTGATTACCTCCATTTAACAACGAAGAAACTGAAGTTCAGAGCGGTTAAGGCCACTTGAGTATTCAAGAGCTGAACTCAAGCCACAGCCTCACTTCCCTGTCCCCAGCCTGCCTCTTGCTTCCCCCATCCTAGTTCGCGATGACAAAATAGCATAGTGTTTGCAGACAGGGTATTGGAAGAAGATCAGCTCGATTGCCAGTTTACACCGAACATTTAAAAACTCCCTCATAATTAAGTAAATAGAATACAGTCTCTCACCCCGATGAATGTATGGGTTTAAATTGTTCACGTCTGTTTTCTGGTAAGAAATAAAGTGTGTATAAAGACTGTGGACTTGCTGCTTTGTTTTCTAAAGACAGTATAGTGTTATAGAAATCACTGAATCTTCTGAAAATGTATGATAATGGCCTGGCTGCTGAATATGAGAATAGGAGTTAGGAAGAGATTCTTTCCTTGACATCCTAAAGAACAGAGCAGGCAGGTACCTTTCAGAGAAGGATGGCAGGATGTGGTATCCTCCTTAGAGCCATGGACAGGCAGACCCACATCTTCTTTCTGGCCTAAAGAGCTGTGACTTAAAGTCGATCTTGTATTGCTCTGGCATTATTATTTCTCGGTCTTCCTTGGATATTTATTACTTGCAATGGAAGGGGGAAGGTCTCCCAGAGGACTTGAAAAATATTTGTTCTGACTTGACTGTGTCTTTATATGCACTCATTTTGGCTGAGATCTTGTAGACAGGACAGAGCAATGCCTTAGAAATCAAATGTGGTGAAATGCTTTTTCCTAGTTTATCGGTTCATCATGGTAGGTCAAAAATCCACTCATTTATAGATTAATTCGTTCAGAGAATCGATCAAGTGATGGCTCGGGGTTAGAGTGTGATGTTAGGGAATGATTTTTCTACACAAGGGAATTTGGACTGAGTTTGAAGATGCAGAGGGTGTAAATTGTCGAAGAGAAGTCTAGAAGGAAGCCTGCATGCAGGGGCTGTTACATGCAGAAACATGGATGCGAGAACAAAGACATTGTCCATGAGGGTCTATAACAGCATTTGCTGGGTTGAGAAGAGGACTGCACAAAGAGATGCTGAGAACAGAGATGATTACGGTGCGGGGAGGAGTGAGTAGGGGACTTGAGGTCCAGGAGCAGAACTGGAACTTGCCTCTAGTTTCATGTTGAAAGCAGAGAGATGGAGAGATGGGCTTGGTGCCTACCAGGTCCTGGGCTATATTTGGACAGATCAGTGTGAGGAGAGACTGAAGTCAGGAACCATGGTGGAAGCCGCCATGCGACGGCTGTGTCTGGAGGTGATGCTGACCTGATCCAGAGGATGAGAGCAGCGAATGTGGCACTGTTAGTGCTGATGGAGAATGAGATCCAGGAATAGATCAGTCTTACAAGCACTTGATATTAGGTTGCAGCAGAATACCCCCAATGAAGGTGGGGTAGCACAGGTGTGCAGCAGCCCTGAATTGGGACAACCTAGTCTGCAGTCTAATACTGTCATGATTCAAGATCCTGACGTGCCATTGGATGTTTGTGCAGTTCTGCTTCCTCATCTATTACGTGTTACAGGTGAACTATATTGATTTAATATCCATTTGCCATGTTATTGAGCACCTGCTATTATGGATCACGTAGAGGGGATGCACTGGTACACCAGAGAAACACCTTTAGGATCAATTCACAATTAAAAAGCCATTCTCATGCTTTGCCCTAAGTGCTTTAGTGGGGGAAATGTAAGATGCCGTGGGGCTACCAATAGGAGGTCAAGGAAAGCGTTCTGCATCCTTGAGGAAGTAACTTCAGATGGATGAAGGAGTTTTAGTAGAGAGAAGGGTTGCTTTAGGCAATGAGAGGAGGGAAGGAGTAGAGGAATGATGGTTTAGCCTAAGATGAGAGCAACGAGCCAGATGTGAGCCTGGTGTGGATGTGAAAGGGGTGAAAGATTGGAACGGGAAGGCAGGAGTTGGACTGCCCTGCATCTTCTCAGCCACCTTACATGGTGGGAACCTTAGGGATAACTGCAAACGAAGGGAAAATGTGATCCCACGTGCATTTAGAAGGTTCCTCTGGTTGCTTTGTGGAAAACAGATTGAAGGAGACCAAATCCCGGGAGCTGAGTATATCAGTTAGGAGATGTTTATATTAATCCAGGCTAGAAACCTGAACACAGGTGGTACCAGTGTGAGTGGAGAGAGTAGATGTGTTTGGGAGGCAAGATATACCTTGTCTGGGGACTGCTTTGGTATGTTGACAAAGAGAGCAATGGTGGAAGGTGGGCATAGGCGGGGAAGTCTAGGATGGTGTTAACAAACAGGCCCACACCAAGGGTGAAGAGAGCTTTCCTGTCTGGACCTGGTACCTCTTAGAATGTTACTAATATTAAGGGTTTTACGTGCGTGCGTGTGTGTGTGTGTGTTTTTTTTTTTTTTTTTTTTTTAACATCTTTATTGGGGTATAATTGCTTTACAATGGTGTGTTAGTTTCTGATTTATAACAAAGTGAATCAGCTATACATATACATGTGCTCCCATGTGTCTTCCCTCCTGCATCTCCCTCCCTCCCACTCTCCCCCTCCCACCCCTCCAGGCTGTCCCAAAGCCCCGAGCTAATATCCCTGTGCCTTGCGGCTGCTTCCCCCCAGCTATCCACCCCACCACGTTTGTTAGTGTGTATATGTCCATGACTCTCTCTCGCCCTGTCAAAACTCACCCTTCCCCCTCCCCATATCCCCAAGTCCGCTCTCCAGTAGGTCTGCGCCTCCATTCCTGTCTTATCCCTAGGTTCTTCATGACATTTTTTCCCCTCAAATTCCATATATATGTGTTAGCATACGGTATCTGTCTTTGTCTTTCTGACTTACTTCACTCTGTATGACAGACTCTAGGTCTATCCATCTCATTACAAATATCTCAATTTCATTTCTTTTTAAGGCTGAGTAATATTCCATTGTGTATATGTGCCACATCTTCTTTATCCATTCGTCCGATGATGGGCGCTTAGGTTCTTTCCATCTCCGGGCTATTGTAAATAGAGCTGCAATGAACATTTTGGTACATGACTCCTTTTGAATTTTGGTTTTCTCAGGGTATATGCCCAGTAGTGGGATTGCTGGGTCATATGGTAATTCTATTTGTAGTTTTTTAAGGAACCTCCATACTGTTCTCCATAGTGGCTGAACCAATTCACATTCCCACCAGCAGTGCAAGAGTGTCCCCTTTTCTCCACACCCTCTCCAGCATTTATTGTTTCTAGATTTTTTGATGATGGCCATTCTGACTGGTGTGAGATGATATCTCATTGTAGTTTTGATTTGCATTTCTCTAATGATTAATGAGGTTGAGCATTCTTTCATGTGTTTGTTGGCATTCTGTATATCTTCTTTGGAGAAATGTCTGTTTAGGTCTTCTGCCCATTTTTGGATGGGGTTGTTTGTTTTTTTGTTATTGAGCTGCATGAGCTGCTTGTAAATTTTGGAGATTAATCCTTTGTCAGTTGCTTCATTTGCAAATATTTTCTCCCATTCTGAGGGTTGTCTTTTGGTCTTGATTATGGTTTCCTTTGCTGTGCAAAAGCTTTGAAGTTTCATTAGGTCCCATTTGTTTATTTTTGTTTTTATTTCCATTACTCTAGGAGGTGGGTCAGAAAGGATCTTGCTGTGATTTATGTCATAGAGTGTTCTTCCTATGTTTTCCTCTAAGAGTTTGATAGTTTCTGGCCTTACATTTAGGTCTTTAATCCATTTTGAGCTTATTTTTGTGTATGGTGTTAGGGAGTGATCTAATCTCATACTTTTACATGTACCTGTCCAGTTTTCCCAGCACCATTTATTGAAGAGGCTGTCCTTTCTCCACTGTACATTCCTGCCTCCTTTATCAAAGATAAGGTGTCCATATGTGCATGGGTTTATCTCTGGGCTTTCTATCCTGTTCCACTGATCTATCTTTCTGTTTTTGTGCCAGTACCATACTGTCTTGATTACTGTTGCTTTGTAGTATAGTCTGAAGTCAGGGAGCCTGATTCCTCCAGCTCCTTTTTTCGTTCTCAAAATTGCTTTGGCTATTCGGGGTCTTTTGTGTTTCCATACAAATTGCGAAATTTTTTGTTCTAGTTCTGTGAAAAATGCCAGTGGTAGTTTAATAGGGATTGCATTGAATCTGTAGATTGCTTTGGGTAGTAGAGTCATTTTCACAATGTTGATTCTTCCCATCCAAGAACATGGTATATCTCTCCATCTATTTGTATCATCTTTAATTTCTTTCATCAGTGTCTTATAATTTTCTGCATACAGGTCTTTCGTATCCTTAGGTAGGTTTATTCCTAGATATTTTATTCGTTTTGTTGCAATGGTAAATGGGAGTGTTTTCTTGATTTCATTTTCAGATTTTTCATCATTAGTATATAGGAATGCCAGAGATTTCTGTGCATTAATTTTGTATCCTGCTACTTTACCAAATTCATTGATTAGCTCTAGTAGTTTTCTGGTAGCATCTTTAGGATTCTCTATGTATAGTATCATGTCATCTGCAAACAGTGACAGCTTTACTTCTTCTTTTCCGATGTGGATTCCTTTTATTTCCTTTTCTTCTCTGATTGCTGTGGCTAAAACTTCCAAAACTATGTTGAATAAGAGTGGTGAGAGTGGGCAACCTTGTCTTGTTCCTGATCTTAGTGGAAATGCTTTCAGTTTTTCACCATTGAGGATGATGTTTGCTGTGGGCTTGTCATATATGGCCTTTATTATGTTGAGGAAAGTTCCCTCTATGCCCACTTTCTGGAGGGTTTTTATCATAAATGGGTGTTGAATTTTGTCAAAAGCTTTCTCTGCATCTATTGAGATGATCATATGGTTTTTCTCCTTCAATTTGTTAATATGGTTTATCACATTGATAGATTTGCGTATATTGAAGAATCCTTGCATTCCTGGAATAAACCCCACTTGATCATGGTGTATGATCCTTTTAATGTGCTGTTGGATTCTGTTTGCTAGTATTTTGTTGAGGATTTTTGCATCTATGTTCATCAGTGATATTGGCCTGTAGTTTTCTTTCTTTGTGACATCCTTGTCTGGTTTTGGTATCAAGGTGATGGTGGCCTCGTAGAAGGAATTTGGGAGTGTTCCTCCCTCTGCTATATTTTGGAAGAGTTCGAGAAGGATAGGTGTTAGCTCTTCTCTAAACGTTTGATAGAATTCACCTGTGAAGCCATCTGGTCCTGGGCTTTTGTTTGTTGGAAGATTTTTAATCACACTTTCAATTTCAGTGCTTGTGATTGGTCTGTTCATATTTTCTATTTCTTCCTGATTCAGTCTTGGCAGGTTGTGCCTTTCTAAGAATTTGTCCATTTCTTCCAGATTGTCCATTTTATTGGCATAGAGTTGCTTGTAGTAATCTCTCATGATTTTTTTTATTTCTGCAGTGTCAGTTGTTATTTCTCCTTTCTCATTTCTAATTCTATTGATTTGAGTCTTCTCCCTTTTTTTCTTGATGAGTCTAGCTAGTGGTTTATCTATTTTGTTTATCTTCTCAAAGAACCAGCTTTTAGTTTTATTGATCTTTGCTATCGTTTCCTTCATTTCTTTTTCATTTATTTCTGATCTGATTTTTATGATTTCTTTCCTTCTGCTAGCTTTGGGGCTTTTTTGTTCTTCTTTCTCTAATTGCTTGAGGTGCAAGGTTAGGTTGTTTATTCGAGATGTTTCCTGCTTCTTAAGGTGGGCTTGTATTGCTATAAACTTCCCCCTTAGAACTGCTTTTGCTGCATCCCATAGGTTTTGGGTCGTTGTGTCTCCATTGTCATTTGTTTCTAGGTATTTTTTTATTTCCTCTTTAATTTCTTCAGTGATCACTTCATTATTAAGTAGTGTATTGTTTAGCCTCCATGTGCTTGTATATTTTACAGATCTTTTCCTGTAATTGATATCTAGTCTCATGGCGTTGTGGTCAGAAAAGATACTTGATACAATTTCAATTTTCTTAAATTTACCAAGGCTTGATTTGTGACCCAAGATATGATCTATCCTGGAGAATGTTCCATGAGCACTTGAGAAAAATGTGTAATCTGTTGTTTTTGGATGGAGTGTCCTATAAATATCAATTAAGTCCATCTTGTTTAATGTATCATTTAAAGCTTGTGTTTCCTTATTTATTTTCATTTTGGATGATCTGTCCATGGGTGAAAGTGGGGTGTTAAAGTCCCCTACTATGAATGTGTTACTGTCTATTTCCCCTTTTATGGCTGTTAGTATTTGCCTTACGTATTGAGGTGCTCCTATGTTGGGTGCATAAATATTTACAATTGTTATATCTTCTTCTTGGATCGATCCCTTGATCATTATGTAGTGTCCTTCTTTATCCCTTTTAATAGTCCTTATTTTAAAGTCTATTTTGTCTGATATGAGAATTGCTACTCCAGCTTTCTTTTGGTTTCCATTTGCATGGAATATCTTTTTCCATCCCCTTACTTTCAGTCTGTATGTGTCTCTAGGTCTGAGGTGGGTCTCTTGTAGACAGCATATATAAGGGTCTTGTTTTTGTATCCATTCAGCCAATCTGTGTCTTTTGGTGGGAGCATTTAGTCCATTTACATTTAAGGTAATTATCGATATGTATGTTCCTATTCCCATTTTCTATATTGTTTTGGGTTCGTTATTATAGGTCGTTTCCTTCTTTTGCATTTCTTATCTAGAGGAGTTCCTTTAGCATTTGTTGTAAAGCTGGTTTGGTGGTGCTGAACTCTCTCAGCTTTTGCTTGTCTGTAAAGGTTTTAATTTCTCCATCAAATCTGAATGAGATCCTTGCTGGGTAGAGTAGTCTTGGTTGCAGGTTTTTCTCCTTCATCACTTTCAGTATGTCCTGCCACTCCCTTCTGGCTTGTAGGGTTTCTGCTGAGAGATCAGCTGTTAACCTTATGGGGATTCCCTTGTGTGTTATTTGTTGTTTTTCCCTTGCTGCTTTTAATATGCTTTCTTTGTATTTAATTTTTGATAGTTTGATTAATATGTGTCTTGGCGTATTTCTCCTTGTATTTATCCTGTATGGGACTCTCTGTGCTTCCTGGACTTGATTAACTATTTCCTTTCCCATATTAGGGAAGTTTTCAACTATAATCTCTTCAAATATTTTCTCAGTCCCTTTCTTTTTTTCTTCTTCTTCTGGAACCCCTATAATTCGAATGTTGGTGCGTTTAATGTTGTCCCAGAGCTCTCTGAGACTGTCCTCAGTTCTTTTCATTCTTTTTTCTTTATTCTGCTCTGCAGTAGTTATTTCCACTACTTTATCTTCCAGGTCACTTATCCGTTCTTCTGCCTCAGTTATTCTGCTATTGATCCTATCTAGAGTACTTTTAATTTCATTTATTGCGTTGTTCATCGTTGCTTGTTTCATCTTTATGTCTTCTAGGTCCTTGTTAACTGTTTCTTGCATTTTGTCTATTCTACTTCCAAGATTTCGGATCATCCTTACTATCATTATTCTGAATTCTTTTTCAGGTAGATTGCCTATTTCCTCTTCATTTGTTAGGTCTGGTGGGTTTTTATCTTGCTCCTTCATCTGCTGTGTGTTTTTCTGTCTTCTCATTTTGCTTATCTTACTGTGTTTGGGGTCTCCTTTTTGCAGGCTGCACGCTCGTAGTTCCCGTTGTTTTTGATGTCTGTCTCCAGTGGCTAAGGTTGTTTCAGCGGGTTGTGTAGGCTTCCTGGTGGAGGGGACTAGTGCCTGTGTTGTGCTGGATGAGGCTCGGTCTTGTCTCTCTAGTGGGCAGATTCACGTCTGGTGGTGTGTTTTGGGGTGTCTGTGGCCTTGTTATGATTTTAGGCAGCCTCTCTGCTAATGGGTGGGGTTGTGTTCCTGTTTTGCTAGTTGTTTGGCATAGGTTGTCCAGCACTGTGGCTTGCTGGTCGTTGAGTGAAGCTGGGTGCTGGTGTTAAGATGGAGGTCTCTGGGAGATGTCCACCGTTTAATATTATGTGGAGCTGGGAGGTCTCTTGTTGATCAGTTTCCTGAAGTTGGCTCTCCTACCTCAGAGGCAGAGCCCTGCCTCCTGGGCTGGAGCACCAAGAGCCTTTCATCCACACGGCTCAGAATAAAAGGGAGGAAAAGTAGAGAGAATTATTAGAAGTATGAGGAAAGAAAGAAGGAAAGGAGGAAAGGAAGGAAGGAAGAAAGAAGCAAAGAAGGAAAGAAAGGAGGGAGGGAGGGAGGAAGGAAGGAAGGAAGGAGGGAAAGAAGGGGAAAATGTAGAGAGAATTATTAGAAGTTTGAGGAAAGAAAGAGGGAAAGGAGGAAAGGAAGGAAGGAAGAAAGAAGCAAAGAAGGAAAGAAAGGAGGGAGGGAGGGAGGGAGGAAGGAAGGAAAGAAGGAGGGAAAGAAGGAGAAAATGTAGAGAGAATTAGTAGAAGTTTGAGGAAAGAGAGAAGGAAAGGAGGAAAGGAAGGAAGGAAGAAAGAAGCAAAGAAGGAAAGAAAGGAGGGAGGGAGGGAGGAAGGAAGGAAGGTAGGAGGGAAAGAAGGAGAAAATGTAGAGAGAATTAGTAGAAGTTTGAGGAAAGAAAGAAGGAAAGGAGGAAAGGAGGAAAGGAAGGAAGGAAGAAAGAAGCAAAGAAGGAAAGAAAGGAGGGAGGGAGGGAGGAAGGGAGGAAGGAAGGAAGGAAAGAAGGAAAAAAGACAGAAAGAAAGAAGATACAGTAAAAATAAAATAAAGTATAATATAGTTATTGTACTAAAAAATATTTAGAACAAAAAAAAAAAAAGAAAAAGAAGAAAAAAAAGAAAAAAAAAAAAAAAAAAAAAAGAACGGATAGAACCCTAGGACAAATGCTGGAAACAAAGCTATACAGAGAAAATCT
Organism: Phocoena phocoena; assembly: GCF_963924675.1. Taxonomy (NCBI): domain Eukaryota; kingdom Metazoa; phylum Chordata; class Mammalia; order Artiodactyla; family Phocoenidae; genus Phocoena; species Phocoena phocoena. The sequence continues at coordinate 33,181,690 of NC_089233.1, read as the reverse complement.
TACACAGAAGCATACACATACGTGTTCACAAAGAGAGGCAAAGTGGGAAAAATCATAAATCCTGCTCCCAGAGACCACCTCCTCAACCTGGGGTGATTCGCTGTCTAAAGGAGGGAAGGAAGGAAGGAAAGAAAGAAAGAACGAAGGTAAAGTACAATAAAGTTATTACAATTAAAATTAATTATTAAGAAAAACAATTTTTTTTTTTTTTAAAAAAAAAACATGGACGGATAGAGCCCTAGGACAAATGTTGGAAGCAAAGCTATACAGAGAAAATCTTACACAGAAGCATACACATACACGTTCACAAAGAGAGGCAAAGGGGGAAAAATCATAAATCCTGCTCCCAGAGACCACCTCCTCAACCTGGGGTGATTTGCTGTCTAAAGGAGGGAAGGAAGGAAGGAAAGAAAGAAAGAAAGAACGAAGGTAAAGTACAATAAAGTTATTGCAATTAAAATTAATAAGAAAGAAAAAAAAAATTTTTTTTTTTTTTTTTTTAAAAAAAAACCATGGACGGATAGAGCCCTAGGACAAATGTTGGAAGCAAAGCTATACAGAGAAAATCTTACACAGAAGCATACACATACACGTTCACAAAGAGAGGCAAAGGGGGAAAAATCCTAAATCCTGCTCCCAGAGACCACCTCCTCAACCTGGGGTGATTTGCTGTCTAAAGGAGGGAAGGAAGGAAGGAAAGAAAGAAAGAAAGAACGAAGGTAAAGTACAATAAAGTTATTGCAATTAAAATTAATTATTAAGAAAGAAAAAAAATTTTTTTTTTTTTTAAAAACCATGGAAGGATAGAGCCCTAGGACAACTATTGGGAGCAAAGCTATACCGAGAAAATCTTACACAGAAGCATACACCTACACGTTCACAAAGAGAGGCAAAGGGGGAAAAATCATAAATCCTGCTCCCAGAGACCACCTCCTCAATTTGGGGTGATTAGTTGTCTAAAGGAGGGAAGGAAGGAAGGAAAGAAAGAAAGAAAGAACGAAGGTAAAGTTCAATAAAGTTATTACAATTAAAATTAATTATTAAAAAAAAATTTTTTTTTTTTTTTTAAAAAAAAAAACCCATGGACGGATAGAGCCCTAGGACAAATGGTGGAAACAAGAGTATACAGACAAAATCTCACACAGAAGCATACATGCCCACATTCACAAAAAGAGGAAAAGGGAAAAAAATCACCGATCTCGCTCCTAAATTCCCCCTCTTCAATTTGGGCTCACTCCCTGTCTATTCAGGTATTCCACAATGCAGGGCACATCAAGTTGATTGTGGAGCTTCAATCCGCCGCCTCCGCGGCTGCCGGGAGAGACCTCCCCCTCTCCTCCCTGCTCTCACAGCTCACAGGAGCTCAGCTTTGTACCCGGCCCTGCCCCTGCGCGCTGATCGCTGGAGGGCGTCTGTTTTTTTTGCTCAGACAGGACGGGGTTAAAGGAGCCGCTGATTCGGGAGCTCCGGCTCACTCAGGCCGGGGGTTGGGGGATGGGGGAAGGCGGGGCACTGCGTGCGGGGCGGGCCTGCGGCGGCAGAGGCGGCGTGACGCTGCGGCAGAGGCCGGCGTGACGCTGCACCAGCCTGAGACCCGCCGTGCGGGAAGCTGTCCCCAGATCCCGGGAACCCGGCAGTGGCGGCCTGCACAGGCTCCGCGGAAGAGGGGCGCGGAGAGTGACCTGTGCTCGCACACAGCCCCCCTGGTGGCGGCAGCAGCAGCCCCAGCGTCTCCCGCCCGTCTCTGGGCTCCGCAGTTTCAGCCGCGGCTCGCGCCCGTCTCTGGGGCTCGCGCTTCCCGCCGCGGCTCGCGCCCGTCTCGGGGGCTCGCGCTTCCCGCCGCGGCTCGCGCCCGTCTCGGGGGCTCGCGCCCTCAGCCGAGGCTCGCGCCCGTCTCTGGGGTTTGCGCTTTTTAGCCGCGGCTCGCGCCCTTCTCTGGAGTTCCTTTAAGCAGCGCTCTTAAACCCCTCTCCTCGCGCGCCAGGAAACAAAGAGGGAAGAAAAAGTCTCTTGCCTCTTCGGCCGGTGCAGGCTTTTCCCCGAACTCCCTCCCGGCTAGTCCTGGCGCACCAACCCCTTCAGGCTATGTTCAAGCCGCCAACCCCAGTCCTCTCCCCGCGCTCCGTCCAAAACCGAAACCCGAGCCTCAGCTCGCAGCCCCGCCCGCCCCGGCGGGTAAGCAGACAAGCCTCTCGGGTTGGTGAGTGCCGGTCGGCACCGATCGTCTGTGCAGGAATCCCCCTGCTTTGCCCTCTGCACCCGTCGCTGTGCTCCACTCCACGGTCCCGAAGCTCCCCCCTCCGCCTCCCGCAGTCTCCGCCCGCGGAGGGGCTTCCTAGTGTGTGGAAACTTTTCCTCCTTTACAGCTCCCTCCCACTGGTGCAGGTGCCGTCCTTATTCTTTTGTCTCTGTTTTTTCTTTTTTCTTTTGCCCTACCCAGTTACGTGGGGAGTTTCTTGCCTTTTGGGAGCTCTGAGGTCTTCTGCCAGCCTTCAGTAGGTGTTCGGTAGGAGTTGTTCCACGTGTATATGTATTTCTGGTGTATCCGTGAGGAGGAAGGCGATCTCCACGTCTTACTCTTCCGCCATCTTCCCGCTGATCCTGTGTGTGTGTTTAATCTGAACTATTCTCATTATGCCATAAAAAAGCTTTCAACACACATATGCCTGAAATATATATATATTTCCCCCCCCCACACACACACACATATACACATACGTGTAGGCATATCTGGAATGAAATACACCAAAACATCAACAGTGGTTATCTCAAGGAGGCAAACTGTGAGTGGTTTATTTTTATGCATCCCTCTATTTGTCTAATTTTCTACCATGAGAATTAAAGTTTTTACTCCTCAAGACCAAGAAACAATGAAAGGTTTGAGAAGAAATGTATCTGCCACTACCGATTTTGTTTCATCAAAAGATGGCAAAACACAAAATACAGTCTTTATAAACCCGGCTGTCAATTCCTTCCTTGACGTTATGGTCTATTTCAGACAAAGAAAAGAGATGTATGATCCCAGAAACCTTCAGCTGTGAAGAAAACAAAATAGAGATCAATATATTTTGTCCCTGCTTGTATTTTCTGCTAACTCCTTGTTTCTGGGCTACCCGAGTGCTATCAACTTCAGTAACTGAATTAAAAACTATAAAGCTGTGAACAAAGAAATCTTGGAAGTAATAAGATCACACTCTATGAAGTGGAGGAAAAAAGTATATATATAAGGAACGTAGTATTATGGTGTGCCTCATTATTCTTATCTTTAAATGCAAATAAAATTGTTGCAAACTTTCCTGATGCTGAGACCTGAAGTATACCCAGTTCATTTTTAGCCAAATATATTAATTTTGTGTTACCAAACACTTTGGGCTAAAAGAGCAATTTGATTTTCTCTTACTAAGGGATCTGAAATGAAAGAGATTAGGGGGAAATTCGGTGAACCAAAACCAAATGAGACCTCAAGCACAATGCACCATGAAGCTAGTCAATTCTGAAATATTCGAACACCTTTATTTATCTAACCTACTATGGACCTTGGCACAGATACTGAGTCTTCCACGTTGCATGTGGTTTTAGATGACCTTCAAAAACTACCTGTGACATTCTACACCACAGAATTGTTCCATTTTCCATCTGTTGTCATGCAATTGTTTTGTTTACCAGCAGCTGTCAGATGGGTATTATAATGAATGCTTTCATAGCAAATGTTATAAAGCCAAATATAACAAGCATTCAGGATGAAGCTGATAGCAGGGTGCCTACAAAGAGACTGGAAATGGGGCTCTCTCTCGTCTGCATCAGGAAACTGCATTGGAAAAGTGTCTCACAAGCTGGTTTGCCAACTCAAAATAAATTTCTCTGTAGTTGATGCAGAGTTGCCTGCTACACTGGCTGCAGGAAACTCTTCAGTGATTTCTCAGATTAATTGTTATGTAGCCCTTTCATAAGGGGTCTGCACAGCCACGTATGCTCTTATTTTCACATGCAAACAAATCACTTTTTCCATGTGCTAAAATGTGTATGTATTCTCAGGCCCCTGGGATCTCATTGTTCTGGCCCTGAGTCTGCTGTGGGGTTTAGGAATGTGAGTTCTTTTTTTTTAATTTTTACTTTCTTTTATTGAAGTATAGTTGATTTACAATGTTGTACCAGTCTCTGCTGTACAGCGAAGTGACTCACTTATACACATAAATACATTCTTTTTTATATTCTTTTCCATTATAGCTTATCACAGGATATTGAATATAGTTCCCTGTGCTATACCATAGGACCTTGTTGTTTATCCATTCTAAACGTAAGAGTTTGCATCTACCAACCCCAAACTCCCAGCCTATCCGTCTCCCCCCCTCACCCCCTTGGCAACCACAAGGCTGTTCTCGATGTCTGTGAGTCTGTTTCTGTTTCATAGACAGGTTCATTTGTGCCATATTTTGGATTCCACATATAAGTGACATCATATGATATTTGTCTTTCTCTGTCTGACTTAATTTCACTTAGTATGACAATCTCTAGTTGCATCCATGTTGCTGCAAATGGCATTATTTCATTCTTTTCTATGGCTGAGTAGTATTCCATTGTATATATGTACCACATCTTCTTTGAGGTGAGAGTTTAATAATCATCTCCCCCAATTGCCTGATGCCCGTGTAGAAGAAACACCCTTGGAAGATTCCTGCTTGCGTGTGTGCTGTCTCTGTGTCCCTCCATTGTTTATTTATTTTTGAATTGCCCACAGGGAAAAGTGCAGTTAGCATAGTAGATTCTCTCAACCACTTCCAAATAGTCCCTGCTCTCCTCTCTGGCAGAAGGGCACGCTTGGGCCCTGAAGGAGAGGGATTAGGGAAGTAGGGTGATGCTGGCAGTGCCGGTGGTTTTTCTGACCTCACATCCAGGACTCTGGGGCCATTAATCTACCTGCACCCATCAGGCTTGCTGAACTCTTGGGAGACAGCCTAGGTATCAGAGCACTCAAAGCACAGGGATATGGCTGTCCTACTTGCTCGAATGGCTGGGGTCACTTTAAACCATTACCTGGTACTGATGGAGGTGGGTCCAAAAGAGCTTGTTGCATTTATTTGGGGGCTTAATTCACCTGTTCCCCAGGATTTTATCTCTCCATTTGTGGTTAAGGTTAAGAAAATCTCACTCCTAAAGTTTATACATTTCCCCCCAAAAAACTGATATAGCATGTTCCTTTTTCTTATGTGAAATGAAAAAGAGAAATATTTTGTGAGTTGATATATGTATGTAAGTATATGTGTACGTTTATTAATTTTTTGCTCAAATTCAAAGGAGGGAGTGAAAGCTATAACAAGTCTACTTCATGGATCTGATTGTTCTTTACACCTCAGCCCAGGAATATGTATTTGTGAAGTCCTCCAGGCATTCTTCTTTTTTTTTTTTTTTTTAATTTATTTATTTTATTTATTTATTTTTGGCTCTGTTGGGTCCTCGCTGCTGTGCGCGGGCTCTCTCAAGTTGAGGCGAGCAGGGGCTACTCTTCATTGAGGTGCGCGGGCCTCTCACTGCAGTGGCCTCTCTTGCTGCAGAGCACAGACTCCAGGCACGTGGGCTTCAGCGGTTGTGGCTCACGGGCCCAGCAGCTGTGGCTCGCCAGCTCCAGAGCGCAGGCTCAGTAGTTGTGGCGTATGGCTTAGTTTCTCCACGGCATGTGGGATCTTCCCGGACCAGGGCCCGAACCCGCGTCCCCTGCATTGGCAGGCGGACTCCCAACCACTGCGCCACCAGGGAAGCAGGCATTCTTCTGTGCTTCAAATTCTGTAGATGTTCAGTAAGTGTTTGAATAAATGAAGGGCAGTCAGTTGAATGAGTCCACTTTGCTTTGATGTGTCATCTTGATTGTACAGAATTGACATATCCAAATCAATACTGAAAATGAATGTTCAGTATACAGTGTAGGTACTATACTGTATGGTATCTGTACAGTATCTATAATACCGGCACTATACTGTAGTGTTAGGTGTGTAGGTTTTGGAGTCCTATTGCCTATGTTTGAATCCTGGCTTCATGCAACTAACCAGATGACTTGGAGCAAATGATTTAATTTTCTAAGACTTTGTGGCTTCTTTCAGAAAATTAGGATGATAAAAAGATCTATCCCATAAGGTTGCTATGAAGTTTAAATGAGAAGATCTATATAAAACTGTTAGCACTATGCCTGTAACATACAAGCCCTCGATGAATGGTCGAGGGTATTATTATTTGCCTAACATTTTGCTTTTGGGGAACACACACCTGTCAATTTCCCCTATTAAAGATGTGGCTTGACTTAGTTGCTGTTGGCCCTACCCTCAAACTTATTGAAACACGTGCTACAAGGCATATTGCACAAAATATGGTGCTCAGAATATCATGGCTTATATATTTTATCTTGCTGGCGAAGGATTCTAAAAGGTTTAAAGCTTAAATTAGAGCCCACATTTATGCTGAGTCGGGAGAAGGCACCATATGCCTCTCCATCTTGTGTGTGGTACCCCTGGAAGGGAGGGGGAATGACAACACGCTGGTGGCTCCAGCCAAAACTTGAGGCCGGCAGCCGAAGAAATCCAGATCGGGCAACATCCCTGTCTCTCCCGGTTTTGTCTGCTTGTGCATTTGACCTTGGCAGCCAAGGTCTCAGCAGTTCCTCTTTACTTTCTGTCATTAATCACTCCTGAAGCATCTTCTAAACGGACAGCTTGGTTGAATTGAATAATGTGCCTGTGTTTTCTCATCTGATACAAGCACACGTTAAACTGGAGTCACCTCCATTGGTGCACGTGGATATCGGGCTAGAGCAGGATTTTCCAGCTGTGTCTTACCTGAAAATATTCTATTAATTGGCTGTTAACATTGTGCTCCTGCTACCATGGTGCCTGCAATCATGAAAACCTACTGTTTCAAGTTTTCTATTGAAGTGGAAATTACTGCCGGAGAAGAGAGAGGGATGACATTTACTTTCACTGGCAAATGAGGCCAGATTTTGGCTTTGAGTCGCTCTTGAGAATTTAGAGGTGGCACGTGGCACTGCATCATGGTAGAAGATATTAACCATGCCTCACTTTACAATTGCCATTTACTTTTAAAGTTATGGGTGTACCACTTAATACATGCTTTCGTGGATAGAAAGAAAAGCTAATATATAGAAAATACTTGGTTGCTGAAAATGAGGTTAAAAGAACAAGAATAACCTATAATATTTTACGTGGTCCGAAATGCAATTTCTGATACCTTTTACCGTGCTTGAGTCTTTAAAGAGGTTTCCATTTATTTAACAAAGTGGAAACTCATGCCAGAGAGTTTTAATGATGTAAGGAAATTCTTACGGAAATCTACTACAGAGCTTTACCTGGAACGCAGGTATCTGTGATTCTTGGCTCTGAGAATTTTCTACTAGAATGTATAACGTCCTAACAGAAACATCGTGATTTGGGGAGGGAAGAATCATGTTTTGTAACGAAGGCACCATTTAGCTGATGTAGTAACAAAGGAATTCGTCTCAGACTTGGAATTCTGTATGTGTTTCTTGGGACAAGATTGTCTTAAACAGCATCCAGTGGATTGAGGAAGGAAGCATGAGATGGTAACATTTAGGTTAATTCTGGGCTTGTTTTTCAGTCCTGAACAATTCAGCATTGCCTCCTGCCCACATCAGTCACTATTAAGTCGCTGTGTTTTCTTCCTCACCGCAGTTTAGGTGAGAGGATGTCAGTGCTATTTAGTACAGTGAGATTTTCCCAGAATACTTTTCAGGACCCATCTTTGGGTGTCGGGAAGACATTCTACTCTATTAACTGCGGGATGTTTGTCCTCTTACCCATGTCACATCAGATTGGTGTTGGTAGCTGACTAATAAGTGGGGTGGAGGTGGGCTTGACATTTTGTCTGCTAGAGAAACAACTGGTAAGATGAGTAATGTCATCCTTAGTTCTAGTTTCAGCTCTCTTTCCTGTCTTTATTTCAGCCCTTCCTTCTGCTTCATTTCTTCTTCCTTCTCTCCCACCTTTGGCCTCTCCCTCTCTTTTCCTTCCCTTCCCTTCTTTTCTCTTCCCTTCCCTCCCTCTTCCTCTCCTTCTCTCTCTCACAGACACACATGCTCGCTCACAATTTTACCCATCCGTTAACTGGTATCTTTAATGAGGACTGTCATTAAACATCTTCTCATAATAGCAGAAATGGTCTGGTACCCAAATTACAGAGGCATGGTGTGGGAGACCCAAATTCATATCTTGACTCAACCATGAACTAACTTGGTGACTCCGGATATATACTATAGATTCTCTTGTGTCTGTTTTTTCATATATAAATCAGAAGTGATAATAATACCTATCTTGTAAGGTTGCTGGAAAGATTAAATTAGATTATACCAATGAAGTGTTTAGCGCAAGGTCTGATGCATTAAAATCTTTTAGTGAACATTGTTTTTTTTAAACATTTAAAAAATTGGAGTATAGTTAATTTACAATGTAGTGTTAATTTTAGGTGTACAGCAGAGTGATGCGGTTACACACACACACACATACACACACACACTCTTTTTCAGATTCTTTTCCCTTATAGGTTACTACAAGATGTTGAATATAGTTCCCTGTCTATACAGTAAGTCCTTGTTGTTTATCTGTTTTATATATAGTAATGTGTATATGTTAATCTGAACATTGTTTAATAATCACTAATAGAAAGCATTTTCATTGGACTCCGTCTCATAAGATGCAGGATCAAAGCTAATATTCACGAGAGAAAAGCAATCTTTAAACATTATATCCTACCTGAATTCAGGCATTGGAACTAGTAACCAGGAAAAGCTCCATTCATTGATGGCTATGAAGTATTTGGAATGTTTATCTTTGTTCCATGAGGAAATGTACAATTAAAGCCATTTAAAAAAAATGTACCCCCTTAAGGTTCATCTCTAACTCTCTAATGGGTTTAGTGATTTCAGTGCTAATGAATCCTGTTGGTGAAGCAGTATGTCCACCCCACCTTTTCACCTCTTCTTAGAAAACCTCATCCAAGGCTTCAGTGGATCTCCCAATAGATCAAAGATCTGCTCTCTGGCGATAGCTGACTAGATTGAGGAAAGACATGAATGGCGCTGGCCAGTCAGTTTCTCTCTTCCTGGGAGTTGAGAATTTTGACAGAGCACAACGTCCATACTCTTTTTTTTTTTTTTAAAGAGGTTTCAATGTCAAAAAAACAAACAACCCAATCCAGAAATGGGCAGAAGACCTAAATAGACATTTCTCCAAAGAAGGTATACAGATTGCCAACAAACACACGAAAGGATGCTCAACATCACCAATCATTAGCGAAATGCAAATCAAAACTACAATGAAGTATCACCTCACACCGGTCAGAATGGCCATCATCAAAAAAAAACCAATAAATGCTGGAGAGGGTGTGGAGAAAAGGGAACCCTCTTGCACTGTTGGTGGGAATGTAAATTGATACAGCCACTATGGAGAACAGTATGGAGGTTCCTTAAAAAACTTGAAATAGAACTACCATATGACCCAGCAATCTCACTACTGGGCATATACCCTGAGAAAACCATAATTCAAAGAGTCATGTACCACAGTGTTCATTGCAGCACTATTTACAATAGCCAGGACATGGGAGCAACCTAAGTGTCCATTGACAGACGAATGGATAAAGAAGAAGTGGCACATATATACAATGGAATATTACTCAGCCATAATAAGAAAGTAAATTGAGTTATTTGTAGTGAGGTGGATGGATCTAGAGACTGTCATACAGAGTGAAGTAAGTCCGAAAGAGAAAAATAAATACTGTGTGCTAACACATATATATGGAATCTAAAAAAAAAAAAAAAAAAGGTTCTGAAGAACCTAATTGCAGGACAGGAATAAAGACACAGACGTAGAGAATGGACTTGAGGACACAGGGAGGGGGAAGGGTAAGCTGGGACGAAGTGAGAGAGTGGCATGGACTTACACATAGTACCAAATATAAAATAGGTAGCTAGTGGGAAGCAGCCGCATAGCACAGGGAGATCAGCTCGGTGCTTTGTGACCACCTAGAGGGATGGGATAGGGAGGGTGGGAGGGAGACACAAGAGGGAGGAAATATGGGGATATATGTATATGTATAGCTGATTCACTTTGTTTTAAAGCAGAAACTAACACACCATTGTAAAGCAATTATACTCCAATAAAGATGTTTAAAAAAAAAGGTTTCGTTGAGAAGGTTAATAGGAAATGCGCTTTAGGAAGAGAGGGTACCTAATATTAGGAGGGCACATGGACATCACCACTGACTGGCTGGGTGACCTAGAACAAGTCTCTTCACCCAGAGAGCCTCAGTCTCATCATTTGCAAAGCAAGTTGTAATAGGGGCTACTTCAAGAAATGAAGAATAAACACAAAAAGGCAGGTGAAGCATTTAGTGGTGACTTGGGCACATAGTAAGTGTTAAACATTTTAAATTGTATTTAGCCCTTAACCAACCACCATCTGAGATGGACCTTGACTCTTACATGAAAATTGCCCATTCCTTTGGGCAGTTTGGGTCTTTTACTTTTTTATCCTCCTGATGAGGTTTGACATTGCATATCCTTCCTTCCTTCTTGAAGCTCTGTCCTCCATCGATTCTCCTGGTGGTTTTCCCACCTCTTTGCCTAGTTTTGTGGGGTTTGTGGTTTTTTTGTTTTGTTATTGTTGTTGTTTTGGCCTTTTTCAATGCCTCCTCTTCCTTTGTTTTTGCCTAAACGAAGTTACCTCCAAAGTTGTGACCTCTGTCTCCTGTTCTATCTGTTTTCTCATAACCATCAGCTACCATTTATTGAGCACTTAGTTGACACTGAAATAAGCGCTTTGCATACATTCTCACTTAATGCTTCAAACAGCTCTCTGAAGTAGGCATCACTGTCCCCTTCTTCAGATAAGGAAACCAAGGCTCAAAAGCCTTGATTAAGCCATTTAAGTTAACAAAGCCATCAGGAATTTAAGCCCAGGATTCCAAAGCTCATACTTCATTGCCAGTCATTAGAGGAAATTATGTGTTACAATTTTACCTCTTCCAGGTTACTAGCTGTGTTAAAGTGACCTAATGTAGCCTCAGTTTCATAGTCAATAAAATAGTCATAAGAATACCATCTTTCCATTTTTTGGGGGGTAGGTGATTCAAATAATTTATGCAAAGCATTTAAGGTTCAAGACACTGGAACACAGTAGACAATAAGTCCAGGCTTTTATTAATAACAAATAATTAGTTTCTCATTCTGGAAGATTTCAATTTGTATACATGAATGTGACTTTAAAACCTGAACCCACCTCCGAATTTGAATTATTGCCTAGCTAGATCCATGTAACTGGAAATGGAGAAATAACATACAATTCTAGCAACAGCAACGTTATTATTTTCATTTTTTTCCCTGATGCCGTCAGCTTGTTATTTGTGCTATTTCTGAGAATAATAGGATTTATTCAGGCAATTTATCCTTAATACAAGTGATATAAATGGGGCTGTGCAGAGCTTATGTATCACGCTAATAATGTGTGGTTCATCCTTTTTTTTCTCTCTCTTTACAAATGGAGACGTTGATTTCCTACCCCATCCTGTCTTTTATTGCATTTTCTGCATTGAGGTCATCTCTCTTTACTGCCTACACTAGATTCCAAAAGCCGAAATGATGTTTAATACCATCCAACAGCATTTTTTAAGCATCTACCTTGTGCTTTCTTTGGCACTGTGTGTTTTGGAGTAGAGTAAAAGAGAAGAAAATATTATATTTACTCTACCTAGGTACAAGTTAAATCCATTGGTTAAAAACATATACCTGGTCAATGATTGAAGCACAAATATAGAACTTTATATTGGGAGCTTCTGAAATAGTGTCGATTAAATGCATACATGTTTAAAGACGTGAACACTATCCATGGTCTCATTTCTTCTGACTCCACACTCTCTCTCTGGGCGACCTCCTTCAATCTTTGTTTTTTAAGCTCCAAGTATATCTTTAGCCCCCCCCCCCCAAATATTATCCATATTTCTAGCACCAAATGTTGCTTCTGAACTTGAGACTCATATTTCTTCATATATATCTCCAGTTGCCCCCGACCCTGAATTGCCCATGGATGCCTTTCATTCATTATGTCTGAAACTGAAATCAAAACTCTGCCCCTCAGCCAGCTGCACCCCAGTCTGTCCTGGCTCCTCCATCTTGTCAAATCACACATGCATTCCACTCACCCATGCTGGAGATCTGCGAGCCAGCACTGTTTACCCTTCATCCCTGCCAGACCTGAGCACAGTTCATTACCAGTTCCTATCAATTAACGTCTCTATGATTTCTTGAACTTGACCTGGCCTCTCTATGTCCTGCAGAGATAAACACCAGAAACTGGAGAAGTAGAGAAGCAGGATCAACCTGTTTCCTTGATGCTGGATGATATGTGGCACAAGAAACTACAGCACTGATTTTCAGGGGCTTCAGACAGATGTTCAGGGGGAGAACCAAGACAAGGATGTGAATTCTGCAGAAGGGGGAAAAATAATTTGAGTAGATAAGAGGAAGAATTATCGAGACCTGACGACAAGATAGGTTCAAGGGAAGAATTTGTAGTTAGGAACAATCTCCAAACCTGTTCAGGATATTAAAGTTTTGTCTATGCCTTTATGAATGAAGCCCAGGAGAGATCTTGTTTGAAAAAATAAAGAGGGAGCCTCTTTTTAAGAGGTTGAAATAGAGGACAGTAAATGCTTTTGTAGTGGGTTGACTTTGTGGAACTGCGTGACCTTGAGCATGTCCGTTAACCCCTGTGGGATTTATCTTCAGAAAATGGGGGATTTGGATTAGATCATTTCTAACATTTTAGACTTTTGAATAGTAAGAGTTTTATGATTATGAACTTGGGAGAAAAGTGTAATAGTTAAAAATTGGTGATGATGGATTCAAGGAAGAACTGAGTTGAATTACATTTGGAACTAAAGTATACCCTTGCTGAAATATAGAATAATAATGAGTCTGGTATTAATATAGTCTGGCTTAAGTATAATACTAATATAAACAAAATTATATTGAGAGAAAATGATGTTTATAGAGTACACCATCAAGATGAACTCTAAAAAAGGGAAACTAAACCTTTTCTAAATAGGTTTTCTCCTCCCTGTCCAGTGTCACTTTTTTTTTTTTACACTATCATTATGTTTTCCAGGCTGGCAGATGAATATCAAAATCTGCTTCTGATTGAGTTTTTTCTTCTCTCCTTGATAGAATTTATTTTTTCACTTATAAAAAGCAAATAGATCACGTGTTTTCTCTTGTGAGGCAAAGAAGTAAATACAACAAAAGTTTCTGTGCTCAATTCCAGTTTCTTATTGAAAAAATTTAATATAACTGAAAAATATTCATTTACTGTTTTGAACAAAGTTTTATCATGGATCTCTTCCTTGGGAATAAATAGTCTGTAAAAAAAGCTAAATGTACATGCTTAATAATTTAAAGTCAGAGAACCAGCCATGTGTAAAATAGGTGTGTGTTCACATAATTGACTACAGTATTTTGCTACATGGTTAAATGCATGATTTCCCCTAATAGAATGCCATTGTGGTCTACATCACATTTTCTAGTTCATAAAAGTCAAATGAGCTGTGACCAGAGTCTCCCAAACTTAATGGAAAGTTCATTTTGTGACTTCTGAGCTTAAATTGTGTCTTTCTAGGATGAATCAATAGATTTAAAGCATGTTAATGGATCACATCACCAAAAGGTCTAATCCTGAGTGACTAAAATGGTAGATTTAATTCAGATTTATTGCTTTTCTAGCACATTGGACCAAAATGTCTTTAATCTCTGTAATAATATAATGGATTTGAATTAACTAAATAATACTCACCTGGCGGAGATCATTTAAGTCGTCTACATATTCACATGGCACTGTGCATTTCAAACTTTTGGGAGGAGGGATGTCGGATGGATAGGTTTAATCTGTGAAAACCAGCAAAGTAAAACCATCTGTCAGTGGAGACTTGGGGACTCAGTGTACATTTTTTTTCCTGTATGGGATGCTTGCTAGCACAACAAATTTATACTCTGCTCTGCCAACACCCTTAGCCACAGCTACCTATCAGAAAGTTATCAAGGCTAGAACAAAAATACATAAGTTATGTTCTGGAATGTGCAAACACTCTTGAGCACAGCCATAAACTATAGCTGTAATGTTCAGGGTGTTTGACCTTGGACAAACAGCATGCGTTGATGGGCATGGCCAGACCCAGAGATGGTACCACTTGGAAAATACAAATGAAGATGTTCAGTGTTGCTGGCAGTGAGCTTCTGTGAGGACACCATTTGAGGGGAAGCCAAATGGTTTCTGTTATCTCAGGGAACACCTCGATGTTGAAGGACAGTGAAAGAGCATGAGGCTACCTAATATTTTTGGAAAGATAAATACAATATATTTATATTAGATAAGAGATACACAAAGGAGAAGACAGATAGAAGATAAGACAGAGGGAGGAGGTGATGTGACCAGAAAGGCAGGGATTGGAGTAGTACAACCACAGCTTGAGGAATTTTGACAGGGACTGGAAGCTGAAAAAGACCAGCCAGAAGAACGTAGAAAGATGTAAAAATACAGTATTGAGAGGGTAGACAGTAGAAACAAGAAGAACTACAATCCTGCAGCCTGTGGAACCAAAACCACATTCACAGAAAGACAGACAAGATGAAAAGGCAGAGGGCTATGTACCAGATGAAAGAACAACATAAAACCCCAGAAAAACAACTAAATGAAGTGGAGACAGGCAACCTTCCAGAAAAATAATTCAGAATAATGATAGTGAAGATGATCCAGGACCTAGGTAAAAGAATGGAGGCAAAGATCGAGAAGATGCAAGAAATGTTTAACAAAGACCTAGAAGGATTAAAGAACAAGCAAACAGAGATGAACAATACAATAACTGAAATGAAAAATACACCAGAAGGAATCAATAGCAGAATAACTGAGGCAGAAGAACGGATAGGTGACCTGGAAGACAGAATGGTGAATTCACTGCTGCGGAACAGAAGAAAGAAAAAAGAATGAAAAGAAGTGAAGACAGCCTGAGAGACCTCTGGGACAACATTAAACGCAACAGCATTCGCATTATAGGGGTCCCAGAAGGAGAAGAGAGAGAGAAAGGACCCGAGAAAATATTTGAAGAGATTATAGTCGAAAACTTCGCTAACATGGGAAAGGAAAGAGCCACCCCAGTCCAGGAAGAGCAGAGAGTCCCATACAGGATAAACCCAAGGAGAAACACGCCGAGACACATGGTAATCAAATTGGCAGAAATTAAAGACAAAGAAAAATTATTGAAAGCAGCAAGGGAAAAAGGACAAATAACATACAAGGGAACTCCCATATGGTTAACAGCTGCTTTCTCAGCAGAAACTCTACGAACCAGAAGGGAGTGGCATGATATACTTAAAGTGATGAAAGAGAAGAACCTACAACCAAGATTACTCTACATGGCAAGAATCTCACTTAGATTGAATGGAGAAATCAAAAGCTTTACAGACAAGTAAAAGCTAAGAGAATTCAGCACCACCAAACCAGCTCTACAACAAATGCTAAAGGAACTTCTCTAAGTGGGAAACACAAGAGAAGAAAAGGACCTACAAAAACAAACCCAAAACAATTAAGAAAATGGTAATAGGAACATACATATCGATAATTACCTTAAACATAAATGGATTAAATGCTCCAACCAAAAGACACAGGCTTGCTGAATGGATACAAAAACAAGACCCATCTATATGCTGTCTACAAGAGACCCACTTCAGACCTAGGGACACATACAGAGTGAAAGTGAGGGGATGGAAAGAGAAATTCCATGCAAATGGAAATCAAAAGAAAGCTGGAGTAGCAATACTCAGATAAAATAGACTTTAAAATAAAGAATGATACACGAGACAAGGAAGGACACTGCATAATAGTCAAGGGATACTTCCAAGAAGAAAATATGACAATTATAAATATATATGCACCCAACATAGGAGCACCTCAATACATAAGGCAACTGCTAAGAGCTCTAAAAGAGGAAATCCACAGTAACACAGTAATAGTGGGGGACTTTAACACCTCACTTACACCAATGGACAGATCATCCAATATGAAAATAAATAAGGAAACCCAAGCTTTAAATGACAAAGTAGACTAATAGATTTAATTGATATTTATAGGACATTTCATCCCAAAACAACAGAACACACTGTCTTCTCAAGTGCGCACAGAATGTTCTCCAGGGTAGATCACATCTTGGGCCACATATCAAGCCTCAGTAAATTTAAGAAAATTGAAATCATATGAAGCATCTTTTCTGACCACAGTGCTATGAGATTAGAAATGAATTACAGGGGAAAAAAACTTAAAAAACACAAACACATGGTGGCTAAACAATATGTTACTAAATAACCAAGAGATCACTGAAGAAATCAAAGAGGAAATCAACAAGTACCTAGAGACAAATGACAATGAAAACACGACGATCCAAAACCTAAGTGATGCAGCAAAAACAGTTCTAAGAGGGAAGTTTATAGCTATACAAGCCTATCTCAAGAAGTAAGAAAAATCTCAAATAAACAACCTAACCTTACACCTAAAGGAACTAGAGAACAAACAAAACCCAAAGTTAGCAGAAGGAAAGAAATCATAAAGATCAGAGCAGAAATAAATGAAAGAGAAACAAAGAAAACTGTAGCAAAGATCAATAAAACGAAAAGCTTGTTCTCTGAGAAGATAAACAAAATTGATAAACCATTAGCCAGACTCATCAAGAAAAAGAGGGAAAGGACTCAAATCAATAAAATTGGAAATGAAAAAGGAGAAGTTACAACAGACACTGCAGAAATACAAAGCATCCTAAGAGACTGCTACAAGCAATTCCATGCCAATAAAATGGACAACCTGGAAGAAATGGACAAATTCTTAGAAAGGTATAACCTTCCAAGACTGAACCAGGAAGAAATAGAAAATATGAACAGACCAATCACAAGTAGTGAAATTGAAACTGTGATTAAAAATCTTCCAACAAACAAAAGTCCAGGACCAGATGGCTTCACAGGTGAATTCTATCAAACCTTTAGAGAAGAGCTAACACCCATCCTTCTCAAACTCTTCCAAAAAATTGTAGAGGAAGGAACACTCCCGCACTCATTCTATGAGACCACCATCACCCTGATACCAAACCAGACAAAGATACTACAAAAAAAAAAAATTACCAATATCTCTGATGAATATAGATGCAAAAATCCTCAACAAAATACTAGCAAACAGAATCCAACAACACATTAAAAGGATCATACACCATGCTCAAGTGGGATTTATCCCAGGGATGCAAGGATTCTTCAATATACGCAAATCAATCAATGCGATACACCATATTAACAAACTGAAGAAAAAAACCATATGATCAACTCAATAGATGCAGAAAAAGCTTTTGACAAAATTCGACACCCATTTATGATAAAAACTCTCCAGAAAGTGGGCATAGAGGGAACCTACCTCAACATAATAAAGGCCATATATGACAAACCCACAGCTAACATCATATTCAACAGTGAAAAGCTGAAAGCATTTTCTCTAAGATCAGGAACAAGACAAGGTTGTGCACTCTCACCACTATTATTCAACATAGTTTTGGAAGTCCTAGCCACGGCAATCAGAGAAGAAAAAGAAATAAAAGGAATACAAATTGGAAAAGAAGAAGTAAAACTGTCAGTGTTTGCAGATGAGTTGATTGCATACATAGAGAATCCTAAAGATGCCACCAGAAAACTACCAGAGCTAATCAATGAATTTGGTAAAGTTGCAGGATACAAAGTTAATGCACAGAAATCTCTTGCATTCCTGTACACTAATGGTGAAAAATCTGAAAGAGAAATTAAGGAAACACTCCCATATACCATTGCAAAAAAAAGAATAAAATACGTAGGAATAAACCTACCTAGGGAGACAAAAGACCTGTAGGCAGAAAACTATAAGACACTGATGAAAGAAGTTAAAGATGATACCAACAGATGGAGAGATATACCATGTTCTTGGATTGGAAGAGTCAATATTGTGAAAATGCCTATACTACTCAAAGCAATCTAGAGATTCAGTGCAATCCCTATCAAATTACCAATGGCATTGTTTTACAGAACTAGAACAAAAAAATCCACAATTTGTATGGAAACACCAAAGAACCCGAATAGCCAAAGCAATCTTGAGAAAGAAAAACAGAGCTGGAGGAATGAGGCTCCCTGTCTTCAGACTATACTACAAAGCTACAGTAATCAAGAGGGTGTGGTACTGGCACAAAAACAGAAATATAGATCATTGGAACAGGGTAGAATGCCCAGAGCGAAACCCATATACGTATGGTCACCTTATCTTTGATAAAGGAGGCAAGAATATACAATGGAGAAAAGACAGTCTCTTCAGTAAATGGTGCTGAGAAAACTGGACAGCTACATGTAAGAGAATGAAATTAGAACACTCCCTAACACCATACACAAAAATAAACTCAAAATGGATTAGAGACCTAAATGTAAGACCGGACACTATAAAACTCTTGGAGGAAAACATAGGAAGAACACCCTTTAACATAAATCACAGCAAGATCTTTTTTGATCCACCTCCTAGAGTAATGGAAATAAAAACAAGAATAAACAAATGGGACCTGATGAAAGTTAAAAGCTTTTGCACAGCAGAGAAAAGCATAAGCAAGATGAAAAGGCAACCCTCAGAATAGGAGAAAATATTTGCAAACAAATCAACGGACAAAGGATTAATCTCCAAAATATATAAACAGCTCATGTAGTTCAATGATAAAGAAACAAACAACCCAATCCAAAAATGGACAGGAGACCTAAATAGACATTTCTCCAAAGGAGACATACAGATGGCCAAGAAACACATGAAAAGCTGCTCAACATAACTAATTATTAGAGAAATGGAAATCAAAACTACAATGAGGAATCACCTCACACCAGTTAGAATGGGCATTATCAGAAACAGCAAACAACAAACGCTGGAGAGGGTGTGGAGAAAAGGGAACCCTCTTGCACTGTTGGTGGGAATATAAATTGATACAGCCACTATGGAGAACAGTATGGAGGTTCCTTAAAAAACTAAAAATAGAATTACCATATGATCCAGCAATCCCACTACTGGGCATATACCCAGGGAAGACCATAATTCAAAAAGACACATGCACCCCAATGTTCATTGCAGCACTGTTTACAATATCCAGGTCATGGAAGCAACCTAAATGCCCATCAACAGACGAATGGGTCAAGAAGTTGTGGTACATTTGTACAATGGGATATTACTCTGCCACAAAGAGGAATTAAATTGGGTCATTTTTTGAGACATGGATGGATCTAGAGACTGTCATACAGAGTGAAGTAAGTCAGAAAGAGAAAAACAAATATCGTATATTAACGCAGATATGTGGAACCTAGAAAAATGGTACAGATGAACCGGTTTGCAGGGCAGAAATTGAGACACAGATGTAGAGAACAAACGTACGGATACCAAGCGGGGAAAGCCGTGGAGGGGTGGGCAAAAATAAAAAGTTCTTAAAAAAAAAAAGATATATATATATATATATTTATATTAGAGCCGCTGCATCAAGAACAGCAGGCTCCTCCCTAATGACAAGAAGGTGGATGGTCTTTCTGTGTTCCTTTGCTCACACCCTTTGCTCGACCATTTTCGTTGTATGCCCCCAAAGACTGCAATTTTAAGAGTCTGAAATGTGGTAGAGTCACCTGATATGAGAGAAAGAGAAAAAAAATCAAGTGGTGTTTTGATTCCACCTACTCTTTCTCTCAGTGAGAACATATACCATCAGTTTTGCTATAACATGACATCTGTGTTCCTAAAAATCACTGCACTGTGCAGAAATCACACAAAAAGCCCACAGGGCTGATGGGGAGAATGGGACTATGGGCAACTTCATCAGTGACACAAAATGACGCACACACACAAAAACAGTGGCACAGTTTTATATGTGTTAAATGATTAAAATACATGAATGCCACAATACATATGGCACTTCGCCTTGAAGTTTTCTGGGGAAGTGGGCATCAGAAGGGGTGCAGCTTGTGAGTTATTGTAAAGTGATAGAAATGGAGAGTTATGCGAAATTGGATGGAAAGTTGTGGCACCAGATGTGGATGAGTATGACTCATAACACATGCTGTGAACTGGGGTAGCATGCAAGCTTTCGAGGTGTGTGCTTGTGTGTGTGTTTGTGTATTTCTATGGAGCTCATTTCAGCTGGGTGGAGTTTTCTGTGTTAACCTAGTGTTTTTCACAGATGAAATCAAGCATGAACAAATGTGGAATCCGAATTATGCTCCAATTGTTCCCTGCTCTATCCCTGAATTGAAATGCATGCGTGTTTTCGAAAGGAACACTGTGATAGAACTAACTATTCGTCAGAGGGAGCATGAGATGGGAGGTAAATGTTGGAAGTTCAGTTCTCCATTGTGAACATCCCAGAGGAGCACATGTGACCAAGAACACATACGATTCCCCATGACCTCAAATGCAAGCCAACCACTTCATTCTTGTGCTCCACTGAATAAAAAAATAACATGTTCTGAGTTGTGAGAAAAACATAGCTGTGTCAGATCATTATGTAGTTTCCATGTGGCCCCTTCCAAACGGATGTACATTTTTGCCTTCCACATTTATAAGGAGTCTAACTTTCACACGAGCTGTGTCTCAGTGGTGTCTTGCCTCATGTATGTATCCCAGATGTAATTTTATTCCAACACTCAAACAGTATCTAGGAATTTGGGGTCTCTCTGAGAGATCTGCCTTGTGATTCAGTCATTTATTGGCATCCTTGTTGACTCACAATCTTCATGTCAGCCTTAAAGGAGTGTTGAGGTTATTCAGTCCATCCTGCTTGTTTTGTAAAAGAGGACACTGAGTTAGAGGGAAAAAGGATTTTGCTCAAGAACTTAAGTTAAAGCCAGTTTCACAAATAAGTCAGGATGCAACTCTAGAGCTTTCTTAAGGAAATGCCTAACAGTATTCCTGTTGGATCAGTGTATTTTTTACTTGTGTTAACCTGCCTGTACCTGATCCAAGAATCCAAATACTCGGATTTTGAAAAGTCATGTTAACTCTCAACATGGTACCAACTCTGCTATTTTTATTTTTGTCATGGCTGGCTGGCAGGCCACCATCCAAAATGACACACGTAATTTTATTTTTTTAATCCAGCTAGTTGTTTGTTTCTTAGTCTCTAAACACATCTTGGTAGACATGGGGGGAAACCCGAGGCATTCCTGTTACTTCTAAAGTTGGTGATACTCAACTCTTAGACACCAGCCCCCTCCATGCACTTACCTTATTTTCCACCAATTCCTCCTCAAAGAAAATTTTAAAAGCTTTAATTTCTCCAGTTATACACTCAGGAAACTGGGGATACAGGTTGGTCTTAGATTGTCATTTTGGAATCCATGTTGTATCCATGTTGTGACCAGATGAACATCAGCCCATCTGACTACCTGTTCAGATATATTACAGAAAACAGTAGGGAGGTAATGTCTTGGGGGAATTTATGTTTGTTCTGGCTTATTCTGGAAGGTTCTAGAAACTTCAGAACCCATTAGGCACTTGAAAAAATATCTACTAAATAAAAGTAACAGAATCTATCCAACCACCCAAAATAAGACCAAGCCACTGTTTAATTGAAATCTGAACAATTACTCTATGGAAGTATTTGAATCTAAGCATAAAAGTATGAGTAGCACAGCGACGGGTTGTGGAGAGCATATGACATTTGAGACTAGTCTGTAGACATATCTATAATGTCCTTAAAATGAGCCGTTTATGGGGGGAAGACAAGGTGATCAAGTTGAGATATTTTAGAACGTATGTGATATCAAGGGGGTGATTATATTGTTATTAATTGAGTTGTCAGTGCAGTGTATGGGGTTGTGTGTGTGTGTGTGTGTGTGTGTTCATGCACAGACACGTGTTTCTCATAAACCCATGGCTTTCCACCAAGAGGGCATTCCAAAAGAAAGAGATGAAAGAAAAATGCATAAATGCACAATAACACATGATTAAGTTTTGACCCCATAGATTGTTAACCTTCAAAGCTAACCCTGCAGTAGCACGATATTATTAGCAATAAAAGGAATTTGCTTTGCCCGTTTTTAAATTACCATAAACCGATTGACTGAGACAGAATGATGTTAATGTTTAAGAAGTAGGACACTAGATTCTATTATCTCAGAAGCTCTGTCACCAGGCCCTCTCTGTAGTCCTGTTATCTAATTATTGGGCTTAAATTGCATCAGTGTGCTAGCAATTTGTCTACCACTGGAAAAGTAATTGACATTTGGGTTACTGCTTCATATTTGGGAGACTTGCTAGCTAGCTCCGAAGAGTCCTCTTCTGTCAGGGCACATTAGCTTAATCTTGCCTGGAAGAAACGGGAGGCTCTGTGTTTTAAGGTATGCTGCCTCTGTAGCTGGTTGCAATTTGGTATTAAAATTTCAGTTCTGTATCAAAGCTGATAAGTCACCTGAGATGAAATTGAACAAGGTTGTCATGACAAAGTAATTAATGGCATTTTTTGACTTTCAGATGACTTTAGGGGAAGCACACTTATTCTGTTCCTCTGCTTCTGCTGCCATGTTTATAAATATGTATGCACACTTACAAAACATCTTTAACTGTTGTCAGATGTTTTTGCAGGCTCCAGATTTATGGTTCCTCTGAATTAAATAGCACCGGGTACCCTTGGTATACAGTTGTGATCTGGCATTGACGGGAAAGGCAGTGACTTTCCGTCATATTTCAATCATATGAAATAGGCTTCTTCTGACACCATACATCATGGATAGGCCGTTCTCTCTCTCTCTCTCTCTTTTCTCATTTTCTTTGTGCAAAAATTGAAAACAGCGTACTTTGGTTATCCTATTTCTGGACTTTTTGCTGCCTACCAGTTTGGGTTTAAGAAGACAGTGATAGGTGATAAAAAAGATTCTGCATTTCTCCTTGAAGACAAGCATAAGCGATCATACTAGTCTTTGACAATGTGGCAGACGTACCTGGAATCAACAGATGGTTGGCGCCTGTAGCCCATTTACCTGAGAATAACGGCCTTCCTTCACAGGCATTGAGATTATAGTCTGGGGTAACAAAAATGACAGAAAGTAGAAGTGGCCAGTCACCATTTTCCTTAATTTGAAAATTGAAGATGAGTCTTGAAAATATTTGGAAATTGATGAAGTTGGTATTTCTCTTTTCAGGCACAGATCAAATCCACCTTGGGACAACATTTCCTGCCCGTCACTTCAGCCTCCTCTTTGCCTCTCTCCCCTGGCTCACTTTACTCCAGCCCTGCTGGCTCGCTTTCAGTTCATGAGCAAGCCAAGCTCCTTCCTGTTCCTGCTGCCAGGACAATGCACGGGCTGCTCCTTCTGCCCGGACCGCTCTTCCCCGCACTCTTTGCCAAGCTAGTTTCCTCTCAGCCTTTTACAAATGCATGAAAACGTCGCCTCTTCAAAAGGTCCTTCCCTATTACCTCCTGCTCTGACCCGATATTTTCTCCATCTCAGCTTGATTGCTGCTTTCTTGATTCTTGTTATAATACACACTAAATTATGTACTCATTTTCATTCTTTTTCTTCATCTGCTTTCCTCACTAGAACAAGGATCCACTGGGGGCAGAGGTGTTATCTGTCCTACTCGCTGCTGTATCTCCAGGAGCTGGCAATAGTAGATGCTCAATATTTTTGTTGAATGTATTAATATACCCTCCTTCAATTTCAGCCATGATATATTTTTTTAACTTTTTATTTTGAGACCCACAAGAAATGGCAAAATTAATCCAGAGGGTTACCATGTACTCATCACCCAGCTTTTCCCAAAAGTAACGTCTTAAGTAAGTACAGTACAATGTCAATTTCAGGAAGCCACACTTTAAAAAAAATCAAGGTACACTTTACATTCCATAATATGCACTCATTTTAGGGGTATATTTTGATGTTTCGACCAACATATCCACTCATGTAAACACTACCACAAGCTTTTAAGCTAACAGTGATTTCAGTGGGCAAGTCTCATTCATTTAATGTAATCCTTTGTCATTTTATATTTTATACTGGGAAATTTTCTCTCCCCTCCCCTGATGTTCCCTTCAAGAACAACATACATTTTTAAGCACATGGTCTTTTTTTTTTTTTTTTTTTGATATCCACAGTACAGGTGAGCACATTGTAATGTACTTAACTCTTAAAATAGTGAATTGAAATGTCATCAAAAAGCTACTTTTTCTAAGTGGGTACATTTGTTTAAAAAAAAAAAAAATTGGAAGGTACACAGCCCTGCCTCAAGTTCTGTTTGGAGGTGCTTGGAAGTTTTCCCAGGACAGATTTTAGCTATGGCTCAACACACACCTGCCACACAGGCTTCTGGCTTGAGGTGCCCGTGACAGCGATCAACGTTAACCCTGCCGCTGATGGATTATTGAATATCCTTACCTTTTCCCTTCAGCCTTCTAATGCTGTTAGTGGCTTCCAAGGCTCCCGTTGTTCAGTGGAGCATTTTGCATAAGGCACACTTTATCTTTTATCTCCCGAGAAATGGCATTTAATGCAATCTATAGGAAGCCATAAATAAGGCTGATAAAATTATCTAGTGGCCAAAAGGTTGCTGCGCTCATTTATCTCTGCATAATTTGGAAGCTAAATGACAAGATTAGGGAGTGGCGATCCTTTTGACAGGAGATGTTACCCGGAATGATGAGAATCAAGGTTTTTTGGTTTTGACTTTTTTTCCCTTTTTTTTTTCGGGGCAGGTGGTTAAGAGAGGGTTGAGGAAGAAGAGATGGTTCAAGGTGGTTCAGGTTTCTAAAATTGTTATCCTGGGGTGAAAGCATCCCTAAGAAATAGAATGCCATATATTGATACAATTATTTCCCTCACTGAACGAGAGTGCTCTTCCCATTTGATGTATATATGATAGAAAAGTGATGATAAAGTTTGAAAAAGTGAGTCTGAATTCTTAGTTTACTTCATAATATTTTTTCTTAACTTTAGAGGGATATTGTGGTCATTAATCTCTCATGGAATAAATATATACGTTTACCTGAAGTGCAGTAGTTCCTTTAGTTTCAATTAATAGAAACTAAATAATAGATAATAAAATATAATTATAATGTGTAATAATATATCATATAAAAGCTTCTATTTTGAGACTACAGTAAGAGTATAATCCCATTTTAATAAAATTATTATTCAAAATTTTCTAATCACTGGTAATGATATTTCTGGATGGGATATGGAATTTTTGAAATCTTTTTTCCTTTTTATATATGTGCTTTGCTTAATTTTTTTTTGGTGAAAACAAACATCTATCACAGTGAAAGAAAAGGTTATAATCGTTAAGAGGAATGTTACTTCAGGGATGAAGTGAACATAAAGGGCATCTTCGTTTATTTTTTCATTCAACAAACACATATTTAGGGCCTGTGGTGTCCCTGATACTTGACTATACATCTTAGTAGAAGGTGAAATCCACCAGTTCCCTGCTCCTTTGGAGCTCACCTCTTATCTGTCTCCATCCTGGGCTAGGGACCCCTTACAGACAGTTTTTCTCTTCATGAATTTTCTCTTCATCTCACAAAATGCATGGTATAAATCAATCAGCAAATATCTACTACTGTGTCCTGTGGAAATGTTCGCACAGTTACACATGGTGGGCCTATGTTATTTGGCCTGCAACTTTAAAAATTTAAGTTAATTGCCACTACTTTAAGCATCAGGACTTTTCACAGAAAAAAAAATCAGCATTTCTGGCTTTTTTGGAGAAATTGGAATTTTTGACAAAACTGGATTCCCATCATATCAGGGCAATGATTGGTGTCGAGTGGTGGCTGCCTCTTTTTCTTGGGGCATATCCTGCTCCTTTTCCCCCAGTCCCCACCACTCCCTGTAGTGTTTCCCTTACATTGAGGTTTAGTGTCTGTTTATCACAAGGCCATTAATACACTGGTATCATTTATATACTTCCCTCATTTTTGTGACGTGACTGGGACATTTAGGCATTTGTATTTTTTGCTCTTTATCTTACAATCTGAAGGGGAATTTTGAAAATATTTGTCATATAAAATTGGAAACCTTTCCAAAATTTTTGAGAAGGTGTGTGGACATCTTAGAAAGTGTTACTTCCTGCACAGAATGGGATAAACTGGGGACAGGAGAAGTCATAGCATGTACGTTACAAGTCCTAGCTGAACAAACCCTCATTTCTTAGTGGGGTTGTTTGGTGTGAAGCTGTTGAAGAATGTGAAAGCATCTTCACAGACGTTGCAAAGCACCTGTAAGATGGGCGCCCTTTCTTGGAATTGACAAGCTCTCCCCCCTGTTGGCCCTTGGCATGCGGTTTATGTTCCCTAGGGTCTGTGTGCTTCCTTCACATCAGTAGAGACCCTTGCTTACCTTTAAAGAAACTTAGCAAGGAGTTAAAAATGCAAATTGCTTCCAGACTTCCTATTAGTTGGTCTATTTTCTTAGTTTGAACTGAACCTCCTGCTGTCTCATCTAGCATATGTACGTTTCTGAGGTGAGAGGGATGGCAGTGCAAGCAATTTGCAGGTAGAGCCAGATGCTATTAAGCTTTGAAAACTCTGAACATACAGGTGTATGGGATGCATCGCCAGTACTGAGGTCCTTACCCTCCTGTGCCCTAATGCTCAACCCACTTTCTTCCTCGGATCTTCCCAGCTCTCAAGGAAGCTGGGAATGGAAGGGAGGAGCAAGCCACAAACGCTGCCCTGAGGTGGACTGGGAACCAGACCATGTCTCAGATCCTTTCAGCTGAGACAGGTGTTCTAGCTTCTCATCCGACAGTAGGACAGAGCGAGTTCATAGATGCATGGTATTAAAGTCTTCACTCCATTTCTTATTAGCTCCATTGCCTAATTCTTTTTAAAAATATTTTTTCAGTTTATTTCAATATGTGAAGCTAACCAATTCCTCTCACATAATGAAAACCTATAAAAATCATCAATAGAGAATTCCCTTGTAGTCCAGTGGTTAGGACTCCACGCTTTCACTGCCCAGGGCCTGGGTTCAATCCCTGGTTGGGGAACTAAGATCCCACAAAATGCGAGGCATGGCCAAAAAAACAATCATCAATAGCTACAGTCAATGTTTTATAATTGTCACAAAATGCTTTCCCAATAACTTAAAAAAAATTCGTAGCCCCAAAGAATTGACTAAGGAAGCCAAAAATGAATTTCATAAGAAACAGATTTGAACAGCCATTTGAAATACTAGACGTTTTCCAAAATAGTAAAATACGCACTAGTAAAACTTCAAATTCCAATAATGCTATAATCTCCCTCCAAAAATAGTTGTTAAATATAAATATTACTGCTTTAGATAAGTAATGAAGATGGAACCATCTGGTGAAAATTGGTTATATGTTAAACACTTGAAATTAAAAAAATTGAAATCTCTGAGAATAAGTATATCTCTAGTAAATCATTAGAAACCTGACTAGAAATAGCTCCCTAAATATGACTGTTAGTACAGGAATCTCCAACACTTTTTTAAATTGAAGTATAGTTGATTTACAGTGTTGTGTTAGTTTCAGGTATACAGCAAAGTGATTTAGTTTTATATATATATATATATATACACACACACACATATATATGTTCCTTTTCAGATTTTTTTCCATTATAGGTTATTACAAGATATTGAATATAGTTCCCTGTGCTATACAGTAGGTCCTTGTTTATTTTACGTATAGTAGTTAATCCCAACCTCCTAATTTATATTACCTAATTCTTGCTTGGTCCATACAGATTTCTGTTAGGCTCCACCCGTGAGGGCCAGCACACCTGCTGTTCTAAGTGGCAAGAGCTTGTCTCTTGGAGCTTTTTAAATAAATATGTAAATATATTATACATTATTTAAAGGATTTTATTTTCCATCTCCAGAGAGAAACACTGCAAAGTTAGAAGTTTTACAGAGGTCTAATAATAATCCTTGATTCTTAAAGACGGGGGCACAAACTTTTCAACACCATATAATCCTCAAGCTAAGTGTTGCAGAGGAGGGAAAATATCTTTTTCCTCTGCCTTCTAAGTTCTCAAATGTCACAATAGACAGACTAACAGGAGGCACGCATACAGATTTATTTAATATTAAGTTTCACGTGGCTCGGGAGCCTTCATAAGGAAGTGAAGACCCCGAGACATGGTTACACCTGAGTGTTTTTACACTAGGTTTGAGGGAGAGTGGAAAGTCGGGGAAAGATGTGTTGGAGCGGGGGGGCGGGGAGCTGAGTGTAAGAAACTGGGGGGAACTTAGTCTGTTCGTCCAGATTCCTCTCTGTGTCCCTCTGTCTTTGGAGATAAGGATGCTCCTCCCCTCTGGGTTTGGGAGGGCACCTCTCACATGAGAGTTTTATGAACTGTTTCAGAAGGTCAGAAAGTTTTTCCTGCTCATGCCATTCAGCCTGAAATATTTAATATGCCAAGGTGCCATATTTGGGGCAGCATGTCCTGAATCCTGTCACTGTGCCGCTACTCCAGTGGGACTGGGTCAGCCCAATGGCTTCACTTTCTCCTAGGACAACGCAAGGCCTCCTTTTTTCCAGAGGCAATGTATTCCAGCTCCGCAGTTGAGATCTTTACTGTTGCAGGACAGACTGAACCAAGTGAGGGGGACAATCATTGCTTTGGTTTTGACCCTGAAAAAGACATAGATGGCACCTGGATAACCTGTTCTTATGAAAGATCAAGGAAGAGCTTAGACTCTTCCTTCAGGGACTGTGGCCATGGCATACTTGGGGAACATGCCATATCCTGTTTCCATGGGATTGATTTTAGCAACAGTTGAGCTTCTGTATTTGTTAGCTGCAAGTGACAGAAAACTTGAACAACGTGACTGTAGCAATAGACTGATCTCCTTCTTTCTCAAAACAAGCTGACATAGGTGCTGATTTCCTATCTTCCAGAATATATAACAGGCTATACATTCTAAAAGTATGCAAGATATATACTACACAGTATTCAAAATTACACAGATATATAGATGTGTCTATGTGTGTATGCATTTAAAAAATATTCACCACTATGATAATGGAGTAGTTTATTGGGGTTTTATAAGTGAAGATTTCTACATAGAAGACATTTTTAGACCTTTTTCTCCCCAAAGAAACATGTAGTGTATCTTCAATCTAAAAAAAAAAAAAAGGCCAATAATAAAGAAATGCCTCTGTTATTAATGGGGAATTGAAGAGCCACCTACTTAGAATAATTGTTTTACATAATGAAGCAGACCTGAAAGGCCTTTCCTGTTAAGAGTGAAATATGCTAATTTTATATTCACCGCTGTGGTCAACTGGAGACAACCGTGTGTGATGACCTTGCAGCCTTGTAAGAGGTTGGTCACCTCTTATGAGTCATTTTGAACTCTAATCCTCAAAATGCAGATCTGGTCACTGACTGTAATTTCTATTTATTACTGTATTTTTGCATTTAAATACAGAAGCAGTATATATTGATTTTCCACTTTCTGTCTTTTTGGGGGAGGGAGAGTAGCTTAAACAGCTCTTCCTTGAACCTTCAATTATTTCTTTCTAGGTGGTCCTGTAAAATGCTGTCACGTACATGTATTTTGATTGTATCATCTTGGTGACCTCAGTGGGTAAACGGGATCTCTGAAGCTTCCCCCCAACCTGTTCTGGCCACACTGGTCAGATATACAGCCTGCATGGTCAAAATCTTCCTAGGAAGCCACCTCAGCTGCATTTGAACTCCCTTGATAGAATCTCTTGCTCCTTTGTTATTCAAACAGGTCCTTCCGTGTCTGGGTGTCAGTCTCATTGACTTTGATCTCTCCCTACCCTTTTGTCTACTGTGCTAAACTTTTTCTACTCTAAGGCCAGAGTTTCTCAACCTCAGCACTGTTGACATTTTGGGCTGAATAATTCTTTGTCAGTGGTTGAGGGAGGTAGGGGTGGAGGCTGTCCTGTGCATTGTAGGTTATTTAGCAGCATCCCTGCACTCTACCCACTAGAGGCCAATAGCATCCATTCCCTAGTTGTGATAATCAACATGTCTCTGGATATTGCCAGATGTCCCCTGGGAAGCAAAATCACCCCTGGTGAAGAATCATTACTCCAGCCATCTCTCAGACCTCTTCACCATCCACTTCCTTACTTGTCTGTTGTACTCCACCAGCATGGTGGTGTCCATTTTCTCAGGTGGACCAAGCTCCTTCTTGTCACCAAGATATTCCATGTCGCAGTGCTGTTTTCTCCTTCTCCCTCTCCTTTCCCCGTCTCCGTGGGTTATTTCTCAGAATCTTTAACATGCTAATATGCATTAGGAATCTCCAAAAATGTGAGCTAGAGTGATAAATGATAGAGATGAAGTGATAGTGGTTGAGGGCCTCCTGTCCTAAATTTATTTACTTGACCATGAACTCTCTCCCAGCCCCCACACATGAAACGCGCAGTTGTAAACATACGATTGAAAACATTCCATTCCCTTCTTTCCTTAAAGATGCTGCCTCCTCCATAAAGTCTCCTTCTCGTCCTTCAAGTGGAAGGGACATTTTTTTTCTCTTCTAGATTTTTTTTAGCACACTTCTGTCCCTCCCTCCTTATGGACTGTTTATCCTGTCTGATGATCGTGTAGGCACATCTCATTTTCCGGGAGCACACAAGCGCTTTGAAAGCAAGTATTCTGCCTTATTCAACCTGGTGTGCTTTCTTGCATGTAGAAGGGCTACATAAATATTCCAATCAGTCGACTGTCTTCATAACCCAGGATGAACCCACTTGCTATTCTTCCCATTTCTGAGATCCATCAGATGATCACAGCAGGGTGAAAGGTAGGGATGATTCTCAAACTGTAAAATAAAACCCTAAAGCGTTTAAGCATCTAGAAAGCAGAGATGACATCTATCATGTGTGTATCCACTCTGCGGATCCCTGAAAGGAAACAGGCACAAGTGATCCCACTTGTTGGAAGAATAGATTCTTTTTATTTTTTTTTGGCTGTGTCAGATCTTAGTTGCGGCATGCGGGATCTTCGTTGCTGCACGTGAGCTTCTCTCCAGTTGTGGCCCACGGGCTCCAGAGCAAGTGGGCTCTGTAGTTTGAGGTACACAGGCTCTCAAGTTGAGGCGTGTGGGCTCAGTTGCCCTGCGGCATGTGGGATCTTATTTCCCTGACCAGGGATCGAACCGGCGTCCCCTGTATTGGAAGGTAGATTCTTAACCACTGGACCACCAGGGAAGTCCTGGAAGAATAGATTCTAACTGATGGTTTCAACCTTCTCCAACTCCATCAGGGCCATCTTTTCATCTGAGTGGCTGCACCAGTCAAGAGCGCTATGTGTTTTATTTGACTTAGCCTGTTTTCCTGATTAGCCTCTGCTAGGGATGTTAATGAGCTACAGTTTCAAACTCTCAAGTGAGCCGAAGCCAAGTATAAGTATCCTACAAATGCAAATGGTAACTGGAATTTTGCAACCTTGGCTTTTATTTTGTCTTCTTCCAGCTTAAACAGCTCCTCACTCCCGGTTATAATCTCTGATCCAGCTTCTGTTTGTGCCTCTTTATCTCCTAAAGGCTCCTAGGGTGCTTGAAAACTGGAAAGCATGTGCTCTCTTTCTCCTACATATATGCCTGCGAATGATTTATATTTTTAAATGTGGCTTTCCTTGAATGTTGACTTCTGAAAACTTTTCCTATTTCACTTTATTTTTTTTCTCCCTTGGAAACTCTTCTTTGATAACCAGCCTGGTCTTCTGTTCTTTCTACTTTCCTTCTGACTGTTCACCTTTTGCCCACTTAGACGGAAGCTCTTTGGTGTCTGCTTGGAATTTTGGCAGTGCGAGTTCAAAAGAAAGCCCTCTTGAGGTAACCTGTACTGACATATCCGCATCTTAACACAAAGCTTTGCTGGATTAATGGGTTGGCTGGAAACGTCTCTTTGCTTCAGTCATTTTCACCTCTGCGTTATGAGGGTAGCGTTCTGTCTGTTCATTTGGGGGATTTTTTTTAATATAAAATCCATCCGAATCTAGAAACAAGCGTTATTTTATTGAATGTCCCACTTTCAGAGGTGTGTTGGAGAACAAAAATGTTGCCAAAGAGGCTGACCTCTACTACTGTATTTCCTTTGTTTGAATATGCATGCATTTCCCATAGTTTGACTTTCGGAAGTGGAGGAAGCGGTTATAAAGTTGATATTTCCTACAGTCTCTGTGCTTTCTCAGAACTGACAAAATGTGCTAGTAAAACATTTAACTGTTAATAGGAAGCTGCTAGGATTGAGCTCTTGTTGAGGAGAATATCAGGGAAAAAAGTGAAGAGCGAGGAGTTGATTTGCAATTTAACTCCCCTCCGCCTCCCTTTGCCTCCAAAAGCTGACGGGCACCACCTGTATGTGGATGTGGACACACCCCATCACAGGACTTCACACTGCCTGTTCGCAGCGTCCGGGTAACCTGCTTATCTCAGGGCATGAAGTATCAGCACAGGTGCCTGACAAATCTGCTGAATGAATGCACGCGTGAGTGACAAGTTGTACCATCAGTGCTGAAAGGAATTTTGACCATAATGTGTTCTTCCCTTTAGTGCGAGTAGTATCGGTCCAATATATGTTATTATTATTATTTTTTTTTTTTTTGCGGTACGCGGGCCTCTCACTGCTGTGGTCTCTCCCATTGCGGAGCACAGGCTCCGGACGCGCAGGCTCAGCGGCCATGGCTCACAGGCCCAGCCGCTCCGCGGCATGTGGGATCTTCCCGGACCAGGGCACGAACCCGTGTCCCCTGCATCGGCAGGCGGACTCTCAACCACTGCGCCACCAGGGAAGCCCAATATATGTTATTTTTATCAGTTTATTTGTTGAACCCATGCACATTTTCAGTGGAATAATATTAACGAATGCCCATCCGTGCCTCTTCGTCATGCCAGGTGAATTCTAGAGATAAGTATATGAAGATGATTAGCTACTGGCTTGGCTTGTTTTTAATAAGAGGAAAAACTTGCTTTTGCTACATCTGGCTCACAACATACAGGATATTGTGGTTCCAAATGGAAAATTTCTGGCAATGGAATTAAATAATATCATCCCTTGAAACTTCCAAAAGTTCCCAATATCCTTCTTCAGATATTTCATCAGCTAATACCAAAGCCAGAATCTCCATTAAACTTATTAGTAAGTCCCAAATGGAATTAGTTGAGGCAAAAAAGGAAAAAGAAAAAAATCCTAATTATACCTTTTCTTCCTAAGTGCAGCATGCAAGCGTGAATGTGGTATTAACTATGATTTTCAACATGAAAGCATACAAGTCAGGTTATAAAGGTCAGTTGTTTATATGTCAAAATTGAGGCATACTGGGGAGCTACTTGATGACTCAGGGACCACATCTGTGAAACAGGTACACATTTATGCTGATATGCTGAATCACCAAGAGGAGGCGATAAAGAAATCAAATGTTAAATCGAGAGCAGAAGTCAGTTTGTGGTTGATGATTTTGGCATGTCCAGCACAGCCTCTGCTACTTTTCCTTTGGCAAATGTGCATTGGTCATATCTGGGCTTTATGTTCTGTTGATCAAGTGATGTTCTCTTCAAATGAGAATTATGTTGTAGAGTGACCTTGAGTAATTTCTTGACCTCTGAATTCCTTTACCTGTCAAATGAGGATAGGTTAATCCTCATAAAGGATCATGATAATGTGTGGAAAGCTCTTAGCAGAAAACCTGAACATGTAATTGGTGTCCAATAATAAGTATATGTATGTGGGTATCAATATCAATCATCTATCTATCTATCTCTATATGTACCTATAAATATTTCTGTCTATACATCTCCATACATATATACAAATGTAGTTATATATCTATCATCTGTCTGTATGTGTCTCTATGCACACACAATACATATGTATAATACATACATTTAGTTTACCTTTTTTTTTTTTTTTTAATTTATTTATTTATTTTTTTAGCCACACCATGTGGCTTGTGGGATCTTAGTTCCCCAACCAGGGATTGAACCCAGGCCATCTGCAGTGAAAGCATGGAGTGCTAACCACTGGACTGACGGGGAATTCCCTAGTTTACTTTCCTGAAGTGCTAATTAACTGGCACAAGTTCATGAACATTTCATCCCTTGTCTTTATGGGACTAAAAGAATTGTGCTGAGAAACAGTGTTGCCTCTTTTCACTGCCCTCCCTAATGTAGATATTAGGCTCATTCCCTTATTCTTTTAGACTCAGCTAGCACGGATCTACTCGGTTCAGAAGCCTCTACTGACACTGGAGGGATCTACTGGGTTTACAAGCCTCTACTGACAGAAGATGGACTTAAAGCTTGACCTGAGCTGTCCTCCTAATGTCCCAGTCCTGTAGATTATACTGACTTGTGATCCCTTGATAATTTGTAATTCATGTTGTTAATATTATCTCTCTCAACCAACTAGATCTTTTGATTAACCGGAACACAATCAAAATTCCAAAAAGACTGTTTTATTGTAGTCATTTAACTATGTTTAATGAGCTGTTTCTTCCAAGAGATCCAAAATGGTTTGCAGTGTGTTTTTATTAGAAATGCATTTTTCATTAAAAAAGTAACATAACACTATCACTAAACCCCTAATGTATAATTATGAAGAAAATAAAGATATTTATCATAATAACATCAGCATTAAATTTGTGGTATATTCCTTCCCATGTATTCTTTAATTTATGTGGCTTTGATCATAATGAGCATGAATTTTTGATTTTTTAAAAAATGAAACATTGTCTCATAGGTACCTAGTGATCTAGTTTCTACAGCCATAATTTTAAATAGGTGTCAAATACTTCATTGAGTGTTTGTGTGTGTGTGCGTGTGTAAAACTATAAAATATTGAACTGCTATTCTATTAGGGAGAATTAAATTTTACCTTTTTTATTCTAAATAATGTTCCAATGAGCATCTTTTCATTGATTTAAGATTCTTTCCTTAGGCCAGATTCCTAGAATGCAATTATAGGATCAGGGAAAAGGGAATATTCTATATGGCTCTTGATATATATTTCCAACTTGCTTTTCAGAGGGTTCATACTAATTTACAAAGCCACTAGCAAAGGATATAAGTACTAGTTTCTCTACGTCCCCACCAGTTGTGGGTATTATAATTACTTTAACATTTTGCTAATAGGAATTATATCATTGCTGTTTAATTTGAATTTCTCTGATTACTAGTTAGGTTAGTTATTTTAATATGCTAAATCTCTGGGTACATTTTCTTAATAGAGATCTGCCTTGTGTTTTAAACAGTTCAGCTGCCTAGATTACACTTAGCACGACTTAAAGTTCCATGCATCAAACAAAACAAAAATGCGTATGCATTTTCAAAGATTGTATTATATAATCTGTGTTAGTCTATGTTCTAATGTATCATCCAAAAATTTCTGTTACTCACTAGGATGAGCTTGAGCAAAATCAATATATGAGAATTGATTTACTTCCCTTATTCTCTGTAATAAGGGGAGTAGTGATCCTTCTCTCTTGATGTTCCTTCTTGATTTTCTAATAATTAATTCATGCACATGGTACCAAATTCAAGATGTACAAAGAGTATATAGTGAAAGGCAAGGACTGACTTAAGACATATTGGTATCTAGGAAGATGGGTTTCCAAACAGCAGCCCAAACATTTACCCTGATGAGAATGAATGTTTTAGAGTAGAGAGATATTTCTTTTTAAATACCAATGTGAATGCTATAAAATAACTCTTCCAAGTTCTTGCTGCCCATGTGAGGCAAAACCACAAGTTTCCAACTTGAAAAGTTATTTCCAACATTCTACTTTGTTGTCTCTCACTATAGAGGCTGAAAAGCCAATATTTTTCTATCCCCAACTTTCTTAAAACTTCCTTGAGACAAAAACATGATAAAAAGGATTAGACAAGAGTGGTATGCCTGTTCCCTTTCCTCCTTCTCCCTGCCTGGAGCAGAGAAGTGATGACTGGAGCTGTGGCAATCATTTTCTGTCCTTGAGGAAATGTGAGGGGAACCACGGATACATCATCTCTGACACAGCAACCACCTTCTTCCAGATGAGATCTTCTCTAACTTGGTGCACATTAAAATCACCTGAAAGGTTTCATTAACGCACAGATTGCTGGTCCCCTGCCGTAGAGATTCTGGTTCAGCTGGTCTGAGGTGGGGTGTAAGACTTTGTGTTCCTATCAAAATTTCAGACAATGCTGATGCTCCAGGTCTACAGCCCACACTTGGAGAAGGAAAGTGCTAGACTTACATGAGAAAAATAAAGCCCTATTTTTCAAAGCCACTGCAATTGATGTTGCTTGCACCTGAAGTCTATATTAACTGATTTGCCCGCTAGGTCCACTTATTCCTGCTTCATGTGCACCATTAACTCTGAAAAGACATGTGAAGGTCAATCTAATTGCATGTACATGAAGATGACAGCATTGGTCAATGGTCAAGAGTGATCAAGACTCTCCCACTCCAGGGACTTCCCTAGTGGTCCAGTGGTTAAGACTCTGCACTTCCACCGTGGGGGGCATGGGTTCAATCCCTGGTCAGAGAATTAAGATCCCACGTGAGGCGCGGCCAAAAAAAAGAAAAAAAGGAGTCTCCCACTCCAGGAAGTTTGGCCTGTTCCCAGTCTTCTGCACATGCCTCTTCGTTTCTGGGAAGTGATGAGCTATAGGAGGAAAAGAGTGGAAGAGTTTGAAGGTGATCTTTAAAAATGGAAGTAATAACAGCCACACCCCAATTACCTGCTGCTGAACTAGGAGAGTATTGTAAAAAATAATGGTGTCCTTGTTCTGAAAGCTTGGTACCAAAAGCTGCAGAGTTTGAGGTCCACACAAATTCAGCCCACATCCTCTATCCCACCTCCTGGTTTGTCTTTGGAACATACAGAGCTTGGTTGTGAAGCCCTTTCTCCAAGGATTAATTGAATCAAGATCAACCCTATCTGGAATGTACATTTAATACTTGGGAATGATGTCAATAATATATGTAAGAGATTTTTATATTAGATAACTGCTCATTAAAAGTCATTCCTTTCCTCCAGGGTTTTAAAATAGAAAGTATTCACCTTTTGCAAATGAGGATAGTGAAATTTACTTTAACTCATGCTACAATGAAAACTGGAAGAAAGGGAATTGCTCACAATACAATATGACTCCACAAAATTTGCATAATTTAGGCATAAAATGTAATACCCTGCTCACACTCTTTTGTCTTGAATGAAATTGGTTTTCAAGTAACGTGTGGGGAATCATAACCAGCTTTAGCGAAATGGATAATGTCAGAAAGCAAAAGTTCCTATTAGCCTAGGAGGCATTGCCTAGTACGAATCCAGGGTACCGCATTTCTGACAAAGTTTGTCTTGTGATTTTATGTAAAGGACTTTGTGGAATTAAATGAAACATTTGGGCCATGCATTTTGAATATTGAATGGAGTAATTAACAATTTGAGACCTTAATACAATCTTTTTCTAGAATTCTTAGAATCACTGGGTGATCGTTATGCTAAAGATGTTAAAAACGACTTAAATTCCTGTAAATCCTTCTGTCCAAAGAGCACAAAATTCTTCTTGCAATTTAGTATTTCAAATAAATTTTCAGTGATGTAGGGGGAAGCCTGCTGGGTATTTCCTACTAAACAGATACTGAAACTGAGGTTCAGAAAAGGAATGCATCTCCCTAGGCCATATGTGGAAGTGTTAGAATTTAAGAGCACAGAATTTCTAATCTTGTCATGTGAACTGGTCCTTTCATTGGTAGGGGTAGTATAAACGTCTAAAGAATTACTCACTGAAAGCATTGGCCTCCAAGAGCATTTTCTTCATTAACCTCTTAAGTGATTTGTATGAGGTTAAATGTTGTCATCTTCTATTCACTTGTCAGCTGTGGGCCTTGACCTTCACTTTTCTTATCTTTAAAGTGGGGATGATACATATTCCTTCTGAGATTCTAACAGATGAAAGAGTAATAATATTATTATTCTCTCACATACCTTTCTGTTGCAGACACTCTTAGTTTTCAACACGGGGCCTCCTCAAGCCTGCGTCAATCTACATTCCCTGGAGGCTCTTTTAAAACACACCCCCAGAGCTTTTGACTGGGTAAGTCTGGAATGGGGCCTGAGAACATGAATTTTTTAAAGGTCTCAGGTGATGCTGATGCTGCTTGTCTGGGGACCACACTTTGAGAACCACTGTTCTGGCCCTGCCCATTCTCAATTTTTCTGTTTTTGTTAGGCATGAAAGTGTTTCCATTTAAAACAAAACAACAGCGACAAACCTTGATTTCCAAGGATTTTTTGCAACTGGGGGTGGCCATGGAGCCCATGATACATAAGTAATGTCTGCAGGAAGCTTTACTAAGCTGGCACAAGCCTTCATGCTTTTTCTTGCCTGGAAGGAGTATTCTATTCAGAAAATGGAGCAGCCGTCTCGTGACCATGAATCAGGAGGCCAGTTTCGGTAGAGACACGGGAATATTGAAGAATCAGTTTTTTAAGAGTAGCCGCAGGAGCCACCTCCAAATGCCTGTTCTGTGACACAAAATAGCTAGGTGGTTACCAACTGTAACAGTCCTTCTCCAATTTATTTTTCATGCATACCCACAAAGCTGTTTAATAAAAGTGGAGATAAAGAGGAAAAGTGATTGGCATTTATTTTATTTCATTCATTTATTTATTAACATCTTTATTGGAGTATAATTGCTTTACAATGTTGTGTTAGGTTCTGTTGTATAACAAAGTGAATCAGCTATAGGTATACATATTATCCCCATATCCCCTCCCTCTTGCATCTCCCTCCCACCCTCCCTATCCCACCCCTCTAGGCGGTCACAAAGCACCAAACTGATCTCCCCCTGCAATGTAGCTGCTTCCCACTAGCTATCTATTTTACATTTCGTAGTGTATATATGTCAATGCTATTCTCTCACTTCATCCCGCCCTAACCTTCCCCCTTCCTTGTGTCCTCAAGTTCATTCTCTATGTCTGTTCTTTATTCCTGTCCTGCTCCTAGGTTCATGAGAACCCTTTTTTTTTTTTTTTTTTTTTTTAGATTCCATGTATATGTGTTAGCACACAGTATTTATTTTTCTCTTTCGGACTTACTTCACTCTGTATGACAGTCTCTAGGGCCATCCACCTAACTACAAATAACTCAATTTCGTTTCTCTTCGTGGCTGAGTAATATTCCATTGTATATATGTGCCACATCTTCTTTATCCATTCATCTGTCTTTGGACACTTAGGTTGCCTCCATGTCTTGGCTATTGTAAATAGAGCTGCACTGAACATTGTGGTACATGACTCTTTCTGAATTATGGTTTTCTCAGGGTATATGCCCACTAGTGGGATTTTGGGGTCGTATGGTAGTTCTATTTTTAGTGTTTTTTTTTTTAAACATCTTTATTGGCGTATAATTGCTTTACAATGGTGTGTTAGTTTCTGCTTTATAACAAAGCGAATCAGTTATACATATACATATGTTCCCATATCTCTTCCCTCTTGCGTCTCCCTCCCTCCCACCCTCCCTATCCCACCCCTCCAGGCGGTCACAAAGCACCGAGCTGATATCCCTGTGCTATGCAGCTGCTTCCCACTAGCTATCTACCTTACGTTTGTTAGTGTGTATATGTCCATGACTCTCTCTCGCTTTGTCACAGCTCACCCTTCCCCCTCCCCATATCCTCAAGTCCATTCTCCAGTAGGTCTGTGTCTTTATTCCTGTCTTACCCCTAGGGTCTTCATGACATTTTTTTTTTCTTAAATTCCATATATATGTGTTAGCATACAGTATTTGTCTTTTTCTTTCTGACTTACTTCACTCTGTATGACTCTAGGTCTATCCACCTCATTACAAATAGCTCAATTTCGTTTCTTTTTATGGCTGAGTAACATTCCATTGTATATATGTGCCACATCTTCTTTATCTATTCATCCGATGATGGACACTTAGGTTGTTTCCATGTCCTGGCTATTGTAAATAGAGCTGCAATGAACATTTTGGTACATGACTCTTTCTGAATTATGGTTTTTTCAGGGTATATGCCCACTAGTGGGATTTTGGGGTCATATGGTAGTTCTACTTTTAGTTTTTTAAGGAACCTTCATACTGTTCTCCATGGTGGCTGTATCAATTTACATCCCCACCAACAGTGCAAGAGGGTTCCCTTTCCTCCACATCCTCTCCAGCATTTGTTTTTTGTAGGTTTTTTGATGACGGCCATTCTGACTGGTGTGAGGTGATACCTCATTGTAGTTTTGATTTTCATTTCTCTAATGATTAGTGATGTTGAGCATCCTTTCATGCGTTTGTTGGCAATCTGTATACCTTCTTTGGAGAAATGTCTCTTTAGGTCGTCTGCCCATTTTTGGATTGCATTGTTTGTTTTTTTGATATTGAGCTGCTTGTAAATTTTGAAGAGTAATCCTCTGTCAGTTGCTTCATTTGCAAATATTTTCTCCCATTCTGAGATTGTCTTTTCATCTTGTTTATGGTTTCCTTTGCTGTGCAAAATCTTTTAAGTTTCACTAGGTACCATTTGTTTATTTTTATTTTTGTTTTTATTTCTATTTCTCTAGGAGGTGGATCAAAAAGGATCTTGCTGTGATTTATGTCGAAGAGTGTTCTTCCTATGTTTTCCTCTAAGAGTTTTTTTTTTTTTTGAGGTACACAGGCCCCTCACTGTTGTGGCCTCTCCTGTTGTGGAGCACAGGCTCCGGATGCGCAGGCTCAGCGGCCATGGCTCATGGGCCTAGTCGCTCCGCAGCATGTGGGATCCTCCTGGACCGGGGCATGAACCTGTGTCCCCTCCATCGGCACGCGGACTCTCAACCACTGCGCCACCAGGGAAGCCCCCTCTAAGGGTTTTATAGTGTCTGACCTTACATTTAGGTCTTTAATCCATTTTGAGTTTATTTTTGTGTATGATGTCAGGGAGTGTTCTAATTTCATTCTTTTGCATGTAGCTGTCCAGTTTTCCCAGCACCACTTATTGAAGAGGCTGTCTTTTCTCCATTGTATATTCTTGCCTCCTTTATCAAAGATAAGGTGACCATACATGTGTGAGTTTATCTCTGGGCATTCTATCCTGTTCCATTGATCTATATTTCTGTCTTTGTACCAGTACCATACTGTCTTGATTACTGTAGCTTTGTAGTATGGTCTGAAGACAGGGAGCCTCATTCCTCCAGCCCCGTTTTTCTTTCTCAGGATTGCTTTGGCTCTTTGGCTTCTTTTGTGTTTCCATACAAATTGTGAAATTTTTTGTTCTAGTTCTGTGAAAAATGCCATTGGTAGTTTGATAGGGATTGCGTTGAATCTGTAGATTGCTTTGGGTAGTATAGTCATTTTCACAATGTTGATTCTTCCAATCCAAGAACGTGGTATATCTCTCCATCTGTTTGTGTCATCTTTAATTTCTTTCATCAGTGTCTTATAGTTTTCTGCATACAGGTCTTTTGTCTCCTTAGGTAGGTTTATTCGTAAGTATTTTATTCTTTTCGTTGCAATGGTAAATGGGAGTGTTTCATTAATTTCCCTTTCAGGTTTTTTTTTTTTTTTTTTTGCGGTACGCGGGCCTCTCACTGCTGTGGTCTCTCCCATTGTGGAGCACAGGCTCTGGACACGCAGGCCCAGCGGCCATGGCTCACGGGCCCAGCCACTACGCGGCATGTGGGATCTTCCCAGACTGGGGC
The DNA here is from genome assembly GCF_963924675.1 of Phocoena phocoena. NCBI lineage: Eukaryota > Metazoa > Chordata > Mammalia > Artiodactyla > Phocoenidae > Phocoena > Phocoena phocoena. The sequence goes on along the minus strand of NC_089233.1, from coordinate 33,139,945 downwards.
ACGAACCCGTGTCCCCTGCATCGGCAGGCGGACTCGCAACCACTGCGCCACCAGGGAAGCCCTCTCTTTCAGTTTTTTCATCATTAGTGTATAGGAATGCAAGAGATTTCTGTGCATTAATTTTCTATCATGCTACTTTGCCAAATTCATTGATTAGCTCTAGTATTCGCCTGGTAGTATCTTTATGACAATCTGTATATAGTATCATGTCATCTGCAAACAGGGACAGCTTTACTCCTTTTGCAATTTGGATTCCTTTTATTTCTTTTTCTTCTCAGATTGACATGGCTAGGACTTCCAAAACTATGTTGAATAATAGTGTTGAGAGTGGGCATCCTTCTGTTGTTCCTGATCTTAGAGGAAATGCTTTCAGTTTTTCACCATTGAAAATGACGTTTGCTGTGGGTTTGTCATATATGGCCTTTATTATGTTGAGGTAGGTCCCTCTATGCCCACTTTCTTTAGAGTTTTTATCATAAATGGTGTTGAATTTTGCCAAAAGCTTTTTCTGTATCTGTTGAGATGATCATATGGTTTGTAATCTTCAATTTGTTGATATGGTGTATCACATTGATTGATTTGCGTATATTGAAGAATCCTTGCATCCCTGGAATAAATCCCGCTTGGTCATGGTGTATGATCCTTTTAATGCATTGCTGGATTCTGTTTGCTTGTATTTTGTTGAGGATTTTTGCATCTTTGTTCATCAGAGATATTGATCTGTAATTTTCTTTTTTTGTAATATCTGGTTGTGGTATCAGGGTGATGGTGGCCTCCTAGAATGAGTTTGGGAGTGTTCCTTCCTCTACAATTTTTTGGAAGAGTTTGAGAAGGATGGGTGTTAGCTCTTCTCTAAACGTTTGATAGAATTCACCTGTGAAGCCATCTGGTCCTGGACTCTTGTTTGTTGGAAAATTATTAATCACAGTTTCAATTTCATTACTTGTGATTGGTCTGTTCATGTTTTCTATTTCTTCCTGGTTCAGTCTTGGAAGGTTATACCTTTCTAAGAATTTGTCCATTTCTTCCAGGTTGTGCATTTTAGCACAGAGTTGCTTGTAGTAGTCTCTTATGATGCTTTGTATTTCTGTGGTGTCTGTTTTAACTTCTCCTTTTTCATTTCTAATTTTGTTGATTTGAGTCCTCTCCCTCTTTTTCTTGATGAGTATGGCTAAAGGTTTATCAATTTTGTTTATCTTCTCAAAGAACCAGCTTTTAGTTTTATTGATCTTTCCTACTGTTTCCTTCATTTCTTTTTCCTTTATTTCTGATCTGATCTTTATGTTTTCTCTCCTTCTGCTAACTTTGGGATTTTTTTGTTGTTGTTCTCTCTCTAATTTCTTTAGGTGTAAGGCTGGATTGTTTGTTCGAGATTTTTCTTGTTTCTTGAGGTAGCATTGTATTGCTATAAACTTCCGTCTTAAAACTGCTTTTACTGCATCCCATAGGTTGTGGGTCATTGTGTTTTCATTGTCATTTGTTTCTAGGTATTTTTTGATTTTCTCTTTGATTTCTTCAGTGATCTCTTGGTTATTTAGTACCATACTGTTTACTTCCATGTGTTTGTATTTTTTACAGTTCTTTTCCTGTAATTGGTATCAGGTCTCATAGCTTTGTGGTTGGAAATGATACTTGATACAATTTCAATTTTCTTAAATTTACCAAGGCTTGATTTGTGACCCAGGATGTGATCTATCCTGGAGAATATTCCATGAGCACTTGAGAAGAAAGTGTATTCTGTTGTATTTCAATGTAATGTCCTATAAATATCAGTTAAGTCCATCTTGTTTAATGTGTCATTTAAATCTTGTGTTTCCTTATTTATTTTCATTTTGTATGATCTGTCCATTGGTGCAAGTGGGGTGTTGAAGTCCCGTACTATTATTGTGTTACTGTTGATTTCCCTTTTTATGGCTGTTAGCATTTGCCTTATGTATTGAAGTGCTCCTATGTTGTGTGCATAAATGTTTACAGTTGTTATATCTTCTTTTTGGATTGATCCCTTGGTCATTATATACTGTCCTTCTTAGTCTCTTGTAATAGTCTTTCTTTTAAAGTCTATTTTGTCTGATATGAGAATTGCTACTCCAGCTTTCTTTTGATTTCCATTTGCATGGAATAACTTTTTCCACCCCCTCACGTTCAGTCTGTATGTGTCCCTAGGTGTGAAGTGGCTCTCTTGTAGACAGCATATATATGGGTCTTGTTTTTGTATCCATTCAGCCAGTCTTTGTGTTTTGGTTGGAGCATTTAATCCATTTACATTTAAGGTAATTATTGAAATGTATGTTCCTTTTACCATTTTCATAATTGTTTTGGGTTTATTATTGTAGGTCTTTTCCTTCTCTTGTGCTTCCTGCCTAGAGAAGTTCCTTTAGCATTTGTTGTAAAGCTGGTTTGGTGGTGCTGAATTCTCTTAACTTTTGATTGTCTGTAAAGGTTTTAATTTCTCCATCAAATCTGAATGAGATCCTTGCTGGGTAGAGTAATCTTGGTTTTAGGTTTTTCCCTTTCATCACTTTAACTATGTCCTGCCACTCCCTTCTGGCTTGCAGAGTTTCTGCTGAAAGATCAGCGGTTAACCTTATGGGGATCCCCTTGTATGTTATTTCTTGCTTTTCTCTTGCTGTTTTTAATATTTTTTCTTTGTATTTAATTTTTGATAGTTTGATTAATATGTGTCTTGGTGTGTTTCTCCTTGGATTTATCCTGTATGGGACTCTCTGTGCTTCCTGGACTTGACTATTTCCTTTCCATATTAGGGAAGTTTTCAACTGTAATCTCTTCAAATATTTTCTCAGACCCTTTCTTTTTCTCTTCTTCTTCTGGGACCCCTATAATTTGAATATTGGTGCGTTTATTGTTGTTCCAGAGGTCTCTGAGACTCTCCTCAATTCTTTTCATTCTTTTTTCTTTATTCTGCTCTGTGGTAGTTATTTCCACTATTTTATCTTCCAGGTCACTTACCGGTTCTTCTGCCTCAGTTATTCTGCTATTGATTCCTTCTAGAGAATTTTTAATTTCATTTATTGTGTTGTTCATCATTGTTTGTGTGCTCTTTAGTTCTTCTAGGTCCTTGTTAAATGTTTCTTGTATTTTCTCCATTCTGTTTCCAAGATTTTGGATCACCTTTACTGTCACTATTCTGAATTCTTTTTCAGGTAGACTGCCTGTTTCCTCTTCATTTGTTTGGTCTGGTTGATTTTTACCTTGTTCCTTCATCTGCTGCATAGTTCTCTGTTTTCTCATTTTGCTTAACTTACTGTGTTTTGGGTCTCCGTTTTGCAGGCTCCAGGTTCACAGTTCCCATTGTTTTTGGTGTCTACCCCCAGTGGGTAAGTTTGATTCAGTGGCTTGTGTAGGCTTCCTGGTGGAGGGGACTGGTGCCTGTGTTATCGTGGATGGGGCTGGATCTTGTCTCTCTGGTGGGCAGGTCTGCGTCCGGTGGTGTGTTTTGGGGTGCCTGTGAACTTAGTATGATTTTATGCAGCTTCTCTGCTAGTGGGTGGGGTTGTTTTCCTGTCTTGCTAGTTGTTTGGCATGGGGCGTCCAGTACTGGAGCTTGCTGGCTGTTGGGTGGAGCTGGGTCTTAGCTTTGAGATGAAGATCCCTGGCAGAGCTCTCGCTGACTGATATTATGTGGAGCCAGGAGGTCTCTGGTGGTCCAGTGTCCTGAACTTGGCTCTCCCACCTCAGAGTGTTAGGTCTGACACCTGGTCGGAGCACCAAGACCTCAGGCACATGGCTCAGAAGAAAAGGGAGAAAAAAAAAGAATGAAAAAAAAATTAATAAACAAACAAATAAAATAAATAAAATAAAATATAAAATAATGAAAATAAAAACTTATTAAAAGAAAAAAATTAAAAAGTAATAAAAGAAGAAGAGAGCAACCAAACCAATAAACTAATCTACCAATGATAACAAGCATTAAAAACTATACTAAGATAAATATAAAAATCAGAACCAAGTCAGTCGCAGACAGCAAACCCCAAGTTTACAGTTGCTCCCAAAGTCTACTGCCTCAATTTTGGGTTGATTCATTGTCTATTCAGGTATTCCACAGATGCAGGGTACATCAAGTTGATTGTGGGGATTTAATCCACTGCTCCTGAAGCTTCATGGAGAAATTTTCCTTTCTCTGCTTTGTTCACACAGCTCCCGGGGTTCAGCTTTGGTTTTGGCCCCATCTCTGCATGTAGATTGCCCTCAGGGCTTCTGTTCCCACCCAGACAGGATGGGATTAAAGCAGGGGCTGATTAGAGGGCTCTGGCTCACTCAGGCCAGGGGGAGGGAGAGGTACGGATGCGGGGCGAGCCTGAGGCGGCAGAGGCCAGCATGACATTGCACCAGCCTGAGGTGCGCCGTGTGTTCACCTTGGGAAGTTGTCCCTGGATCGTGGGACGCTGGCAGTGGCGGGCTGCACAGGCTCCCTGGAAGGGAGGTGTGGATGGTGACCTGTGCTCGCACACAGGCTTCTTGGTGGCTGCAGCAGCAGCAGCTTTAGCGTCTCATGCCCGTCTCTGGTGTCTGAGCTGATAGGCGCGGCTCGCGCCCGTCTCTGGAGCTCATTTAGGCGGTGCTCTGAATCCCCTCTCCTCGTGCACCAGGAAACAAAGAGGGAAGAAAAAGTCTCCTGCCTCTGCTGCAGCTCCAGACTTTTCCCCAGACTCCCTCCCGGCTAGCTGTGGCTCACTAGCCCGCTTCAGGCTGTGTTCACGCCACCAACCCCAGTCCTCTCCCTGGGATCCAACCTCCGAAGCCTGAGCCTCAGCTCCCAGCCCCCGCACACCCCAGCAGGTGAGCAGACAAGCCTCTCGGGCTGGTGAGTGCGGGTTGGCACTGATCCTCTGTGCGGGTGTGCTTTGTCCTCTGCACTCCTGTTGCTGTGCTCTCCTCTGTGGCTCTGAAGCTTCCCCCCGCCACCTGCAGTCTCCACCCACGAAGGGGCTTCCTAGTGTGTGGAAACCTTTCCTCCTTCACAGCTCCATCCCAGACGTGCATGTCCCATCCCTATTCTTTTGTCTCTGTTTTTCCTTTTTTCTTTTGCCCTACCCAGGTACGTGGTGATTTTCTTGCCTTTTGGGAAGTCTGAGGTCTTCTGCCAGTGTTCAGTAGGTGTTCTGTAGGAGTTGTTCCATATGTAGATGTATTTCTGATGTGTTTGTGGGAAGGAAGGTGATCTCCACGTCTTACTCCTCTGCCATCTTGAAGGTCCTTGCCATTTATTTTAAATGATGTATACATCTTTGCCCCAAAGCTCTTTGAGGGCAGTGGGTAGATGTGACATGCAGAATAGATGCCTTTTTGGCCCATCGTAGTGACAGGCCATGTTGTGCTCAAGTGTCAGCCTCTGAGAGGCCGTTAAGATAAATGATGTCTGCTTACCTTTTACCCTGGAGACCACAGTGTCATTCTCCAGTCTGAAAGGCCACTTGTAAAGCTCACAGAGTTGCCTTAGCTATTAAACAAAGAACAAAAATGAAAAGCTAAGCTCTTTCCCCAAGGAAAAGACATTACCTTGGATGGTCTCTGTGCTCTTCTATGATTCCATAACGCTTACTATGCACGGGATGTAGAGACCCCATCTCTCCTGATGCTGGGTCTACAAGGACATTCCTTCGTCTTGTTTTCCCTTTGTGTATTGTCTCACCATTTCCACCCTACCTTTCGATTTGTGAGTTTTGAGATAAGCACATGGAAACAGCTCATACTGATGCTCGTAAGGGTTAAGTCACACACAAGAATGGATTTTGCTTTATGCACAGCTCATAAAGAGAGATAAGTTGTTATTTGCTTTTTATGCATGTAGGAAAATGGAGCATGAGCTAATAGTACTTTCTGTAGAGGAGCCAGAAGAAATTTAGTATGTATATGAATTTAATGTAAAATACGAACCCAAATGTAAACATTGGTTTCCTTCCAGGTTTTCAAGACTTCAGAAAAAAAAAAACACAGAAAGGTTTTCTTTACTTGTTATACTTCTGCTGATGGAAAGCATCCTTCCAGTGTTGAAAAGATGGATGGCTTTAAATACAGAATATATGTATTTTAAACTTGGTGGTCTTTAAAATTAAGAGTGGAAACTTTTCATTGGATTGAATGTTGCATGTAGCATATTGCAGGTTTTGGAGTATTATTTGATCCTATGATTGTGATCCAAATCCCTTATTTTAAAGAAAAATAAAGACATGATTCTCCTTTTGTAATTCAACACAAAAAAAATTCCCCTTTATTCAGTGTGCACTTGACTATTAATCTCTTTTTAAGTTGAGATTACACATATATGATGGAAATAATATGAGGGAATTATAGATAGTAATAAATATATTTTCCCTTATCTTCTTCATAAAAGACTATAATGGTGCGCAAATAGCTTTTCCCTTTGCAAAAACAAGATGCTGGGAGCATTGAGGAAATAAATTCAATAAATTAGTGATTGAAATGAATCTTTTAAACTCTTAAAAAATAATAATAATCACTGATGTCTATTGAGCACTTACTGTGTACCTGGTACTTTATGTATATTAACTTGTTTAATAACGATAACATTGTCAGGAAAATACTCTTATTATTTCCATTCTACACATGAGGGAATTGAGGCTTAAACAAATGTGTCTCTGATTGTGCTGCCAGTCAGTGGAAAGCTCAGAATTGAAGCTCAGGCTACCCCATTCTAGAACCTTTGTTCTTAACACAGTAGTATATCAGTTAGCTTCTGCTACATCAAACTACCCCAACGCTTAGAGGCTGAAAACAACCACGAATTCAGCTCACATTTCCATGGGTCAACAATTTGGGCTAGGATCAGCTGGGTGGAGGGGCTGGATGGACGCTTAGGGAGGTCAGATGAAAGAGCTGAGGTTAGAAGCTTAATTTCTTTACTCCTAACAATCCAAAGGGACTTTTATTTGCTTGATGGAGCAAATATCTTATGCGGGACCTTAAGGAAAGAACTACAGGGACTTGCCTGATGGCGCAGTGGTTAAGAATCTGCCTGACAATGCAGGGGACGTGGGTTCGAGTCCTGGTCTGGGAAGATCTCACATGCCATGGAGCAACTAAGCCCATGCGCCACAACTACTGAGCCTGCGCTCTAGAGCCCGCGAGCCACAGCTACTGATGCCCGTGCGCCTAGAGCCAGTGCTCCGCAACAAGAGAAGCCACTGCAATGAGAAGCCCGTGCACCACGAGGAAGAGTAGACCCTGCTCCCCGCAGCTAGAGAAAGCCTGCATGTAGCAACAAAGACCCAACACAGCCAAAAATAAATAAATAAGTAAATAAATAAATTTATTAAAAAAAAACAAAACTACACACCCGAGCTGTGACTTTCTGGCAGGTGATACCCAAGGACATCCCTAAATGTGGATGTGCGTAGGACAAAGAGATAGGATAAAAATATGAGGGCGAGATCCTCTTAGAAAGTATGGTATTTATAATTACTGTAATTTGCTGACTTGGCCTTGTGCTGATCTCCGTCCAAGCCGTGCTAGATGTTGGTGGAGAGTAAGCAGATGTGGTCCTCTGACGTTTTGGGGCATGTGGTCTGGGAGAAGAAATACTGATCTAGTAAACAGTTATACCAGTTACTACTTGTGATACATGGTAGGCATAAAATAGAGTATTAAGATAAAAACCAGTTAGTGGAGAGTCTCTTTAGATAAGTTGGTGTGGAAAGCTTTTTTTTTTTTTTTTTTTTTTTTACAAAAGAGGGAGAAGGTCCAGGAAGTTTATTTATTTTTAAAAATTTATTTATTTATTGGCTGCATTGGGTTTTCCTTGCTGCTCTCAGGCTTTCTCTAGTTGCGGTGAGCAGGGGCTACTCTTTGTTGTGGTACACAGGGCTTCTCATTGCGGTGGCTTCTCTTGTTGCGGAGTATGGGCCCTAGGTGCCCAGGCTTCAGCAGTTGTGGCACAGCAGGCTCAGTAGTCGTGGCTCACGGACTTAGTTGCTCTGCAGCATGTGGGATTTTCCCAGGCCAGGGATCGAACCTGTGTCCCCTGGATTGGCAGGCGGATTCTTAACCACTGCACCACCAGGGATGTCCCATGGAAAGGTATTTTGGAAAAGCGATAATTAAACTGAAATCTGAATGTTGAGAAGGATACAGCCACGCAAAAAAAAGTGAAGCAGGTTTGCAGATGGAGGGGTGTGTGTGTGTTGGAAAGATGAAGTTGTAAGTGGAAGTTTCCATGCTCACACTGCGTGATGAGACCCCCCTGTGGATCTTCTTATTTCCTTAAATTCCTAAAGAATCCCATAAGAATAGAAGGCATTCTGCCCAGGTGCTCTATAAAGATAAGGAGGGGTGCCTATTGTAGGTGTAGGGCACCAGATGGGGAGTAAGATTCTGCTTCCCCTCTTGGCTTTGACACTTATCCACCGCCTGTCCTTGGGAGGCACTCCACCTACCAGAATTTAGTTGCTTCATCTCTAAACCTGGGTCACAGTGATGTCAATTCCGATGGTGGGTAACTGCTATGTGGGTAATGTGGAAAAGTGAGTTTGAGGCCACTTAAGATCTCTGCAGGCCAGAGTTCTGTAATTGATTAGGGATGTCTGCCATGGACTTAGAATGAGGAAGTAGTGTGATGTGTGTTGTATATCTGCCATTGTCTGATAGCCTTCCCATTTTCCATCACAGTGTTTTCTATGGATTTTACTGCTGATTGGAAAAATTTTGTAGCTTTCCAATTTTTTTGTTCTGATTTTTAAAAATGCAGCAATAATTGAAAAAAATTAAGGAGGGGACTAAATACATCAAAACAATACTCTGCACACTTGCTTCAAAGGGATCAAACAAAGCAAATCATGCCCAGGAGGGAGCTGGATTTATACTTCTCTCATTTGTAATATTATTACTGTGATTAATGTACAAAGACCAGTATTTCCTGAAATTCATAATTTGCCCTATTCCTTCGTGAGCTTTGTGTTTCCCAGAATAATCATGCTGATCCATTTCCTTAAAAATGTATTGAATGCCTAAGAGCTCATTTAGCAAGGGAGCAGCATAATTGGACACAGTAGGGAAACATCAGAGAAGTGGTTTCTTCCTAAGGAGATGAGAATGTGCTGTGAGTCCCAGCCAGATGGAATGTCACGCCAGGAGGGACCCCATCTCTGTACGGTGTCAATGAGCAAAATGTGCAAAGGCTATTTATGGAATTAGGGCTGGAGGACAGTGGCTCGTTCTCAGATGAATGGAGGTCTTCCCTGGATTATAAAATGTATGTTCTTTTGAATAATGGGACAAAATGGGAGTAGAATGTTTCAGCATTTTTTTCCCTAACACGACAGCTTTTTGGCAATCCTGGTGATTTTACAACTGTATTTCATCTTCATGAAATTTTGGTGTGGGTGTGTGATCGTTTCTACTCCACCCTGTCCCATAAGTAGCCACTTTAAAAGCATCTCTATCTTACCTTTGAGCTTGGGTCTCTTGTTATACAGGTGTCCAGAAAAGCATTCCTATATCCTCAGCTTTAGGAACTGGAAGAAAGGAGGGAGATCAGAGTCCTAAGGTCAAAACACATTTAAAGTTCACGCTCTGTGATGTATCTGCATGCCTGTGTGTTTCTTTGTTTCCCTCAATCCTGTGCTCTCTCCTTTTCCAAAATAACTTATTAACGCGGTGACTTTGGGGTCTCATTCAGAGTCACTTCCACCTGGATTGGTAAGAAACATCTGAGACCAATCAACCTGTTAGATGTTAGAAGTGCTAGCTATGCTAATATTCTGCATATTCATTACCCACAGGAAATGAGGCTTTGGAAAATCTCGGGATGATCTGGGCAGCCATGCTGACAAGCCCAGGGAGTGTCCTTCCTGTTGAATTCTACAGAGCTTGCTTGGCAGGCACATGCATGGACCTGGTACAGACCTACCAGGGAAATTTACATAGTTTACTGAGGCAGGGCAGAGGGCAAGACAGAAAGAGCTGAGGCTGGAAAGTAGGGATGGGCCAAATGAAGAAGTATGTTATGGATCCTGAGTGAATTTGGGTTTTACCCTAAATTCACCTGATATCAGTGGCATTTCAGAGAGGTTCCTTTAGCCACAGCTTAGAGGGTGAGTTGGAGAAAGTCAACACTGGAGGGATGGCAAATTAAAAGAGGTGACTGAAATAAGATCTTCTTTCCATCAACTTCTCTTTGGCACCACCCTGGACCAAATTCTGACCCCGCTTTGAGGGTGTGATGACAGTGAGCTCCTGAGAACCCCTCTCCCTACTCATCCCAAATTCTCCACGCTGCTATTGTGTAATCTGATCACGTCACCCCGTTCGAAAGCCTTCAGGGATTAGGAGTTCACATCGCTCTCCAGCAGGAGAAGGAGATCCTGAATGTGGCCAGCAGAGCCTTGTGGATGTCGACCTTGCTTCGTAAACGTAAATAGAAATCATTGAAGGAAAAGCACGTTGGAAAGGAGTAGAAACAGGGCACTCTTTGTGGTGAAGGAAAAGCCCTGCATCTTGACGTTGCTTGTGGTTACATGAATCTATACGTAGGATAAATTTTCACAGAGCTACACACACGCACTGTGTGTGTGTAAGGTCAGCAGATTGCACCAATATCGGTTTCCTAGTCTGAATATTGTCCTGCAGTTGTGTAAGATGTTTCCATTGGGGAAAGCTGAGTGAACAGTCCATAGGATCTCTCTTTACTACTTTTGCAAATTCTTGTGAGCTTATAATTATTTCAAAATTAAAGGAAGAAAAAAGATTTAGAGATTGGGAGGGATATTGGTAAATTCAGTTAGCAGGGCATTGAATGTAATTCGATCTCTACTGTGAAGACCTTAACTAAATCTTCAGCTCTCCTTCTTGACTCAGATCTTGGCCTTAACTCTTTAGGGGAGAGGAATATTCCCCCCTCCCCCTCTTCGTTCTTTTGGCTGGTCAAGTCATTGAAATGACATAAGGAAGATTAGCAGGAGGAGATAAATTTGCTATGTACATACGGGGAATTCATAGAAGCATGAAGACAGTAAGGCAAGATGAGGTATATATGTCATTCTGGACTCAGGAGCAGGGGGTAGGGATCTGGGACTTCAAAGGGAAGTAAGGTAATTCACAGGAAAATGCAAAGTGTTAATGGTTGGTAAACAAATGTTTGCTGGGCCACCTAGAGACAATGGGGCAGAGAGGGACTTTGATAAAGTGGGCCATGCTACCTTCCTCCCTGTCCGCCACCCCTAGTTCATATTTTACTATATTATCTATGGTGATAGCACCATCTTGGGACTAGCCTTTTATCTAAAATTCTTTTAGGCCGTAAGGGGGAGTCCAAAGGTTCTTCCTGAGTCTTTTGGGCCTTACTTGGTTTTCAGCTGGAAATAATCCACAGCCAGAATGGCACTTCTTGGGGTGGCCTGCCCTGAACCCCATCAACTCTTTCTTGGTTCTTCTTGCGTTCTAACAGTTCGGGGTTCTGCTGACCTGTCCACCTGGCTTTATTTTCAACCTTCTATGTGGACATTCACATTTCAGAAAAACCTGGGACTTACTGTACCTCATTTTGTGTTGGTCTCATTTGTGAAATAGGACTCATAAAAGTACCTACCTCATAGATCTGTGAAAATAAACTAAGACAATGAACTCAAAAAGCTTACCATAGTGCCCGAAATTAGTAAATACCCAGTAAATATTGGCCTTGTTGTAATATAATTTTTACCAGGTGCTCGGTGTGTGTGTGTGTGTGTGTGTGTGTGTGTGTGTGTGTGTGTGTGTGTATGTTTGTTTGTTTATTTAATCTATAATAAATCTACTAGGTTGGATATTTTATCCCCATTGTACAGGTAAGAAAAAAATGGCTCAGATTGATTCAGCAATTTGTCTAAGGTCGCACAGCTAGTGAATGGCAGTATAGAGATTATATTTCACATCTACTTGGACCCAAATCCCTGTGTCTGTCACTGCATTGCCTTTTATCTCTAAACAAACTCAGGGGATCCAACCCTGAGTATAAACGCAAAAGGAATGACCTAACTAGATAATTCCTCAACAACATGAAGTGTCTAAAGAGTGCTTTGGATTTGCTTTTGTTCTGCCTGAACTATAATAATGACAGTCATTAAAATCTTGATGGCAAGGGTGTTTTTATTATAAACACATCTTCCTATAGATTTTGTTAAGTATGCTCTCTTTGTTATCTTGCTAAAACAGAAGGGTGTTGTATTGAGAAGAGAAATTCAGGAAATTACAGTGTTAGAAGATCAAAGTACACCCTACTTTCCTCGTGGAATAAGTTTGTGGGAAAGAAAATGGGCAATGCGGGGTTTTTAGCTAAAAACCAAATGGCCAGACCTGCCTCACCTAGTCACTAGCTAGGTAACTTACCTAGCATATCACTTACCTCTCTGAGTCTCGCTTTGATCAGCTATAAAGCCAGAATAAAAATAACCTCTTTGGAATTAGAAATGTCTATAAAGTGCCTGGTATTTAGAAGGCATCAGAATGTTGCTATTACCCTGGTGGCACTAGATCTGCATCCAAACTTAACCCATGCTATAGTCAGGCATCTTAGAATGAAGGTTTTAACTTTCTTGGAAACTAAATGTATCCCTTTGGAAACTCCCTCTTCCTCTTCTGGTTTGCCCTTAATCCAGGAACCCACATCACATGACAAGTACCCAGCAGCTCCTCTTCATACATGTTAATTGCTTTCCTTCCTGATGCTGGAGAATTTAAATAGTGACTCACCCCACAGGGTACCTCCTGGAGGGAGAAAATGCCCAGAAGAGAAAAGAACAGGTTCTACTGTGCTTTGTTTTGATTTCTCCCTATTTCCAGTTCCTATCCACAGCTTTCAAGACTCAGACAGAGTGTTACTAAGTATATATTAGAGCTTCCCAACCCTGACTTCAAATTAGAATCAATTGGGGAGAGTTTTAAAAACTATCAAAACTTGGACCCACTCTTCACCAATTAAATTAGAGTCCCAGGACTTTCATACCCAGGCATCCGTATTTTTTAAAAGCCCCCCAGCTGAGTGATAATATACAGTCAGGGATGAGAATCACTGAAGTACAGGAAGCTTATCCTAAACCCTGCCCTCTCTCCACCCTCAGCCATATGCAGGTATACTGCTTTCATGTACCATATTCCTTAGTTATTGATTGGAGTGAATAAATTAATAGGAAGAATGAATGAATACCCATCTAGGTCATTAAATAATGGTCATCTTGTACTTTTTTTATTTTTTAATTGAAGTATAGTTGATTTATAGTATTGTGTTAGTTTTAGGTATACAGCAAAGTAATTCTTTTTTTTCAGATTATATTCCATTATAGGTTATTACAAGATATTGAATATGACTCCCCTTGCTATACAGTAAATCCTTCTTGCTTATCTATTTTATGTATAGCAGTTTGTATCTGTTAATCCCATACTCCTCATTTATCCCTCCCTCCCTCTCCCCTTTGGTAATCATAAGTTTGTTTCCTATGTCTCTGAGTCTGTTTCTGTTTTGTATAAAGATTCATTCGTATAATTTTAAGATTTCACATATAAGTGACATCATATAGTATTGTCTTTCTCTGTCTGACTGACTTCACTAAGTATAATTTCTCTAGGTCCATCCATGTTGCTGCAAATGGCAATGTTTCACTCTTTTTTATGGCTGAGTGATATTCCATTGTGTGTATATATCACATATATATATATATATATATATCACACCTTTTTAAAAATATTTATTTGTTTTATTTATTTTTGGCTGTGTCGGGTCTTAGTTGCAGCACACAGGCTCTTCGTTGCGGCCTGCGGGCTTTTCTCTAGCTGTGGCACGCAGGCTCTCTTACCACATCTTCTTAAGCCAGCCAGTCGTCTGTTGATGGGCATTTGGGCTGTTTCCATGTCTTGACTATTATAAATCGTGCTGCTATGAACATTGGGGTGTATGTATCTTTCTGAATTAGAGTTTTCATTTTTTCCCAGATATATACCTAGGAGTGAGATTGCTGGATAATACAGTAGCTCTAGTTTTAGTTTCTTAAGTAATCTCCATACTGTTTTCCATAGTCATCTTGATTTTGCTTTTATGTTCAATCTCCTCTAGCCAACTTCAGATTCTTCTTAAGCTCTGCCTCAGGGTAATTTCTGTGGACCCCACAGAGCCAAGCACAGTGCCTTAGGGAGAGTACACTCTCAGTAAATACCTGTCACATAAGTGAAAGATTTATAATGAATGCCTGTCCCGTGACAGAAAGATTTATGGAGTCAACCTGTTAAGAATAAATTACTCTTTTCCCCCGACTTAAAAAATTTTCTTCCTGTGAATTTGAATAATATACATTTTTCTACTTTTAATAAAGCTATGTCCATGAGTGGTCTCTGAACCTACTAAGATGGCTCTACAGCTTATCTCAAAGTAACCACTGGCTCCCACCACTGGGTGGGCTCCAGCCCTGTAGTGGGAGGGGAGCAGAGAACCATCTAAGTGCTGAGTCACTTCACCCAGGACATTGGAGTGAGTTTCCCTCCCCTTCCTGCCTCGTGGTGCCCTAGGCCCTCGCTCAGGCGTGAAGGCTCAGACTCACTCTTTGACGACCTGTCAAGCTTTTTGATCTCATACTTTGTCTGGGGCGCAAACTTCTACTAAAACCTCAGCGCAGACCTTCTCCCAAGGTAAACCTTGCTAGACCACGTGCAGTTCCCCTCAATTACTGTGACTTCATTTGTTGTGATTTTTCACCTAAAAATGCCATCGCTGTAGGAAGGGGCTTCCCACTCCCAGAGCATCAGGGTCCTGGGTGTTTACAGCTCAGTCTCATTTGGGCTTCTTTATTCCAAGTGGTCAAACTCCAACTCTTTCTTGATGCACCTGACTTTTGCAGTCAGAAATATGCAGACAATACGCAGCTTCTCCTTTCCCATCTTACTTCCGTACCCTAAGTTCCCAGTGCCCTCTGCGTATCCATGGTTCTCATGACCTCACAGACCCTGATGCCTTTCCCTCCTCCAGCACAAAAGACCCTCCTTCTGACCACCTCCCTTGATCAATACTCCCCATTCCGCAGTGAGGCTTCTTGATGTAAATGTGCGCATGGGCAAAAGCAAACCTCAACAGCTTTTGGGTACAAACAATGAATGAAGAGAAATCCCAGTACCCACCTCCACTGGGACAGATAAAATAAACACAAAAAGAAAATCTCCATTCAGACTGTGGACTATTGGAATGTCCAACGAAACCATGTCTGTTTTGTAAAAAGTGTATTTAGCGTATGGACTGTTAGAATGTTGCTGGCGGAACTCTTACTGTCCACATGGGTGGTAGACTTTTCAAATGTAGAAGATCAAGCATATGGTTGTGAACATTGAACATCACTTTATGAGTGTGTACATGGTAGTTAATAAATTGTCAAAAATAATAAGACTTCTGCCAAGAATAGAAGCTATAAGTAGAAAAAAAATCAGACTGCTGTGAATTTTTTTTTTGAAAGATAATTTTCCTTGTAAGTAATTTCTGTGAGCAATACACAGCTCTTCGATGGTCAAATCTACATTCCCAGCTCCTGAAGTGAACAGCCTCTGAATTAGAATGCTCCCAAAGACATGGAGTTAAATAGAGATGCAGCTACAGGGTGGCCATTACTTAAGTAATTTAACGAACACTGATACTGAGGAAATAAATCAAATGCAAACAATCAACACCAATCAAGGAAGCTGAGCATTTCAGGCACTTAAAATGTATTAAATGAATGTTTCAATCACAGTGGGTACTTTTTCACAAACTCTCTTAATCAGCTAGCATCGTTTTACCAAAGTGGCCCCTGCATGTAAATATGGTGGTCTGAAAAAAGCTGGTCCATTCACACACAAACACCATTATCTGCTGGGGATTTTCACAGATAGGATAAACAGCAACAGATGAATTGGGAAAGGTCAGTGAAAGTCAAGTTTAGAAAAAAGATATGAAACAATATTTTGCAAGTGGTTAAAAAGAATAAGAATTTCAAACATAGAATAAAATTTAAGGTCTAATTCCAGGTGGCCAGATCACCTCTTAGAGGCAAACATTTTTGGTTTCTTATGTATTTTTTCATGAAAGTTCGATTCATGTATAAGTTCTTGTATGTGCATCTTTATTTGTATATTTATTATGTGTACCTATGCTATATGCATGTATAATTATCAATACATAATGATTAATACGTAAAGTACAATAATACTTTTAAGTACATGAATCATATACATATATGGATTATATAATATTTCTATATGATTTATTTAGTGAAATATATGTGCATGTGTGTGTGTGTGTATGTGTGTGTGTGTGTGTGTATATATATATATATATATGTATATATGGTTTGTTTAAATAGAGATACACTCAACTCATTGTTTTATACCTTTACTCTTGGTATTTAATCATGTACCATGAAGACCTTCCTGTATCGGCCTTTATAGGTCTGTTGCATTCTGATTAAGGTTTACACAGTATTTTATTGTATAAGTCCATCATTATTTATATAATCATTCCCTTGTAAGGCAGTTAGATTATGTCCAGTTTGGGGAACTATAGTTTCCTAAACACACACAAATATGTGTACACACATTTGAGTATATAGTTGGAATTACTTGGGATTTTGAAAGCCAAATACTTGGATTCCAAGTATATATTCTAAGTGTCCAAGTACATCTACATACACATATTCATATTTTCCAATTTACATGTATTATTTTATCTAATTTTCATTTAAGTATTAGTATTGCATCTGTTTTACAGACTAAGAAGCAGAGGAACAGAGAGGTTAAGTAATTTGCCAGAGTTCACCCAGATAATAAACACACGACCCTTCTTTTAAACCCAGGTCTCCTTTTAGTTTTGACTTTATTCACCTTTTATCACTGTACTGGTGTTTGAGTTTTTGACCAATGTTAAAAGAGTCATAATATAATTGTATACATTTCAAAGAACGTGTATATCTGGAAATATTGGGGAAAATATCATATTTTTGGTTTTGTTTTCTCTCCAGAGTAAACACTAAGTACATTTTAACATCAAAAGTTGTCTGAATTGAAAGGGTTAATATTAGTGTTAACAGAAAGTAAAGGTGAATGTTCCTACTTATGTAGGGTCTTATGACATGCTTATTAGTAGCTGCGCTTGGGGAAATTTGTATATACATTCCTAGGAGGAAGCATTTTTATTTGAAAATATTAGGTGAGTTAGAAGTGTTCTGTTTGTCCTTTCATTTCCACTGTACATCTTTGCATCTTTAAAGAGATTTTATTCTTTCAAGGAGCTTTAGTTGATTTGGGGGAAATAAAGGTATTTTGATTCTTAAAATTCCAAGTACTCCTGGAGGTTTGGAAAGCATAGTTGAAAGTTCTTCCAATAATATGGGCAGTAAGTGCATTTACAGTAAGGGTCCTGTTATTTAAGATTAAGGTTCACAACTTAGTATGCTTTCTTTTCCTTCCCCTTCCCATGCTTCCAAAGAAGGCATGTTTTATTTGTCTGCCCAGCAGTTATCTCTCCAACAGGAAGCAGGATACCCCTTCTTTTAAGTGCAGGCCACCTGAGGTTGGGTGGGTGGACCCACCTCAGATTCAAAATGGTACATAATCCAGGCCTGACCAGTCAAGGCATCCCACACCCTAGCCTCAGGACCTGGTTCAGGCAGACCAGTGAGACTCAATTCAGAAGTTGCTGGGGGAAATAGCTTCTTGATGTGGCTGGTTAGGAACTGTGAGAATGGGAACTTGGAGTAGCTATGGGTACCGTGATGGGAGATATTGCCTAAGATGAAGGACAGTACAGAGATAGAAAGAGAACAAGTCCGGATGAAATCATACAGACACCTGTGTTTGAGCTGTATCTACTACTGGATGTTTCAGTTACATAAGCTGGTAAATACCTTCCCCCATCCCCTTAATGCACTTCGAAGGGTTTTCTTGTATTTTGTCTCTTAGATCCCTGACTTACATAGCCTCCTCTCATCCCGTTATCAGTGTTTCCATATATCTAGTCATCCTTACTAAAATCCTTGGAAATTGTTTGACCATTTATGTATGTATGTATGTATGTATGTATGTATGTACTGGCTGCATTGAGTCTTCATTGCTGCGCGCGGGTTTTCTCTAGTTGCGGCGAGCTGGGGCTACTCTTCGTTGCGGTGCGTGGGCTTCTCATTGCGGTGGCTTCTCTTGTTGCAGAGCACGGGCTCTAGGCGCGTGGGCTTCAGTAGTTGTGGTACACGGGTTTAGTTGCTCCTCAGCATGTGGGATCTTCCCGGACCAGGGCACGAACCCATGTCCCCTGCATTGGCAGGTGGATTCTTAACCTCTGCGCCACCAGGGAAGCCCCTGTTCGACTTTTTAATATAAAATAAGTAATATCTGTCACCCCACCATCCCTTCTGATCTACCCTCTGCTCTCCTTTCAAAGTTATTTCACTAAAACTTCCATTTGGTTATGTCCCTCCCTTTATCAACAGCTGTTGGTGGCCTGTCATTTTCTGCAGAACAAAATCTTTATGTTTTAGCTTGGTATTCAAGGCCTATGGGCATCTGGTCAACCCAGCCTTTGCGTCTCAGTGCCCCCACTTACCTCATGTAGTGTTTGTTGCAGGGAGATCAGAGAATTCACTGTCTCCCCCACAGACGGCATACATCTTCATGACTTTATGCCTTTGGTGTGCTGTGTCCTCCTTCAGGGATTACTTTTCTCCCCAGTCTGCCTTGGCATATTCCAATCTCCTCGGGTACAGTGAGTGCTCATTTTTCAGGAGTTCTGGAACCTTTAATACTTCTGACAGTATGATATTTATTATATTGTATCAAAGTTAGTCATCAATATCTCTTCTTCATGCCCTTGTTTGAGGGTTCCCTGGCAGCAACTGTGTCTTCATCTTTGGGTCCCTAGGGTGCATAACATTGCTAAATCATAGCAAGAGCTAATGCATGTGAGTGAACTTAGAAATAAATGAATGATGCACTTTTTGCTCTCTATTTCTTTGTAAGCAAGTCACGTGCATCCATGAATATAAGCAAAAATGATTTGTTTACTTTTTTTCTTATTTGTACTGTCTTGCAGGTTTTCACTCTTGCAAAATATATTTTATATATATATGTGCGTATATATATAAGTGTGTGTGTATATATATATATACATAGAGAGAGAGAGAGAGAGAGAGAGAGAACTGCCATGAGGATTCTTTTAATGCAACCTGGCACTAGATACCTTGCCGGATACAGTTACCTTGAGGATACTGATAATGGCTGTTTATGGTTATTTAAGATCCCTCTAAGGCTATGTACATTCATCAATGATTTTCTTTTTCACTGATCTATTCGTTGACTGTTATTAAGCGCTTCATAGAGTCCAGACCGTGGGCCAGATCACAGCAGGCCAAAGACAACAAAAGTGTACTTTCTACCTCTAGGGATACCATAGTCTCCAGTCCAACTCCTATCAGCTTTTACAGTTGGATCTCTTTGCTGCCCTCCACACATGAAATATAATCACTATTTATTAATAACCTTCTGTGTGCCAAGGGTAATAGCAGGTGTTTTATGTATGCTCGTGATGACTCTCTTAGCAACTCTGAGAGGTATTAGAAACCTTATTTCATGGAGGAAGAAATAGAAGCTCAGAAAGCTGAAGTGTCTTGACCAAGAACTCAGCAGTGGAACTGGTATTTGAACCGTAATCAATGATGGCAGTGCCACTACACCATAATGCCTTTCCACGGTCATGTTCTTCTTTCAACAAGAACTCTTGGGACGTGGGACATCTCTCCCTTTTTCCTTATTCAAGATTTTAAGCTTTCGCAAGCCCACTCAAATGAATATTTCAATGAAAATACGCCGCTGAGCTTGACTTCTCTCCTTTCTAAATCCTCTCACTTAAAGTTTTTACCTTTCTTAGAGATTCTTTTCCATACGCATATTGTTGGTATCTGTATAATTAGAATTATCTTGATTGCAAGTAACATAAACCCATTTCATACTACTTTTTCTTTCTTTTTTTTTGCGGTACGCGGGCCTCTCACTGTTGTGGCCTCTCCCGTTGCGGAGCACAGGCTCCGGACGCGCAGGCTCAGCGGCCATGGCTCACGGGCCCAGCCGCTCCGCAGCATGTGGGATCTTCCCGGACCGGGGCACGAACCCGTGTCCCCTGCATCGGCAGGTGGACCCTCGACCACTGCACCACCAGGGAAGCCCTCATGCTACTTTTAACAAAAGGAAGTACAAACACCTAAATGACCATAGAATATACTGGATAATAGATTTGGGAAGATTTTTGTGTTCACCTACAAAGTCTAATAAGTGACTGCAGGAAGGAGGGTGTCAGAGACTGAACCCCAAGTTTTTGTGCCTGGAGCCAATGGCTCAATACTGGGAGGACATTCCCCTTTTGTGCTTACCTTGCATCTCCACTTGTCTCTGCCTCTCAGTCGATTGGCAGCTTCTCTTGCTGAAGATAAACTTCCTCTAAACAGCCAAGAAAGAATGAGGAGACAAATCCAACATTTTATCTTTTGAGCATTGTGGTGTCTCCCTTCCCCAAAAGCATGGGGCTATCATCCTTGCTAGAAAAGCCCCTGGGAACAACCTACATTGGCTTGGCTTTGAGCTTATCCTTAACCCAACCTTTGAGGCTGGGAAGGAGAGCAGTGCTGTACTTGGCAGCTTTGTGGCGACACCACGGGTTGGAGAAGTAATAGGCTGAAAGCAAGAGGGGTGATTCCACCAGAAGAGAGGAAATGAGACGATATGCTGGGAAACAAGATATTAGATGCCACAGCCCACTGTAGAAGGAAGAGTCAGGATTTGTACTAGTATGATTATGTGGACAATAGGTAGAGGGCATTTGTCCCAGTCTGTCTGCTACTGCCTTAGTTTATGTCCCTTCCTGGAATCCTGTCCAGTACAGCATTTGTCACTCTCAAAAATATCCAGGTTAAATGACACACTATATGGCCACTCTAACAATCAGATACAATACTTGAAACTGGGATTGTGGGAAACTCAGGGAATGACCTTCTTTCCCTTGCTCCTAGGATCAGTCCAGACATAGACCAGTCACCCAGTCTTCAACAGATTGAGAAATAACTTGGAGGAGTGAGCCAGGCACTGGTCTGGAGTCAGATGGTCACCTCTCTAGTCTCGACTCTGCCAGTTAATTGGTCACTTATGTGATTTGAAGTCCATCATAACACCTGTCTGAGCCTCACCTTTAAAACTGTAGAAGTACTAGATGCCCTGTCTCCTTCACAAAAGCATTAGGGAGAGGAAATTTGCTGATGCTTTGAACTGTACAGTTCTGTCACAGTTATAATAGTAATACTAACAGCCAACATGAACTTCGAGTGTTAATCTATCTACACATCTTGCCAAACTCTTTGCATGAATGACCTCATCTTATCTGCAAAACAGCCCTATGAGATAGTATTATCACCTCTGTATTACAGATGAGAACACTGGAGCATGGAGCAGCAAAGGTATTCGCCTGAAGTCATACAGCAAAGACTTGGCAAAGCTCAGATTCAAACTGACCAGGGCTTTTCACCACTGGGCGGTGCTGAATTACTTTCAGATATGGAGTGTGTGTGTGTGTGTGTGTGTGTTTAGGTATGTGAGGGAGAGAAAGAGAAAGAGACGACGGAGAGTTTTCTTTCCCATCTCTGCCTTATTTCACTGACTCTGCTCAGAGGAAATCAGCGGCCACGTTGTCCTGAGTAGTAGCCGTCCTCCAAGATGGCAGAGCAGCCCAGCACTGGTTAATGGCTCTGGGATGGTCCCATATTGAGGGACATCCATCCCTTTGTGCTCTGACATTGATGTTACTGTCAGTTGACAGTGAGCTTTATCATCAATCCCTTCAAGTACAAAAGGCCACTGTTTGGAAACTGTCATTAAAAGCAGCCCCTCTCTTTTTAAAAGCAATCTCTCCTTTATTCCTTCCATAATAGGAGTCAGTGTACCAGAAGAGACTGATCTTAAGTTGAGCCTGTTTAGTTTAAAAAAAAAAAGAAATAGAATAGGTTATGTTTGTAATGTATTTAACATTGGAGGCACAGAATTAGAATGGAGCTGGGAGTAGGAGAAAATAGAAGCAGGACAGGAGAAAAGAGTGGTGGCCTTGGGTTTTCTTTGCTTTTGGATAATGGGCATTTCTCGTTAAATCAACCCAGTCTGTTTCACAGCCTGTCTCCTTGTGATGTATATACTCTTTGGGCAGGGTTGTGGGCTGCCTGAAGATCTCTTTTAGCCATAGGACATGGGTATAAATAAGCTTTATGTAGCCATAGCTGCTAAGAGTGCTTGTCGATAGAGTGTATTCTAAAAGGATGGGGCAGGATGTTCATTGTTATGGGGACGCAAGGAAGGAGGGAAGAGAGAAGATCCCAAAGGGAGAGAACGATTCAAGTTCTGTTGAACAAAGTTCCCCCATGGTCTTTGTCACTTTTTAATGGCCCTTTGTGGAGGTGATTTTGTTTTAATTGAAAAAATAAAGGTGCTTGTGGTTGAGAAGTGGCTCGGTATGGAAGTTAAGAACACGGGTTTTGCAACCAGACTTCCCAGGTTCAAATTCAGCCTTTGTCACGTATGTGCATCGTACAACTAGTGTGCAAGTTGCTTAACCTCTCTGTGCCTGTCTCCACGGCGATGACGATACATGCTAGCTGGGAGGATGAAATGAAACGAGTTGACACGTGAAGAGAGTTTAGAGGAGAACTGGGCACAAAATAAGGGCTCAGCCAACATTTGTTCTTATTGTTAATCCTTATCCTTTACTTTTCTTATTATTTATTATTTGTTCTTCTTCTTATTTACGGGTTCGTAGACATAAATAAGGCCATAGACAAAAAGCAAAAATCGATCCTTCCACATTTTGAGAGTACAGTGAGGGAAGCCCAGTTGGGATTTAATTTCCTTCCTACCCATCGTCCCCTACTTGAGGCTGGTAGGAAAAGCCTTTATGAGGAGGTAGCATTTGAGTAGAAACCAAACAGATGAGATGGACTCACTTGTAAGACAAGCATCTTAATTAAAGGAAATAGAAGATGCCTAGATTCTGAGGAAAGAAAAGAGATTGTTGTTTTGGAGGAGCTTAAAGGAACCAGGGTGGCTGGAGTGTGGTGAGCAGGGCAGGGGGTGGCCTGAGTTGAGGAGAGACAGGGAGGCAAAGGCCAGATCAGACAGGGCGTGCATGCCAAAGTGAGGGCATGGCTTGTGTCTTAGAGCAATGAGAAACACTGGGAGATTTGAAGGGTGGCCTGATTGGATACACATTTTTTTAAATTAATTTTTATTGGAGTATAGTTGCTTTACAATGTTGTGTTCGTTTCTACAGCAAAGTGAATCAACCATACGCATACATATATCCCCTCTTTTTTGGATTTCCTTCACATTTAGGTCACCACAGGGCATCGAGTAGAGTTCCCTCTGCTATACAGTAGTCTCATTAGTTACCTATTTTCTACATAGTATCAATAGTGTATATATGTCAATCACCAGAGGAATGAAAAAAGAAGATGTGGTACATATATACAATGGAACATTACTCAGCCATAAAAAGGAACAAAACTGGGTCATTTCTAGAGATGTGGATGGACCTAGAGACTGTCATACAGAGTGAAGTAAGTCAGATTCACATTTTAAGATCGCTCTGGCTATAGAACAAAAAACGGCTTGTGGGGTGGGGCAGAAAGACTGAAAGGAGGCTGTTGCAGATGAGTGGGCAAGCGGGGACGTTGGTTTACTGGAAAGTACCCGGGTTAGAGCACGGCCCGATCGCCCACCAGTAGAGGTCTGGTGCCCAAGCTATGTGTCCTCACCACCATGTTTACTTTACTACATTCATCTGCCATTGCTTATCTGTTGTTTGTTTTTACTAGGCTGTAAGGGCAGGGACTCTGTCTTCTTTCTGCTTCTTTATACGCTCAGTTCCTTGCACAATGCCAAACCCGTAATAGGTGTTCAATACCTGTTTATTGGATGAATATGTCCAGTATGGTGCTCATGGCAGTGTTTAATTTTCCCGTCTCTAGGATTAGAACATCCAGTGATCTCCTTCATGAATGAGAAGGTCATTCCTTTTGAGCTCGTGGTGTTGGTGGTGGGGAGCTGGGAGTCTCAAGATCTTCGGGTCACAGGAGATGAGAGCATCGTGCCCCTTGGACAGGGCTGAGGCAAACATGGCTCAGCTGTGTGTTTTCTGCAGCAAGACGTCCCTTGAGCCCCACATTGGTGGCATCCCAACCAGGAGCCCTAGTTAATTTTCATACAGAAGAAGCCTTTGAAACCCGGGCCTCTTTCATGCTCTGGGAAGAGTTGAGAGGGGTCAACCCTGTTTAGATTGGTTCTCGGCACCAGTCGGGGGAGCCTGCTGGCTGTTCTCAGCGTGGAGTGTGTTGCAGAGAGGAGATGAGCCAGAAACAGACCAAAGAACCAGGGCACTTCCCAGCTGGAATCAGGCCTGTCTTGTGTGGATTCATTATTTAGTTGGAAATTAATCCCCAGAATGGCAGACATAGTATATTTGAATGTGAACCGACAGTGCGTTTCACGGCCAAGTGAAAGTGGTTTTTGGATTATCCACCCTCGTTGATCGTCCTTGCCTCTTCTGAACCCTCCCATTAGTGCAGATAATTGAACTAGACCCGGTTTTGTGTCTTCGCACCCAATTTGATGTCCTTACAGCATTTGGGGTGGGGTGGGGGAGAGTGAGATGATCTCGTCCTGCTTGCTGTTATTTACAACAGAACTGGTGTAGTTTACACACCCCAGTGACTCTAGCTCTTACTTAATGAGAGCGTCCCACGTTCCAGCCATTGTGCTCAGCACTTCGCTGGGATTGTCACATTCCATCCTCACAACGAACCTACGATAATAATAACAGTAATAGAAAGAAGCAACAGAAGCACTTATGTGGCATCCACTGTGTGCCAAGTGCTGTCCTAAGTGCTACCGTGTATTAACTCACATAATCTTCAAAACAACCCAAGAAACAGTAACTCCAACCCCAGGGAATGGGAGTCACATGGACTAAGATCTGGATGGTAGGCTTGGTATTGAACCAGGTAGAAGCCCTGCCTGTGCTGTAGGTACTGTTATCGTCCACTCGTTACAGAGAGTTCAGCAAGGTTAAGTCACTTGCCCAAGGTCACACAGTCAGCCTATGGCAGGGTCAGGAATTGAACTTATATTTCTGTCACCAAAGCCCTTGCTTTCTTTTACTTATAGCTACTGAGAACCAAAAGCCAGATATTTATTATTTGTGGGTTTGGGACACTTGACACTATGACAGAGAGAGCATCTTCCAGATTTTTATTAAAGTACAGTTTTGCAGTTGAATATCATGTCAGGGTAAGTGTGGGGATCTGTTCGGTCCTGTATTTGTTTGGGAAAGTCAACCTGAAAAAATTCCAAAAACCCCAGTTGGGCAAAAGAACAAGATATTATATTATAGGATGTTCTTGGTTTGTTTTCTTTTTCATGCCAAGGTTTTTTTTTTTTTTTTTTTTTAACTTCTGTTCCTGACTGTGTATAACCAGGAGGCAGAAGGACAACAGTGGCTTTGTAAATTTGCAACAGATATTCAAATAAGATACGTACATATTTAGCATAGAGCAGCAGATGAGGTAGTCTGGAAGATTTAAATTCTGCATGAGGAATAAGCAAATATTCCTGATGACAAGACATTCCAAATATGTTGCTTTCAGATGGGTGTGAATGGGGAGTGTAGGCACAGCCCATCCAGACAGTTAATAATAGAATGGATTGTTCAAGAACAGCAATTTCTTGTGTGCTTACCATGTGACAAATAGTATGCTAGACTACCTACATATATAATTTATTCCTCACAATAGCCCTGTGAGGTAGGTACTATCGTTATCCCCTTTTACAGATAAGGACATTGAATCTCTGATTGTTAAAAGAGATGACCATATTCTCCTCTCTCTTTCTCTTTCTCTCCTCCACTCCCTGTTCCTCCCACCCTCCCTCCTTTGTCTCCCTCTTTTCCTTCTCTTCCTCTCTCTCTGTTACACACATATATCCTTCTAGTAAATGGCCAAGCTGGCATTTGAACTCAAGTCTCATCTAACTCCGAGTCCTATTCTCTTAGAGGTCAACATTAGCGGTTTCAACAAAAAGGTTACTTTAAAAAAATTATTAATTAATTAATTTATGGTCGCCGCACAGCTTTCAGGATTTTAGTTCCCCCACCAGGGATTGAACCTGGGTCACGGCTGTGAAAGCGCCGAGTCCTAACCACTAGACCTCCAGGGAACTCCCAAGGTTACTTTTTAAAAGCAATCTAACTTATTTTCCACCGTCCCTTATAATCACCATCATTTTAGCATTGCCCAAAGTAATCACATCTGTGTTTGGTGTACCGCCTACTTTGGAACGCGAGATGGACTACACAACCCATATGCCCCAACTCCTAGGGAACTCACAGCAAACCTCTGAGATAGGAACCACTACGATCATACCTGTGACTCAGATGGGAAAGCTGAGATCCATTTTCCAAAATCACATACACAGATTGCACCAGTACCAGGCCTTTCTGAGCTCTAAATTTGCACTCTTAACCACATGCCATTTGGTCTCCCAGCCAAAGCTAAATAGATGATTTGTGAATAGATAGATCGGTATGTAAAGATATACATATGTATATACATACATCTCTCTCTCTCTCTCTCTCTCTGTCTATCTAAATTTAGAATTGGAGATTGTGCTGCCTGCCTCTTTCTTCAGAGTCATCTGATCAGTTCACTGCATTCGGAGGAACAGCACACTTAACTCCTTGCTTACATTGGTATTCCTCTTTGTAGCAGCCCCTGTCACGGTAGCAATTGGAATAAAACCCGAAGAGTACTGCAGAGAATATAAATGGGTTATTTTTCTCTTCAACTCTGAGTAGGACAAAACTCTCATAAAGAACCAGGGAACAAAGGTTCTGTGACAAACATACACCAGGGGACTTAGCTCTCTCTGACACAGCCTGTGAGACATAACAGAAAGAGAAACTTAGGATAAAAGGAATTCCGGTGAGAATTTTAGGTTGCCTTCCTTGATGGAGGTTTCGTGGTCCTGTGTGTTTATAAGCATAGTCATTAATAGCATTTATTGAATATCTAGTCAGTAAGCAAAGCTCTTGTAGGTTGCCTGCGCTTACGATTCAGGAGTTATGGATGGATGTGAACAAAACAGATGTATCCATAGAGAACTTTTCTCTCTCTATGTATCGATCTACATATGTGGTTGTTTCCATCAAAATTATGGAGGTAGTCATTAAAAGTCATAAAAATATACAGATGCCTATCATTGGAAGTAAGACCTTTTTGAATAATAAGAAACTGACGTGCAATTAAACCCTTTATTTTGAGAGGTGGAATGGCGAAATGGTTGGGTGGGGGCTTGGTCAGAATGTTGGCTGAATTTGAAGCTTGATTCCAGAGAACATGACTGGGGCAAAGTGAGTGACCACTTTTACCTTCAGTTTCTTTTTCCATAGAAAAGAGGTTCTTTAATATCTGTACAACCCTCCTAACCCTTGATCCATATAATCCAGTCTCGTTACCGAACTCAAGTCAATGGAGTAGAGCAATGAATAATCAAATAGACTTCAAAAATGAAAATACTATAAGACAACTTACTGATTTCTCCTGGAAAAAAAAACGTATTAAAGGGAATCCAGTTTATAATCTTAAGTGACACTTCTCATGCCCTCTTTCCTTCCCTGTTCTCTTGGATTTAGGCTGTGTCATGACCTGTGCCCACCCTCCCCCCACCTCTCTGTCCTCTGCCCATCAATCTTCTCCCTTTCTTTCCCATCTTATTATTATAGGTGTGGTTTGTCCTTTCTCAGTGAGCCTTCCTACGCTGCCTCCTCCTCCTGTCATTCTCAAAGTCAGCATCACATATGTCCAGACACCTGTCTGACAGATCAGCGGGCTAGGGAGGGGATACATTGAATGACAGATCTGTTGATCAGTGACGGAGATGGGCAGAGCCTGAGAATATTCCCATGCCGACACCGTTTGGTTTAATCTCCTCGTGTGCTATGGCTTCCACTTGTCGGAGGCACATGATGAAGACCAAGCCCCAGAGTCTTCATTCCCAGTCACAGGAAAGCCCTGTTGGGTACTCCGGATGCAGCAACGTCCAGGTTAATTCAGGGTCACTTTCTCCAGCGTCCTGCTACTCCAGGCTAGATGTGGAAGCAGGGCACATGTTTTGCTAGACAAAGGGTTTGAAAGGACAAATGGCCTAAAAAGAATAGAAGAAATGAAAGTCGCAGCTGTGGCTCTGGTGAGGCTAGTGCGTGAGATGTGTGAATAAATGATTGTGACTCTAAGAGCAAGGAGAGTAGCCCGTCGTACAAATGAGGACGGGTAGGTGCCTGCAGGAGAAGGATGCACTGCTCAGCGTCCTGTGTAGATGGTGATCATGTTGACTTCGAGATCCACTGAGAAGGTCATCCTGAAAGGATGATAAAATATGTCAGTCAGGTGGAAAGGACAGCCCAGCAAGGGGCAGAGGATGAGTAAAAGGACTGAGGCAGGAGGAGGCAGGTGTCCCCAAGGTATGCTGAAGGCACTAGGCATTCGAGAGATCATATAGCACCAGTGGGACACAGAAGTGAACCAGAGGAGCTGGTGACACCAGATCTTGTGGACGTTGAAAGCCAGTCTCAGTCTTTGGACACCAGTTGCACTTGTGAATTTTGAAAAGCGTGTTGACCAACATCATCCACGTGTGTTTAGGACAGGTGTTTTCAGCCTCAGAACTATCATTTTCCACCAGGCGATTGTTTGTTGTGGGACCCTGTCCTGTGCATTTCAGGGGGTTGAGCAGTATCCCTGGCCTTACTCACTAGATGCCAGTGGCATTCTCCCTCCCTCGTATGACGACTAAAGGTGTCCCCAGATATTGCCGTTTGTCACCTGGGGGAGAAAATCACCTTCAGCTGAGAAACTGTTGTTTAGGAAAGCGTTGCTCATAGCAGTGTGATGGGAAGAAGAAGGCGTATGGGACCAGGAGCAGGGAGCCCCTGAGAAGGCTGTAGTACACATTGGAGAGGGAAGTGATAAGGATGCGTGGACTCCAAAACATAGCCTAGCGCCTCCATCACCAGCAGGATTACCATGAGTATATGTCATATTTCTAGGAGCTCTGAGAAAGGCTGTTGGGGTTTTCTGGGCTATTTAGAAGGAAGTGCGTGTTTCGTTTTTTGATGTATTTTATTTTTCTGACCTGATCAAGATGGTCTCACAGTCAAAGGAACAGTATATTTACTGTAAATTACAGCAGAGATGTTGGCCAAATCTCTCTTCCCACCCTCCACCATTAAAAGGCAACGTTAGCAACATCTGATGGTGAGTTTCTGAAGAAGATTCACACTGCCCTTACCCTGGCATCTTTTGTAACATTTTATTTATTTTTAAAACTCCTTAGAATTGTGCATTTTTGTCTATGTTCACTCGGTCCTCCACAGCCAGCTGGCCATTAAAGAAATTTAGAAAGAAAATTGCTGAAGCATCTCTGCTCTTGTTTGTATTGCATAATCAACCAAAATAGCCCCAGAAGTGATTATACTTGAAGTTACAGCGATAGCAAAGATGTGCTGTCATTCACCTTGACCCCATTTTAGGACTATATCATTTACTCAAATTTTATTATCTGTCTAAATCAAGGATTTCTCTTAAGAGTGAGTGTGTGTGTGTGTATCCACTGATTAATTTTGTATCCCATTTCCAAATAAATCTTCCCCAGTCACATCTCTGTTCACGTCATGCCTCTGCTCAAACACTTTCAATAGGTCCCTACTGCTTTTCGGGTCAACTCTAAGCCACTAAGTGGCACTGAATGCCTGCCATGGTCCAAACACTCAGTTTTCCAGTCTTATCTTCCCCTCATCTGCTTTGTGCATTTCACTTTTTAACTAAGCTAGGTGAATTTTTTTTGAATGTTACAAAAAATAAAGAATCAATGAATGAATCAACAAGATTCCAAGTCCATTTATAACATTTGGGGAATGGTACAGAATAATAAGGCACGGACTTTTCTCATACTCGCTTTCCACATCAAAATCGTTATTTGTTTCTGACAGGACACCTGGTATTTAATTTTACTATGTCAGACAGGAGCTCTGGAGCTGCACATTCCAAGTGTGTGCATCTATGAATTTTTCATTAATTACTCTGACTGAAATTGGATACAAGCCTAGCTTAGATGATCACCCATTGTTTATTTATTCAGTTTGTTATCCAGGTTACCTACTATCCAATTAAATCTATAATTATTCCTTTGCTTTTGCTTCTTTCATTTGCAAAAGGCTTTTTGCCTGAGGTCTTTTCAGCATCCTTTCTACCCCTTCCATCCTTCTTGTGGAGTTCAACAATGGAGCTCGTGGAAAGTTCCACACAACTCATATACCAAACGAGCGTGACCTGCCTCCTTTTTGATAAATGTACACAGACATATCGGTGTGTCTCCATTTCCACTTCCTTCTCTTGAATAAGCTCGTGCAAGATCAAGGCAAAATGTCTTCCTTCTTCTTCTCTTCTACAAAGTCGCTTAGCCTTCTTGATTCACCACCAGTATTCTCTTTCACGCTATCTTAGGGTACGGATTAGAGACAAAAGCACAAGTGAACTGGTGATTTTAAAATGTCTGATGAAAGCAAGAGCATTTCCCGTTTTCAGATCTCTAAGCATGGTCCTGTTTCAATAATTCCTTTGTCTTTGTGAGAAATGGCATTCGAGAGTTTCAATTCTGGTGAACAGCCACCACCATCAATCTGCAGGCTTTTGATCCCAGATGCCCATTACCTCTACAAAATCTGTTGAGCTGGGAGAAAGTTCTCCCATTGAAAATAATGCTGCACTTTATATGCAGCCTGTATTCTATGACACTTGATAGATTGCCACGGCATTAAACATACTTTGTCATTGCTGGACAGAGGCGACTTTGGTTTACGGATGCCCTATATTACTTTCTACCTGCCTCTCTCAGCGAGTACAGAGAAATTTCAGGATCAAGCTTCTCCATCTGATTCTAAATGACACATGGTTGACCCCAAAGTACTGCCACTAGAGTTTTAGATATTCTAAGCCCTTGGAGGTATAGGGGCCCTGGCTTCTGTTCCCTCCCTGAAGCTCTGCCTGGGTTTGATGAACTCTCTCTGGAAAGGCTCCCCTGGGAGGTCTTGCAGACAGCGTGAGGACCCTTTTTGCTTTTATAGCAGAGGGAATTCTGGAGTCCTAACTCTTGGGTTCAAATCACATCCCTGTGACCTATTAGTCTTGTGACTGGGTGCACATCGCTTAATCACTGTGTGTGCCAGTCTCCTCATCTGCATAACGAGGATGCTAAAGTGTGCACATCTCGGGGCTTTGTGGGGATGAAAAGGGATGGTACGTGCAAAGGGCTGACCGAATTATTGGACACAGGGTAAATGGCTCATGTCCCCACAGTTAACCACATGCGTGGCTGGTAAATGCACGCCTTGAGGGAGGTTGAAGGACCTGTCAAGTCACACAGCTCCATCCAAACTGCACATGGCCTAAATCGTGGAGTGGAGTGGACTGGGGCCACGGGGCGAGTGGCATAGAGTGGAGTGGGAGGAATGGAGTGGCAGGGGTGGGACAGAACGGCAGGAGAAACCTGTTCATAGGTTTTCTTTGTTTTAAAATGTTTTATTTTGTTTTGTTTTGTTTTGTTTTTTGCGGTACGCGGGCCTCTCACTGTTGTGGCCTCTCCCGTTGCGGAGCACAGGCTCCGGACGCGCAGGCTCAGCGGCCATGGCTCACGGGCCCAGCCGCTCCGTGGCATGTGGGATCTTCCCGCACCGGGGCACGAACCTGTGTCCCCTGCATCGGCAGGCGGACTCTCAACCACTGTGCCACCAGGGAAGCCCTAAAATGTTTTATTTTGTATTGGAGGATAGTTGATTAACAACGTTGTGTTAGCTTCAGGTGTACAGCAAAGTGATTCAGTTATACATATACAGGTATCTATTCTTCTTCAAATTCTTTTCCCATTTAGGTTGTTACAGAATATTAAGCAGCTTTCCCTGTGCTATACAGGAGGTCCTTGTTGCTTTGTTCATAGGTTTTCATTAAAAGCCATAGAGAAAAACTGTCACATATCTATACTAAGAAAACATGCATCCTTTGAGGAAATGAAGATGGTTTTGCCTAAAAGAGCAGTGATATTGATTCTTCCTTTGCAGAGGGACAAAATATGTATCTACTAGAATTATGAAAAATATCTTCTCCTTAGAATGCCGTCAACTTGTGAGGTGTCAAACCCCTGCCTGAGAGGTAGAAATTATTTTGGAATATACAACAGAACATTTAAGAGAAACAGAGACTGGAGTCAATTTCTGCATAGGCTTGTCGACAGGCCACGGGAGAGAGTATGGTTCTCACATCCCCAGTGGAAGAGAGGAAAATGGGCAACTGTCACTTCCTTCCAAAAGGCAGAAAAGCCGTGGCACAGTCCCATAGCTTGTGTTTTACCAAAATCGATGTCTCCGGGTCCTGGTGTTATTCCCATATTTCTGTTCTTCCATCTTGAGCAGAGTTGTTTTTGCTCTGACTACCTACTTCCAAAATAGAAGTCAAAGCAAAAGCTGCTTTCAAACAACTGGCTATTCCAGCCTCTCCCAGATGTCAGATGATGAGTGCCATCATTTCCGTGGCTCCTACATGCAGCGCGAGAGTCATTCTGACCGTGGAGCAGTCTAACAGAAACGGGAAGATGAACCATTTGCTGGGTCATCGTCATCCTGGGAATCAGGCCTCCAATTCTCAGCCATTCCACCAAGGTCCACTGATTTCATTTTAGAAATGCCTCCATTAAAGTTTTTTCTGGGCCCGTTGGATCAGCTACAATTAGGTTAAGTTGCAAGGTGATAGAAAACCCGAGAAAACAGTGGTGTTAACAAGTTAGGAGTTTACTTTTTTCTTGCATTAAATGAAATCCAGAGATCAGAAGGGCAGGGCAGGTGCAGAGATTCCTGGATGGTCCTTCTGTCCAGATACTCCACCATCCTCACCCCTTGTCCTCCACCTTCTGACGCAAGATCTTCCGTCATCATATTCTCGTTCCAATGGGTACCAAGGAGAATTGAGGAAGCTAGGTCTCATTTACTCTTTTTTTTTTTTTTTTTTTTTTTTTTGTGGTACGCGGGCCTCTCACTCTTGTGGACTCTCCTGCTGCGGAGCACAGGCTCCGGACGCGCTGGCTCAGCGGCCATGGCTTACGGGCTCAGCCGCTCCGCGGCATGTGGGATCTTCCCGGACCGGGGCACAAACCCGTGTCCCCTGCATCGGCAAGCGGACTCTCAACCACTGCGCCACCGGGGAAGCCCTCATTTCCTCTTTTTAAGGCCTTTCTAGAAGTTGCTCATACCAATATCACTTACGTTTAATTAGACAGAATTTAGCCACATGGCTACACCTATCTACAAAGGAAGCTGGTAAAAGCAGTATTTATTCTGTGTAACTATATGCCCTGCTGAAGCATTGGGTTTCTTCTTAAGAAATAAGTGGGATTTTGGAAGAACATGAATACCCCTCTTGGTCACATCCATCTTTCTCTTTAAATTGTCTTTTTCATAAACTTTATTCCGTTTCTAAGCTTCATCCAACTCTGACAGAAAGATGGGCTGGAGTTACAGAAAGATACAGAGGAAATCAAAGTTCCACCCTTAAAAAGGTTTTGACGTCATATCAGGAGATCAGGGCAGCATCCCTACAAAGGCAGGTTATTCAGGAGAGTAAAAACTAGGTGAAGTGTGGGTGAAACATTCTGATCATTCCAGAATTCTCTCGTTATTCCTTTTAGATGCAAAAAGATGATATGCTAGAATACAGCCATTTCTGTCGCACCAGAATTTGATGGTTAATTTAATTGGCCTGATATGGTAGTTAAAAAATGTTGCTTGGGGCTTCCCTGGTGGCGCAGTGGTTGAGGGTCCGCCTGCCGATGCAGGGGACGCGGGTTCGTGCCCCGGTCCGGGAGGATCCCACGTGCCGCGGAGCAGCTAGGCCCGTGAGCCATGGCCGCTGAGCCTGCGCATCCGGAGCCTGTGCTCAGCAACAGGAGAGGCCGCAACAGTGAGAGGTCCGCGTACCCCAAAAAAAAAAAAAAAAAAAAAAAAAATGTTGCTTGTGGGCTTCCCTGGTGGCGCAGTGGTTAAGAATCCACCTGCCAATGCAGGGCATATGGGTTTGAGCCCTGCTCCGGGAAGATCCCACTTGCCATGGAGCAGCTAAGCCCGTGAGCCACAGCTATTGAGCCCATGCGCCTAGAGCCCATGCTCCGCAACAAGGGGAGCAACAGCAGTGAGAAGCCCATGTGCCACCACGAAGGCCCTGCTCACCACAACTAGAGAAAGCCCACGCAGAGCAACAAAGACCCAACGCAGCCAAAAAAAAAAAATGTTGCTTGACACAACTCTGTCACTTTTCTGTCCATCTCATCCTTCCTGCCTTCTTGCTTTTTAATTTTTTTAGATTTTTTTTTTAACATGGACCATTTTTAAAGTCTTTATTGAATTTGTTACAATATTGCTTCTGTTTTGGTTTTTGGCCACGAGGCATGTGAGATCCTAGCTCCCCGACCAGGGCTCAAACCCCCACCCCCTGCATTGGAAGGCGAAGTATTAACCACTGGACCGCTGGGAAACCCCTTTTTTATTTTTTTAAATTGAAGTATAGTTGATGGTCACATCCATCTTGATGGAGACGGTGTTTATGGCAGCAACATTTCATAAGCGTTGGTTGAAAAAATTTTTTGTGGCTACTTTACTGTCAACGGGATTGTGAAGGGTTTTCCAACAGTTGTGAGCTCACGTTTATTTTCACCCCGTTATTAGGCCTGGATTATCTTAGATTCTGGGGAGAATCACAACAAAGGGCTGAGAGCTGTGCTTACTTTATTATTTCTGCTCTGGGTGGAAAGAATAGGAAGCCTAATTAATCCTTTGTGAGCAGGGATCGTGTCCTGCTCATCTTTGGTTTTTTTGTCTTCAGTATCACTTCATCCAAGAAAGCACCAGGGTTATAGTGCGACACAGGCTAGCTCCCTGCCCTCATAGAAATCACAGATCTCAGTTAGCACGACTAAGGAAATAAGTGGGGTGAAGTTGCAAACTGGCACTGGGTCGGGGAGCAAGCCAGTTTAGATATGGGGTAGACAGGGAAGGCCACTTTGAAGAGAGGACAGTAGACTTTGGCCCAAAGGAAAAGGTAAAGTCCCCCAATCAAGGAGGCAGGGAAAGAGTTGCAGCCAGGAAGACTGGCGTGTGCCAAAGCTTGGCATAAGGATGAGGCGGGTGTGTTCAGGAGAACACGGCAGGTCAGAGTATTTGCACAGCAAGGGTTAGCGGGGAGGCGAATGCCCCAAATAAAGAAGGTGTCCTAGGGTGCCGCTCAGTATCGGAGTGACAGACTTTCTAACCCTTCAGGAATTTTGTGTCAAATCCCTTGTGTACGTGTCCTCGGTCACCCAGGTCTTTCCTGGAATCATTCCAGCATAGAGTGTCCGTGCGAAAACTGTTACGCCAGCACGGGATGGTAGGGAGAAGGAAGTTTCTGTTTTAATGTGGAAGTCCGGCAGGAGAGGCTTTGATGAAAACATGCAGCTGATTGGGGGAACAAATAAACGTATTTGGAGGCACATTTCTGAAATTGCCTGATCGGAGCAGTGCAGCCTCCAGTTATGAAACCATTTC
Organism: Phocoena phocoena; assembly: GCF_963924675.1. Classification (NCBI taxonomy): domain Eukaryota; kingdom Metazoa; phylum Chordata; class Mammalia; order Artiodactyla; family Phocoenidae; genus Phocoena; species Phocoena phocoena. The sequence goes on along the minus strand of NC_089233.1, from coordinate 33,104,238 downwards.
CCTCAAGTTTTTCTTTTCAGCAGTCTGTCTTTTCACTCTGACAGACGTGGTATATCTTGTGCCTAATTCTACAAGAACCAGCTTCTTCGTTCCTCCCCCTCCCTCCTTCATCCCCATCCCTCTCTGTTTCATTGGAGCTTAAAGCTTCTGCTGCTGTCTGCTGGCTTCCTAGTTGGCATGTGTGTCACTGCATTTGTTTTTGTAATTTGGGGAATTTTCTTTTTGTTTGCAAATTTGTCATTATCCTCCACAAAGCTCCCTGCCATGATTTGGTAACTATCTTGATATCTTCCCATGGAAAGCGCCATTCCATCTGCGAACTAGTTGCTTTCATCCCAAAATGCCATTCCGGAGGAGAAAGTTGGAACCGAAAGAATTGGCAACAGTGACCACCACCAGCAACATCCACTATTACAGGATTAATAGGAATTAAATCTGCTGGAGCCGTGAAGTGAGCCAACACTTTACTCGCAAGTAGGGCTAAGGGGGAAAAAAAAGGATTTACATCAGGACCATTGTCCTTGACTGTGTTTGACCTTATTTTGACTGCTGATGAATTTGTACTGGAAGCTCAATAATTGTACCCTCATGTAGTCTTAAGACTTAATGGTGAACCTGCTTCCGCAACAGGGTGCACATCGCTTTTGGGGTCTCTTCTTGTACAATGTAATTTATTGGGCTTTTCAGTGTTCTCTTGGAGAATCCATGCACATCACTCTTTGAATGTCAGCTTTGCAGCTTCCTGCCGTGAGGGAGAAAAGCTGAAGTCCGAGGGAGTGGGCAAGCCCTTCCATAATGCATTATACACCATGCATGGACTTTGCTTGACTTTCTTCCAGCAAAACTCCACAATGTAGGCAATCAGTTCTAGGGTCACTGAAGTGGTAGTTCTCCTTAAACAGTCAATGGATTATACTGTTCTCTTGTTGAAAGCCAGTCAGCTAGTCTTAAGATGAAATCCGAATCCTCCCAGTGGCCTTAAGGCCCTGAACAATTCGATGGCATCCAGACCCGTCGACCCCATCTCCCTCCTGCTCACCTCCTTGCTCACACCACTCCAGCCACACAAGCCTTCCTCCTCGGGACCTTTGCACGTGCTGCCCCTCGGCTGGAGTGCTCTCCCCCTTCTACCTCTTCAGTGACTTGGATCGCAGATAGATGCACATCCTTGGGGAAGCCCTGACCTCTGAGTACCCAGCATGCTGTTCTCAAGCAGAACCTGTATTGTTTCTTCTTCTTATCATGGCACCAGATCTTTTAATGGTTTGGCTAGTTTACTTACTTGATTTCTCTCTCTCCCAGGGACTTTGTTTTCCTTGATTACCACTGGGTCCCAGCATCTAGCATACTCCCCAACATGTAGTAAATGTAAACTGAGAATGTGTTGGATGATTGAATAAAATAATTCGGAGCTCTGTGTAGGGGGCCACCTCCAACCCAGTGTGAATCCATGGATGAGAATCAATACATACCCTCCAACCTCGCCCTACCCCCCATTTCATTTCATTCTATTTTAGATATGACAAGTGAATTGTGGATGGATGGTCCAAAGATGCCCCTCATTCAATTTTTTCCTATGAGTCATTCAGCAAGCAAGTACCTGGGGCAATGCTCTAGGTCATAGGCACCCGGAACCCTAAAATGAACATTATGTCATTAGTAATTCATGTTTTGTCTGGTTACCCTGTTGTCTTTCCTTATGCCTCCATTTATCTTGACATTTTGGACAGCTCACACCATTTATTACTTAAAGGGGAAGAATCTAGTTTTAAATATCCATTTAAAGACCTGGACACTCCTTTACATCAGTGCTTCCCAAGCCCTTTTTGTGTGGGGCATGTGTGTCCACCACCAGATTTGCTTTGGTGCATCCAGCGTGGGAAAAGGAGCTTTTCTTTGCATCCTCTCTTCACTCCCTTCCTTGCGCTCTGTGCTCAGCCTTATTTAACTAACTCCTTGGAATTCTTCAAATCCCTCTGTCTCTCTCTTCTCTCTCCCCGAGGCTCCTCGATCCCTCTCCTCCTGTCTCTGTTTTGCACTTTGGAATATTCTGTCTTACTATACTCACACCACCTTCTTTTCACACACAGAGGTCTAACTCATGTTGTGGATTCATGGTAGATTGACTATTCCTCACAAAATGTTCTGAGTTCTCTCCTCCTGGTATTTCTCACTGAAGGAGGATTTTACACGCTCAACTTTAAAAAAATCAGGAATGGCCATGCAACTTGCTTCAGCTGATGAAATGTCGGGGGAGTGAGATGTGTCACTCTGGGCAGAAGCTTTAAAAGCCAACATATGATTCATCACATTCCCTTTTCCCTTTGCTGAGAGACCAAGGAGTCACTTTTCCATCAGCCTGGGCCTTCAAGAGAAGATGATGTATAGCAGAACCGCAGTCAAGCCACAGATGACACACAGCCTGAGTAAGACGTTGACCTTTGTTACTGTAAGCTACTGAGATTCCAAGGTCATTTGTTATAGCAGCATACCTAGCCTGTCCTGAATGATACTGGGTTTTAGTTTTATCTTAGAAGCCATTTCTTTGCAGAAGCTTCCTCAGACCTTCTAAGTTTGGGTCTGTTGCTTTTTACGTGTGTTCCCATGGCAGTCCCTCGTAGCCATCATCACATGATATTATAATTACTTTTTCATCTACCTCCCCTATTAGATTGTGAATTCTCTGCAGGCAGGGGACTTCTGTGATTCACCTGTGAATGCCCCACTTTCAGCAGAGTGGCTGGCCTTTCATAGGTATTCAGTAAATACCTGGTGGATCAAAGTAAAAAGACAAGTGCAGAGACGTCCACTTCTCCATTGCCATCATGAACGTTTTTGGTGGGATGGATTCTAGCAACAAGAGTGGCCATGTCCATGTAAACATGGTGGTGTCAGAGGAGTCCCATGCTGCCGTGGAGAATGTGGACACCCGTGTGAGATGAATGGCTCATGACAAACCCTAGTCAGGATCCTGGTTAGGAAACTGAACAAAGAGAGAAAATCCGGGGCAATGCTGAAAGGAAATATCTTTAGAGTGTATGAGCAAAAACAAAACAAAACAAACAACACAACCTTATCAGCTACATTTATTTAAATTCACAGTTCAGAATCTGATCATGAAAGGTCTTGTTTCCCAGGCCAACAAACTGAACTCATAGTTTATGGCCATTTGTTACACCCATCACAATTTTACATCTGATAAACCCTAAGCACTCCTATCTGTCTATATATCCCTGCCCTGTTATTACTTATGAGCCCGGAGTGGTTTTCGGGACCTCGTATCTCTTCCTCTATGGGCTGTGAGGAACAGAGTATCACAATATCCAGTTGCAACCTAACTGGATTCTTTGGTTAAAACCGGTAATGGTCCTTTATCAAGCAGAGAAGTCACAGCCTCAAATAACAGCCTTCATTTTTCACCTCAAATTTTTCTGAAGCCACTAGTGGAAGACTGGAAAACCCTGAACATTGTGAAGCTTCAGTCCTACAGATACTAGAATAGATCCACACTTAAACAAAAAGTCTGTTTTCTCCTCTTCCCATGAAGAAGTAGACTGAATTCAGTTAAAAGTGACTCAGACTTACCAGGTGTAAAAACCAGGTGCCTGGCTTCTCTGAGCATCCATAGGTAGAATCCACAGGTGGGACACGTGACAGTTTCTCAGCCTGCAAAGAAGACTGAACTTCATAGCTTTAAATGGGCCATTACCTTTTTCATATTTATCCCAAACTGTTAAGGTCAGTGTTAAAATTTGACCTTTTCCCTGCCAACCCGTTAGAAGTAATTAAGCCCCTGTGTCTTGCAACACAAGGAAGCTATGACTTTGTTATTAAATTCTCATAAAGAGCCTATTAAAATTAAAATTGCTTCACTCTCGGGCTGAATGTATTAACAGTATTGCACTGGATAAACACAAACCCTCAGTGCAGTGTTTTAAAATGCATGAGTTGAGGGCAGAGCAAGCTCTTCCAGCTACCTCCTCTGTAGCAGAACGTTACGCATTTAGTGACCATTTCTCCTCGTATTTGTTCAGATGTTTCCATTTTAAATCTGTGTCTCTAGATTTAAATCTGTATGGGGGAACTCAGTTCACTGTTAGCACTTATGGAGCAGGTCCAGGGAAACAGAATACTTATAATGACCCCTGCTCCCGTCACCCTAATTATTAGCTCCGAGGACAGTGCTCAGACCCTAACCTTCCTGGTGGGGAGCACAGCTTGGGATTATTCTTCTAGCTAAGTCCAGGATAGCTGTGTATCACCTGCAAAATGTGCTTACAAATGCAGATTTAAACAACCCACCATAGACCTCCTGAATTAGAATAGGCAGAGGTGATTCCTTCCTGAATCTACTGTGTAAACTAAACTCTCAAGGGATTTACAATAGTGAAGTCTACTTTGAACGCTGCTAGAATTCAGTTAGTTAATTCGATCATTCAGAATATGAATTGTACAGCTGTTACGTGCCAGGGGTTATGCTAGGCCTCGGGGACACAGTGGGAAACTAAAGACCTACGTGCTTGTCCTTATGGGTATTACAGTTTATTAAAGAAACACAAAGTAAACAAAGAGTAAATAAATAAATACAGGAATAAGTGGATTTCTGCATCTGGGAAGATAAGGTAGACACACTTTTTCCTGTTCCTCCTAAGTGCAGATAAAATCCTTACACATAAGCATACAGATTCAAATAGCTGAGAAAACTCCAAACAGGGTAAATCCAAAGAAATCCACACTGAGACACATCATAGTCAAACTTCTGAAAACTGAAAACAAAGGAAAAAAATGGTGAAAGTAGAGAGGAAAAGAATACTGTGCCCAGAGGGGAAAAACAGTTTGAAGGACAGCAGATTTCTCATCAAAAGCCATGGAGGCAAGGAGGGAACGGTGTGACATTTTTCAAGTGCTGAAAGAAAGCACTTGTTAACTCAGAATTGCATTTCCAGGACAAATATACTTCAGAAAGAAAGGAGATATTGCCCGATGAAGAAAAACTAAAAGAATTCCTTTCCAACAGACTTACCTTAAAAGAATGGCTAGAGGAAGTTCTCTAAAGAGAAAGGAAATTATACAAGAAGGAATCTTAGAACATCAGAAAGGAAGAAAACAAAAATAGGGGTAAATGCAGTAAACTTTCCTTCTCTGGTGTTTTTAAAACTATGCTTTATGATTGAAACAAAAACTGTAACACAGTCTGATATGGTTCAAAATGCACGTAGAAGTAATATTTAAGACAATTATATTACAAATGAGGGAGGGTAAAGGGAAGTAAGATTTCTGTGCTTCACTGAAGCTGCTAAAACGGTTTCATGAGTAGACTGTTATAAGTTGTGTATGTATAATGTAATACCCAGAGCAACTACTAAAATCATCTTTAAAAAGAGATTCACTCAAAAACACTATAGACAAATTAAAATTTCCTTATAAAAGTTATTCAGGTAACTCAGAGGAAGGCAGAAAAAGGAAAGCAGAAATGAAAGAAAGAGCACAAACAGAAAAAAAATAAAATGGCAGAATCCAGCACTAATATAACAATAATTGTATCTAATATAATAAATTAAAGATTGTTAGAGTGGATTAAAGTACACAACCCAACTCTATGCTGTCCAGAAACTTCTTTCAAACTTAATTATATGGGTAGATTGAAAGCAAAAGTATGGAAAAAAGATACAGCTTGCAAACACCAATCAAAAGAAAGCAGAAGTAGCTATATTAGCTACTACATTAATTAGATGCTACACTAATATAGCATCAAATAAAGTAGACTTAAGAGTAAAGAAAATTACCAGAGACATAGAGAGACAGAATATAATGATAACAGTGTCAATCCAACAAGGAGAACAGCAATCCTAAAGGTCCATACATTAAACAACAGAGCTGCAAAATATGTGCAGAAAAGAATTATAGCAGTAAAAGCAGAGATACTCAACCCATCAATAGCAGAAAACACGTTCTATTGAAGTGTCCATCGGACATATGACAAGATATACTATAGCCTGGGTCATGAAACAAACTTCAACAAATTTAAAATAATTGAAATCATATGGAGTGTGTTCTCTGACCACAGTGGAATCAAACTCAAAATCAATAACAAAAATATAAAGATCTCCAAACACCTGGAAACTAAGTAACACCGTTCTGAAAAAAATCCATGCGTTAAATAGGAAGTTTCCAGGGAAATAAATAATTACGTGTAATTGGATGAAAATACAACATGAGAACCTGTGGGACACAGCTAAAGTAGTGCTGAGGAGGAAATTTATAGCAATGGATGAATACATTAGAAAAGAGGAAAAGCCTCAAATTAATAATCTAAACTCCCACCTTAAGAATCTAGAAAAGGAATAGCAGAATCAACCCAAAGTGAATAAGCAAGGAAGTAATAAAGATAAGAGCAGAAATTAATGAAATTGAAAACAGTAAAGCAATAGAGAAAAATCAATGAAAGGAAGAGCTAGCTCTTTGAAAAGATCAATAAGTTGACAAGCCTCTAGCAAAACTGACAAAGAAAAAAGGGAGAGGACACAAATGATAAATATCAAGAATGAAACAGAGAATATCACTACAGACTTTGCAGATGTCAAACGGATAATAAGGAAATACTGTGAGCAAATCTACACACACATATTTGACAACTTACGTGAAACGGATGACTTCCTTGTGAAACACAAACCATCATAATCCCTTCAGTATGAAGTAGATAATTTGAATGTCCCTGTAACTGTTAAGGAAATTGAATTTCTAATTTAAAAACTCCTAATAAAGAAATCTCCAAACTCAGGTTTCATCAGAGAATTCACCAAATGTTTAACGAAGAATTAACACTAATTACATGCAGTCTCTTCCAGAAAACAGAAGAGAAGGGAACACTTCCCAATTCATTTTGTGAAGCTAGTATTATCCTGATACGAAAACCATACAAAGCTAGTACAAAACAAGAAAACGATAGACCGAGATCTTTCATGACCATAGACATAAAAACGTATTTTTTTGGTCTATAACAAAATATCAGCAAATAGAATTCAGCAATATATCAAAAGAATTATACACTTGACCAAGTGGGATTTATTTCAGGGATGTAAGACTGGTTCAGTAGTCACAATTAAATCAAGGTAGTCAACCTTATTGACAGGCTAGAAAAAAGTCATTTGATCACATACGTCAACATAGAAAAAACATTCGATAAAATTCAACACCCGTTTGTGACAAAAACTATTGGAAAAATAGGAACAGAGGAGACCTTCCTCAGTGTGATATAGAACATCCACCAGAAAAACCTGTAGCTAACCTGTGGGCGTGGAAATGATAAATACAATACATTTACGATGACTCAAGAAAAGATAGGTAAAAATTTAACAAAATGTGTACACAATTTATTTACTGAAAGCTATCAAATGCTGACAAAAGTAATTTTGCAGCACCATTTACAACAGCCAGGGCATGGAAGCAACATAAATGTCCATCAACAGAGGAATGGATAAAGAAGATGTGGTACGTATATACAATGGAACATTAGCCATAAAAAGGAATGAAATTGTGCCATTTGCAGAGATGTAGATGGACCTAGAGCCTGTCATACAGAGTGAAGTAAGTCAGAAAGAGAAAAACAAATATTGTGTAATATCTCTTATATGTGGAATCTAGAAAAATGATACAGATGAATTTATTTACAAAGCAGAAATAGAGTCAGATGTAGAGAACAAACATATGGACACTAAGGGGGGAAGCGGGGGGTGGAATGAATTGGGAGATTGGATTGACATATATACACTACTATGTATAAAACAGATAACTAATGAGTACCTACCGTATAGCACAGGGAACTCTACTCAATGCTCTGTGGTGAAGTAAATGGGAAGGAAATCCAAAAAAGAGGGGATATAGGTATATGTTTAGCTGATTAACTTTGCTGTACAGCAGAAACTAACACAAAATTGTAAAGCAACTATACTCCAGTAAAAATTAATTAAAAAAATTAAAGGAGAAACTTACTATGTTCAGTGTATTAGAAGACTCAACAGAGTAGAGATGACAATTCTCTACAAATTGATAAACAGATTAAGTATAAAGTGAGAAAAATGAGTCCACCCAATCTCAAGACTTATTATGTAGCTACAACAATCACAACTATGGTATTGGAAGAAGAATAGACACATAGGTCAGTAAAACAATATAGAACCCAGAATTAGACCTGCACAAATATGCCTAACTGATTTTTCACAAAGGTGAAAAAGCAATTCAGTGGAGGAATGATATCCTTTCAACGTGTGGTGCTGGAAACTGGGGAATCCGATTGGACATCCTCAACCTAAATTTCACATATTATAAATGGATTCTGAACTTGAACGTACAACATAAAACTATAAAACTTTGAGAAAAATATAGGAGAAAATCTTTGAGATTTTAAGCTAGGCACAGTTCCTAGAATTGACATGAAAAGTGCAATTTATCAAAGAAAGAAAATGATAAATTGGATTTCATCAAAATTTAAAAAAAAATCTTTTTCTCTGCAAAACATCCTATTAAAAGGATGAAAAAATAAGCTATAGACTTTGGAGAAAACTTTTGGTGAAGGACCAGAATCTATAATATATAAAGAACTCTCAAAACTCAACAATAAAAGAATCAAACAACCTAGTTACAAGGTGGACAAAAGACATGAAGAGACATTTCATGGAGGAGAATATACAGATGGCAAGTAAGCACATGAAAAGATGCTCAGCGTTATTAACCATTAGGGGAATGCAGATTAAAACCGCGATGTGATTTTGGTGCACACCTATTAGAATGGCTGGAATGAAAAACAGTGAGCCCTTAATGCTGACAAGGATGTGGAGAAATTAAATTGCTCATACGTTGCTGAGACAAGTGGTATAGCCACTTTGGAAAATAGTTTGTTTCTTTAAAAACTAAACATGCAGCTACCATGTAACCTAGCAGTTGTCCTTCTGGGCATTTATCCTAGAAAAGTGAAAACTTATGCTTGCACAAAACCTGTACAGAAACGTTTATAGCATCTCTATTCATAATAGCCAGAAACTGGAAACAACCCAGACGTTTCAGTGCTTACACAATACAGTACATCAATATCATGGAACATTACTCAGCAATAAAGGAATAAACTATTGAATATGCAACAATCTGGATGACTCTTCAAAGAATTATGCTGAACGAAAAAAATACCGTCCCAAAAGGTCACATACTGTATGATGCAATTTCTGTAAGCATCTTGAAATTTCAAAATTACAGAAATGGAGAACAGACTACTCTTTGCCAGGGATAAGGAGAGAGTGGGAGAGGGAGGAAAGTATGTGTGAGTATTAAAGGGCAACATGAGGAATCTTTGTCTGATGGGAATATTCCGTATCTTGTCTGTATTAATATTACTATAGTACAATATCCTGATAAACTACAAGGGTTTTGCAACTCTGCCCATTGAGGGAAACCAGGTAAAGGGTAGACATAGGCTGTCTCTGTATTATTTCTTAGGACTTCAGGTAAATCTACAGCTATCTCAAATTAAAATGGTCAACTATAAGTAAAATAAAACAAAACACTTAAAGCAATAGAAAAAGAACGCTTATCAAGTTAATAAAAACAGTAAGTGCTGTGAAGAGAATGAACAGATGGGGGACAGCTAGACATAGCGAGGTAGCAATGTTCAGAAAAAGCCTTTTTGAGGCGGGAACACTTCATCTAATCCGTGAATGATTTGAAGGAGCCAGCTGTGTAGAGTAGGAGAGCATGGCAGGCAGACGGAAACCTTCAGAGGCCCTGTGTTGTGAGAGCTCTTAGCCGAGGCCCTGTGCTGTAACAAAGACTGCTGTTATTTAGACAGTGCTATACTTCCCCCAGAATTTTGTCACAAGTCTTATCTCATTTGAATATTAAAACTACCCTGTGGCATCGGAATTATTAACTCTTTAACTTCCCCTTAGTGTATGAGGATGATAGGCTGAAAAAAAGTTAAGTGATGTGTTCAGATGTGCTTGATATGGTGAACTTGGGACTCAGATCTGGTGCCTATAGTTCTAAAGTCCATCTTTCTTCCACTGTGCGCTCGTGATGGTACTATATTATTTACTATAATAATGGAAGGGGCAAATACATAGAAACCTGCTTTTTAATAACGAACAATTTATTAAGGAGACGTAATTGGCATAATATTAGCAAGAAATAGAAAAGCCTTTATGTTTTTGCTGCCAGCTAGTATGGTGAGGGTGATTGACAGTGTAAAATACAGAAGGTTATTTTAAACAATTTTCTCAACACCATTTACTAAATAATCTTATTCTCTCTGCCCCTCTCACCCCCACTCAACTTGCTTGTGGTGGCAACTTTATTATATTCTAAATTATCACCTGTGCTAGGATGGGTTTCTATATATTCTGTTCCATTAATTCGTGTGTTGATGCTGGTGTCAAACCCTTTTGATTATTATAATTTCATAGTTTATTTTAATTTTGTATATAGCAAGTCTTCTCTCATTGGTGAAAGGGATGAACTTTTTTTAATTCTGATTTTTCTTTAAAACATCACCTCTCATTAAATGAATACCTTTTCACCTGCACGGAAGAAAAAAGATAAATGCAGATAACTCAAAGTAGAAGGGAAAGAGTGATTATATTACAATGTTTAGGACCGTGGCTCGAATCATTTTAGATCATCACAGGCTAGGCGCTCTCCTATCCTCTCAGTTTTGGGAACATGCTAATTAGGCAATAACTGCATGTTGGATGATTGAGTGTCCTTCTTTTCATGTTGGATTCCAATTTATCTCGTGCGTTAATTGGTGATATAGATATGTCACGTTAAGTGCCCACGTGGTTCTGTTCTGTCCTGTTATTCTTCATCAGAGCATCCTGTTTCTCTCCTTCCTAGCACTTATTACAGTCTGTAATTATTTCTTTGCTTTGCTTATTACCTGTGTTCCTTACCGGAGTGGAAACTCCATGAAGATAAGGGCCACGCTCATCTTATTTCACACTTTCTATTGTTCTTAAAACAGTGCTTGACCTCTTACAGGTGTTCAGGAACCATTCCTTGAAAAAGTTGTTCAGTGAATTTAGTGTAAATAAACTTATTTTTCCAGAAGGATTGGGAAACAAACTCTTCTCTTACCCAGACATGGGTTGTCAATTTGTAAAACAAAAATAATGCCATCTCCATAGAGATGAATCTGTCAGTGATTCAGAAAAATAATTCATGTTTTGTAATGACTCATGAACTGGATCATCAAAAAAATCAATTATCATGGAGTTCTGGGGAAACACACTGAGTCCTTGGGTTCGGAATGCTGTCTATAACTGCTTGTATCCCATATTCTTTAATGTGGAGTTTAGGAGAGAGGGGTGGTGAGTCAAAACAGAAAAGAGGTAACTTTAGTAACTTTTGCCTTGCGTGGATTGAGTCATGGTGTCGTAAAGCCCTTGAAGAAATGTCGTTACCAACATAGCACTGTCTTTCACGGCTCACTTTTACTTGGCCAGAAATTTAATTTCAAGTAATCGTTGGATAGGTGATGATGTTCCGCTGCCCCCTTGAGCTGAACGAATTAAAATGTGATGTTCTCTTAGTTTGTAAGTGGGTAGGAGTTCATTGGACATAGCCCATTAGTCACTTAATTTTTTTGCGGTATGAATGGGACGTCTCTTTGCCATTTTGCATGAAGGGACTTTATGGCAAGCCATAAAGAGGGACAGTAAATTTGCGGGCATGTACTCTGGGACCACATCACCCTTGTTGGCTCAGTCCCTTTTCAGGGATGATTTCAGTCAAGTTCCTGCCCCGGTGCCAGGGAGTAGGTGTTCACCTTAAAATTCTTTCTTCTAAGAATGGTTCTTCACCCTGCAACGTTCTTCCAAGTCCTTTTTTTTTCCTCCAGACAAGGGAAATTGTGGGGCTCAGCAAAAAAATGGAGACACAACTCAAGCAGAGTTTAGCGTGACTGCATAGAGCATAAATCTATGCATCACTTCTTACCTTAATAAACTACACTTTTGTTTCAGGGTTGGTGAGTCTAGATGGGGCCAAAAAGTGAAAAGGTGACAATTTCACCATTGTCCATGAATTTTCTTTTGATCTTTTTCTTACTATCTTGAGTCTTTACAGATTTTGTTTTATTTTTAGGATGTAAAAGAGTCACACTGTGTCCTTTTTTTCTCCCTCATAATCTTTTATATGTAATTTAAATGTAGAGAATTTGGAGGTGCTCACATATAGCTTAGGTGGGAATTATTTTGGTTTGTGTCAGAAGCTCAACAAACTACTCTTGACATTAAACCGTAAACTATTGGTGATTTTAGTGGAGATTTTTTTTTCCTTCGTGAAGGTTGAAGTCTGTCTAACCCATTATGTGAATCTGAATCAAGGTTGGTGTTTTATTTGTCATTCCTTTGGTCCTAAATTTCATTAGACATTTTCTTAGGGAAAAATTAATTGATCCTGGGGGTGGTGATGATAAATCATTGGAGGTAAAGCCAAATTAATTTTTGCACCACCTCTGACTTTTCAGTCTTTGTGGAATTAACTCTGTTAGGTTCTGAGAATGTTTATGGGTATTATAAAACATTTACATCTTGATGTATTAAGGCACTTGAGTCGTTTTTAGCCATTATTAAGGGAATTATATTAGGATGAGTCTTGTTATCAATCTGTGCATCTGGCACCTAGCTAAGAAACGGCTGTTTTATCCTCATTAAAGCCATAAATAGAACTTTATTAACTAGCATGCGCTAAGTGCCAAGGCGGGTGGCAAAAACCCTCTCTAGTTTGGAGGAGACCTGGATTCCTGTGCATCCAAACTTAAATGAATAAGTCTTTGACATTTTGTAAAGAGCTTCCTCTGCAGAAAAGTGCCCTGCCCCCTTGGGGTTTCAAAATACTGCAGGAGATGAAGACTCCATGGAAACTTAAACAATTGGGACTGACAGATTTAATCCCTTTGACATACTTGTGAAATTCTCACTAAATACATTCTGATTCTGTATTGGTCTTGAAGAAAGAATGCTGAGAATGACTGTATGGAAGGTTGTCGTGGAGAAGTGATAGGTAAAATATTGACGGAGGTAGAATATTGACGGTCAACCGAGCAATGTATTTGCTCTCGAGTGAGGCCCTGGATGTTGGGGTTTGGTTTTATTTATCTGAATCTCCTTTTGCCATCAAGATTAGTTCTAATCGGCTTAGATGAAACCTGGCTGAAAGATTATAAACAAAAGATAATGATAAATGGTAATGTTCCCACTTGGCTGGGATCTGGGGTGAGTGGAAGAGCGATTCATAATAACTTGGTCTAGGTGAGGCTTTTTTTTTTTAATGATCTGGAAGAGAAAGTAAATTGCATGCTAATGAAATTTTCAGACAATACTAAATTGGAAGGTGTTATAGACAGGAGTGTGGGTCAAGAATTATACAAGCCTCCCCTAAAGAGGTTAGAAATAGTAGAAAAGATGACAATGAGATTACACTTGGAAAAGACAGGCTAATTCCTCTTTTCGGGGGTTGGAGAGGGGAATAAGAGGAATCCTGAAATGGAGCTGGTGGGAAAACTCAGAAGAAAAATGTTCTATGCAGTTTTCACTGTGGTGTTGCTCCAAAGACTCTCCCTTGTTTCCCGGCTGCAGTGGAGTGAACGGCACGCCCCCAGATACAGAGACAGCAGCCACGCTGTCCTCCTTTCCCCCAACTTCCGGGGCTGCCTCTTTGCTCCCTCTCTTCATTTTCCTCTCTCTTCCTTTTTTCCTTCTTTCGTATCTATCAGCTCACCCACCCCTAGTCTGGAGCATTTATTTCTGGTACCTTCAGTAGGAGAAAGATGGAGACAGATTGGAGAAAGGTTGGCAACGGAGAGTGAAACAGATTAAAGGAAGGGAAGGTTTGATTTATGAAGAGAGATTAAAGGCATTGAATTTGCATAGCCTGTCCAGGCAGCATCTAAAGGAGGACACGTGCAGAGGCACTTCGGTGATATAAACAGGAGGGTGGTCGTGACACTGTGTAGTCCCAGGAGCAGGGGTATTGCCAAAAGTAATTAAAATAGGGAAATTATATAATCAGAATTCATTGCGGGAGAAAATTAAGGGTTGGAAACAGTGTTCTACATGTCCATCCCAGTCAGTGCCTGAACCAGGGACATCCCAAGGGCTTTGGCTATGTTGAACGTGTAGCCACTTATGAACAGGAAACCCCAGGAGCAAGCCCAAATGCCTGAGCCTTCATATGTAAAGTGGCTATTTCTTTTTGCTTTGGGTTTTTGGACCTATGTGTCTAGGAAGGTGCTCAGCCTAACGGATCTGCATGTTGATAGCCCACCGGCACACAAAAAGACAAGAGAACTCACATCAACTGAGCACATGGTGAGGGGTGTAATGGGCTATAAATTATAATAATGTTGAGCAGCTAACATTCAGAGATGCTTACTCTGCACCAGATGCTGGGACAGGCAATTTACACATACTATCTGACTGAATTGTCACCGTAACCTTATGGAATGGGCACTGTCACGGTCCCATTTTACTGACGAGGAAAGTGAATCTCAGAAAGGTTATGTACACTGGCCACTGTCACTCAGCGTGGGAGTGGTAGAGCTAGGAGATTGCAAAATGATTCCAGAGCCCATACTTTAAAATAATCTGTCAGGTTAGTAAATAGGTCATTGAGAAAACCGTCATGAATGTGCCAGGGGAGAAATAGCTTCACTGAGGGCGTGGACCTTGAAGGGCTTTGTTCTGGAATTCATAGCAGAGGAGGGAGGGTAGTATCCAGGGTAAAAGAAACAGACATGGAGTGGGGCCTTTGCACAGTTTTGTGTGGCAGCACTGCGTAAGGAATAGCACTGGTGGTGTTAATAGGAAGAGCAATATTCCTAATAGTAGCAAATGAATTCTGTGGGTGCTCACTGGGTACCATGAATAGTGTTGCTGCTTTCTATGTATTTCTCACTGGATCCGCATAGAAAACACCTGAGGGTCATGAAGATGGGAGTGATTCAGTAACTTGCCCGAGATCTCACTGCTACTCTATGAACTGGTCCGAGGGTGAGCCCAGGCAATTTGACAAGCTGCCCTGCCTCCTGCCTGACTTGAATGGAGAGAAAGTGGAAGAAAAGTAGGCCATAATGGGCATATAGGGACAGGAATGGGTAAGTGTTTATCAACAGCCAAAACAAAGACTATTCTTTGTTTGTATTCTCTTTGGAGTGGTAAGTTACTGTGCTTCTGAGTAGAGAAAGAATATTACCTGCATATGCCGAGAAGTAAAAGCTCTGAATTAAAGGCATCACTTCTTAGTTTTAATTCTGAGAGAAGCTGTCTTCATCTAAATTCCTGAGTATTGACTAGTTCTTGGGAAAAGTTCCAGATTGTGCATAGATCAGCATGCCCGTCCTAAAGACAGATGGACGTGGTGTAATCTCAAAGTGAAAAATCTAAGGGAAATTTTAACAAGGTAATTTTCGTCTCCTTTTCTGAACAGTGAATTTTACAGCTGCCTGTGACTCCAGGGCCTTCTCCACAACTTCTACTGGGTCCCTTCTCTTAAGGGACATTTAAGCAACCTGTCCATCACATTCCGGGATGTCCATCACATCCCGGAAGTCTTCAGAACCATGGAGGGCGAGCTTTGCATACTAATAATGCCTTTTCATTTGCTGAGCATTCCGTTTTCTATAGAAAAAAATTTTTTAGAAAAGAATTCAGAGAGATAGTGGCTTTTAAAAAAATATTTATTTGGTTGCACTGGGTCTTAGTTGCAGCAGGCGGGCTCCTTAGTTGTGGCTTGCCGGGTCCTTAGTTGTGGCACACAAACTCTTAGTTGCGGCATGCATGTGGGATCTAGTGCCCTGACCAGGGATCGAACCCAGGCGCCCTGCGTTGGGAGCACGGAGTCCCAACCACTGTACCACTGGGGAAGTATGCTAGATACTTCAAGAAGCACTTTGTTTTTGTTTGTTTGTTTATACATCTTTATTGGAGTATAATTGCTTCACAGTGCTGTGCTAGTTTCTGTTGTACAACAAAGTGAATCAGCCATATGCATACATATATCCCCATATCCCCTCCCTCTTGGGCCTCCCCTCCCACCCTCCCTATCCCACCCCGCTTTGTATACATTGTTTCATTCAATCCATCCTTACAACCTACATGTTATGTAGGTTCTAGTACCCTCAGTTCACAAGTAGGAGAATCCACACTTCAAGAGATTAAGGAGTTGTATACATTGTCACACTGTTGCAAACTGACTAAGCCAGGATTTGATTCAGTATCTAGGTGATGCTAAAATCCTCATGTCTAACTCTTTGTTTCATACTACAGAGAATAGGGTGAATTTTCTGTGTGTTCTGGTTTATCCCATTTCTTCTCAAGCAGACTCTGCAGTCGAAGTGGAAACATCAACAATCCACTTCTTGGTTCGGTTGCACCGGCTGAACTTCACATAATATGTATAAGTATCACCGAGCGTCAAGAACAGGAAGAAAATGAACATTCCCTCCAAAAGCTGGGTGATTTTAAACCAGGAAGGGTGTCTGCCTTCATAGATTTGGCCCCAGTTCATCCAAATGTCTCTACATGCCATTAGTCAAAGAGTGACAGAGATTCACAGTGACACACTGTAGGAGGATCTACAATGGATACATCTACATATACACATACTTTTTCTTTCTTTCTTTACCATCCTCTAATTAGAAGCTGCATATCTCTGGAAAGGCCTCAGTAGTTTGACAGTGAGTGGCAGGTGTGGCCAAATTACCTGCAATGGCATTTTAAATTTACTGCCTACTCCTGGCTTATCTAATGTGAAACCAGCTTTGTTCCTGAAGCTGTTCTTATTTGGAGGGAAAGAGAGAGGGAAGGCTTTCCAAGTACATGACTGCAATGTAGTAAAGCAATTCTTTGTGTTGATCCTCGTGGGATGTAGATAGTGCTCTAATAGATGGAGGGAAAGAGCTTTACCTGTGCTTGTTTTGAATGTCATTCTATAAAGAGCATTGACTATTAATTAGATTCACACAGCATCTAGGCCATGGGTGCTTAAATGGTGGATGGTAATAATTTCACCCCATTATTCATATTATCTACTTAGCAGCTAGAAAATATAATTCCTCTTGCAATTTTATCCCTGTTCATTCTTTGGCTTTGCCAATGGCACTGAAATTAACTAGTTCGCTCAATCTCTTTGCCTACGCCATCAGGACAGCTCTGGGGGTAGTTCAGAAATCAATTTCAACCAGTTCACACCTGTACCTAAAGCAAACCCCGATGATGCTTGCTGGTAAGTCGCCAATATTTGGAAGAATCATTGTGCTAATGAGGCCTTAACATATACTATCCTGTCTAAATACAGCATCACATTCAGAACCGGTGGTGGAGATGCTGGCTTAAGGAACTACAGAACTAGAGCAAATGTTTTTATTCATTGAAGGCCATTTGCTTACCTGTATGCCGGAGGAAGAAACCACAGCAACAATATTTATAGCCTTTAATATGGTGTCAGTGTTCCCCTTGAGTCAGGGCAAGTCGGGCATGATTCCAAAAAGTGGGGAGGACCTTCGTTTCTTTCATGCCACCTTGTAAACTGGACAACTGTTCAATCACGGAGCAGAATGCCCCTGACCCTGGAGCCTCTTGCGGGAACGGAAATTATTTCCCCTCATCAGTCACTGGTATTCAGTTAAGTGGCATTCATGCTGGGTTGTCTTAGAGGTACTGGGACCCTGTTCACATTATATACGGGTGCATGAAGAAAACATTGTTCTTCTTATTAAAGGTTTATTAACTGCAGTTTGTGAAATGGGGTGAAAACAAATACACTTCCAAGTGGCCTGCATGTTTGTCATTCCCTTGCCTGGCACATAAAACCCTAGAGTATGGGGGAATTTGCTGAAACAACGGTTGAGAAGAAACATTCAAAATAGGTAGGCTCACGCTGAGAGAGGAACAGAAACCTCAGAAATTTGGGTTCTTATCATTGTAGTTTTGCTTCAGTACTTACTATAGGGAATCAAGAAAAAGTAGAATTAAAAATAATGGTTAATGGGACTTCCCTGGTGGCGCAGTGGTTAAGAATCCACCTGCCAATGCAGGGGACACGGGTTCAATCACTGGTCTGGGAAGATCCCACATGCTGCGTAGAAGCTAAGCCCGTGTGTCACAACTACTGAGCCTGCGCTCTAGAGGCCGCGAGCCACAACTACTGAGCCTGTGTGCCGAGAGCCTGTGCTCCGCAACAAGGGAAGCCACGGCAATGAGAAGCTCATGCACCACAATGAAAAGGAACCCCCGCTCGCTGCAACTGAGAAAGCCCGCGTGCAGCAATGAAGACCCAATGCAGCCAAAAACTAAATACATAAATAAATAAACAGACAAATAAATAAATAATTTTTTTAAAAAAATGGTTAAAAATATTGAGGGATGTGTCACAATGGTACTGGGATGGGATGGGGGCGTTCTGTTCATTTGCAAGTTTGGAATTGCGGATACTAAATATATTAAGCTCAGTAGGAAGTTCTGCATAAATCACCATGACAAACGCATTTTATTAGAAATACGGAAAGAACCGGGACTTCCCTGGCAGTCCAGTGGTTAAGACTCCGTGCTTCCACTGCAGGGGGTGTGGGTTCAATCCCCGGTCAGGGAGCTAAGATCCCACATGCCATGTAGCATGGCCAAAATATATATATATATATGGAAAGAACCAAAGAGTGGAAAGTTTAAGACTATTTCTGAAAGTGTGCATTTGGAGGGCATGTGAGCTGAATTAAAGGAACGGGGAGCATTCATTTTGGTACAGATGGGTACAGCCTTCATACTGATAGTATATGTCCATGTCTGTGGGAGCCCAGAGCCCTGAAATCCCACATCTCTGTATATGGCTAAAGGTTTTCATTCCCCAAACACCTCTTGGGCATTGCTGAGGGCTGATTCTAATGCACAATGAGAGAGGTATGTCTGTCCCATGCATTCTGAAGCAGTGAGACCTTCTACTTTTCCTTCTGGTGAGAGTTTGTGTTTAAGGATGTAAATGACCATCCCCTTGGCTTGGATCTCCTCCCTGCTTATCCTGTTCCCAAGTACTAGCCCATCAACCTTCATATTTTGCAGTCTCCACGGCCAAGAAAGGAGAATAGGGCCTGTCAGCAACATCAGAGGGGGGCTTTGATTCTAGGTAGATTCCATTCTTCCGCTGTCCTCTTTGTGAAAGCTCTAGTTGTACTGGAGACATCAGGGTCTACCAAGAAGCACCTTACCTACATGGATGTAAACGTAACCTGCGGAGGAATGCAACAGTAAATCATCAGTCACGGAATTACATAAATGGAGGCTTCTTGTCTAAAAGTGGTATGACCTGCAGTCGGGAAGCATTATTTATTTCAGACCAAGCCAGTATTATTAGAGTAAGCTCAAGGCAGGTGAAATGTATTGCATCAAAATATTAATTATACGCCACCTTGGCACCAATAATAAATGTTCACCTATGGCCTTCTTTCCAGGGAAGATGCTGAATAGGTTCCAAAGCAACACTCTGAGTAATTCAAGGGAGCCTGAGTCTCAGCAGGAGGGCTCCACTGACATCAGTGCTATGGCATCCATTTCTAACCCCCACAACTGTTTTCCTCTCTTTTCCAAAGGGCTCTGAGTGCCGAGTCTCCTTGTATCTTAAAATGTGTCATTAAAGACACATTCCCAGTGACAGTAACTTGGGAAAAGTTCAGAGTCTTGACTCAGACATGCGAGAACTTTTGAAATGTCTGACCTTGGTGTGAATCCAAGCTCGGTGACCTTCCTTCTTCCTGGTTGCCTTGGGTGAGTTTCTTCCAGTCTGTACCTCTATTTCTCCTTAATATTAATAAACTAAGATGCTTGTACCTGCTTTTCATGATTGCTGTAGGAATTAGACTTATTTACTACACTTAGGACATGGTAGTCTCAGAGTTAACATTGTAACTCTGATGATGAAACCATGGTCATGAGGAATGTAAGCTTATGTTTTGTGAGTTCTAGGAGTTAAGCAGTCATATTCTTTTTTTTTTTTTTTTTTTTTTTTTTTTAAGCAGTCATATTCTTAATCAGTGCTATCTGAATTATCAATAGCCCTGCATGGACTCTAAGCAGATGTCTCTTGTGCTATTGGTAATTTCCATTAGAGTCTTTTTATTTACCCATTGAACTGGAGACTGACCCGAGGCTACCCCAAAGGGGGAACGGTGACTCCCCAAATACTGCATAGGCTTCCCTGGGTAGCAGAGGCTTCCTCTGGCGACCTAGGTCTTGGGTGACAGATATCCCCCCGATGCATCCCATTCGATAGGCTTTGACACAAGGAAGACTGGACTTGGGGGAAGCTAATTACCCTAAATGATATTGCTGATTTCTTTGTTCCATCTCTGTATCCCTGCACTAGAGTTCAAGGTCTGTGAGGGCAAGGACGTGTCTTCTCCACTCACGGCAGGATTTGACAGGCGGGATATATTAGAATGAATGAATGAAGAGTGAACAGATTGGAGAATTAGATCAAGGGGTCTACACCCAAATGCCTACAGAAATCTGCACATTTTGAGTTGGGCTGGCTCTAAAATGCTAAGGCAAGGGTGAAGCCCGTGACAGTCCGAACATCCCACCCAAGGGTGTTTAAAGTCATTTGATATTCACAGGTGGCAGCTAGAGAAAACACATTTGCATGAAGTCTCCAAGAGTGAACTCAGTAACTTTATTATTCTCAAGTTGAAATGGAGGGTTAAGGGAACAAAGTGACTAATCCGTATTTAAGATGGCCAACGAGCGCTGCCCGAAATAGTTATGATGTTACTTGCTCTGTCTCATCCATCTGTTCAGACTCAAAATTACGCTGGCAATATTTTCGGGAGAAAACAAACATGTTAACAGTCCTATATTATAATTGGTATATGGCAATATGGTATTCATTAAATTAGCCAACGGATGTGTTTTGAGTGCCTACTGTGTGTCAGACATGGTGCTGGGCGTTGCGGCTGCAGTACCAAATACTACAACATTCACAGTCTCATGGATTTCATCCAGCATCATTCTCACCACTGCTAACACAATGCAATGCCTGGCACATAGTTGGGCTTTAATAAACGTTTGCTTGAGTAAACATTTAATAGCAAGGAGGAAATGGAAATCTTTGCAGATTGCTAGCTCAAAGTATCTGTGTATATGCGCATATGTAAACATACACAAACACAGACATGTGTAACATATAACATGGCATGTTAAAACTTTTCTCCATTTCTCGTGTCTGAATGTCTAAAATTAAGCATATTTACTTAAATGTTAGAGAAACTTAAAAGTATCATGCTATTGTTCCTGAACTAGAAACATCTATAGGAAGTATTGGTAGAACTTAAATTCTTCTGATGAGATTTTCAGTGTAGCTTACACACATTTCCCTTTCCTATAAAAAATTAAACTCCAATTTCTTATCAAAGGAAAAACAGGCAGTGTTAAGTATCAGTGCCTTCTGCACACTCCAAGCTTTTATGTCTAGAAACAAACATCTATAAGGCATTTGGCCCCTACATTCCACTTCAAAACTTGATGTAACTCTTAGCTGCATGTAGTACCCAGATGAGATGTGTGTGCTCTGATTCAGTATACAGACAGGAAGATTATTTTCCCTTAAAATTTTATCTCTACGTTGTTTAAATTTATGGAGAAAATGTTTGTGGTCAACAGTGCTTATCAGAATGATGTAAAAAGTTATTTGTTGCAGTGTTTCTCAAGCTGTTTTGTGCATACAGATCACCCGGGAGATTGTGTTGAAAATGCGGATTCTGATTCAACAGGTCTGGGTTACAGCCTGAGATTCGGCCTTTCTAACCAGCTCCGCCATGATAGGAGCGTGTCAACCCATGGATCACACTCTGAGTAGCAAGGGTTTTTGAGCCTGTGGGTGCCACGCCGTATACTTACTACTGGATGTCTGTAATTCCATTCCAACCCATGTGATAATCCTGGGGTGGGTACGGTGATGGCTTTTATTATCTCTAGGTTGAAAAAAATGAAACTCAGTGACGTAAGGTGCACTTCCAGGAAAAAGCAGAGCTGGGATTCGAATCCGGGAACTCTGGCTTCAAACTCATGCTGTTAAGACTGTCCACTGCCTGTCTTCACTGCTTCAGTCGCTGAACCAAGGTCTGAGGTCTGTAATCAGACAGGGGCAGAACATCTCGATATGCCTCTGTACTGGGGTGAATTTTAGAAGGTGCTTTTGGTAGTCCCTGGTGCGGATTGGTGGATTGTAATCCTGGAGCTTTACAGTCTACTGGAACCGTCAGTAATTCTCGGACATTAGTTTTCAAGGTAGTGCTTCTCGTTAATACTCTGTCACCCCGGGAGGGTACGGAACCATTTGCTTTAGCTCCCAGTAGTGTGAGAAAGGTTAATTAACAATTACATGTGGCTCCTGACTTTGAACAGAATGAGCTTTTATCATTTTTACCAGTGATGCCCTTTGTTTGTACACAAGTTATAGAATGACTTTTGGGGAGTTATTTTTAGATTAATACAGGAATGTACTCATCTGTTTAGCAATGAGGATGATCTTTCCTTCAAATCGCACCACTGAGCAGTCTTTGCAGATGTCAATGTCAGAGGTATCGTTTCCTTGATTTGTTGGGAAGAGTGAAATCAGATTGATGGAGGAAGTTGACCTTCTACCTCTGACTGGTGCTGCAAAGAGTAAAACCCCACCGAGGCATGCCTTTTGTGTAACCAATAGGATATGAGGAAGTCATTCATTTCGACTTAGATGCTAACTGGTACCATCCCAATCAGCTCCCATTTTAATCAAAGAAGAAGGGAGACATCCGTGAGCCCTTCAATGCTTATATTATAGAACTATAGCTGTTCGTTGGAAATTGCTCGAATGCTGCTTTCTTATGCCATTTTGAGTAGCTTTCCATTTAATAGCATGACCAGCATCTGTCTCATCCACAAACAATACTAATTTTGAACCAAAATATAGCTGCAGTAAAAAGAAGATGCAGAGAATAAGAATTATAAAATGGAAAGGTAGAGATGGACGCATCCTGGGGAAAAATGCCTCCCAGGCAATTTGAAGGAACAAAATAATGCAAATGTTTTCTGAATGTAGTAAGGATTTGAGGCCATTGGTAAAGAGAGCAAATTGAATGAGTAATATAAAGAATCAGCCTACAATAAGAGAATAATGATTTCACGAAGCAGTGTAGGAAGAGAAGGGAGGACGGGGAAATCTGAATACCTTTGATAGTTGGAATGAAATGGAAATATAACAGCTTAACGAGGGGAATAGAGAGAAGAGGCAACAAGGTCATAAGAGAGGACCAATGCTTTTAAGCAAAATGAGGGGAAAAGTGTAGAAATGTGGAAAATTGTGGCCACAGCATTTTTAGACAAAGGGGGAAACGTCGCTTGGATTATTGCGTTTAGAAACTACCTTGTCATGAATTCTGCCACTCTGCCTGAAAGTTAAATTAGTCACGTGTGATAAGAACCGGCATGGATTGTAATGATAAACAGCAGTAATTTCAGTATGAATAATATGTGGAATGTGGGAAACAAAGGAGAGTAACACTAGAGCAGTGTTTCTATTGTGGTTAAGATGCATTTAACACACTTGGGGGACAAAAGGATTTCGTACCTATTAGGTGCTCAATTAATACTGAAAGTGTCTATGGTGGTGAGGGGGCAGCTTTTATTATTGTGTGAAATGTACAATTACAAATAAAGGATATGATCCTTTCTACTCCAGACACTAAATTCTTCTAGATGAAGGTCATGCAGTCTCTTGCCAGGATTACACCACAGGAGGTGGTGGAAACTACAGGGATGAGATTTGTTTTTTCTCCTCCCAGTCTCTCCCTTATTCACTTTTTTTTCCCCTCCTAAAGTTTAGGATCTCCTAAAAACTAAAGACTTCCCGTTGGTGTGTGTGTGTGTAGTTCAGATCTAAACTGTATAGGGTAAAAGAATGTCTTTTTCTATATAAATTTATTTAATTTATTTTTGGCTGCATTGGGTCTCCATTGCTGCACGCGGGCTTTCTTTAATTGCGGCGAGCTGGGGCTACTCTTCGTTGCGGTGCACGGGCTTCTCGTTGCAGTGGCTTCTCTTGTTGAGGAGCACGGGCCCTAGGTGCACGGGCTTCAGTAGTTGTGGCACATGGGCTTCAGTAGTTGTGGCTCGCGGGCTCTAGAGCGCAGACTCTGTAGTTGTGGTGCAAGGGCTCAGTTGCTCCGCGGCATGTGGGATCTTCCCAGACCAAGGATCGAACCCATGTCCCCTGCACTGGCAGGCGGATTCTCAACCACTGTGCTACCAGGGAAGTCCCTAGAACGTCTTTTTCTTTATGACCAGTATCAGTGAATCCTGGTGTGCCTTTGAACTCTGGCATTAAAGTAAGGAAGGTGCAGTTAATAAAGAAATTGGTATTTTTCCAATGAAGTATCACATAGAATAATCTGGTAGGAATAGCTCTAGTGGCTTCTCATGGGAGGAAACAGTTTCAAAAAAAATTTTTTTAAAGAAAATCTAATTATATGTGAATTTTTCTTTGGTGGGAGGTAGCTCTGAGAATTTACCAAGAAATTAAAATTGCTCAATAATCCAGTGTCAAACAGAGATATTCAGACATTAAAACCAACCTGTTAATATCCATGTTTCTACTGGCCTTAAGTCCTGCTTTTTCTTGTAGAATTTTAGATAACGTCTCAAAGAAACCAACAGAATGATTTGGAGAGGGGACCTCTTCTCATCCATTTGTGTTTCATCCCAGGAAGTTTGTACACCCAGCCTGATTTTTTTGCCCCTTCCAGATGAGTAGTCTTATTGGCACACTGTCAAACAGTCACTGAACTGTCCATGCCTCATGACTTCACACCTCCCTGTTACCAGCTTTGCTGTCCTCCAGATGTGGGTAGGAAAAGACTTGCCTGAAGTAAATAGTTAACTAAACCTCAGCTTGGGAGCTGCATCCGTGAACGCTCCAGTTCTCTACTTCTTACAAAACACAGTTCAAAAAAATTCTAGAATGACATTCAAAGTCCTTTTTGATGTGGCTCCAGCCTGTTTCATCCTGTTCTCCACTACACACGGTGACATACTGTAGGTTACAACGTGGTTGATTCTGGGCTCCTACAATTCTCTTCCTCCCTGACTCTATTTATGCTTTTTCCCCCACCTGGGGGATGTCTCCCTTCATGTCTAAATCATACCTACCCTTCATAATCCAGCTCAAATATTAATATGCTTTACATATCCAGAAGGTATTGGAGCTGGAATTTAAACTCGGGCACTCTGGCTTCAAAGTCTACATTCTTAGTTCTACACCAGACACCCCCTCAAAACTTACGTCTCCCAAGAAACTGTGCTGATTCTCCCTAGCGTGATTTAAGCTCTCCCTCTTCCGAGCATCCTTATGACTCTGTCTGGGCTCATCATTTTAGGCTTTAAATATGTGTTGACCAGGTCCTTTGATAAGCTCTCAGAGCACAAAGTGGAATAATTTCCTCCCTTCAAGAAGCTCACAGTCTAGGTTTGGAGAGAGGCAAGCAATAAATATCTAGGAGATAAATCACTCTGAGATAACTTAGATACACTGTTATCTCAGTGGGGGCATGTGAATATAGGATCGTAGAAATCCAAGGGAAAAGAGACTAGTTTAGCCTCCATGGGCTAGGAAGAGATACTCCCAACTCCACTTGGGAAATGATATTTGAATTGGACCTTGAAGCATGGGTGTGGTTTTCCTCTACAGAGGGTCAAGGAATGGGATTCCAGCCAAAGGAAAAAGGATGAGTAAAAACTTAGATACCAGAGGAAGTAAGACATACCAGGGGAAGACCTAGGAGATGTGGCAGCTGGGTGGTAGTGGACAGCATGAGATGGTCAAGAGACAAGTCTAGAACCATGAGAAAGGTCCGTTTGTTCTGTACGAGTGAGTGATGGGATCATCACAGCTACGGTTTTCAAAGCTCAGTGTGTTGGATGAGATCTCTCCCCCTTTGGAAGATTTCTGCAATTATAATGAAAGCAAGAAGGGAAAATCTGCCTTACTACTTGGAATGTCATCAGAGTCAACCTTTTATTCCCTTCTTGTGGCCAATACACCTGCATGGGTTTGTACCATCTCAAAATTCCAGGCAGGGGGGGCAAAAGGAAGAATTGCATAAATTTTTACCCTAAGAGTGAAGGAAAAGCATTTCAGTGAATAAAATGAAGCTAGAATGTTTGCCTTACACTCTAAATAGTTAAACCAGACATCAAAAACCCAAATGCCTGTGGAGAGCCGAGCAGGTAACACATACGAGTGACATGGCTCGAGGCAGTTGAGACGGGTGGAGGCTGGGGAGAGCACACACCTTTTCTAAAGGAAGCAGCAGCTACTCAGCTCATGGGATTCTTGCCATGCAAAACATGGTCTCAGTGCGGTTGGATATTGCGGTTTACCAAGTGAGTCAGAATTCTAGATATTTAATGTTGGTTTTTAAGCGTCAGCAACTTTTTTCGTAAGCTATTTGAAATGGTGAGTGGTCCAACGTTATATACATATGGGCCATTTAGACCCGTCGACTTCAAGTTGTGGTCTCTGATTTGGAGTAAACAGGCTTAGTTCAGAATTTCTATAAGACAGGCAAAACTAGGTATGAATGCGCCTGCTGGTAGAGTAAGTCTAATCCGTCAGCAGTGACTAAGCGCCTACTTCATGCTAAGCCCTCTGTGAGATTCTGTAGAGGCTATCAAATTAGCTAGACGGGGTAGAGACTTCTTAGGTTAATGCATGTTGGAAAATGGTGTTTTGGCAATTGGCACATAAGTACCAGACTGTCCTTTTGCACGTCTCTCTGTGATGATGTGTAATTCCAGAAATGTTCCTCTTATTTTGAGTCCCTGATGGGGAAAATAATGAGCATAGAGTGTGGTGAACTGAAGCAGAATTATGAGCTATTGTGCTGTATTTTTAAGTTATTCCCTATCATTTAAGACTGTTAAGCACTATGCATTTTTGTTTAGTTACTTTGTTTCTTCTAAGCCCCACTAGCACCACCACCATCAAATTGCTGTATTGCACTGGGGATTTTCATGCTGATTCTGCCTTACTTGTTTTCACCGTGACTCTGCTCTTTCCAGTCTCCGTCTCTCTCTCTTTTTCTCTCTCTACTCTGGCTCCATTTGTGGCAGAAAGCCCTTAAGTGAGTCTTTACACTGGAGGTTTGTATGCTCAGCCCATCAGTCTGTGTGCTATTACCGAGTTTTATCCTCTGAGTACATAGCCTGTAGTTGGGTTTGAATATTAAGTGTCAAACTCCGGTGCACCGGTGAGAGATTTGCAGCGACCAGCAGGTCCCTTCCACGTCCCTAAAAGCAGCTGGGCACTCTCCTCATTGACAAGCAGGCTCATTTCACACGTGTCACATTACTGGGGTGAAGCTGCTGATACAGTGCATGATGCTGAGGGGACCAGTACCTGCATCTGGCCTCTTTCCTGAGATGAGGAGGGGAGAGGGACACCCACGCGGGAGAAAAGCGTGTAGAGCCGGCTGTTCACAAATGTGAAGGTTACTTCAGAGAGCCCTGGGAGCATTTTGTCAGTTTTGTTTGCAAAGAGATAGGGAGTGAAGGATTATGATCCTTGGCGCCAATCACGTCCCCCAGGCCACCAGACGTAACATAACCATTTTCTTTGCACATTTCCGTGTGGTTATCATGGAGGGCAGGAAGGGAATGAAAAGGCTTCGCTGAGGAGATAATCATCAAACATCTCTCCCTCTTCTGCAAAGGAATCAGCCCTGGGTTCACATGCATTGAGTCATAGCAGCAGTCGTTCTTTGCACAGACATTTATTGAGCAACCTGTTGTGTGCTGGGCACCTTGCAAGATGCCGTGGGTATGGAGGTGAAGGTTCCACCCGACTTCACAGAGATCCCCTCCACGGATCTAGTCATTAATCCACTCATCCAGTCACCAATCACTGGTTGTCAGCTTGGTGCCAAGTTCAGCGCTAGATAGTCAAATGAGAAAGAGCGCAAAAGTTTGGTTCTGGAAGCAGAATCCTAGCTTTATCACTAAAAAACCTGGGTGACCTTTTTCTTCAACGCCTCACATCGCTTATCTGGAAAATGGATATTAAAGCAGTTCCTGCCTCGTAGATAGATGTAGCGATCAGGGGAGATGATATTTCAAGAATGCAGCACACTGCCAGGCACTAAATGTTAGCGATTAGAGTGCCGTAAGCTCGCCATCTAGCGGGAGACCACAAATGCGTGACTGCTAACAGAGCACAGGGTGACATCCGTGGACCTGCTGTCACATGGTGGCTTAAATCCCAGCCTCACCACTTACTGGTGACCTTACCATTGTGGTGGTCTTGGGCATGTTACAAAACTTCTGTGAACCTTGGTTTCCTCAACTGTAGAATGAGAATGATATTAGTGTTTATTAGCTCAGTTCTCCGGCACGGTGTCCTCAACATAAGCCATCACCTGCTATGGTTTTCCATCCCGCTGACGGAACTCAGAGTAGCACCCAGAGCTCCCCACACGCCTCCCATTTGTATGTACCACACGTAAATCGTGTATCCCTGAGAGGTCGAAAACAATGATCAATTTAGTTGACAAATTTTTATTTTGTCTTTAGGTTTTCAGAATAATCAGGGTGGAACAGCTGCCGAGGCTTGATGATTCCTTTTCAAATCAAGTTCAGTGCAGCTGCAAAGTATCTGAACTTTGCCTTTAGCTAAGCAGAACCTGACGGGTTCAGTTAATATAGCACACGCATGTGATTCACCAAGACCTTTTTTCTGGGTCGGCAACAGTGCTTATTAAAAAGGAAAGAGACCTTTAGTGCTAATGTACCAAGCAGGGTTCGAGAATGACAAGCCAGCCATCTCAGGAGAGCATTTCCCAAAGGTTAGCCCTGGAAATGAAACAAATCATGGTGCGTTCACATATTTGTTGGATGCAAATACAGTGTGATGTTTAAATGTGTCACATTGCCCTTTGGGTGTTCATGGAAAATTTGGAATTACAATCTGTTTTGGTTCCTGGGTGACCAGGCATCCCACACACAGTAATTTGGCACTTAAGAGGCCAAAGAGTTTCACTGGGAGGGCACATGATGGAATTGGTAGTAGCGGATGGAAGAGACTACAGGGACCTTGACCCACCCCCTGTTGTCTTGGTCCTCATCTCTGATACCCTGTCTTTGTGCCCAGGTTAAGGAGCCTTTGCAACCCACAGTCGGATCTGGAAGCTTCCTGGGGGATGGCGTAGGTGGTGGGAGCTTCAAAAGGGAGGGTCAAGCTGACTACTAACAACGCAAAGAAAATGCAAGTGCCTGAAGCGTTTTGACATCCCCAGGGATTCAACTGAGTGGGCTGATCATTTTCTCTTTTTCCCTTTCAGTGTGTCTTTTTTTTTTAGGAGATGATAAACTAATTAACATCATTCTTAAGTGGCTTCAATTAACAAGGCAGATCTAAAGACTCTTAAATACATTAATTCATTTATTCCTCAAAACAGTCTTCTTGAGATGAGTGGTATTGCTACGATTCCCGTATTACAGATGGAGACCTTGAGGCTCAGAGAAGTTGAGTAACCTGCCCCAAGTCACAAAGCCAGCCAATGGTGAGGCAGAAATAAAAGGCCGGATAAAGTGGTTTCAGAGACTGCATTTTCCAGTAGCTCCCTGAGCCTCTATCTCCATCTTCTCACTCCCAGCCCTTTCTGTATACTGCGTGGCCAGTTATCCGCCTAAAAATACAGGTCAGAATATGTCCTACTCTTCCTCAGACATCCTTCATGGATCCTTCATGCCTACCAGTTGAAGCCTAAACTCATTTATTTACAGTGGCCTAGAGCCTGGCCTTTGGGGTCTGATGGGTTTCATTTAAGCGCACAGCTCCCCTTTATATCACTCAGGTGTCTTTCATAACCCTCTGAGCTCGGTTTCCTCAACTGTGAAGCTGGTGTTAGAAGCTCCTACTTCACAGATTTACTGGGGAGACTCCGCCCTCTGTTAGTCTGTGTAAAGCATCAGGCACAGTGCCTGGCACGTAGTAAGTGTTCCTCACATTGGTGCTGTTATTAGGTACATCCAGTGAAGCCTCCTCCATCTAGCCTCATCTTTCCAGGATCACTCCCCCCACTAACCTTCCCACATTCATTCTGGCTCCTGAAGATCGCTCAGGATCCCCCCAGGACACCGTGGAGTGCCATGCCTCCACCTGGGGAGCCAAACGCTCTGTTTAAACCGCAGTATTTCCAGTTCTTCAGGCTCCCCTTGTCTGACCGCAGAATAAACAAAACCTAATTATTCTCCGTGAGTCATCTCAGTTGTCACTTTACTGTGTATGTTTCCTCCACCACCACCCCCCCGAGTCAGAACATGTCCCTCTACCCTTGCTCTGCTTGGAACCTGGTTTTGCTGTTGCTTTCTATCAGCTATTATTAATGTGAGCTCGTTTAGAAAATGGAGCATCACATTCATCTCCGAATCCCGAACTGTACCTGGCCCCATGCTTTGATGGTTTTCACAAAGCGGGAGCTCAGCAAATGCCGAATGGATTAATGAGTGGATGCACACATTCAAATGAATAAAAATAACTTACATTATGTTCCCTTTAAAAACATTTACTTCCTCTGAATTGTCACTGAAAAAATCCTTGAGGATTAGAAATAGAAGCTGGAAACTTTTGGAATGTAGATTTTTTTTTTCCCCTTTTGCTTCTTCAAGTTGTAGACTTAAGATGCCTACATATTTTAAATCTGAAGGAAATTCTGCTCACCCAGACTCTAAAGCCATGTGGAATTACCAGGAGTTTCGTATGTATGAATGCTGTATTTTGATGGCTGTCACATGGTCTAGAAGAATATGGACCATGGGTGGAAATCAAGTGAACCCTTTTTTCCTGGCTGGGGGTTTGCTTTAGGATTAAGGACTATTTTCTCACTAAGTGATACAGACCTTATTAAAGCAAGTGCCTTTCTTAATGTGATCCTTTTCTAATTTCTGTGAAAGGTTGAAGCGTTTTAGGTAAGTTGGAGCCTTCTCTGTGAAGTGAGTGAAAGTAACTCATGACTGTTGTCGTGAAGGTTCTTCAATAAGAAAATATTACAGAGAAAGTTTAGAAGAGGGTCTGGAACTTATAGTAAATGGTCTATAAATGCTCCATCTGAGCCCAAAACGTGAGGCTTCACATAATAGAAGTTGCTCGTATTTATCAAAGTGGTACGTGTGTGCAAGCATTTTGTGAAGTGTTTTACAGGCATTATTTCCTTCAATCTTCAGACAAGTCCTCTGGTGTAGGTGCTGTTCACCACATGCCAGAGGAAGATGCTGAGGTTCAGAGCGGTCCGTAAATGTCCCAATGTCAGACACAGAGGAAAACTAGAACCCAAGTTTTGCTTACTTTAGGTCTTGAGTTCTTGCCATTAAATGTTATTTTCGGGCTTCCCTGGTGGCGCAGTGGTTGAGAGTCCGCCTGCCGATGCAGGGGACGTGGGTTCGTGCCCCAATGCGGGAAGAACCCACGTGCCGCGGAGCGGCTGGGCCCGTGAGCCATGGCCTTGAGGCTGCGCATCCGGAGCCTGTGCTCCGCAACCGGAGAGGCCACGGCAGTGAGAGGCCCGCGTACCGGAAAAAAAAAAAAAAAAAAATGTTACTTTCTCTCATGACAAAAATCAGAGAAGCAGATATTTTTGTCTTGAATATTTTGTCCTATATCTCTTGTGGCTGAGTCTACACTATTTATCACTTACTTGAAATCATGCTGTAAAGAAAATATCACCCAAAACAAGTTTGGATAAGGTCTCACATTAAACATGTAACTTTAGATGATGACCTGATGTGGCCCTCGGAACATTTACCAAACTGTTCATGACTTCAGTCTGGCTTTATGACCTCCCCTTTTCCCTCATGGAGACGCCGAGTGCTGTAGTGATCCACCTTTCTACCTGGCTATTTTCCCTTCATTTCATTGTCTTTGTCTTTCTGTAACATTGTGCCGCATGGCTTGGTGGTGCTTTGCTGTGAAGGCTTGGCTGTGGGGACTTTTCTTGTATCTTCAGAAATTCATTGCATTTCTTTTAAAATTAGACATTTCCTTCTGACTAGATGTGTTTTCTGTATTTTTGTTTAATCTGGGTGGGGTGGGGAGTTTCATACGAAGAGGTACTCGCAGTATATTTTATCTCGCTATCGACTCCTGTTGAGACATACACTTTTTAAAAATTGAAATATAGTTGCTTTAAATGTTGTGTTAATTTCTGCTGTACAGCAAAGGGATTCAGGTATACATTCTTTTTTTATATTCTTTTCCATTAGGGTTTATCACAGGATACTGAATATAGTTCCCTGTGCTATACAGTAAGACCTTGTTGTTCATCCATTCTACGTATACTAGTTTGCCTCTGCTAATCCCAAACTCCCACTCCATCCCTCTCCCACCCCCCTCCCCCTTGGTAACCAAAAGTCTGTTCTCTAAAGACTTACATACACTCGTAGGGTATCTTTGCTGATTCACTCATTCGTTTTCCTTCTCATGAGAATGCACGTGAACCAAATCATCTGGAGAAATTAAAAGAGCAATTAAAATCATGAAGGTCCAAACCCTTTCTTTTGCCAATGAGGAAACTGAGGCTCAGAGTTTAAGTAAACGAATCAAGGCCAAACAGCTAGTTAATAGCAAGGATGGGATTAAAACCCTGTTAGTGACTACTTTAGGAAACAATTTTTTTAAGCCTTGTGTTTTTCAGAATACCAAATTTAGGAGGGATTTTTAGATGGAAAGAAGGTAGCAGCGCATCTTTGAAAAGTACTCTCAGCACTAGAAAAAAAATAAATTAACAGTATTATCAGCAAAGGCATGTGATGTATTTTACATAGAGGTCTCTCCCAGACTTGGGAGCAGACCCTGCCACAGTGATTCTGTTGCGATCTGATGCTTACTGTTCTCATACGTAAAGATAACTGCACCAAGCTTGCCTTGATAGTTTTACTATTTCCTTGAGATTACATTCTGGAGGTGATGAGGCCAGCTTGAATTTTCAGTGTAGTTGTGAGACCTTTCTTAGGTTGAAATGAATTCTCGTAAGCTGATTATCTCTCTGAAGAAAATATGATGTCCACTTTTCACAGCCTAGTGCCTACCATGTTAGTGCCATTTTTATTCTGAGACATCTCCCCTGGTCTGAACTAAATAAGGTAATAAGGCGCTCTGGAGTCCAACACATATTAAATAGAATTTTGTTTTTAAATTGAGACTTACAGAGAAGAGGATGGATTTTCTTTATGGTACATTTTCTTGCTCCATGTTGAAGTACGTGCTTTTCTTTTATAGAGCAATGAGTTATGAGCTCAAAAATAAAGTGTTCTCAGCGGTGTAAATAAAAGAGTTATCTGAGCAAATATATCACACCATGTACTAAGGGTTTTTTTCCTTACCTTTTGTTTTGGTTTCGGTTTTTGGGTCTCTTTTCCCCCCTTCTCCACAACAGGCTGGTTTATGCAGTGGTTAGGGTTGTGTATTGTTGACACATTAATCATGATGATAGAAATGCAGAGCTACTTTTCATGGAGAAACAGATTCAAAATAAAAGGTGATTAATGAACAAAAGTGTCATGCATTCCCAATGACGTGCTTCGTACCCCAGCTCTGTAAATCTGTTTGTATCTCAGCCTCTTGTGAGCTTTCTGATTCCTATATCCTTTCTCCATTTTACATCAATGGTTCGTTAATCCACCACCACCACCACCCCCAACCTACCAGGTGTCTTGGAAGGAGGCCCATTCGAATCATGGGAGGATCTTTCTCGTGGTGCCATATGTCTGATGGGACTCCAAAGGCTGGGCAGAAGTGGTTGCCGTTCAGGGGGAGAGACTGCTACTTAGAATCACTATGTCTGAGAGGCCTCCCTTTGTAAGCCCTTTGCTTATACCTGCACAATCTCTCTCTCCAATGACAAAGATCAACAGAATTAGTGAGAAGATGGAAAGTAACCAATGTGGATTGGTGGGGCGGGCATGGTCCATTGTGCTGAAGCTTCTTCTGTGAGTGAGAGCTGATCGTGGCATCCTGGCCCATCTAAGCTCCTCTCTTGTAAAAGCATATCACCGTCTCTTTGACATCACCCACCCACCTGCCCCCCGCCCAGGTCCTGAGCCATCACCAGCAGGCGATGATGTTTGCTTGGAATGGGGAACATTCTCTCTGAGAGCAAATACAGCATAATTGCCATTCAGATCAGGGTTGAAGTTCTAATTTCTCCATGGGAACTTGCACAAATTCTTAAGCTCTCTGAGTATCACACTTCATCTGAAAATTAGAAATAATGATGCCCACAGCATAGGGATGCCGTGGGAATGCAGTGGAATGCGGCGTGCAGATTGCTCCTCACGGTGCATGGCTCAGAGGGAGCGTTGGATACTGCTTCTTCTCCTCCTCTTTCCTATTATTATTATTACTATTCTCCTGTTATTATCATTGTCTTGATATACATTCACATACGTATGTCTCTATTTGTCTCAAATCGATATTTACTGAGTTTCTTTAAGTTACAATATTTTACATCACTTTACTTCTTTAAGATCATCTTCAGCTTGGGAGGAGGACCTGAGTATACAGTAGGTACAGCTCTTCGAACACCCCGTGTAATTACACTCTAAACCCTTTCCCTTTGTTATCTCATTGAATCATTGAAAGAATCTGCAAAGAGTCATTGTCATTTCCACCTTATCCACGAGGGAACTGAGGCCCAGAAATGTAAAGTAATTTACTCAGGGTCACACAGCTAGGAAGTGCTGAAGCCGGGATTTATACCCAGGTGAGGAAGACTCTCAACGTCAAAACCCTTCCTTCATGCATACACTGGTCTCTGCAGATGTTGTCACGGGTCCTCTAGTGACCCATCAGAAGCTGGATATGGGATCTGTGGGGAAATTGGGCTTAAAGAAACAGCTTTCAGTGATGTGATGAGTTAGTGAAGAACCCCTGGGTCTCCGATGGAGACCCTTGCAGTGCCAGAGGAGAACGTGATTTCATTCTAGAATTATTCACTCATTCATTCATCCGTCCCACAGATAATTAACGAGCACCAGTTTTGGTCCAGACGCTGTGTTAGGTGCAGAGGAAGGTCCTCAGTAGGGGACAAAACCCTCCGTGTCTGAGTCCTCGTGGAATATTCAGTGGAGCAGGAAAGGCAGATGCTGATCAAATGGTTGTTTTGCTGTGTGAGTTATAAGTGACGATAAGGGAGCCGGTCCTAGATCTGCTGGAGAGACAGATGGAGGAGGCTTTGCCAAGGAAGCGATATTTGAGCTGAGAGCTGAAACCACACAGGGTAGAAACCACAAGGGCATGGTCTCCTTTCTCTCTGAACCCTGCTCCTGGAGCCTGGCGAGTTTCAGGTGACACTGAGCCCTCTCTCTAATCAGTTTTCATGCCTTTGAAGTAGCAGAGTTTTTTCTGTATCAGATTTCTGCAGACGTTCGTCCTCTCTGTCCATCTCGAGTCTCTTATGTGTGAGGTTCGGTGGTTTGTACATGGATGAGATCCTTTGGTCTCCTTGATACCAAGTAGGTACCAGGCCAGTTCCAGACACTGATGGATTTGGGTAAACTCAGTTCATGTGAACTCGTGAACATTTGCTGAGAAGCCTCATTCCTTTTGGTGGAATGAACTCACTGGCTGTTGGTGCTGTGATGGGAAGGAACATTTTTGTCTCCCAGACAATTCTGTGATGCCAATAATCAGCTTGCAGTCCCCATCCATTTCTGCTAGTCTTTTATCGTTCAACCTGAGTCTGTCTGCAGGAATTAAAAATCATTCCTGTCTCTGGTTTACTTTGCCCATCCTCCCCTCCAGGACCTCTAAGAAACCTCATGGCCCACAGTCCCCTTTAAAGGGTGGAAATGTGGAATTCTCTAGGTTCATGGTAGGAAGCTGCTCCACGAAGCTGATGGTCGCACTTTTTCTCCTCCTGCTAGAAATGAGCCTCAAGGCCCTGCCAAAAAAGCCATACTGGGCAATTTCTCTACTTTTACTTTTTATTTATTTATTTTTTGCGGTACGCGGGCCTCTCACTGTTGTGGCCTCTCCCGTTGTGGAGCACAGGCTCCGGACGTGCAGGCTCAGCGGCCATGGCTCACGGGCCCAGCCGCTCTGCGGCATGTGGGATCTTCCCGGACCGGGGCATGAACCCGTGTCCCCTGCATCGGCAGGCGGACTCTCAACCACTGCGCCACCAGGGAAGCCCAATTTCTCTACTTTTAAAAAACTGATAGGTATACCAAATATTGGTTAAAAGTATGCATTTTACAGCCACACGGAACTGGATTTGGATCGTGGCTTTGCTGATTACTAGCGGTAAGACCTGGGGTAATTTCTTTCAGATTCTTAAGTGTCAAGTTCATCCTCGTAAAAAGGGAAATAATGGATGTTGTGCCCGGGAGGGGTGTTTTGTAAGTAAAATGCCTGGTAAGTGGTAAATGCGTAGTACCGGATAATGATCATAGCAGTATCACTATTTATTATTATTATTCATATCTTTACTTATTTAGATCTTTGTGAACGTGTATGTGAATCTGTGTAAGCTTCTATATCAAGGGTGGCAGTCTTTCTCCATAAAGGGCCAAGTAGTAAATATTCTGGGGTCTGTGAGTCAAAGAGTCTGTCACGACTAGTCAGTTCTCTTACAGCGTGAACACAGCCATGGATAATACACAGATAAAGGAGCATGGTTGTATCCCAATAAAACTTTTTCACCAAAACAGGCTACGTGTTGGATGAGACCCACGGTCCATCTGGTCCACAGGGCAAGCTTCAGTGGCACAGTTGCCTGGTCCTGCACAGCCTGCCTGTGTGGTCCTGAATAGGTCTCGCCCTGATCACTCAGTCACCAAAACATGGGCCGTAAGCCACAGAAACCCACCCACCATAGGCTCGGCCAGAGGGGCACTTTCTCAGGAAGGCACCCAGTGTCTCGTGCTCATCCTCAGTGTAGGACGTTCAGCGAGGCGTCAGA
Source organism: Phocoena phocoena (assembly GCF_963924675.1). Classification (NCBI taxonomy): domain Eukaryota; kingdom Metazoa; phylum Chordata; class Mammalia; order Artiodactyla; family Phocoenidae; genus Phocoena; species Phocoena phocoena. Next base: position 33,067,220 of record NC_089233.1, on the reverse strand, counting down.
AGTGGAGGCGGAGAGACACAAAGGTTATCTGGAACCCAGGTGGCGAGTGGAGAGCTCTGGGTGGGGCCCTCTGCTCCCCTCTGCATCGGCTCCGTTCTCCTTGCTTTCCAAGGGTTGACTTGCCCTGCTGTGCCGTCTCCTTGTCCCCCATCACTTCTCCCAAAAGGTGCCCTGGTCCTCAGTCCGTGTCACCATCCAAGGGCCGTGTCCATGAGCTGACAGCAGCATGTTGCCCTCATGTCCAGGTTGTAAAATCCTAAGATAAGGGTCCTAATGCCCATCCCAGAGTCAGGCCCTGCCCTCTTCCAAACATCTGTCCAGGGAGAAAGAAGGTGAGTGGGAGAGAGACGAGACACCCCCATTCCTGAGCAGGTGCCCTTCTTAGAAAAAGGGATGTGGGTGCAGAGATACAACAAAACATCCCCCTCTTCCTTACTCCTAAACAAACCTTTGCTCAATAACGCCTCTGAGTGACACTGTTTTGACTCCGCACCATATTTCAACTGCCTATTCTGGGCCTGGCCACAGGGACGGCTGCTCTCTGCTTACCCAAGAAGAACCTGGTGATATTTCCCAGCTGAAAGCACATACCTCTTTCCCTCACTCTACACCCAGAAAGTTTTAATTTTATAGAGATTGAAATAATCAGGTCTCGCGTGTATATTTCCTTTCACAGAGTTGCTTTCGCATGCTTTGAATGCAATGTCCTGTCTTATGTACTTGGTGGAAAAAAAATAATATAAATACACCTTGAAATTTCCCTAGAGTTCAGCTTCCCTGTTTCATACCGAGTCTAGCTAAAGTTTGGAGCAGAATAAAAAGCGCCTCGTTGCCTTACACCCTGTTATCTCTGGCAGGTTCAAATACAGTTTCTCCAAGAAGGCTGTGGTACCTTTGCTCTTTCTGGCCTCGATTCTGAGAGTCTGAGGATTTCTTTGGAGTACACACAGAAGCATCTTTCTGACAGACAGTGCAAATTAAAAGATCCTGTGTGGCCCAGGAACCTGGGACCCAAACGTGCCCCTTGGGTTTTCATTTATGGTTAGGCAGTGCAGACACAATTATTGCTGACAGGGAAGCAGAGGCTGGTGGCAGAGTGCATGTGACAGGAGGCTCATGCTAGCCCGTAATTGGGAGGATTATTTTTAATCAGAACATACCCTACAGCCCAAACATTAGAAATCTCCTGTAATGCCAAGACAGGAAATTAAACACACCAACAATAAGCCTCAAAGCGGGGTGGCGTATAGGGTGTAATATCGTTAGTCTCTCAAAGGTCCCTGGAGCTTTAGGGGGAAGTTTGCTTCCCTGGGGAGGGAGACCGGGAAGCCTCTTCCCACGGAGCAGCCACCGATGCTGTACCTGAGCCCTGACTGGACAGGGTGAGCGCAGCCAAATTAAATGCAGCAGGCAGACTGATGGATGCTTATTGCGTTTAAACAGTATGACAAGTCAAATATAAGCCTCGGAGCAGCAGCTGCAATTGTATTTCATCACTGAGGGAAGAGCCCCATTGGTTCTTCAGTTTGGGAATTCTTAAATGACACCTACTATGTGCCAGCAGCTGTGTTGGCCAGTGGTCTGTCTGGGCTCTGCTGTCAGAGTCACCTGGATAATCTTACTTACTTGGCAGAATTTTGCAAAGCACGTTTCGACTGTGTTTATTGGAAGGACTGTTGTTGACCAAGTAGGCATCGTTGTTGGGCGTCTGGCATGATGAACATGTATTGACTAGCCACGCCAGGCAGTTATATTGTGTAATCCTCACACCAGCCCTCCAAGGAGCAGGGCATTATTATTCCCATTCGATAGGTAAGGAAACAGAGGCTCAGAGAGGTCAAGCAGCTTGCCCCAAATCACATTGCTAAATGAGTGGGAGAACTGATTTCGAACCCGAGTCTGTGTCCCAAATGGCTATAGTACCATCATTCATGAATAAGGTAAAGTATGGCCTGGGGCTCTAAAGTGCTGATGACCCAATGGAGAGGACAGATAAAGCCACTAATGTCTGCGAGCCACGAGTGCTCAGAGGTGCCAGTGGGATTCTGAGAGCAGGGAGGTGGGAGCTCTTCGCTGTGCTTGGCAAGGGCACCCCAAGGATGTGAAGACTAGGTCCCTGTTCCCCAGGCAGACGAAAAGAGAACAGACTCCCAGGCAAGGGAACCAGCCAGGGCAAAGGCTGGTGAGGTTGGAGTGGGGTGAGGATTCCATTTTAGCTTAGAACTGTTGGCTGTTGGCTTTCGTTCTTGTTCAGCTCAGTCACTTAACGTTCAACAGAGGCAGGAGGGGAAGAACAGGACCTTTGGGGGAATACTCAATACAGACCAGGCGTCGGATGTGGGACCGGGGTAAGATGCAAGAAGAGATGGTGCGGGACAGTCAGCTCAAAGAGTGTCCCATGCCGGCCTTGCTGCATGGGTGCTCACGCCTGATTGCAGTGGGAGATGGTGCTTTAACCCACGGCACCCCTTAGAAAACAAACCGCAAGTTCACAGTAAAATGATGCATTGGTCTTGAGTCTGGAGCTCAGGTGCTGAGATCCTGCAGTGAATCCAGGGACACGGCAAATCATTTGCATGGCCGAGCACGGCTGGGCAGATCACTACTGCAGTGGCGGCCAGTGGTCAGCAGCCTCATGTCATGTGGCTGAGAGTCACTGGATTCCCTTGGGGAGGGTCGCCGTCTCCACCCTAAGGAAGCTGCCATGCACCTCCCATTCTGGCCCGCTTGCCTCCCATCCCAGGAGTGATTGGCGCCTGCCCCTCCACGCTCCACCATTGCCAGATCGCACATTATTAAGCCCCTATGGTACCAGCTGCATTCCTCTGTGCTGGTGTGGCTTCAGGGCCCCTTTAAGAACAGTTAAGCTCCAGACACCCGAATAAGGTCAGGGGCCGCTGAGAGGCTTGGAGAGAGCGCACGTGGTCATGATCACCGATGTGGTCAAGATACAGTGGGCGTATTTGAAGGCAGAGCTGCTGGAGAAGCCTCCCAGCTGGGGGAGATGCCACCCTTTGAGACACGTGACTCTTTTGTTGGCAAGTAACAGAGACCCACTCAAAATAGCTCGAAAAACGGGGACATCCATTACGCAGCCCAGAAGTGAGTCTCAGCCGTGAGAGTCGGGAGGTGCGGTCGGTACCAGGAGGGTCAGGCATCCTGAGCAGCTGGGTCGTCCGTCAGTGAGGCGGCCCCCACGCCCACCCGGAGCCCTCTGCCTCGGGGCCCCTGCACTCTTGCCTCTTTGCCTCTCTGCTCTGTTCTTCCTGCTCCAGAGCGTGGCTGCTTCCCTTCTTGCTGAGTACGTGGCAGGGAACAGTGACCCCACAATAAGCGAGTTCTCAGTTCTGGGAGCCGGCGGAAACTTCGCAGCGCTGTGCAAATTCCCGGAAGAAAACTGAACTTGCATCAGGTGACATCTCATCCCTACTCAACACAGCCCTAAGGGAACCAGGGGTCAGGTACCTCAGACCTGATTTCTGGACTGAGCTAGGCGGAGATGAGGTGGGGGAGGGAAATAGCTCTTAGAGAAGCTGGTAGTCACCGGAAGTGTGTCTAAAGTTAGCCACAGGGTGAGAAAGCCTGCCTCCCTCCCTCCCTCCCTCCCTCCCTTCCTTCCTTCCTCTCTTCTCTCCCCTCTCCCTCACTCACTTTCATCCTTCCTTCAGCAAGTACTATCACATGCCTTCCATATCCACTGCAGTGTGGTCAGAGGTAGAGTTAAAACGGTGAGCAGACACACGTGGTCCCTGCCCTCATGGAGCCGGCATGCTGGTGACACAGGCAGACTTGAATTAGAGCATTTTCAGCTGACTGTGAAGAGACATCTGTGAGGTGCACTATGAAGGAAAGACAATGGGCTCGTGAGACCGTGTGGCCGAGGTTTCCATGAGGAAGTAATGATGAGAGTTAATTGGGTGTTAAGAGCATCCCAGGTCAAAGACACAGCCTACAAAGCATCCCTGTGGCTGGTGGGGAGTAAGATGTGACCCAGAACTGGCAGGTCCCTGGGGCTGGTAACACAAGGGATCTGGAGGGCGGGTGTGACTGCTCACTAACAAACAAGGCTGAGGCTGTGGCCAGGAGCACACCATGTGGGGCGTCAGCCTGTGTCCCCCACCGTCGTGAGCTTTGTCCTCAACGGAATGGGCAGCCATCCACCTAGGGTTGAAACCATCAAGTAACGTGGGTGCATTCATAGCTTGGAAAGATTGCTCTGCCTGCTCCGTGGGGGGCTGAGAGGGGCAGGTGTGGAGACAGGAGATCTCAGCAGCTCATCGTGGTCACCCGTGTGCAGGAATCCATGAAGCAGTGCGTGGCCGATTCTATGGAAGTAGAAACGTTGCAGTAGCCAGCCCTGCTGAGAGAGTCCGAGTTAGAAGCTTAAACTACGCACTGCCTGCCCAGGGGTCATCAACTGCAGCATCTTGGAAGTAATTGGTTCGCTGTCTGTGCATCCATTTGGATGGAGTGCCGAGGTGACTGCAGCTAATGCATGGAGTGCGCAGCTCTGCCTGACTTTGTTCCGACGTCCTTTCTGTTCCCTTCACTCACAGCTCTTTAGCTGGTGCATAGTCTCAGTGCCATGAAAATTCCATCCAATTTCACTGGGACCCAAGACTCTCCCTGGTCACAGATTGCCCTTTAGGTAGTTTGTGAGAGTAATTACAAACTCAGGACAATCTTAGTTTAGTTTTGTTTCATTTTAAGTGACATCACTGCTTTGGAACTCTAGATCCTTAGATTTTCCTTGCTGTCTGGTGCCATTGCTAATGACCATGTCTATTCTCACCTTGTAACAATAGTTCTCAGCCTTTGTTTTTATAAAACAATCCACCTAAAGGATTTGACAGATTCTTATTAGTGTAAAGGATGGGGGGGTATAAAATTCATTTCAACTGCAGGCTGGATTAAAAACAGATCCAAAAAAAAAAAAAAAAAAAAACAGATCCAAAGGTGTGGGCATGAAGCTGACATGGATGTGAAATTAATCTTATCACCTGCATGCCAAGTAGGGGAGCACCATAGAAGGCCATGATGCTCAGAGAAAACTTCTCTCTGGAGTAAAGCTCAGTGCCCTTCCTTGGTGCTGTAGCACTTTGGGTCAGCGAGCTTCCTAGGCTTTCCAATGTGGTGAGCAGCTGCTAAGGGGCTGGGCACTGTGCCAGGTAGCAAGGCTACTGGGTTGGATAGAACTTTGTCCTTGCCCTCCAGGAGTCCACAGCCTGGACAAGGCCAATGCTGCAGTGGGTTAGAGAGAGTGTATGATTCTTGTTCAGATAGAGGAATGTGCAAAAGGCCATGGGACACCTGGAAAAACATCAGTCCAGCTGGATGGGTCAATGAAAGTTACAGAGAGAAGTTTACATTTGGGTGGACCTTGAAGAATGAGTTCAAATTGGGCCAGGTGATGGGGAGCTCTGGAAGGAAGATGTGGCCAAAGGGTTGGAGGTGTATAGTGCTACGTGTCTTTCAAAGTAGTTCAATTCAGCAGGATCTTCAATGTGAGTGAGTGTCTTAGGGGATGGAGGAAACAACTGGAGAGGAGGAGGGGCAGGGGTTAAGAAGGTTGAACTTGATCGTAGGACCTATAATAAGTGTATCTATGGGGCTTCTCTCGTGGCACAGCGGTTGAGAGTGTACCTGCCGATGCAGGGGACACGGGTCCGTGCCCCAGTCCGGGAAGATCCCACATGCCGCGGAGCGGCTGGGCCCGTGAGCCATGGCCGCTGAGCCTGTGCTCCGCAACGGGAGAGGCCACAGCAGTGAGAGGCCCGCGTACCGCAAAAAAAAAAAAAAAAAAAAAAAAATTATATCTATGGATATATGACCAGTCTACCTAGGATCTACTACTACTGCTATTTCTATTATTAGGGCACAGATAATTCTCCAGCTGAGGCATACTATGAATTTATAGAAGATAACCGTATAGTTTGACTATTTATTCCCTAACTGTCCTAACTCTTCCTTCCACTTCTTCTGGTTGCATTCTTCTCATCATTAAGATCTCAACCCCACGGCCACTTCCTTGGCAAGGCCTCCCCCAGCATCCCTGACCAAGATCTGTCTTTCCCAGTAGACTGTAGGCATCAGGAGGACAGTGTTAGGCATTAAAAAAGACTTAATAAATAATAATAAAATTTTAAATGGCGTCGACTTTGTACCAGGCACAGTACTAAGCACCTTACAAATATTAACTTTTTTAAAAATAAATTTATTTATTTATTTGTTTTTTATTTTTGGCCGTGTTGGGTCTTTGTTGCTGTGCACAGGCTTTCTCTAGTTGTGGCGAGCAGGGGCTACTCTTTGTTGTGGTGCATGGGCATCTCACTGTTGTGGCCTCTCTTGTTGTGGAGCACGGGCTCTAGGCATGTGGGCCTCAGTAGTTGTGGCACGCGGACTCAGTAGCTGTGGCTCACGGGCTTTGGAGCGCAGGCTCAGTAGTTTTGGCGCATGGGCTTAGTTGCTCCATAGCATGTGGGATCTTCCCGGGCCAGGGATCGAACCCCTGTCCCCTGCATTGGCAGGTGGATTCTTAACCACTGCACCACCAGGGAAGCCCCCAACTATTAACTTTTAATACTCACCTCTATCCATTGAGGTAGGTACTATGTTTATTCCCATTTTACTGAGACAAAGAAAGGTTAAGTGACTTATCTGTGGTCACAAAGCTAGTAGGTAGTGGAGATGTGGATGGATGGAAGGAAGGAAGGAAGGATGGATTGAATGAAGGAAAGAAGGATGGAAGGTGCTTGGATGGATGGATGTGTCACTGAATCAAACTTTGGTCCATTCTTCCACTCACAGTAAAGCCAATCTACTGACACTAGGCTGTGGTGAAGGGAAGTACCGCATTCACTGTGGGCACCGGACAAGGAGGGCAGCTAATGCTCAAAAAACCCTAACTCCCCTTGTGGATTTCAGGGAAGAGTTTTTAAGGGCAAGATGAGGGAGGGAAGTCACAGGGTGTGTGATCAGCTTATGCACAGTTCTCTGATTGCTTGATGTTGGGGTAACAGGGTGGTGTCACAGGGGTTAACATTATCAATTCTCAGGCTCCAGCAGGTCTGGGGGTTACATACTCATGGTCATCATGTAGTTAACTTTGTCCATTTGTTGGGGGTTTTAGTACCTGTAAAACAACTCGGGAATGGGCGTCAGATACTATTATCTAGGTACTCCAGGGAGGAACTAAAGATTCTGTGACTGCCATATGATTGATTTACTGTTTAAATTGTTTCTAGTTCTCCTGGCCCAACTCTACTTTTGTCCCAACATGTTTACAACCTTTCAAACATTAATTCTGAAGCCAAGCTTTTGTGACTCAGGGGAGACCTGGAAGACTAGAGCTTTTCTACAAACAAGAAGCAGGCAGAGGACATGGTGGGGGTCTATCCTGGGAAGGCCCCATAGGGTCCTGCTTGGTGACAGATGGATAAGCACTGTTACCACCATCTTCAAGCTTCATAGCTGTCTATGCCCTCAGGCCTCTCCAGCCACTGGTCTCTCTCTTTCCAGTATTTTGGAACCTCTTGATGTTATCAGATATTCTAATTTATCAACACCAGTGCTAGTGAAGTTTAAAAAAAATGTGAAGTTAAAAAAAATCGTGCATATTAAAAAGGGGAAGAGTATTTTTTAAACATATATCTGCCAATCATGTTTATAATTGAGCTCTGAAACTTGTGAATTGCATTGAGTCTGGGTATAAGTTATAACCCTACTTTACAGGAGTATTGAAAGAGCACTGGATCAGGATTCTAGAACACCGAAAACCAGTCCCACCTCTGCTACTTAAGTTTCTTCCAGAGAGGAAGCAAGTCAGGGGCAACTCTCGTTGGTGCAAGGTGCCATATACATCTTTCAGATTTATTAGTAAATCTTTTTTTTTTAATTAATTTCTTTATTTTTGGCTGCATTGGGTCTTCGTTGCTGTGTGCAGGCTTTCTGTAGTTGTGGCGAGCGGGGGCTACTCGTCGTTGAGGTGCACGGGCTTCTCACTGTGGTGGCTTCTCTTGTTGCGGAGCACGGGCTCTAGGCACGCGGGCTTCAGTAGTTGTGGCTCACAGGCTCTAGAGCGCAGGCTCAGTAGTTGTGGCGCACAGGCTTAGTTGCTCCGCGGTGTGTGGGATCTTCCCGGACCAGGGCTTGAACCCGTGTTCCCTGCATTGGCAGGTGGATTTTTAACCACTGCACCACCAGCGAAGTCCCTCTATTAGTAAATCTTGATTTTTCTGGTTGAAGATGACCTTTCCCTCTACTCACTGAGTTATATGATATTATAATGGCCATTTGCAGCTCAGGTGATATTTGGTTTATTTAAATATTAATAAAAATGAATCTTCCTCCCTCTGATTGGGTGACAGTAGCCATGTTTATAAAATTTATTATTGATGGGACACCTTATATCACAATTTTATTCATTGCTAAATGAAGTCACTTGGAACCTTAGCTATCACAGGATTGAGCATTACAGAATCTTCGAGTTCTAGAATTGAAAGGAAATTTAGAGTTGGTTTCATTCTGCCTAACTCAATTCAGGAGATTCCGCAATAATATCTCTGAAAGATCAACCTCCCGTCTTTCCTTGAACACATCCTGTGACAGAGGGCTCACTGTGTAAGACAAGAGTATAGCAGAATGGTTCTAAACTTGGTGCCCAACTGCGCAGGTTCAAATCCAGGCTCCCCAAACAGTATGCATACTTTGCTCAACTTACTTGAGCTGTGCGAGTCTCAGTTTCCTCTTCTGAAGTGGAGAAAATAGTAACGCCTTCCTAATTGGAGTGTGAAAGCGTGCTATGAAAATATATTTGAAGATTTGCTGTTAATCATTTTCATCATCATCGCCATTGTCATTGTTAAATTTACCATATAATCAAGCACCTATTTCAGAGGTTAACCAGATATTGCTATGACAAGAAAAGATACAGACCCAATTCAAGGATACATTCCTCAATACTAAAGTCTTCCCTTCTCTTACTCCCTAGGAAACTGCTCAAAGAACTCATGCAAGTGGAACTTACAGCTTCCTTGATCAGACTCAACATTCAGTAAGTGCTACCGCTTTTGGAAGGTCATTACAGAATTCCATCCATTGCTTTGATCCTGTTTGTGATGAAAAGCCTCTTCTGCAGGCCTGGGGTTCCCACAAACACTTTGCTGCTTGCCTGTGTCTTTCTTTTTTGCGCCACTGCGTTGGATTCAGAGATGAGAAGAGGCTTTGCTAGATAGAACCCCGGAAAAGAACAGAGAAAATGTCTGAGAGTGTGGATGAGTTAAACCTACCATTACTGCCTGGGGGTTAAATTAAATGTGCTTTTGTTTTCTTTTTGTTCCCTAAATTTTTCTCATCAGGAGACATTGTGCCCCTCTCCCAGTCATAGGACCCTGCAAAGTCAAAAGAAATGGCAGCAATCAGAGGAGTTAGTGAGACCATATATTTCTTGAAGCATTTAAGAACAGTTCATTTTGCTCTTTCTGAGCCAGAATACATTACTCCTATATAGAAATTACTTCAAAAAAGAAATTCTGTACTTTAAGATGCTGGGGTACATTTTGGAAATTTCATTTGTTTTTAGCAAGTAAGCAGTTTCTGCCGTCTGCCTGTCTTATTGGACGCAAGGACTTTATTTTTGGTGAAGCTAGCAGTATTTTGTCCAATTTCTCCAACTCTTATTTTTTCTGATACACCAGCATTCGGGGTAGTGGTGACACTGCATCTCCGTAAAGTCTCTGCCATCAGCTCTCCTCTCCAGGAGTTCTGCTGGCTGGCGAGCAACTTGTTTGGGGAAGAAATCTGTAATAATGTAACCATAAATATCAAAATTTAAAGAGGCTAACTTAAGGAAATATTTAGTTTTTTCCAAGATGTAGCTTCCTTCATAGGTTTCAGAATTTCTTAACATATTCTACTTCTGAGAGTGGAGGTGACTAATTTGACACATCAAATATCATAAAGGGGCAGGTAGAATTGGAGGCTGCGGGACTCCAGGCCTGGGAGAGGCTGATCAAAGGGAATTCTTTCACCCTCACTGGTATTTCAAGACTCCCCTTATTGCTATGGCATTTGCATATGCGAAGGAAGCTGGGGAGGAGGAGACGGAAAGAAATGAAAAGATGGTGTATTCGCCGGCTGGGCACATCAGAATGATTTCCTGTAACCCTGATCAGCTAAAGCTTGTATCACACAGGAGATTAGACCCACAGCTTTTGTTCCCAATAAGAAAGGAAACTTCATGTCTAATTCCCTACATGCCACATCTATCCGTTAATGCCTTTGAATTTCAGGCTACAGCATTTCTTGAAAACTGGGGGATTTTGTAAGCGAAACAAGGAGGGGGCTGTTTGGTATGCAGTCTGTTCAGATCTATTTGGTGGGAAGTTAAATATGCACGTTGCTTTAGCTGTTCCTGTTTCAAGTAGTTTCCTTCTCCTGGATGCCTCGGTGGTGCTGGAGCAGACGGGGGAGGGGTAGAGGGAGGAAGGTTTTGAGGATGGGTTTTCTGATGATCTATGATCCTCCCACCTTTCTCTTTACCTTCTGGACATGATACAAGTTACTGCTCTCGGGAAGAAACCCATGTGCCTTTCCGGGATTGGAGCTGATGTTCCTAACCTAGGGGAGGCTCTGGTCCCTGAGATAATCAGTACAGTGTTGTAAGGAACTCATGTTACTTTGTCTTTGGATATGGTATTTCCATATCTAGAACTGCAGTTGGAAGAGAAAAAACTTATTAATTTGCTGCTCCAAACCAGTGTGCAGATATCTGATAATTTTTTGAAAAATTAAAAAGGAAGAAATGGAACACCTCCTCACTGGGGATATTTAGAGCTGTTGCCCAGTCTCTGTGCCTAATAGATTGCCATGCTTTCCTCGTGGTCATAGCTTCTCTAGCACAGAGAAGCAACTCCCAGGGCCAACAAGTCACTTCTCCTAGAACGGAGATGGAGTTCTGGGAGGTTGCTTGGTTACCAGGAAAGCAGATGATCTGACATCTGCGTTGGGCTACGTGCCTGGTCCTTGTGTCCTCTTCACCAGTCACATGTGTGGTACCTCGTGGGGGTCAGGAAACTGCTCCAGCCCCTCATGGGGTTTGATGGGGAGCAATGACTTTGCAGTTGGAATTTGCTCAGATCTAACGCTGTACCTGGACTGATGTTGTGGCTAAAATCTTCTGTTGCTCTGAGACAGGGTTTGATGTCTCTGTTGGCTTCAGAAAATCAATGTCCATTTCCTGCTGCGAAAGTTTAGCTATCGTGTGTTGTTTTGTTTCCAGAATGTTCCATCTGTAGTGGAGCCCTTTGGACACAGATTGGCCAATGTACGTGATGCAGAGAGTTAGCTCACGTGACCCTACGTCTATGTAGGCTTCTAGCTCCCCACATCCCTTTACGACCTGTGTCTAGAAGGAAAGCTGCAGGAGGCTGGTGGTAGTAGGGTCATTTGTTGGACTTCAGCCTCAGAGTAATTTCCTACAACATCGTTTGTTTTTGTTTTGTTTTGTTTTTGTTTGTTTGTTTTATTCAGCTGCGTTGGGTCTTAGTTGCGGCACGGGGGATTTTCATTGAGGCACGCGGGCTTCTCTCTGGTTGTGGTGTGCAGGCTCTAGAGCGCACAGCCTCAGTCGTTGCGGCATGCAGGCTTAGTTGCCCTGCGGTATGTGGGATCTTAGTTCCCTGACCAGGGATTGAACCCACATCCCATGCATTGGGAGGTGGATTCTTTTTTTTTTTTTTTTGGGAGGTGGATTCTTAACCACTGGATCTCCAGGGAAGTCCCAAACAACTTTTAAATTTCACTTGCAGTGGAAGCCTTCCTTTGACCTCTGTCTCCTGTCAGATTACACTTTCATGGCGTGCTATGTCAAAATTATAATTAATTCCTTAACTGAGCAAAAATTAATCTAATGTTTGTCTTTTTCTTTAGTCCAGTGCCATCCAATAGAATTTTCTGTGATGTTAAGAATATTCGTTATCTGTGCTGTGCAGTACGTTTACCACTAGCCAGATATGGCCATCCAACGTGTGGCTTCTGCAACTGAGGGACTAAGTTTGTGATTTTACTTATTTTTAATTAATTGAAGTGTAAACAGCATCACGTGGTAGTAACAGCCTACCACGTTGGATGGAGCATCTCCAGATCGTAGGCCCTCTGAATACAGGGGCCAGGTCTAAATTGTCCATTCTTGCACCCAGGCTGACAATAATCAGCTGTTATAGCTTAGTGTGGACATGGGTTGGTAAACTCCTTCTGTCCCAGATCCCTAAGCATCTTTCACACCCTGCAATTCCATATGCCTTATCCCCCCACATGGACCCTTGATCCAGAACTGAAAGGTTAATGACCCTCCTGCACCATCCTCCAGCATGCATCCATTCTAACTTGTTGGTGCCTGACTTATGCTGGTTGTTAAATAATATAGAAGCTCTGACTATGTCCATTATGTCTACTGTAGTAACGGCCATAACAGACAATCAGTGCTTGTTGGATACAGTGATGGGTGAGCACGTGGAGAGATATGGGAGGATGGACAGATAAATGAATTCATCTCACCTTCTGAGGGAGCATTATGTAAGTGGGAGAAACAGAACTGACGTTAGAACTGGGTCACCCTAATGGCTATTTTTTGTTCTCTACTTACCACTCAATGTTCTTCTTCAGAGCTTCTACCTCTGCTTTGTCAGCTGCTAGACCTAGAACAACTGGCTCCAGATCTGCCCCTGAATTCCAGTGCCATGTGCCACTCACTCACCCAAGGACACCGTTCTCTCCCCAGGTACCCCAGTCCCAGGCTTCAGTCACCACTGACTTTGTCTTCTTCATCCGCCACCAAGAGAGGGATGAGTCTTTGATCTGGGCCCTCTAAAAGCCTCACTTCCACCCTCTCTGTTGGCATACCACTACACAAACTCCTTCTTTACATGGGTGTAAACTCTTCCTAAGTGGTCCTCATGTTACCTTCCCCTGGATTCCATCCTATATATTGAAGGACTAACATTCCTGAAGCATGAATATCGTCTAGTTACTGTTTCAATAAGCTAGTCCCTACCTAACACTTTAGGGATCTCTCCGAGGATCTCTAAAGACCTTCTGTTCCAGTTGGGCAAGTTGATCTCTTGGCTTCTAAATGTGTTTATTTCCCAACTCCAAGCATTTGCTATCCTTGGTCTCTCACCTGTGCTCTTAGTATAGAGATGTCTATACTTCTGTACACATTTCTGTTAAGACCCTCCTGGTGAAGGAAATTTTCCCTGTGTGCTTGAGTTCCTTGATTCCCCTTTGTAGATAAAGAAAATATGAAGTCTCTTTTCTGTGTAGAAGGATGACCCCCATGATAATATTTTTAGAATCTGGAGCTCAGCGGAGCAGACAAGAGTAGAACAGTGCAAGGGTGAATAGGAAGAGAAAGAGCAATGATTGTCACCCAAGGAGGTGGAATTCTCTCGAGTTAGAGAACCCAACAGCTTGGCTGGAAATGGGAGAGGTCATGCATCATTTGGAATTCAAGAGGGAGGGGAAGCAAGAGCTGGAGCAACATAAGAGCATTAATTTAATTGATGGCCAGGCCTAGGGTGGGTTTCATGCCAGTTGATTTGGAGTCCCATGGTCTAGAGGGCACAGAAAAAGATGCTTACTGACCTTCTCATCTGCTTTGTCATTTGACCAACCACCAGCTACCACCAGACACCCTTTTTCACACATTCCGTATGTGTCTCTTGTCTTTCTTAAGCTGCTGCAAAGCAGAGCTCTGATAAATTCTTCCTTCTCTCCCTATCTCCCCTCTGCCAGATTGGGAGTAGGAACTCAGCAATATTTTTGATTTAATGAGTGTATGCAAATGGGAGGCAATAGAGGAGAGTATAGGCAGAGAAACAGAAGAAGAAAAACATCTCCTTCTGCTCCCTTATTGTTGGAACAGGGGAAGGTAAGAAAGAATGAAAGTTATAAGGAAGATTTGTGTGATAGTAGGATTTCAGGACCATGGATAGAGAAGAGAGAAGGCTGAAGTGGCACCCGCGGCCTGCCTTGTGATTCTCCATCATTTCACCTAGTTTGAATCTGCCATGGCACTTATCATGACTCCAATTATCCGATTTATTACTTGTGTATTATCTTGTCTCCTCCATTGGGCCGGAGGATCTAGAAGGCATGGTGTGTGTCTGTCTCACTTACTGCTCTATCTCTGACACCTCCCAAATGAGAAGCACATATCTATTTTGAATGAAGGATTAATGCTGTGAAAGATGATCACCCTATTTGTACTTTTAACCATTCTGTCATCCGTAATCCCCCACAGTCCACCTCCACCCCACGTCCCAATCTAGACCAATCTTTGAAAAATCAAGAGAGCCAGGCTCGTGTCCTGGCATTATTAATTGGCTGTGTGATTTTTTTTTTTTTAAGACTTTTTTTTTTGACGTGGACCATTTTTAAAGTCTTTGTTGAATTTGTTACAATATTGCTTCTGCTTTATGTTTTGGTTTTTTGGCTGCGAGGTAAGTGGGATCTTAGCTCCCTGACCAGGGGTTGAACCTGCACCGCCTGCATTGGAAGGCGAAGTCTTAACCACTGGACCACCGGGGAAGTCCCCGACCCTGTGATTCTTAACAACGCATTTGACCAAATTTAAATTTCCTCGTTAAAATAATACTGATACTAATAATAATGAATTGAACTCAAATAGTCTGTAACTAAGGCCTGTTCTAACTTGGAATTCAGTGAAGAAACAAGAAAGATAAAACTAGGCCACGGAAGAGAAGGCTAAAGGGGAGTGTCGTTATCTCAGCAAGACAGAGATTGATGGGTTATGACCAGCAGTGGTTCTTCCCTGCCCCCACCTGCGGGCAGAAATGAGCCCCTTGTCTCCTGGACAAGAAAATGCACCAGGTAGGTTTGAGACTAATGCAGTACTGATATTCTGCTTTCTCTTTACTGCCTTAATAGGTTGATATAGTTTGGTCCACACTCACAGGTTGCATTAGAGAATTAGGGGAAATAGAAGCAGGTTTTGCCTGCAACCTCTTATACTGGCTTGAACACCTAAGAGGCAGAATCTTCGTATTCATCCTGATTATTCATCAGTTCCCAGCTGACTGACCCAAGGAAAACAGTGACTTGGGATTTCTGCTAAATCCCTTCACTTAAGCTGAAGATTAGATCTACTTGCTGTTTCTATTCAACATTGTAATGTGAGGTTTTTTTATGTAAGACATTGGTGAACCTGTAGTAATGGTTGGAAATTGCAAAGGACGAACAAAAAGTTTGGTAAAATGGCTGGTTAATAAATTATGGAAACAAGGAATTTGTTTTCTCCAAATGGAGGAGGCTACCGATTTCTTCAACTTTTGAGAAGCTCCAAAACAGAAAGATGAACTTTCTCCAAGTGCTGATAGCCAGAATATTTTTTTTAAACATGTGGCTAGTTTCTTTTGAATTCAGGTAATTATTCCCACAAATGAGGATTCTTGCCTCAGAAAGTACCAGTCCCAACTCTGGCCTGGCATACAGTCAGCACTAAATAAATGGCAACAGTGATTACCATTGCTGTTATTCAGAGCAATTACATATCTGAGAAGTTATCTCTTCTCCCACTGACTGACGTGTGTGCATGCGTGTATGTGTACATTGGCAGGTTCTTTAATTCACTGGACCTCAGTCCCCGTATTTAAGAAGGATATATCATCTTGAAAAACTGTATCGTGGTACATTGCAGTTCAGGGTGCTAAGACAGTGACATATAAGTGAACATTCTTACCCTGCTAATGTCATTATGCATTCATTCCTTGACAAATAACTGAAAAAAATTGGCTTCTTGCTGGGTGCTAGGGATATTACAGTGAACGGACAGTCACAGGGCCCTGAATTCATGATAAAATTTTAAGATAAAATTTAAGTAAGTAATACAATCCAAGTTATATTAACTATCCTGGAGCAGCCAGTCACAGAGAAGAATAGATGTTGGACTCAGAATGCAAGGGAATGATTAGATCCATCTCAGATGTGGGAGGGGCCAAGAGTTAGCCCTGTTAGAGGTAAATTCTTCTCTTCCATCTTCCCTGGCCAGGTTTGTTTGTTGTTGTTGTTGTTGTTTGTTTTTTCCTTTTGGAGCTGGCTGGCGTTCCTCCTGGGCCTTCCTTACCCTCCCCCAAAGTAATCGTATGATGCCCTTGCAGGGTGCTTGCTCCCCCAGAAGTGACCATTGACACTGCACAGGGCTGGGCTCTCCCGACCAATAAACCAGAAACCTCCGTCTGCAGAATCAATGCCCATTTACAGCTGCTAAAGCATTAATAGCAGAAGCGTCCCTGGCCATGACCTACCTGAGTCATTACACACTAATCATCGGAGGCAATTTCAAGCAGATTGACTAGTGATCGGTGGCCTCCCCAGTGCCCAGGCAGGAGGACACATGGCTGCCTTCACAGCGCCTGAGCAGATGGCCGAGAGCGTTGATCGCTCACCACAGCCGGTGCGGCTCTGGCTCCAGGAAGGGGAATCTCCACGGCTTGCATGCAAAGCTGGGCTCTCTCACCCAGGGGCTCTGTTCCAAGTGCCCGCCTTCCGTTTCAGGACAGAATCCAAGCTCTCCCTGACCTTCTTTGTGCCCATTTGAAACTTATCACCCAAATAACTCTCTAAAGATGGCGAGGAAACAAGGTTTACCTGCCCCTCAATCTTTCTTATCTGCACCACTGCCACGAGCCACAGCAGTGAATTCCTTCCCCACTTTTCTGTGTCATGCCTGTCCAGATACGTGGTCCAGTGCCATGGCCATCATGGGCTTGTGAATTGGTGTTATGATATCTTCATTTAAGTTTTAGCTTGAGCATTTGTTTCCATGTTGCTCTATCACTTCCTACAATCGTAATTTTGAGGGTTACGCGATATATCAGCAGGATGACGCTTTATTATGGAATATCTGGCGGTTTCCGTTCTTTAACAACATTATTGCCAGAGTTAATTACTTAGGATCTATAGAGTTTTCTTCCTTAGGATAACTTCCTGGGGATGTACCCCTGAGGGGAATTACACAGTCAAAGGATAAGAGCATCTTTATGACTTTGGGTGCATATGGCTAAGTTTTGTTTTTTTTTTTTTTTTTCCATAAATGGATGGTGTTAATTTACAACCAGCTCATTGTATTTTGGGCTTTCTACTCTTAGCTGCCTATGTTTTATTAGCCCATAAAGAGGATTCAGATTATATTTAAGAGGAGCTAGGCAGTGGAGTTGGAAATGTGAGTTAGATCAAATCTTTACCTTCAAGGAGCTCACAGAGTAGAGAGAGAAGCCAGATTAGGAAATAACCCACTAGTCTCTGACACGGCAATGCCCCAAGGAAAATGGAGCTTAGGAATCCGTGGATTCTGGCACAAGACATTATTTCTGAGACTAGCGTAATTCAAGAACTTCTCCCTTTGAGTAATCTGAGATGAATGTCGTGTTATTTCTTGACAAGGGTTTAGAGATTCTGGAAATCAGGAGTCTGATGGTTCTCTAGTCCCATGTATCCTTGTTATATCCATAAATTCATTCATGAGAACTCTGTTACATGCACTGTGTTCTTAGTCTAATTTTATGGGCCATCCACTCCAGTACTCTCTGAAAATTCTCTGGGTAGGAGTTCATAAAAGTTGTGCGTTGCTAGGCCAAATGCCTTTTGGCTGTGTGTGCCTTGTAGACCCAGTGGGTTACATCCAGTAATCTAAGTTCATTTCGATTCAAGTAAGGGAAGCAGCAGTCATGGTGGAAAAAGCACAGGTTTTAAGACAAATAAATGGGGATTCAAATCTTGGCTCTCTAATTATCAGTTATGCAAATTTGGGAAAAGTTACATAATCTTTGTCACCCCAGTGTCCTCTTCGATAACGGGGATAACAATAGTAACCCATCGGTTTCTTGAGAAGATTAAATAAAAATTCCTCTTGCCGGGGAGAGGGTGTCTGCTTGGGAAAAACCTTTGGGCTGGGGAGTGGGATGCTGAGAGCAGAATCCTGGCAGCCATCAGTTCAGCAAAAGATAGTAGCAAAAACACTGCTCTGTTTTAGTTCGGGGAGACCTGGTTGTGGTCTGATGGGCAAGAAGCTGGGAGGAGAACTGAGGCACAGGATCCAACCAGAAAGTGTGCGGGGAAGGTCCCCGAGGAAATCAGTGGCTCGTACAAAAGTTCAGTTTGAAGTCGTCTGCTTTGTCATAATCCAATCGTCCACTCTGTCTGCCCTGTTCCCGTGACTCCAAAGAGTAAAGCTAACCTCTCCCTTCATACACTTATATTTAAAATGTTTTTGAGAGCGAGATTTTTGTGGACGTTTCATGAAGTGCTGAGTTCCTGCCTGGGTCCTTGCCAAGGAAGACAGGTGTTGTCCTCAATCATTTTGAAGGTAACAGCTAAGGTGTAGGACATTTGCTTACATGCCAGGCCTTGGGCTAAGTGTTGTGTGTGCATCACCTCGTTTCATCCTCGTGAGGACCTGTGAGATGGGTTCTGCTAACTTCTGCGGTTTCGCAGATGAGGAAACCGACCCTTGAAGAGGTTGCATGGGTTGCTGGTACTCAGATGACCTTCAAGTGGTGGGCTTGGGTTGGACTCCAGCCATCTTGAGTCTGGAGTCCACACTTCTTTTTTTTTTTAAGCCTTTATTGAATTTGTTACAATATTGCTTTTTTAAAATGATTTTTTATTTTTTTTTTGGCCGTGAGGCATGTGGGATTTTAGGTCCCCGACCGGGGATCAAACCCACACACCCTGCATTGGAAGGTGAAGTCCTAACCACGGGACCACCAGGGAAGTCCCTGGAGCCCACACTCTTGGCCACTGCACTAAGTTCTTTTGATGTGCAGGACCCGGGATCAAAATTGCCAGTGGGGCTGTGCATTTCATCCAAGAAATAGTGACAAGGACTTTTGGCTTCCACAGGGATTGGAGGCTTGTGGTGCCTGAAGATCTCAGGTAATGTTTAGGTTGCTTTTATAATTCTATAAAGCAGGTGACCTTGATGACCGGTATGATTAACGATAAACTTCTATGGAGCTTTCCTTCCTCTTCCTCTTTCTCTCCATGCAAAGAAAGAATGAGAAGCATCAAATATACTACACTGTGAATATAGAAACTGAAGCGTTCTCTGTGGTTACCAGGGACTCTGCATTAAACAGAGGCTCTTGTGAGTCAAGGAAAAGTAGAGCCACCAAGAGCCACAAGCCTGAGTCCTTCTGATGCTCAACATGCCTGTGGACTCAAAGTGGTTCGACTCTCCCATCAGAGTTTTCACTGGTTGCAACTGAAGTTCTATTCTGAGAAAAAAAAACAGAAAACAAAGGTGGAGGACTAACAAGCAAGGAACTGAATTGTGCCTTTGAGATTTTATATGTAGTACATATATAAAATATACATATATATTTTTAATACCATGAATATTCATATGTGTTCATAAATATTTTAAAACAGAATTATGGGGATGGGGAAGTAAAGAAGGATTACATCTATTTCAGTCTAAAGTAAAAAAAAAAAAAAGACCTTGTTATTCAGAGCACCTGGTCCTACCTCCGCATGGTGGCGGCTGACACAGGTTACAAGCTCCTTTCTTAAGGCTGACTCTGCAAATGTGATTTTGAAGAGCCAGGAGGTGCCACATGTGCACAGAGCTCCCGAGAAGGCTTGTGCATCTTAGCATTCTCCTCAGCGGCCCTCATGGTGCTGAGCTCAGAGTTGCTGACGGTACGTGTCGAGCCCTCTGTTCCCCTTGTGAGAGCTCTGATCAGGGATGTGGTCAAAGGAGAGGCATCAGAACTGGTGTCCCACTGTCTCATGGGAGATCCTTGTCCTCGTCTCATCCCTACAGGAATGGCCATCTCACTGTATTAAGCAGGTGGCTGGAGCCGTGCTTTCATGCACTTCGACAGATACACGTTGAATCCTCTTCTATGCCACGCGTGGTGCTAGCTGCCGGGGACGTAGTGATAAACAGGACAAGCAAGTTTCCCAGACCCCCGGGGCTTATAGTCTCCAGAGGAAACAAATATAGACAAACAGCCATACAAATAAATGTATAAGTATAAATTGTAGTATCTACTGTGAGATAAACACACAGCATGTTTTAAGAGTCCGTACAGAGTATGGTAACTTAATTTGAGTGATCAAGGAATTGATATTTAAGTTGAAACATTCTAGGGAGAAGTCTCTGGGGGTAGGGCAAGACAGTGGGGGCCTTTGAAGAACTAAAAGAAGGTGTGGTTGGAATGAAGTGCTAGCAAAGGGGCATTTGGTGGTGTTGAAAGAGGGGACAGGGAGAGAGATCCATCAAAGTACAGATTTCAGATTTTATTCTCAATGCTGGGGGCAGTCATTAAAGGATCTGGAAAAGTAAGGAACGTGATTATACTTGTGCTTTTAACAATATTGCTCTGGCTACCGTATTGAAGATGGCCTGGACAGAGGCAAAGTGGAAGCAAGGACAACAGTTAAGAGGTGTGTTTAAAGAGTCTAGGAGAGAGGAATGACCTTGGCTTGTCCTGGGGTTGTAACTGTGGGGATGGAGAAAAGTTCAAGGATCCTATCCACCTGTCTAGCTATCTATTTGCCCGTCAGTCTGTGTATTTATGGAACCATCCATCCATCCATCCACCATCATCATCCTCTATTCCACGTTGCACAAAATGCGTTTGCTCAATTCTTCCGTGCATCAGTTAGCAGCACCACTATATTCTAAGTCGTGCAGAAATCACAAAGCTGGTTTTTGTTTTGTTTTGTTTTTGTTTTTTGATTTTCTGTTTTGCCCCAGGAATGGGTAAATAGTTTCTTCTTCCCCACTTGGAGGCAGTCCTGCTGGCCCCTCCATTTCCCTTTGCCGCTGTCACAGGTTGTACCTCGGATGACACCATTTGCTTTACATAAGTTCCTCATGCATTGAAGGCTGACCTTCTTAATCGTTCTGTCACCTGTGTTACAACAGGCTGCTGAAAAGATACAAGTGATGCCTGCAGGAGATAGGGCTGTCGCAGCAGTTTGTGAAACACCAATGGAATGTGAGGTAGCAGGGAAATCATTAGTTTAGTTAGATGTAAATGGAAGAAAAATGAAGACGCTACTAACATGTGGATTCCTGGGAGGAGGGGCGGCCAGCTTCATTGCAGATTTGAGGAAGAATAATTGAATCAATAGCTATGAAAATGAAAGCAGCATTAAGAGACTTTTATGGCAACATATAAGGCAGGAAGAGCTAAGTTCAATCAACTTGCATTTACTGAGTGCTTATTATGTACCTGTCACGGTGTGAGACATTTTAGCCAAACAAAGGGGAAAATAGTTGCAGGACATAAATAAGTCTTTACACTCCTTGGGGAGTCAAGATTTCCGAAGATGGGGATGCTTCAAGCATGTATTAGAAAGGTCGAGTAGCAATTATAAGCTACGTTAATAGGCAGCATTGTTAGAGATAGCTTTGCAACTATGACTAATTTACTTAAGCTCTCTGAACATCAAGTCTCTCCTTTATAAAATGTTCATATGACAACGTGGAGTGCCATAACATATATACATACACACACAGACACGCACACATACACACACACACACACACACACACACACACACACACGCTGGTTAGGGCTCCTCAGGACTGCACTCAGGTACTGGACTAGGAAGGCAGGTGAAGAAGATGCCCTTCACTAGCCATTTGGTTTTTCAGAATCTGCTCTTTTAGTGAATTATTTAAAATATTCCACCTTTTTAGAGAAGAGTAAGTCAGCGTAACCTTGACATGGACTAGAAGAGTTAAATAGGTGTTGAAAAACATAAAAATAAGGTTTTTCTGAGGATGCCCATTTCTTTCTATGAAAGTTATGGCGTGTATACAAGTCAGTATATTAGCTGGACTTTTCCAAAGCCTGGGCCATTCTAGTAGATCTTAGTAGTTAGGTGAAAACATGCTAAAGTATTCATTGTATTCCATCACTGACTCCATTGCCACACACTGAGGTTCTCAAGGTCCTAACGTGTCTTTCCTGTGGTGTGTTCTTGCATGTTGTTTAAAGCTGTTTTTTTCTGTATCTGACACTTCTCTTTTTTAGTCCTAAGACTTCTGCATTTCTAGTCTGCTTTTTTATTCAGTTCCTCTTAAAAAAAGTCTCTCTTTATCATCCTAACTTCTCTTTTGTCTCAGTCATTTCTGTCATTTGTCTAATTTTTCATTAGCTTTTCATTCTTGATTTTCTTCATAATTCTCTCTGTAGAATGGGTCCAGTCATTTCTACACACCTAAAAACTCTTACAATTTTAATTTAAAAATACAGGTATTTTCTTGCATGTCTTAAAAATAAGACAACAGACAGCCCTAAATGGAGTCACTTAGCTAAGCTTCGGCTCTCCTGGAAATGGAACCTTAAACAAGTCGGTCAGAAATTGCCTGATCAACACTCGTTAAGTCATCTGACTGATAGAACCCCATCCCCTAAAGGAAGGTAACTTTGCAATAAACAGTCCCCTTTTTTGCCTAGTATAGCTGCCTTGTTTCTGCTCCCTCTGCCTATAAAAGTCTTTCATTTTGTACAGCTCCTCGGAGCTCCTTTCTGTCTGCTATATTGGATGCTGCCCAATTCATGAATTGTTGGATGAAGCCAATAAGATCTTGAAGGTTTATTCCGTTGAATTTTTAAAATAGTTTCATTAAGTGTAAAATAGGTGACACATATTTAAACGTATAATCGCATAGGCATTATAACTTGGTTTCTAAAGTATATTTTATAAATGAATGCTTAGAAACTTGGAGTGTTTTTCTTAAAACAAACAAACAAACAGGGCTTCCCTGGTGGCACAGTGGTTGAGAGTCCGCCTGCCGATGCGGGGGGGCACGGGTTCGTGCCCCGGTCGGGGAAGATCCCACATGCCGCGGAGCGGCTAGGCCCGTGAGCCATGGCCGCTGAGCCTGCGCGTCCGGAGCCTGTGCTCTGCAACGGGAGAGGCCACAACAGTGAGAGGCCCGCGTACCGCAAAAAAACAAACAAACAACAACAAAAAAACCCCTACATATCACCTATCAGTTTCATTATTTATCAATTAGGATTTTTTCACATCTCTAGATGATTTTCTACTTCCTCATTTGTTGGAGAAATAAAAGAACACCACCTTGTGCTAATCCTCAGAAAGGCATAACTACTTAATAACCTGAAGGCTAAAGAACAACGTAAGTGAATTAAAATTACTCTATTTTTAGAATGGTGGAGTAGGAAATGGAATGGTTGGACTCAGAAGGATTTTTCTAGAGGTAGATTTTAACAGTTGAATAGATTTGCCTTGATTAAAGAAGGAAATAAGAACTTGGAGAGGAAATGCAAGTATTACTTTAGGGTTATTGAGAAATACTGGCTAGGGGTGCTGAGGAAGATAAGAACAATTTGTCAGCCACTTGAGAGAAGTAGTTTTATTAAAAGTCAACCGAATGTTTCAGAGTGGTCATTATATAGTGAGAAAAGGTTCAAGATCCCATGGATTTAGGCACTTTCAAATCTGAGTATCTGGATTGAGTCATAGGGAGTTTTGCGTCTAGGCTTAGTGAAATCAAACTTTAGACAGAGGGCAGGCAAATTGATTTCTTCTTGCTTGCCAGTTCTGATTAGGGAAGGCACCCTGTAGTTTTGTTGAGAAGAATGCATCTGAGCTCAGCAGGAAAGTGCTGTGATTGATTAGTAATGTCTTCCAGGGGTACAGGAAGGGGGAGTGGTAGCACGTGTGCCAAGTATTATCATTCTACCCTAGACAGGAGAACATTTTCCCTTGTGGTCAGAGAGGGGAGCTGTTTGCTTCTGGAGACTGTATCTACTTGATTTGGTGAGTAAATATTAAGATGATTTCATTTCATATTACTGTCAAGCAAAAGGGAGCAATGTCATCCTAGAGCCTCGTGAGGAATGTTACAGTTCCGTTGGCGATACCTGTTAGGATTTCTAACCAAGTTCCTTTTCAACACAATGGTTTAATTGCAAGGAAAGTTGTTTAGGGAATACCATTTGATGGGGTTTAATCAATTTATGCTATTGGATTCTGTTGCAGGTTATACTGTTCAACACACAGGGCGGACTGGGAGACTTGGTTCCATTAATTTCAGGGAAAGGCAATTTAGAATGGAATATGATGGCTTTGAAGCTGATGTTCTCATTTTTGAATTTGTATGGGTCCCAGGTGGAAGGCCTTGGCACTGTGTGCTGCTGTATCCTTCCTGAATCTCTCTAAGCAGATGCTTTATCAGAGAACAGAGCCAGCAAAGGAAGTTGTAGAGATGTGCTGTTGGTAGATGCGTCTAGGGAGACGTTTTCTTAACCACCCCTATTAATTATAATAAAAATGGAGTGAACTTGAAAATTTAAAAATAAATAAAAGTGGAAAATACGTCATAAAAACATGTAAACTGCCTTGTGATATTTTACATCTCTATCATTACTCTGTGCGCATCACCTGGTTTCCCAGGTGCATAATAAGCATCAGTGGTGGGTGAGGAAAGCAGGGAGCCAGGGGAGGAGAGCTGATGGACGGTAGAATCAAGCTGCCGTCTTTGAAACCAGCCTCCGATGGTTGGAAGCTTCTCGTCCTCTCTGAGCTTTGCTTTTCTCATTTGGAAAATGGATCAACAAATCAGAAGGCTCCGTGACTGTTATGGCTCCTTAGTTCCGTTTGCCAGTGAGGAATACTGGCTCAGAGAAGTCAAGACCCACAGGTAGAAAGTGCTAGAGCTGGCTTTGTCCTTCGGAGCTCCTGAAGAGACAGTACATCGTGGAGTGCTGTAGAGAGGACTGGATTTAAAACCCGCAGATGGGCAGAATTTTGAGTCTAAGACTGTTGCTCCGGCTCCAGCCTCAGCACGCAATACCTGTGAGATCTTTGCCAATTCCCAACTTCCCTCGGCCTCAGTCTCCTCATCTATGAAAGCCATAAGGGTTTCGAAAGAGCTGGTGTGAGAATCAGATGATACAGTAGATGTGACAACAGTTTTCATAGCAGAACGCACCATGCAGAGGGAAGGTAGCAATGTATAAGCAAGACCAGATGCGTAGCTGCAGCAGAAGGTCAAAGAGGACGTAGAAGATCCTTTAGCCCATTAGTGCAAGTGATCTAGAACAAACATTTCAAGGCTGCTTGGAGCCCAGCCAGTGTTATATCATATCCGATAAATATCAGATTCAATAAATACCATTTATTGAAAGTCTACTACGTGCAAATCACTGTTCCCATTTTCTTTTGTGATTAAGGGCAGCTTCTAACATAATCCCTATCTTAAAGGAACTTAAAATTGCATTGAGAAAAGCATTTTTCAATCTGACCCATTTTTTGAAACTTAAAAGCTTAGAGCACTTCTTATTACTCAACAGTTTCTTTCCGTGGGGGCTATTCTAGAAATGCTTTATATTTATCTATATAATGAACTTGCACGTTTCTTAAGAAATGTACGCTCAGCCACGTTGATCCCCCTTACCCTCACTCCCAAAAATACCCAAAAAGGATGTCCCTATGATGTCTAATGGTCTTCTTAGTGATGCATTTAGAGTCAAAGATGGTGATCAGCCAAGTCTTGTCTGTATCCTGCTTTCCTGAAAGGGATAGTTTCTGAGAAGGGAATCTGGGGTGAGAGAGATGAATCACTGCCATTTTTGTGAAAAGCCAAGGTTGTACCAGGGCGACCCAACCTGAAGCAAACCTAAAATATAAGCAGATGATAGAATGAGGATACAAATATATGCTGTGGGCTGAGAGAGTCAGGATCATAGAGAAGTTGACGTGTACGGATGGATGAAAACAGGTGATTCGGAAGTAAGTCTCTGAGCAGAGTGTATAGCGGATACCAGTCTCCTCCATGCAGCCCGGCAGAGGCAGGCACGCAGGCTAAAAGGACACATGCTGTAAGGCAGCCAGTACCACTTAGTTTTTCCATTTCCTCTCTAATTAATAAATGTCTTAGAAAGGATTAAATAAATATTTGGCATCATGCATCTTTACAAGACCATCTCTGTGAAAGATGTTTTAAAGTAGCACTAGCAGAGACCATCATAGAAAAAGGGTCCTGCATTAAGAGGAAATCTTCTCCTTTTGAATACCCCTGCAAAGACATCTTTATATCTTCCTGGTGGGCCAACACCCTTTGGGTACGAGCTAGTGCTTATAAGGAAGGCAGAATGCTCTTATCTCAATCCCAATTCAGGCCAACTCACTAAGTGGGTCAGAAAACAAGATCTTTATTCTCACATTTTGTTTTTATTCTATATGAGGGATGGGCAATACTGGACATTTTTATTCAGGAGGTCTCTATTCCACATATCAGATACCTTTAAGTAAGATTATCTAGCAGTGACAATAGCAAGATTTTTTCTTTTGCCATTAAATATAATATTTTATGAACATTTTATTATCTCCACCCTCTTCCTTGAATGCCTTCCCACTTCAATCCATAAACATATACATGCATCTTTGCCCCATAATTATAAGCTTTTAAAGGGACTTTATCAAGATTACCTATCATGTATACCATATTGCTCCTTTGATAGCTTTCCATGCTTTAAAGTTTATTAAGGTGCTGTCCATGGCAATCCCTGAAGCTACTTACTAGAAAACCAGTTTGCAGATTCTAAAACAAAAACTCCAGGGGTGTGGCTGAGCAGGAATCTGAATTTTGAATAGGCACATAACATGATTTTTATTAACATTAACATTTGAAAACCACAGCCTTATACAGATAAAGCCAAGACTAGTTCTCATACAATTCGGACATTGGAACCAAAAAAAAAAAAAAAAGTAAAACTTGGTAGCTGGGTGAAACTTAAGTTTTTGCTTTTTTAAAAAAAGGAGTACTTCAAAGGTTAGAAATCCCCAGTAGAGAATACCTGGCCACATAATTCTGAATTTATTCCTCTTTTAAGATACAAAAAAGCACCCAAGAGACCTGAAAAAATTCATTCTTCTCCAAAAAACCAACTTTTCGTAGATGGTACCGTTATCATAATTTATGTTCTTTTTTTTTTTTTTTTTTTTTTGCGGTAGGCGGGCCTCTCACTGTTGTGGCCTCTCCCGTTGCGGAGCACAGGCTCCGGACGCGCAGGCTCAGTGGCCGTGGCTCACGGGCCCAGCCGCTCCGCGGCATGTGGGGTCCTCCCAGTCCGGGGCACGAACCCGTGTCCCCCGCATCGGCAGGCGGACTCTCAACCACTGCGCCACCAAGGAAGCCCTATGTTCATTTTTGAGAGCACAAAATATTTCAAACGCTATAGAAATTTATCCAAAGGCATTTAACATTTGCTTTTGAGGCAGGTACACAATAAAGATTTGTTTCATTGAATGATTGAGTCAAGAACCCATTCTCATCACACAGGAGAAGGAAGCAAGATTAGCTGGGAAGGATGGTATGTGGGGACATAGCCCTTAAGGGACTGGCATAATCACAGAATTGGGTAACACTCAGGATGTAGTCACTGGGTGCAGACTTAGATGATCAGATAGAAGTGTAAGAGTGGAAGGGAATAGACTAGAAACGTGTGTGCCTGCAGTAAAAGGTGATGAAAAGTGAAATCCATTTATTCATTAATATTCTATCGAGTATCTACTATATGCCAGGCCCTGTGCTGCTGAGGAAGGCCGACTTGATAAGGTGACCAGATGTCCCAGATTTCCCAGAATTGAGGGATTTCCTGAGAGGTGGGACTTTTACACTAAAACCAGGGAAGTGTCATGAAAAGCAGGATGAGTCCGGCACTCTGGACTTGAAGAAGTGCTACCAAGTACGATGGATGCTCTGGGTGCTAAGGGATCATGAAACAGGGGTATCTGAATCCTCAGTGAGGAGTCAGGAAGGATAGGGGTTGTGGGAAAGTCAGGCATCACTCACCCATAACTAAATTATGAGCAGAAGCGGGCTGGAAAAGACGGGGAGGGGAGGCCAAGGGGGGGAGGTCACAACATCTTTGGGGGACACGTGACAGCACGAGCATGAGAAAACCAAGAAGAAGAGAGACAAGGGGTGAACCGAAAGGGGTACAAAATGAAGGTGCAGAGCCGGGCAACGTCCAGCCTCTGTAGGGCCTTAGACGGCAGGTATTAACTTCTCACTGCTGATGTAACAAATTATCCGAACCTAGTGGCTTAAAACAACACAAACTTACTATCTTCCAGTTCTGGAGGTCAGAAGTCTGGGCTAAAATCAAGGTGTCAGTAGGGCTGTGTTCCTTTTGGGGGCTGTGGGGGAGAATCTGTGGTTTCGTCTTTTCCCAGCTGCTGGAGGTGGAGGCTGCCTGTATTCCTTGGCTTCCTGGCCCTTTTCCATTTTCAGAGCCAGCAATGGAGGGCTGCGTCTCTCTCACATCAAATCGCTCTGACACTGACTCGTTCTGCCTCTCTCTTCTACTCTTAAGGTTTCTTGTGATTACACTAAACCCACCTAGATAATCCAGAATAAGCTTTTCATCTTAAAGTCAGCTGATTAGCAACCTTAATTCCGTCTGCAACCTGGATCCCCTTTGCCATGAGAAACATTGGGAATTAGGATATGGACAGCTTTTGGGGAGGGGAGAACATTATTCTCCCCACCATGGGGCGTATTAAGGATTTGGTGCTAGATTTGAAGACGATTTTGATTCGGGAAATGATCAAAGCCTTTCTTGATGGTAGAGTGATGGTGGTGGCCTATTTGCATTTTAAAGGATCACCCTGCTGCAGTGTGGGAATATAGAGCAAGCCTGTGTAGAGGACACCTGTTGGGAAGCTGTTGCAGGACTGCTGGTGAGAGGTGGTGATGGTCTGTGCCAGCACTAGCATGGTGGAGATGGACAAATATAAATAAACCACAGCCGTATCCCACAGGGAGCAATAACATAAATTAGAGATAGATTAAGGACAGGAGAAAATGAGGAGTCCCATGCTTTTCCGTGTGTGTGTGTGTGTGTGTGTGTGTGTGTGTGTGTGTGTGTGTGTGTGAGAGAGAGAGAGAGCACGTGCGCGCACGTGTTTTAATGAAGAAGACTATTCCCTTTATAAGGGGCCAATTTGAGACCTTGCTGTGGAGGAGATAATGCATTCAGGTTGTCTTTGCTGAGAGCATCAAATAGACGTCCATTTGGGGTTAGGTTTACACATCTCGGTTTCAGAATGCACATTCCCATCTATTTCCTCCAAATATAACATTTATCCCCCCAAATGCTTTTGAGAGACGTGTTTGGTATTTGATAAATCTCTCCTTTGCATATCTTCAAGTTTAGAGATAGGAACCTTATCAGAGCCGTTTCTGTTCGGTGCTACTCATGGACAAGTCTATGCTAATCACCTTGACATTTTGTTTTCATCAGGTGTGAGAGGAACGCTTTATCCTGAATTGATGGGGACACTTGTTTCTAATGAGAAATCTGATGAAATCAGGTGCTTTGAATACAGAACATCTGCAAACTTTTGTAGCTGTAGAATTCTGAAGTTTGTCTCTTCCCTTTAGGAGAAGACCAGGGTTAGTTTCAAGGCAAAACTACATGGGATAGTGATGTAGTTTTTCTATCTGATAAGGATTTTACTTTAAAACCCATCAGACAGGAGAAGTGACATTTTCCAGTGGGAAGATGGGAAAATGAGTCTTGATCTGTCTCGAGGTCTGATACCTCTGTTTTGTTTTTTTTTTTTTCCACAAAAGATCATCTCTTCAGAAATTCTGGGAGGAAAAGAAGGCTTTTCATTCTTATTCTCATTTCCTGACATTCTTACTCTAAAAGTCATTATTAATGGAGAAAACTCTGCCTATTAGGTAATCTGTGTCTTCCCCTAGCCTGGTGGTATTTCATTATCATTTAAATATGCCACCCACTGCTCCTTCTAAAACCTTTTGAATGGAGGGTCATTAATAGATTTTTTCCCCCCTAAATTATGCTCAGCAGTTGTTAAAGCAAGATGGTCTCCAGTGAAGCTCTTTCCACATTGAAAACCTGAAGTGGGGATTGAGAAAATTATCCGGATAATTCAGCCTCCTATTATCTCTCTTGAAATGGAACATATTTCTCATCCTCTTTCTTTCCTCTCTTCTTTCATCCCTTACGGGTTATCCTTGCCAGAGAAAGGCACTCATGTTTCCATGCTGCCTATAGAATGTAGCAGGTTTTTTAAAACAATGTTTTTTGAAGCGTTAGCTATCTTTTTAAAGGCATGTCAAACTTGAAATGATCCATTTTAAAGCAGGCCTCGTCTTGTAATTTGGACCAGCCTTCTTTCTCGGCCATTTCAGGGGATTGATTCTCTGTTTCCATCATCAGAGTCCCTCTGGACTGAGGATTACTGCAAACCTGGACTTTGTCTTTATTCTTAAGAATCACAACCACCCTGAGAATTAAAGATGCTTCTTTTCATGGAAATTGCTGAAGGTTTTCAGGGAGTCTCTTGCCATTACAAATGTCAGATGAGCACACTCTAATTTTTCTTTCTTTCTTTCCTTCTTATTGAACTATAGTTGGTTTACAATGTTGTGCCCATCTCTGCTGTATAGCGAAGTGACTCAGTTCTACGCATATGGACATTCTTTCTTTCATATTCTTTTCCACTATGGTTTATCATAGGATACTGAATACAGTTCCCTGTGCTCTACAGCAGGACCTTGTTGTTGATCCATCCTATGTATAACAGTTTGCATCTGCTAATCCCAATCTCCCACTCCATCCCTCCCCGCCCTCCCCCTTGACACCCACAAGTCTGTTCTCTCTGTCTGTGAATCTGTTCTCTCTGTCTGTGAGTCTGTTCTCTCTGTCTGTGAGTCTGTTTCTGTTTTGTAGATAGGTTCATCTGGAGCACACTCTTAATTTCATCTTAGCAGAGGAACCTCTTCTGGGCACCCATGACTGCTTTGAATGGAAGTGGTCAGTCGTTCTTGAACTCCATTTCCCATACCCAGTACCAGGGAGTGGTGACACAGGATATGGAAACTGTCACTGGAGGACCTACTTCTAGGGCAGGCATGTCCCTGTCTTAAGCAATTTTTCTGAGCCTCAGGTTTTCATCTGTAAAATGGGAACAACAAATGCCAACATTTAAGCTGTTGTAAAGATAAAATGTGATGAAAAAAATGAAGAAACTATAAACACGTGACACATTCACCTGTTTGCCTTCCCCTCTTGAGTAGACCCAGACGAGCGGTTTCTGTCGTCCTCTTTACACTGAGTCCCAACGAGGTGGCAGACATAATCCTAGGAGTTGTCACCTACAAATTGGCACTTGCCATTGGCACTCGCCACCTACCTCTACAAGGATCAAATTGTGAGCCTCTGCAGCTGCTGACCTTCAACACGCCCTGAAAGGAGTTCAGGGTGGAGATCAGGAAGGAAGCACTCTGTGCTCTGGGAAAAACTGGCAGAGCAGGTCTTCAGATAGATATTTTCAGGCGAAGATTTTATGAGCCCAATTCTTGCATCTCCTGGAATCTAGAAAAGCACTAAAATCCTTCACGGTGATGTCTGCTCCTCGTGACCAGCAGTAACCTTCCTGAGACCAGCAGCAACCTTCTGCAAAAACTATGTGCTTGATTGCATGCACTCCCCCTTCACCAAAATCATATATATACTGACCTTCCTCCCCTAGCTCTTTGGAGCAGTTTCTCAGGGCTATCTGAGATGCTGTCTCCTGGGCTATAGTCTTCATTTTGCCCCAAATAAAACTTAACTCACAACTCTCACGTCGTGCAGGTTTTTTCAGTCAACAGAGTGAGGACATACTGGGGAACAAAACAAAACAAAACATGAGTCCCTACCCTCATGGAGTTCACACTCCAGGAGAGGAATCAGAATATAACAAATAAGCAAGTGAATATTTATTAAAATGCCAAATAGTGATGAGTGCTCTGAAGAATGGGAAATCAGGGTGAGAGGATGGAAGTATCTAGAAGGCATTATTTTAGACAGTATCTGTTAGTGCAAGTTCGTGTGCCCGACGCACAGTGAGGCCAAACACACCAAAACTTCGGAGTTTGGAGCAGAGAAAGGTTTATTGCAGGGCCACGCAAGGAGACGGGTGGCTCGTGCCCTAAAAAGCCCTGAGCTCCCCGAAGGGTTTCGGCAAAGCATTTTTAAAAGCCAGGTGAGGGAGGGGGTCCCCGCAGGCTATGTGATCAGCACCTGCACGGTTTTCTGAGTGGCTGATGGCGAGCTAACAGGGTGGTGTCACCGGGGTTCACATTATCAGTCCTTAGGCTCCAGGAGGCCTGGGGGCTGTGTGCTCGTGGTCATCAAGTAGTGAACATCTTCCATTTGGTGGGGGGGTGGGGGTGGGGTCACATCTGTAGGACAGCTCAGGAAATGTGCATCAAATACTGTTAGCTGGGTACTTCAGAGGATACGGGGGAAGGCTGTCCCAGGAAGGCCCCATAGCGTCCTGCTCGGTTACATATCTAGAGTGTGTCAGGGAGGGCCTCTTTGAGGACATGGCATTTGAGAAGAGAGCTGAAATAACTCCATAACCGAGGCTCATCTTGAGATTGTTGATATTAATCACGTCAAATGCTGACTCTTCCCGGGCATCACCAGAACAACCTCTCGATAAGATGAAGCTAGGTTTACTGCTTAGTGAATTAAGGAAGAGTATAAGCTACTTCAACAGAGTGTTAGTTGGAGATGGGCAAAGTCACAATATTTATTGAGATTTAGAAGTGTGTTGAAGATGGGTCTTTCCATGCAGGGACTTGCTTAGGAGAGAGTGAGGATTATGATATAATAGTTTAGGATTGGTGGACAAAACAAGGCAAGGATACTGGGATGAGGAGTTCTGAGTGTCTTGGGGTGGAAAAGGATGTTCGATACTTACTGTTGAAAAGCGGATGGGTCTTTCAAAAAGTTCCTGAAATGAGCCATAACGTTATTTGGACTTCTTACTTCCTAGGCAAGAGTTTCCTGGAGTGGTAAGGTTATACGATGAAGGTAGTTAAATAATAAAGTTACAACAATGTAGGGAACAGTAGATGGCTCTGATTCTCAACAATCATCATCATCGTTATCTGTTAGTGTTTATTGAAGGCTTACTATATCCTGAGTACTATGCTTGGTACTAAAGGTACAGCTATGAACAAATAGGCATGCTTCTTCCTTCTATCCATGAAAATAGAGGCAACTGTCCATGGAAATAGACGCGAAACAAATACTCATGTGAATAATTAATTACAAATATGACTTGTAGATGCTGTGACGGAAGAATGTTACCTGCTAGGACATTGAAGTGTAAATCAGGGGGTCCTGAAATGGTCTGGGGTGCCTGGTAAAATGCTTCTTGCATAGATGCTGGCTGGGTAAAGGAGGCAAGGAGAGGGTGGGGTGAAGGAGACTGAAGTTTATCTTAAGAGCAGGGAGAAACAAAATGTCCCTGTATGTCAGTAAATATTATATCCCTGTGTTCACACACACGTTGGCACTAATACGATTCTAAGATATATTCACAGTACACAGTGACAGTGTTCAGAGTCATCCAAATTGACACAGTCCGTCAGCAGTTGCTCGGCCCATTCTTCTAACTAAACAGCAGTTGTTTGTCGAAAGAATGAGTGATTGTTGAATTAATCAGCACTGTTTAGTTCCTCGGTGACCTCCAACAGATCATTTGCTTATGCAAAGCATACAGAAGCTTGATAGAAGACAAGTTTGCATCCCAGACTAGTCCACTCAGGAATGCAGGGAAGCAGGCACCTCTTACAATCAGGCCTAAAAAGCAGGATGGATTATACATTCCGATTCCCACTGCTACTAATTCAGTAGATCTGGGATGGCACCAGGAAACTTGTATTATTTTTTTTTAAGTTCCTGGGATGATTCTGATACTCAGCCAGGTTGGGAACATTTTCTATTTGGGATTTGTCTTCAGCGACCCCTGATGGACTTTTCCTGACATCTCTGGATATTGCTAAACAAACAAACAAACAAACAAACAAACAAACCAGTGCAAGATGGAGATAACACAGCCTATTCATACCAACTGGTCCCTTTTAATTGGGGTCTGGGAAGAGGGAGGAGCTGGGAGGACTCTGAGAGAAGTTACATCTTAATGAATTGCTCTGAGTGGTTTGAGGTCTTTGCTCTTTGAGTACAGTTGGAGATGAGCTTGCCTTGTGATGAAATATAGGGCATGCATGGGGTTAGACTGTCTAGGTTCAAATTTAGTAGCTATGCAAACTTGGTCAAGTTCTTTCACTCCTTCTTGCCCCACCTGTAATAGAGAGGTGATGTCAGCAACTCCATATGGTTCTTGAAGGGTTAAATGAGATACTACAATGAAAAGCACCTAATACAGAGCCTAGAGTATAGTCAACATGCTGTCCATGGCAGGGGCTGCCCTCCTATCAGGGGAGAGCTCTCTGCCCTGCTGTAGCCGTACACACACCTCGTGAGAAGGCAAACAAGGAAGAACTGATTTCAATTGTGTGGTGTGCATTGCCAGGCATAGAGATGGGCAGAGGCAGATTTGCTTGTATTTGGAAATCAAGCACTTGAAAAGTGATTCTTATCTTGAGATTTGATTCCTGATTTTATCAGGATCTTACAGCAGGTTCCTACGTGGAAAAGAATAGCAGTTGGCATGGATAGCTCATGTTATGCCATGGGTTATTGGTTTCTCTTTCAAATTCATGTCTGAAGTAACCTCTGTCTCTTTAAGGCTGAAGCAAACACATCTGACTTACATATTAGACAGGTTTAGAGCAGCCAGAATAAAGCAGGAAAATGCACTTCAGGACTCAAAAGAGATAAAACTTTTTGTCATTCCCTACCTTGCCGATGAGTTGAGCGTGGAATTCACTTAGCCGATAAGGATGGTGACATTTTTTTTCCTCTTTGAAGTTTTATCAGATAAAAGTCTTACAAAGCCATATTTACCATCCACTCAGAATTTCAAATGTTGGATAATGGATTAAAAAAAAAAAACCCCTGAAGATGTGAAAATTGTGGTGAAATAAGAGTTTGGAAACTTTTAATGAGTGTAAACCATGATATTGGTAAAGCTACCCTATAGAATTAAAATAATGAGGATGAATTTAAAACGCAAACTGTTCTAAATCCCTTAAGAGAAATCCTTAGAGAAAATCTCACTGCTTGGCATGTGTCATTAATGATTGGTAAACGATTTTGTATCATTTACCAGGATGATACCAATATTCCTGATACTCAAAACTCCAGATGACAGACAGTGTAGGTGTAGTCTTACTGAGAGCACACCTTTGTCCCTGCAGCACAACCGTGGAGTTAACAAGGAAGCAGAAAATCATGGCATTTCCCCTGAGAGAAAGAGAAACATGAGTTGTGGACCCATTGTTGAGTGTAGCCTTGGAGACCTCCACAAAGGTGGAGTGACCTCTACTCAGTGACCTCTACTCACTGTTTTCCAGTACTTTACAGAAGAGAATGATTAATGAGATTTCCAACCCAAAGATCAGAGGTTCATGGAGGTTCTTAAAAGGAAAGAAACTTTATTTTCTTAACTAGAGTTCTTGTCATCTCCAGAGGATGGCATTGGGGGCAGTGTTGAGTTCAACTACCTGATATCTCCATGGTGAAGTTATGTGTGTCCCTCACCGACAAAATAAATGGAGAAATGACTTTAGTGTTAATTACATTGGCATCCTCAAGTATCTTTTTCAACATCCTTACAAATTCCAGGAAGTCCTAGATTTGTGAGAAGAATCACGCAACTGATACTGGATTAAGTTTATTTGTGGCATACGGACCAAACTCAAATGTGGAATTCTTCCAGAACGTAGATAATCTAGAATATAGTCTCCACTATCTCTGTAAGTACTTGTTTTGATTTAATTACTCATAGGGAATATTTGCTTAACTAAGGCGGTACTTGTCTGCCAAGAATGACACCGATATAGTTATATCTATACCTATCTAGCTATGAGCAACCCTTTCCTGCTGACTTTCTAAATCCCTTCTCTGTGGTTAATCACCACCATTTTGTGACTACTTCATGGGCACCAGAGCATTTTTTTTCATGTATTCTCGTATTTAATCCTCATTAACAACCCTAGGAAGTAGGTGGCATTCATTCTGTTTTACAAATGAATTCAAGTGAACTTTACGAATGAATTTGAA
Source organism: Phocoena phocoena (assembly GCF_963924675.1). NCBI lineage: Eukaryota > Metazoa > Chordata > Mammalia > Artiodactyla > Phocoenidae > Phocoena > Phocoena phocoena. The sequence goes on along the minus strand of NC_089233.1, from coordinate 33,031,155 downwards.
CCAGGGCCTGCAGAACACTGAGGCCCACGCCTTCAATCAGTGTGCTATTCTGCCTTCTGTCACAGCTGGTTCCACGGCCCTGGTCCTCCCAAGGAATCGGTGGCTGACGAAAGCAGAGTTACGTTGTGTCGTCTTATGCCTCCCCTTTTCCTGTTGCCTTTCAACCACACTATTGGGCAAGCATTTGTGAAGGAGGAGAGTTGTGGTGAAAAGGAGGAGGTGACAGAGTTCCCATCTTCTACTGGCAGAGTTTGCTCGCATGGGAATATATGCAACCCTAATGAGAGGATGTGCGTGTGTACAGAATTGTACACAGCCATGCATCGTGGGCATGCGGGCACATATGGTTGAACTGCACTATAGTAAATTAAATCAGTGTTGGCGTCGTTCAGAAATGGGAGGAAAGATGCGGACATTAGCACCTCTCGAAGCCTACATAATGCCTGGTTCTTTGCACGCAAGAATTCATTTACTTCACAAAATACCTGTAAGATACGTAGTATTTTTGCCATTATACAGCTGGAGCGTACAAGACAGATTACGTAACTTGTCCAAGTTCGTGGAATTCATACATAACAGAGCCATCATTTGATATCTTGGCTGTATTTTCTCAAACCCACCCCCTTTCCTACTATACTTCTCTGCCTGCCCGGCAAGGAGAGTCATTAGGATGATCGAGAATATGGCAGATAGATCAGGTGCAGTTGATAGTTGATAGAGGTTTTCTCCAGTCAGTCTGCACAATAAAAGCAGCTGGGTTTCTGAAGGCTCTGCACTCCCTGCCCTGTATTCTCTGCTTTGTTTTTCTCCTTAGCTCCTACCACCACCTTGCATATGATGTATTAACTTGTTCCCTCCCATTGGGATATAAGTACTATTTAAACAAGGCCCTCGTTCCCTTCATTGCTGGGTTGCTTTTGCCTAAAATCATACTAGGCATTGAGTATGACGTTCACCAGCTATCTGTTGAAATAATGATCGTACCTGTGATTGAACGGTTTCTTGACAAATGGCCAAAATTTCGTGTTTAGGCCTAATGATGATGACCATTCACGATCAGTCACAAACGATGATGACATTAGAACTTTAGTCTGAAAATTTTCCAAAGACTTTTTTTTTTTAGCCCACGGAACGAAGGAGAGGGCTGTGAGCTGTGAGTGGAGGGAGACAAAAGCTTCAAAAAAATAATCATCTGTTTATCCTGTCTGTGCTTTGGGTTAGCATGCAAAGTCGACAGTTACTTTGAGAAATAATTCATACAATGCTAAAAAAAAGGATATCCTGTGTGTTTGGAAACAAGGGGCATTCATCGTATTGAAACAGCACAAACTTTTCAATCCCATCCATTAACTCACGAAGCTGCAAGTTGGTGCAACTGTCTATCGCCTGTCTATTAGTATTTCCAGACAATGACGATACAGTACAAAGCAATTTGCTTTTATATAATTTCCTTCATGCTTGCAAACACAACAAGCCTCACAGGGAGAGCCAATCATGAGCTAAAGAGAGAAAGGGATGATTTAAAGCGGAAGAGTGGTTCCTTTGCTTTGGGGTATGAGAAACAATTATTTCAATAGGCTGGGGCTTCTTTAGGAAATCAGGTGAATAAGAATGCTTGCCTGGCCTGCTGCTTTCTCCGGATTGCTTTGCCTAAGTAACTTTTTCTATTTAAAGGATTTCTTATTGAGCCATAGATGCTTTTAACATGATGAAGGCTAGATTTGCCTCCTATAAACCTGGAAGCAGTAGCTCCATTTCCCCCCACTTTTCCCAGAGATCATCTGCTCTAACATTGAACCACAATGGGAAATACTGCTACTTTTATCATAGGTCCTGCAGTTGAAATGTGCTTGGATTTTAGCCACATTTGAGAAGCCAGTCTTCAAATAAACTCCTTTTCAGCTCTATGAACAGTTTTCATTCATTCATTCATTAGTTAATTCATTAATTAATGTATTTGCTTGTTTTGGAGAGGATTAGCTTGTTTGCCTCTCTCGAGATATATATATATATTTTTTATAACTTTATTTATTTATTTATTTTTTGCTACGTTGGGTCTTCGTTGCTGCATGCGGTCTTTTTCTAGTTGTGGCGAGCGGGGGCTACTCTTCGTTGCGGTGAGTGGGCTTCTCATTGCAGTGGCTTCTCTTGTTGCAGAGCACGGGCTTTAGGCTTGCAGGCTTTAGCCATTGCGGCGCTCAGGCTCAGTAGTTGTGGCTCACAGGCTCCAGAGTGCAGGCTCCGTAGTTGTGGCTCACGGGCTTAGTTTTTCCGCAGAACGTGGGATCTTCCCAGACCAGGGCTGGATCCTGTGTCCCCTGCATTGGCAGGCGAATTCTTTACCACTGCGCCACCAGGGAAGACCCTCTTGACATATATTTTTTTAAACTTCCTTTGTGTTTTAACTGACAGATATAACTAGGCATTCATTAAGTTTCTGTAATAAGCTGCAAAGTAGTAAAGGTCCCTTTGAAGTGTCAGGCGTTTCACTAGGGTTTAGAGCTAGAGAGGAGATAGACACAAGCATGGCCTCAGAAAGCTTCTTGACCCTAGAGAGCTTAGGAAAGACGGGTCCTTGAGCCCAAGTCCATTGCTTTTGGGAGATTCAAAGCCTTCTCCATGATTCCTTTGAATTCAAAGGGGCTTATATCATGTGAACCCCTATGTCCATGGCTCCTTGTTTTCTGCAGTGTCTCCTGGGTATTTGAACTCTGACATCCAAATTCTTTGTGACACTGGATTCCATGCAATTCAAACACACTGATGATGAGTTGAGCAGATGTTGATGAAGATCTGAAGGACACTGGGGGGTTTTTGTCTCATGAGGCAGAGTCCCCATGACACATCGCTGCCCTCCCAGCTTTTCCTCCCTTCAATGAAGAGCCCAGTTGTACGGTTTGCCCTTCTCGCCTTCAGTCTCCTTTTCCAGAACAAAAAATACGCAGACATACAGACATCCTCCTGCACACACTGTGGAGAGGTTTTGCCTTCTGCTGTCTCCATACTCAGTCCACCTCCCACCTCCAGTAGGACCCGCCTACTCCCCACCCCTAGCTTCCCTCACCTGAATTTCTTCTCTAAACATTCGCCGTCTCTCAGCCTCTACTCTGAGTCCGCTGCAGGCTCTTCTCCACTCCACAGGGAAACTGATGCTCCAACATGCAGATCAGGTCAGGTCCACGTCCCTGATGAATAGCCTTCAGAGGCTCAAGATGAAACTCCTTTCAAAGGACCCAGACCACACTTCTCCGTATGACCTCTCAGGTCTTTGCCCACCTCTCCTTTCTTCTCCTCTTCTCTGTATTCCGGCTGCACTGGTCTTGCAGTCCTTCAAAGTACCTTGCTTCCTTCCATCACCGAGATTTGCAAGGGCTGTTCCTCTGTCTGGAATATTCCCCACCCCCAACTCACCAGTCTCCAAATCCAGTGGTCTCTGTAATCTGGTGGTGCATCTTCAGTGTTTAACACAAGGACCAGCACCTAGAAGACACTCATTAACCTCTGAATGAATCAGTACATGAATGATCAATGAATGAATGGAACGAAGTAAGTTCTGAGGTTGCCATAGAGATAGCATTGTCTATCCGATGAGGTGCAAGTGCTCTACAGATTCATGCCCCCAAAGCCATCGGATAACCACAGGTTAGTTTATGCACATGTATTTCCTTCCTCTGATAGCTGTGGGGACATAAGAGCAATGGCACCCTACTAGCAATGATCACAGCTGACATCCTGAGCTGGGTTTCTGATACCATTTTCCAGTAACTCCTTGAAGAAATAGCTCTCTCCAGGACTAGGAGAGGAAATATACAAGGTGAGCCAGGAGGATGTTATACTGCCAAAAAGTAAGCAAGTGCTAGAAAACAGAGCAACGGGAATTTGTCAAAGGAATTGAGGAGCCTGAGAAAACTCCCAGTGGCCAAAGCAGGAACACTTTGCACAACAAAAATAAAGTAGTATTGGATTATAACCCAAAGTATAAAATAAATATCGGTAAGTTCATACTGATATAAATAAATGCTTGAATAAACTAATACATGGGAGAGAAGAAACGAATCTCCTGGGCAGAAGAATTCCAAATAATTTATTTACATACTCCATCCTTAAAGAGGTGAAGCAGAGCTCTGCACTCTTGAGCATTGGCTATGCACTGTGATTTTTTTCCCAAAAAGAGCAGCGTGACAATGGGAAGAGGAGAGAGCAATTTTACAGTGGAGAAACCTGACAGGCACCTCCTCAGCCAGGAGATCAGAGTCACATCAGCAGCGAAAACTCATGTTGACTGTATGTCCCCTCGATCGGAGGTGATGAAAATAGAACTTTCCTTGTGTGATCTTCCTCCCAAGACCTATAACCCTAGTCTAATCAGGAGAAAAATGTTAGACAAATCCTGATTGAGGGATGCTCTACCAAGTCCCTGAGCAGTACTTCTCATAACTGTCAAGGTCTTAAAAAATAAGGAAAAACTGAGAAACAGTCACAGCCAAGAGGAGCCTGAGGAGACATGATGGCTAAGGTGCCATTACTCTGATATCTTGGGTGGGATCCTAGAACAGGAGAGGGACATTAGGTGAAAACCAAGGGGATCAGCCCAGGTGTGGGCTTTAGTGAATAATAACGTGTTGATATTGGTTCATTAATCTGACAAATGTACCCTACCAATATGATCATAATAAAGAAAATTATTAATGGGCGTGGGCTCTATGAGAACTCTCTCTGCAATTTTTCTGTAAATCCTAAAGTGTTCTAAAAAAATAAACTCTGTAAAAGGAAACTAAAAGTCATGGGCAATCACTCGTCTAGCAGCCGGTGATGGATTCCCCCTTCCTGGTGCCCTGGGCCAGGACTGAACTGTGACTCTGCCCTTCTGCACCTGGGGGCATGGGCTTGGGGCAGTGCCCACACAGCAGCAAAGTCACTCTCCCTATTCTCTCCCCTCACGCCCTGCCTGCGGATTTTATTTTCCTTTGCTTCAAACAGCACTCAGCAGCCGCCACAGGCAAATATCTGGCTGCCTGGCCCGCTGTTGTTCAACACTCTGGGGAAAAAAAAATGAGACTTCTTGCTGGAGACTGGGTCTCTGAGCAAATAAACAGAAAAGAAAAATGGTGCCTGTGGTGGGGTGACCAGGTCAAGAGAAAGAGTGGGGGCCAGGTGATGGAGAAGTCTTTTGCTGACTCTGCTCAGCTTTTGGGGAAATCCTGTCCTTCTCCTCTCCCCATTTACACTATTCCCCAGACTCCAAGCACCACCACCACCCCCAACCCAACCCACCCAGCTTATCAGTGATTGTAAGGAGGGTGTTGCTGACACTGGCGATTTCCATTCCTAGGGTGTAAGAGTTGGAACAAGCTGTCTCAGTCTCTAGCTTTCATGCTGGTTTTAGATGCTCTGCATAAACTCTCTCTTGCTTCTTGCTTTCTGAATTCCGTACTGGGCACTGGAAACACACTGGAACTGAAAGTGATGGTGCAAAGACCTTGGGGAATCTCAATGGTGGTTTAGTAGCAATCAGAGGTTTCAGCTTCCAAAACTTCAAGGTGAAGAGTGGGCGCTGGGTCTGCCTAGTTCACCCTCCAGCTGTGCAACTTTGGAGAAACCATTTAACACTGATGAACCTGGCCTGCAGAACGGGGAAATACTAATAATACCTGCTTCATAAAACTATGTGAAGATTAAATGCATCAACGCAGATAAGGGACTTTAACAGTGCCCAGTATCTGGAAAGCTCCTAATAAATGTTAGCCCCCCCTGCAAATTAATTGTGTATACTTAAAATGTGAAGCAGTAATAGTTTCCATTTCACCTCCTCTCGATCAAGCCTTGTCTTATCTTAGAAAAAGATTAGAAATCGTCGGCCTAAATGTAATAGTTGTAATTGAGCAGAAATTTTGTCCAGGTTATTAATTCCCTAATCAATTCCATAGGTAAAGTTCAAACTGAGAAGTCTCATTATTCTCCATTATTAATAATTTGAATATTCCATTTACTGAGTGACTATTACATGCCATACTGTGGTAAGTGCTTTATGTGCTTAATGCCTTATCTTCCCAACAGCAGGAGGTAGATACTATTATTCATTTTACTTAACCTGACATCAGAGAGGTTAGGGGACATTCCAGGTTTGCAAGGCTTGAAGCTAGGTTTCAGAACAGGGCTTGCAGATTCCAGAGATAACCTCTCCATTGTGATGCGCTCTCTTGCCTCTGTTTGTTCAATAACTCAGAAAAGAGTGGTTAGAGACATCTTATATCTCCCTGTTTTTACGGAGAGAGGGGATGAAGGAGAGAAGGTGCTGTTTGCACAGGTATGAAGGTGATTCAGTGCCAGAAGAGCATGGAGCATTTGAAATGTATTCAGGTAGCAAGTCTAAGACCCTGGAGTCTCTTTTCTTCCTTGTTTATCCCTAAGCTCCGTTGGTTTCCATGGAAGGAGGATTGTTTTGAGTTTTCACTGCGCCCGGGTCTGAGGAGTCAGTCTCTAATAGTAAAATGTTCAGCTTGTGGCGGAGAAGGATCTTTGGAACGCTCATGGGCTTCATGAATCACTAAAGATGGAGATTTTCAGCCCTTTAATGGGAAGATTTCCGTGACGTGTTTTATGGTATTTTTAGGGCTAGAGTATATTCTCAGAATGAGAGAAGCCCCCAGATGTTGTCACTCGTTAGCCCCCTGCTTTATTAATTATGCCTTGTCATTGGTGTATGAATACAGTGAAAATTGCTTCATCTAGAAAGGATCATTCCCTCACAGCCTGTTGACTTTTATACCTGTTGCTGGCTGCTTCCATAATCGAGGTTTTACAGACCTTCAGTCTACTAATCTCTTCTACCCCAAATGGATCTGGTGTGTCATAAGCCATCCAGGATTTGACAACCTACTACGTGTGCCTCATGGCATCTTCAAAGTCAACGAAAGCTTTGAGGATGTTTAAAAAATACACTTGATACAATTTAGTAGTATTTATATGAACTATAAAGCTTCATCTGGTGCTTAAAATTAACACTGGGATATTAGATCATTAAATTAATGGGATGTGATCTGTGTCTTCCAAGATTTCAAAAACACCATTCTTTTAATTGTTAATTAGGGAAAGTACTGATCACGGAGCATGAGGAACAATTTTGCTTATTTTCGATGTGTTGTGTGTGATTATGTGAATTATTAACTCTGAGTGGCATTCAATTTAGTTCATTTCTGTGGCTTTATGAACTATTTCCAGTCTGCAACTGTTCCTGTTTTCAATTTAAAAATATGGCATATAGATTTCAGCCTGTACCTTGTAATGAAAATAAGAAGGAAAAAAGCCTTTCTTTTACATAATTGTGTAATATCTCTTTATAGGATTTGTCCCACCTTGTACCTGCCTTAAAGACTTGCCTTTAAGAGATCGTGATATGCTAAAATTTTGGCAAAAAAAAAAAAAAAAAATGGGGCTTTTATTGACCGTGTAGTTAGTGCTATTACACCTGCACTGCTGGAACAAAAAGTTCTTATCAAATTTACTGAGATTATTTTAACATTCTGAAACAGATTGTCCACACTATATTTGGAAAAAAGTCCAAGTGAAAGATAGATGCATTTGCAGCTTACATCTCAAGTTTTATTATAGTTGTCATTGGATGTTTTTGAAACTCTCTACTCTTCTGTTTTATAGAAATGGCAATGTCACTCAATTCCATCCAGTATTACAATGCAGTTGTAACATTCCAGGGAAGGATGGACCACCTATTACTTGACAAAGCCTTTGTAAAATAGATGATGCAATTTCAGGAGTTTTGGAAATAATCTTCCCAGAAATGCACTTGCTCATTATAGGTTTTAATAAAAGTATGTTCTGGTGTTAAGACTATTCATTTGTGTTCCTAAGATGAACAGGGAAAGGGCCACTCTACTGCACGGTTCCGTGGATGCCTTTACACAGACCGCAATACAAACAGCGCCCCCTACAGTTGTGCAGTGTATAGCTGGGGTCTCCACAAATCCAAGTTTCCCCAGGTTATTTACGCTGAAGACCAGCATCTTTGCTTTAATGGGGTCCTGTTGTCTTCTTTTCCTTTAGGCAGGTATAGCTTGCATTTGAAAGCACCCTGAGAAGACCAGGCTGAGCCCCGTGTCTAAAATTTTCATCTTTAGGCATTCTTCTCAGCAAAGTATTTTCTCCTTCTAATGTATTACAAATATGTAATATTGGCCGAGTAACTGATAGCCACATCGCATTGTCAGGTGAATTTCAGTCACTTAAACAGGCTCAGGAGAGATGGGACATGGTGTTGAGAGAAGAAAAATAGCAAAGATTTTGACACCAAAGCACTGCTCAGGTGGGCAAATTTGGTGAAAGGGTATAGACACAGAACCTCAGACACTGGGAACAAGATCGGGTGCTGAGAAAAGATACTGTTCAGTGGTTCTAAAAGTTGGCAAATCAGAATGACCTGGAGGCCTTTACAAACTACCAGCACTTGGAGCCGCCTCCACTCCAGGCCAATTGAATCAAAATGTCTAGGGTGGGGACACAGGCATGTACAGTTTTCAGATACTCTCAGATATTTCTTGTGCACAGAGTGGAGAACCACTGGGCAAGAGAAGCACTAAGAAAGGAAAATGAATACAGGGACCCTTTCATCCATCCATCCACCCATCCATCCACCCACCATTCATTCCATTTATCCATCCATCCACCCATCCATTCATCTACCATTCATTCCATTTATCCATCCATCCACCCATCCATTCATCCACCATTCATTCCATTTATCCATCCATCCACCCATCCATCCATCCACCATTCATTCCATCCATCCATCCATTCATCCATCCATCCATCCATCCATCCATCCATCCATTTAACAAACACTTATTAAGAACTTCCTATGTGCTACCCACTGTTCTATGCGTTGGAGATAGAGATGAGAACAAAACAGACAAAACCCTATCTTTAGGAGTTGCATTCTAGTGTACTTAATCAAATCCTTCCTGATTCACTAGAAATCAAGTCTGGGGGGTAATTACAATATACAGCCTTTCACCAAAAGCACAGCAGAATCATTTTCATTGTAGTATTATTTTAAACCACAAAAAGGAAGCCTTGCCCCCCCCTACAAAATCCAAAATTTAAATAATAAAAAACTTTCTGTAATGGATTCATTCTACTTCTATTTGTGAAATTCGCCTCTTTTGAATGACCACCTGACCCCCATGCACTCCCTACTTTCTTTTGCCTAATTTGTCAGGGTAAGACTTGTACCACAAGGCAACACTCGTACAGATGCCCTGATGCTTAGATCTGCTTCCCAAATGCTTTGGGAATTTCCATAAAATTGAATCTACATAAAGAATACATGGTCAGGGGTTCCTACACTGAGGCAAGGTGCTAAATTTGTCTGATGTGAGGCCACCTGCTCATATGTCATCTGTTGGCACCAGCCCATTGCATTTGTGTGCCAGGACTTATGAAATTAAGTTTACCTGATGCTCCCTGACAGCAGATTTCTGTTACAACGTGCAAATTAGATTAGGTTAAAGTAGAGGCAGAGTAAATGGACGGCCTCATAGAGTGATACTAGAATAGTGATGGCCTTAACCGGAAGGTGACTGGTTACGGTCCAGCTTGGGTCACTGGTGATCACACGTTCCTGTTATTGATGCCCGTGCAGTGACCTGTGCAGAAATGCATGGTTTATTCTTTATTGGATTTTACGGTACAGCCAAACATCACATTATTGGTGGGACTTCACTGACCTTTACTCCGGAATTTGAGGAAGGAAGGTCAAGCAGTGAATAGGTGATGGATACTAAATAAACTAGTTGTCTCTTAAACGTTGCTTGGTCCCCAGTCTGAATGTGCGACATGAGTTAGGAGACAAGGTTGTACGTCTCCACCCCGCCCCCGGCCCCGGGAATAGCATCCCTTGGACAAAAGCTGACATGATCATCTGGTATCTCAAGGCGTGTTTGCATAGGATTCTGTCCATATGAAATGATCTAATACAGACTTGAAAATTTACGAGAAGAATCATTTTTTAAGTTAAAGGAAGCTAAAGTTGCCTCTGCCTCTCATTAAATAGTGCACTTGACTTCAAATGCAGTTTTTCCTTGTATTGAAAATGCAGAAATTCTCAACTTCATCTGATTTTTGAAGATCATTGTTCATATTGTGGTATTCAGTTGAGTAATAAACTTTAATAAAGCACCTATAGTGCAATTAAATGACATCTTATCCAAAGCTATGGTTTAATGGCATAAACAAAGGGCCAAGGGGAAATAAATTCAGATATTTAAACATCATGTACACACAAACCTAAATCTTTCATTGGAAGGTTGACCAGTGATGCACAGAATGAAACAGAAATAACTGTCAAAGGGATTAGAGAGTGATCTAGAGCTCTTCTAGGGTGGAATTGGTGGGTTTATTAATTTGCTTAAGTAATTGTTTCTTTTGGAATTGTCTTTTACATTACTGTCATTTTAAGTAAAGTTCAGGTTGTTTCTGGCAAGAATGCGTGTTACGTTTTCGAAGGGACAACAACAGAAACATTCAGAAAACATTTTTAAAGTTTTTGAAGATTAAATAGGAAAAACACTTTGGGGCTTAGCTAAGAGGCTAAAGGGAGAAATAGATTTCACATAAAAATCAATCGCTCTGTTCGCTGACACCCAGTGACAGAAATAATAATTGTGTCCATGTAAAGTCAGACCCCCTTGTTACTTTTTAATGAAGTCTGTCTGATTCTGTGATATTTTTGGCCTAGGAAATGAAAGAGATGTTTTATTAAATGAAACTAGGTCTGTATAGGTAAAGTATCTGAACACGTGTGTAATCTTATACCATATGCCGAAAAGCAAATACAAAAAATTAATTAGAGAAACACGAATGTAGTTCAAATAGACTTATTCCCCCCAGAAGCCTTATCTGTGTTGTCAGTGGCATAGTGGCCCGTATTTTGCATTTGAACAATGGCAGGAAGCCATTGGAAGGGAAAGAAAGGTTTTGCCTACCCCCTCTTGAATCCTTATGCCAC